>NC_092416.1:117690493-118891688 GCF_040894005.1 Engystomops pustulosus
AAAAGTGACTTTTGTTATCTCATTAGCTTGATTTATGGATATATAGTTATTTATTTGGGTTACCATTGTGTAAGGGAGCATACAATGATAGATCTGTGTGACGCTCAAAATACGTATGAACTCATCACATTTTGCTCTTTTAGGAAAGCATGTTTTCTTTATATAAGTATTCTGGATTTGTACATATTTTAGAGAAAATTTTGAATATTCAGATATTTAGTTATTTCCGTTTTATTGATATTATGATGATTTATTCAGGTGAACATATCAATATGAGGTATCTGTGAACTCTACACCATGTCTCTTACATTTAGGAGATGTGAAGGTAAATATTTTCTGTATGGAGAACATTTTTTGCCAAGAAACTAAATTTTTTAGTTTTTTAAATAAAATGTTTCAGTTTGAATCAAAATTTCATGAAGGCGCCTATGTCTATATGTCTTTTTGCTTTGATTTCGATTTTATTTGTTACCCTCAAAATTCTAAAATCTATCTACTGTATATATAATCTATTTTATAGTTCTGCATCTAGAAATCTCTATCATCTTTCATATTTATCTTCTATCAATAATTATAATTAATAATTGGAGATGAGCGAGCACTAAAATGCTCGGGTGCTCGTTATTCGAGACAAACTTTTCCCGATGCTCGAGTGCTCATCTTGAATAAAGAACCCCATTGAAGTCAATGGAAGACTCAAGCATTTTTCAAGGGGACCAAGGGTCTGCACAGGGAAGCTTGACCAAACACCTGGAAACCTCAGAAAATTATGGAAACACCACGGAAATGGACAGGAAACAGCAGGTGCAGCATGCATGGATGCCTCTGAGGCTGCTTAATCGCACCATTATGTCAAAATTATGGGCAACAGCATGGCCATGACAGAGTGACCGAATGAGGCTAGAAAGCATCTAAAACATCCAATAATTGACCCTGACACCATAGGGGACGGCATGCAGGGGCAGCAGCGACAGGCTAGAGAGTGTCATGGCGACATACCCTAAATGGACTCAGGCTTCAAACCAATGGGTGGCAGAGAAGAAACAAAGGAGGTGAGCAAGAAGTGCTGAAATGATTTCCTATGTCAACAAAAGGTTGACGGTATATTTAGTCAATAACACAGCATGGTGGCGACATAGTGACCAAGTTCCATAACGTATCTGGTGAAACACCCGAAAAATGAGCCTGACACAGCTCGTTTGATAAGGGGACGACATGTGGAGGCAGCCATGGAGACGACTTCCATGATTAAGAGTGACAGTATGGGGCAACTTCAGGTCTCCAGCATGGCGGCGACAGATGGGCCGAGTTCCATTATGTATCTGGTGAAACACCTGAAAATTCTGCCTGACACAGCTCGTTTGATAAGGGGATGATGTGCTGTATATCCTCTCGTGCTCCAGCGTCTGGGGTATAAAGAGTTGAAAGTTGCGCATGGAGACATTGGTGGACGCTGTGGAGGCAAAATGGACAGGAAACAGCAAGGGCAGCATGCATGGATGTCTCTGAGGCTGCCTAATCTTGGGATGGAGCTGGCGGTCCGCTGCCAGACGAGCTTTCGCCTGTCCAAGCCCCTGTCTCTCGGCTCCTCCCCACCCAAAATGGGCCTGGGGGCCAGAAGCGTTTGAATATTTCACCTTGGAATAATGGAATAGCATAGCGGTTCTATTTTCAATAGTTTTTTCGTAAATGGTTCCATGATTAAGAGCGACAGTATGGGGTATCCATATTGCGCTGCTATGATTTCAACTTCAGGTATCCAGCATGACGGCGAGAGATGGGCCGAGTTCCATTATGTATCTGGTGAAACACCCGAAAATTCTTCCTGACACAGCTGGTTTGATAAGGGGACGATGTATGGAGGCAGTAAAGTAGTATTAGATTAAAGGTGTTGCAGTTAAAACTATGTTAGTTGGATCTTGGGATGGAGCTGGCGGTCCGCTGCCAGGCACGCTTTTGCCTGTCCAAGCCCCTGTCTCTCGGCTCCTTCCAAAACAGCACTTCTAAGAACATTTTGTATAAGATCATGTGTGGTAGTGTTCTTATAAGTTTGGGTTATGGCGGATGAGGGGAATGTAAACCGATGCGCAAGAAGCGCTTAAATAATAACGGTAAATGATAAAAGTTTGCCAGTATATTTTGTGGATAACACAGCAGGGTGGCGACAAAATTAACAAGTTTGATGTGGAAGCCATGAAAACAACCCAAAATTCTGCCTGACACAGCTCGTTTGCTAAGGGGACGATGTATGGAGGCAGCTATATGGACGACTTTGGGAGGCAGCTATGGAGATGATGTGTAGAGGTAGCAATGGAGACGTGTGGAGGCAGCTATAAAGACGACGTGTGGAGGCTTCTATGGAGACAATTAAATTTGGATAGTGCCTGTATGTGGCAGCCCAAAAAAGTTTTTAAACCAGAGGAGCAGGTAGGTGGTCCTCCAGAAAAATTAAATAGATTGAGTGCCTGTATGTGGCACTCCCAAAAATTGTTTAAAACAGAGGACCGGGTAGGTGGCCCCCCAGAAAAATTAAATACATAGAGCACTACAGCTAAAGCCAGTTGGCTCTGGCAAAAAATAGCCAGTTTCCTCTGCTTTAGTGTACAAAGAGGAGGAGAAGGAGGAAAATGAGGAGGAGGAGTGCATACATTATTCAGGTTGAGCTTCTTTCACCTGGCGGAGAATGGAAATCCTGAGAAATCCAGGCTTTATTCATCTTGATAAGCGTCAGCCTGTCAGTCGACAGGCGTGTACGCTTATCAGTGATGATGCCACCAGCTGCACTGAAGACCTGCGCAGACAACACGCTAGCGGCAGGGCAGGCAAGAACCTCCAAGGCGTACAGCGCCAGTTCGTGCCACATGTCCAGCTTTGAAACCCAGTAGTTGTAGGGAGCTGTGTGATCATTTAGGATGATGGTATGGTCAGCTACCTACTCCCTCACCATCTTTCTGTAAAGATCAGCCCTACTCTGCCGAGACTGGGGACAGATGACAGTGTCTTGCTGGGGTGACATAAAACTGGCAAAGGCCTTATAAAGCGTACCCCTGCCAGTGCTGGACAAGCTGCCTGCTCGCCTACTCTCCCTTGCTACTTGTCCCGCAGAAGTACGCCCTCTGCCGCTAGCGCTGTCAGAAGGGAAATACTGTTTCAGCTTGTGCACCAGGGCCTGCTGGTATTCATGCATTCTCACACTCCTTTCCTCTCCAGGGATGAGAGTGTAAAGATTTTGCTTGTACCGTGGGTCCAGAAGAGTGAATACCCATTAATTGGTGCTGGAATAAAGACTTTGAATGCGAGGGTCAGGGGATAGCCTAGCATGAAATCTGCCATATGCGCCAGAGTCCCAACTCGCAAGAATTCACTCCCCTCACTGGCCTTACTGTCCATCTCCTCCTCCTCCAACTCCTCTTCTTCTGCCCATACATGCTGAACAGTGAAGGTCTGAGCAATGCTCCCCTCTTGTGTCTCGCCAACATTCTCCTCCTCTTCCTCCTCATCCTCCTCCACCTCCTCTGATATGCGCTGAGAAACAGACCTGAGGGTGCTTTGGATATTAACAAGGGAATCTTCTTCCCCCATCTCTAGTGATGAGCGCAAAGTTTCTGACTTCATGCTGGCCAGAGAGTTTTTCAACAGGCCAAGCAGTGGGATGGTGAGGCTGATGATGGCGGCATCGCCACTGACCATCTGTGTTGACTCCTCAAAGTTACTCAGCACCTGACAGATATCAGACACCCACGTCCACTCCTCATTGTAGACTTGAGGTAGCTGACTGACCTGACTACAAGTTATGGTGGAAGTTGACATCTGGCTGTCTACAATCGCTCTGCGCTGCTGGTAAACTCTGGATAACATGGTTAATGTTGAATTCCACCTCGTGGGCACATCGCACAACAGTCGGTGAGCGGGCAGTTGGAGGCGGCGCTGCGCTGCCATGAGAGTGGCAGCATCTGTGCTGGACTTCCTGAAATGCGCACAGATGCGGCGCACCTTCGTGAGCAAATCAGACAGATTGGGATATGTCTTGAGGAACCGCTGAACTATGAGATTTAACACATGGGCCAGGCATGGCACATGTGTCAGTCTGCCGAGTTGCAGAGCCACCACCAAGTTACGGCCGTTTTCACACACAACCATGCCTGGCTTCAGGTTCAGCGGTGCCAGCCACAGATCCGTCTGCGCCGTGATGCCCTGTAATAGCTCTTGGGCGGTGTGCCTTTTATCGCCTAGGCTCAGCAGTTTGGGCACTGTCTGCTGCCGCTTAGCGACGGCACTGCTGCTGTGCCTAGAGATACCGACTGATGGCGTCATGCCCACGGATGGTAATTCAGAGGAGAAGGTGGAGGAGGGGTGGGAGGAGGAGGCATAGTAGACCTGAGAGACCTGGACCGAGGTAGGCCCCGCAATCCTCGGCGTCGGCAGTATATGACCAGCCGCAGGGTCAGACTCGGTCCCAGCCTCCACCAAGTTAACACAATGTGCCGTCAGTGATATATAGTGGCCCTGCCGGCAGCACTCGTCCACGTGTCCGTGGTCAGGTGGACCTTGTCACAAACGGCGTTGGTCAAGGGAACGGATGATGTAGTCTGACACGTGCTGGTGCAGGGCTGGGACGGCACATCGGGAAAAGTAGTGGCGGCTGGGGACCGAATACCGAGGGGCGGCCGCCGCCATGAGGTTGCGAAAGGCCTCGGTCTCTACCAGCCTATAGGGCAGCATCTCCAGGCTAAGTAGTTTGGAGATGTGGACGTTGAGGGCTATGGCATGTGGGTGGGTTGCACTGTACTTCCTCTTGCGCTCCAGCGTCTGGGGTATGGAGAGCTGAATGCTGTGCATGGAGACATTGGTGGATGCTGTGGAGGATCGTGGAGGCGAAGGTGTGGTTTTCGCACGGGAGCTGTTTGGGCCGTGGTCCTGGGCAGGGGGCTGACTAGCAGAGGCAGCAGATTACACAGGGGAAGGAGCAGTGGTGTGCCCGGCCGGAGGTGAATGGCCTTGGTTCCATTGAGTGGGGTGTTTAGCATTCATATGCCTGCGCATACTGGTGGTGGTTAAGCTGGTAGTGGTGGAACCCCTGCTGATCCTGGTGTGGCACAGATTGCACACCACAGTTCCTAGGTCATCCGGTGTTTCTTTAAATAGCCTCCAGACTTCCGAAAATCTAGCCCTCGTCACGGGAGCTTCACTACGTGAAACATTTGGCGCTGATGCACCAGCTCTGGCCCTGCCTCCCCGTCTGGCCCCACCACTGCCTCTTCCAACCTGTTCTCATCGAGGACTCTCCTCCGTCTCAGAAGCACTGTGTTCACCCGGCCTATCAACCCAGCTTGGGTCTGTCACCTCATCATCCTCCGATCCCTCAGTCTGCTCCCCCCTCGGACTTCCTGCCCTGACAACAACTTCACCACTGTCTGACAACCGTGTCTCCTCATCGTCCGACACCTCTTTACATACTTCTTCCACTACGTCAACAATGTCATCATCACCCACAGACTGCGACCGGTGGAAAACCTGGGCATCGGAAAAGAGCTCAGCAGCAACCGGACAAGTGGTTTGTGACTCTGGGAAGGGTCCAGAAAACAGTTCCTCAGAGTATGCCGGTTCAAATGCCAAATTTTCCTGGGAAGGGGCAGACTGGGGGGAAGGAGGCTGATTTCGGTGACATGGGTGTACTGCGTGGAAGACTGACTGGTGGACAAATGGCTAGAAGCATTGTCGGCAATCCACGACATCACCTGTTCGCATTGTTCTGGCCTCAACAGTGCTCTACCACGAGTCCCAGTAACTTGAGACATGAACCTAGGGAGTGTAGCTCTGCGGCGTTCCCCTGCTCCCTCATCAGCAGGTAATGTCTCACCCCGCCCAGGACCACGGCCTCTGACCCCTGCAGTAGTGGGACGCCCACGTCCACGCCCTCGTCCTCTGCCTCTAGCCTTCGGGTTCAACATTTTCAAAATTAAAGTGTAAACTGTACATTTTTTGGATTTTTTTTTTTTTTTTTACAAAACGATGCTATCCTTTTGCTATGGCTAGTTTCTAACCTACACTGACAGCACACAACTGGATTTTGTGCTGTGCCTGATGACTTTCAGTTATAAAAAAAAATAAAAGTAAAAAAAAAATCAGCAGACTGTGCCTAATTCAATCAAACCCCTAATAAATTGTCCCACTCAGGTGTTTGAGATGTGTGTGCCACTAAGAGCTAAATATAACGTTCCCAAGTCTCTCTGCAAATTCCTCACAATATGGTACTAGCTGCACTACCAGTGCCAGCAAGGCCAGCCACAAGCAAATCAACAAAACATATATAACGCTATTGTAGGCCTAAGAAAGTCGTTTGGGTTCTTGTATGCCTAGTTTCTAACAGCACACAACAACTGGATTTTATGTCACTTTAAGTTTTGAAAAAAAAAAATCGTCAGACTGTGCCTAATTCAATCAAACCCCTAATAAATTGTCCCACTTAGGTGTTTGAGATGTGTGTTTCACTAAGAGCAAAATATAACGTTCCCAAGTCTCTCTGCAAATTCCTCACAATATGGTACTAGCTGCACTACTAGTGCCAGCAAGGCCAGCCACAAGCAAATCAACAAAATATATATAACGCTATTGTAGGCCTAAGAAAGTCGTTTGGGTTCTTGTATGCCTAGTTTCTAATAGCACACAACAACTGGATTTTAAGTCACTTTAAGTTTAAAAAAAAAAAAAATCGTCAGACTGTGCCAAATTCAATCAAACCCCTAATAAATTGTCCCACTTAGGTGTTTGAGATGTGTGTGTCACTAAGAGCTAAATATAACGTTCCCAAGTCTCTCTGCAAATTCCTCACAATATGGTACTAGCTGCACTACTAGTGCCAGCAAGGCCAGCCACAAGCAAATCAACAATATATATATATATATATATATATATATATATATATATAACGCTATTGTAGGCCTAAGAAAGTCGGTTGGGTTCTTGTATACCTAGTTTCTAACAGCACACAAGAACTGGATTTTATGTCACTTTAAGTTTTGAAAAAAAAAAAAATTGTCAGACTGTGCCTAATTCAATCAAACTCCTAATAAATTGTCCCACTTAGGTGTTTGAGATGGATATGTGTGTCACTAAGAGCTAAATAGAACGTTCCCAAGTCTCCCTGCAAATTCCTGACAATATGGTACTAGCTGCACTTCTAGTGGCAGCAAGCCCAGCCACAAGCAAACAAAAAAAAAAAATTAAATATAACGCTATTCTAGCCCTAACAAGGGCTGTTGCGTTCTTGTAGACTCACTTCTGCCTAACATTAAGCTAATATAACACCCTAACGCTATCCCTGCAGCAGCACCAGCTCTCTCCCTAACGGCATCCAGACAGAGAATGATGCGAGCAGCGCGGGCAGGGGCTAGTCTATTCCAGGGTCACCTGATCAGGCCAGCCAACCACTGCTATCGACGTGTAAGGGTACCACGTCATGCTGGGTGGAGTGCAGAGTCTCCTGGCTTGTGATTGGCTCTGTTTCTAGCCGCCAAAAATCAAAACGGCCGGAGATGCCATTTTCTCGAGCTGGCGAAGTATTCGTCCGAGCAACGAGCAGTTACGAGTACGCTAATGCTCGAACGAGCATCAAGCTCGGACGAGTGTGTTTGCTCATCTCTATTAATAATTCTTCACACATATTGTTCTTCACATACTATTGGGAAGAACACCGTCGTTCGCCACTAATGTCTTCTGATAAGTTAGCAGATGTACGGAAACATCTGCAATGTGTTCTTTAATGTGTTCTTCACTTAAATGATCCCGTGTTCACTGTGTTCTTCACTGTTCTTCACTGTGTTTCTTTAAGTGAAAGCTCGTTCTCGAGCAGGCAAAATACTCGTCCGAGCAACGTTCCGTGTCGAGTATGCTAATACTCGAACGAGCATCAAGCTCGGACGAGTATGATTGCTCATCTCTAGTTGGTACAGTGTCCTAAAATGACTGCAAGTGAAAAACTTGAGAGCAGTATGTCAGGCTACTACTGCTAGTGCAATGCCGTGCAACACTGTGCAAAGCCAGATTAATAAATTCATGTCCCATAAAAAGTCTAATAGTTACTCCAGGCCTCTTGTCATGCTCTGAGACTTTTTTGGACTTATTGGGAAAAAAAATCCCAGGCGGAAAATAGGCCATGAGAACATTTCTTAAAGGGCCACAGCCACTTTTATTAATCTGATGGGCAGTGGGGCTCCAAAAACAGACATAGAACTTTCCCAAGATGCTGCCTAATAATATATAACCCCCATTGTCTTGGAGATATTGGGGGATATTTGTCATACGCTAGCGCTCGTGCCGCGCTGCTGAAAATTCGCAGCCCGACATATCAAGAGGCTCCTGCCTCTTGATGTATCGGGGCTGATTGCAGCGCAGCGTTTATCCTACATCAGGCAGGGCCTGGCGTAGAAAAAAAACGCAGCCGGCGACTTTTTACATATGAAAAGTTGCCGGCAGCAGCAAGTGTGCAGGCGCGGGGACAGCAACGCCCTGCGCCAGCCCACTCCTGTCTGGCCACGCCCTCCTCTCAGCCGGTCGCGCCCCCCCCTTCACGTCCCACTGGCGTGAAGGTGGCGGAGAGGGGCAAATAATCGCAAAAGCTAGCACCACTGGTGGTGCGCAGAGGTCCTGATAAATATCCCCCATTGTTAGGATGAATGAAAATTCACGAACTATCCACAAGGCAGTAAAGGCACGTGGGCAACTTATGTAAAAGAGTGGCCAACCTAGTTAAGCTGCATGTGCCTAGTTAGAGGGTAGTATCCTGCACTTGAGTGAAAATATTTTGGGGTCTTCTCCACCTTTAACTGGTTTAAAATACGCAGCTGCATCTGCTAGGTATAATGTATGCCTAATCTTGCACTTGACTGAAAATATTCCTTTTTCATTGGTTTAAAATGCCCCTCTCCTGTTTATAATCCATGCATAAAATCTTGCTTGATGTTTAGAGGTCAAAGTGTTTCCAGTGGTTTCTTGTTCTGAACCAGTCACAAAGACCCCATTAGCCAATAGTCACAGTGTCCCTAGTAGCCAACAGTTACAGTTTATTTGTAGTATATGAACAAGCACATTGACCCCATAATGTCCTAGGAGTCTACCATGCTCAGGTAATAAAAGGCAGTCAGCACAGATCACACCTCCAGATCACCAGTACAACACACAGGTAACTTCAGGTAGTCCAGGCAGTAGTGCAATAAAAAAAAAAAAATAATAATAATCACATATCCCAACAAGCTCTGGGCCCAGAACTGAATTCACATGCTCACCTGTGCACCAGTCCAAGTCTGGAGATAGTTAAAAATATTTACAAAAGAAATTTGTTAACATTTGATGGCCAGAAGAAGAAGTATTTGTAGCCGAAATATGGAGATTGTGATAAGAATGGGTTTTGCAGCCAGATCTTGTTGCAGTGAGCTCAGCAGAATTTTGTGGCAGATAACCTTTAAAAAAAGCATCAGAAAAGCGAGTGTACGAGCTTGGCGGCGAGTGTGCATTGATCTGAAGTGTGTGCAGAGTGCTAAGTGTGACTTAGGTTTAAGGGAAGGAGTACTTTTTGGATCCAGTAACAGATAGATAAGTGCATCTACAATTTTATTTCCTGATATTCATTGTATGATTTTTATTGCAACCAAGTACATCTGAAGGTATTTTACTTGCATAATCTGTACATTGTGTGGGGGGTATAGGGAGGCATTCACCTTGCTTATCTAGACAGTATAGTCACAGGTGCTGCCTAATTAATAGTGGGGTGTGGCTATCTAATTAGCAGCCTTTATATACTTCTGTGGTCAGTTTGTTTGGTGGTTTGCAGTCAGATCTTGTTGCAGTGAGCTCAGCAGAATTTTGTGGCAGATAACCTTTAAAAAAAAGCATCAGAAAAGAGAGTGTGGGAGCTTGGTGGCGAATGTGCATTGATCCGAAGTGTGTGCAGTGTCTTAAGTGTGACTTACGTTTAAGGGACTTAAGTTTGAGGGGCTTTAGCAGGTAACTGCTGTATTTTGTGTTACTTTGACTGCATATTTCTATTGTAATCCCCATTAGAATAATGGACTCCATAAGTGGCATTGCTACACAGTGTACATCCTGTGCCATGTATGCTTTCCTTGAACAGCCGTTCGACGGGGAATACTGCTGTGTGGGATGTGTGAAAATTGCTCATCTGGAAGCCCAGATTCTGGATCTAAATCAGCAAGTTTCAAGGCTGCGGGCAATTGACAATATGGAGCGAAGTTTGCTGCTCCTGGAGCACAAATTCTCTGGGGAAGATGGGTGTGGGGAGGGAAGTATGGAGGTGCAGAGTGAGGGGGCAGCTAGTTGGGTAACATGTAGAAGGCGGGGTAGAGGGAAGAGTTGTAGGGAGTCTAGTCCTGATCTGGTGCACCCCAATAAATTTGCCAGGCTGGTGGATGAGGGGGATATCAGCTCTGGGGTAGCAATGCTGCAGCAAGACATGGCCTCTAGTAACCAGGGGACTGTCTGCTCCAGTAAGAAGGGTAATGGGAGCACAGGCAAGATCAGACAGGTGCTGGTAGTGGGAGATTCGATTATTAGGGGAACACACAGGGCAATCTGTCACAAAGACCATGCATACCGAACAGTGTGTTGTTTGCCGTGTGCTCGGGCTCGGCATGTTGCGGATCGGGTTGACGGATTACTGGGAGGGGCTGGTGAGGAACCAGCGGTCATGGTCCACATTGGCAGGTAGGTGGAAGGTCCTTAAAAATGATTTCAGGGATTTAGGCAATAAGCTCAGGGCAAGGACCTCAAAGGTAGTTTTCTCCGAAATACTGCCTGTACCACGTGCCACACCAGAAAGGCAGCGGGAGATCAGGGAAGTAAATAAGTGGCTCAAAAGTTGGTGTAGGAAGGAGGGTTTTGGATTCATGGAGAACTGGGCTGACTTTTCTGTCGGCTACAGGCTCTACAGTAGGGATGGGCTGCACCTCAATGGGGAGGGTGCAGCTGTTTTGGGGGAAAAATGGCTAGAAGGTTGGAGGAGTGTTTAAACTAGAGACCTGGGGGGAGGGCAACTACACTTGTGCAGGGCAAATAGACAGTGTAGATAGAGAGCTGGGAAGAGTTGTAGTCCATGGGGGAGGAAGTGGGGCTGGCATGAGATTGGGGAATAAGAACAAAAGGAATACGGACAAGGAAAACCATAGAAAGTGTGTGTACACAAATGCCAGAAGCCTCACAAACAAAATGGAGGTACTGGAACTCTTGATGTTGGAGCGGAAATATGATATAGTGGGTATCAGCGAGACATGGCTGGGCAGTAGCTATGACTTGGCGGTTACTATAGATGGTTATAGTCTTTTTAGAAAGGATCGTATAAATAAAAAAGGGGGAGGGGTTTGTTTATATGTGAATTCTTGCCTCAAGGCTGTCTTGCGAGATGACATCAGTAACGCAAATGCAAATGTGGAGTCCCTATGGGTGGAGATAAGGGGAGGGAAAAAGAATAATAAAATATTACTAGGGGTTTGTTATAAGGCTCCAAATATAATGGAGGCAGCAGAGGAAATGCTGATAAGTGAAATGGATGCGGCTTCAAAGCAAGGTGAAGTACTTGTCATGGGGGACTTCAATTATCCAGATATTGACTGGGGGGCAGAAACCTGCAGGTCCTTCAAAGGTAGCAGGTTCGTGTCAACAACAAAAGACAATTACTAGTCCTGGAGCCAACAAGAGGGGGGACACTGCTGGACCTTATCCTTACCAACAGACCTGATAGGGTATCAAAACTACAGGTTGGGGGGAATAGTGATCATAATATCATTGATTTTGTATTACGCTTTACTAAGAGCGTTAGTGAAGAGGCAACCAGCACTCTAAACTTCAGGAGGGCAAATTTTCAGCAACTAAAGCCGCAGACAAAGCACCCTGTGTGGCGCCGGCCTAAGGGAAGACCTTAAAGGCATAGACTGGGATAATGTTTTCAAAGACAAAAGCCCCCCCCCAAAAATGGGACTTTTTCTCATATATTCTGAAAAAGTCCTGTGAGAAACACATACCTTATGGGAAAAAGAATAAAAGAAACAAGAAAAAGCCTATGTGGCTAACTAGTCTTGTAAGGAAAGCAATAAGCGTTTAAGGTGCTAAAACATGAAGGTAGCGATGAGGCATTACAGGATTATAGAGAGAAAAATAAATCATGTAAAAGGCCGCAAAAATAGACTGAGAGAAATATTGCCAGGGAGAACAAAAATAACCCCGAATTATTTTTCAAGTATATAAATGATAAGAAACTAAAAACAGAGAGTGTGGGTCCCCTTAGAAATAACATGGGGGTCATGGTAGAAGGAGATGAGGAAAGGGCCAATCTACTGAATGTCGTCTTCTCAACTGTCTTTGCCCAGGAAAATCCCCTGGTGGAAGACACAATGAGGAATAATGTAAATTCTTTTTGGAATGTCAACAGTTTAACCCAGGAAGAGGTACGGCGCTACCTCGCAACCACTAAGATAGATAAATCCCCGGGGCCAGATGGCATACACCCCCGGGTTCTACATGAATTATGTACGGTGATAGACAGACCGTTATTTTTAATATTTGAAGATTCACTGAGGACTGGTTATGTTCCACAGGACTGGCGCATAGCAAATGTGGTACCAATATACAAAAAAGGATCAAATAGCGATCCTGGAAACTACAGACCCTTGAGTCTAACTGCTGTGGTGGGGAAAATATTTGAGGGGTTTGTTAGAGATGCTATCCTGGAGTATCTCACTGTGCACAACCTTATAACCCAGCGTGGGTTTATGAGAGATCGGTCCTGTCAGACTAATCTACGAGGAGGTAAGTTCAAGACTGGATCTGGGGGATGCTGTGGATGTTGTATATCTGGACTTTTCAAAGGCATTTGACACCATGCCACATAAAAGGTTGGTATATAAAATGAGACTGCTAGGAATAGGAAAAAATCTGTGTATTTGGGTAAGTAATTGGCTTAGTGATAGAAAACAGAAGGTGGTCATTAATGGCACATTCTCAGATTGGGTTGATGTTACCAGTGGAGTGCCACAGGGGTCAGTATTGGGGCCACTTCTTTTTAATATTTTTATTAATGACCTTGTAGTGGGTTTACACTGTCAAGTTTCTATATTTGCAATTGATACTAAGCTGTGTAAAGTAATAAATACTGAGGTCGATAGTTTAGCATTACAGAGGGATTTGTGGAAGCTTGAGGAGTGGGCAGAGAAATGGTTGATGAGGTTTAATGTAGATAAATGTAAAGTTATGCACTTATGTTCTAAGCTGTCAATTACTTGACTTGGGACTTGGGGGTATTGGTGGATGGTAAACTTAATTTTAGTGACCAGAGCCAGACGGCTGCTGTTAAAGCAAATAAAATTATGGGATGTATCAAGAGAGGAATAGATTCTCATGATAAAGACATAGTTTTGCCCTTATACAAATCCCTGGTCAGACCACACATGGAATATTGTGTACAGTTTTGGGCACCAGTGTATAAAAAGGATATAGGATATGCTGATGCCGGCCCTGACTGTAAACAGGGCCTTTGCATCATATTAGCTACTTCTACTGTTTTCTCTGCTTGTCCATGACTCGATATTTCAACTTGCTAGCAAGTTTTTGAGTCATGAGCCACATGACCACTGGTCCAGAGGGTGGTGTCTATCAGTCTATAAATCTCCTCATCTGTACTGAACAATCCAAAATTAAAAGGATTCAAACAGCCTTGTCTATTATACTACTTCCAGATGATTTCTACCTGTGCCAAATGTGTGGAGCAGTAAGCAGTGGTTTAAGCTGCAAGTAAAGTTTCTACTTTTTTCCCACATATTTCCCCACCTACAATTACAGGGCAACACTAGAGGTGGGTGACTTTGCCTTGTAATGTCATGCTTCAATCACTCCCAGAGTTTCACAGTTACCCACTTGTAATAGAGACCAATAAAAATGTGGAAATTCTCCACTGCACTGCCTTAGTTATGAGACTATAGACTTTTTATAGGTTTTATTGATTGAAAAAATATCCGAACAACACTTTTAAAGAGAAAACTGCTCCCTTCATCAGGTTCAAAGAATTAACATGTTGTTTTAGTGGAAGAGGTAGAGATCAATAGGTAGTTTAGATGCTCCCTAGTGAGTTCTCTTTCTATCTCCAGACTTGCTCTGCAGTCTGTATATTTGGACTGTATTCTAATATGGGGGTAATCTGTACATGGGATAGATATTTATATGGGGGGGGGGGCTGTATATAACTGGGGTGCATTTGTATATGTGGGCTGTATATAAGTGTACTATATATAATTAAAGTTGGTAAGGGCTGTATATAGGCGACTTATTTTAATTTAATTGTGGGGTCTGTATATAAGGTACCCTATAGAATTAAACAGGATTTTAAACTATTTAACTGTAGCTGCTGTTATAATTTGTTGTATAAGGTGGGGTTGTATACTGAATACTTTAAATAAATAAGAGGGGGGGGTGTAAATAAATCAGAAAGTGTATATGTATATATTCATTACTGTTTGTAAAATCATTTAAGGGGTCTGCATATTAATTAGTCGGCTGTAAGTAGAAGAATAACTGGGCGCCATATAATAAAGGAGAGAATATACCAAATTATTGAGGTTGCCTTCACACAATGGGGCAGATTTACTTACCCGGCCCATTCGGGATCCAGCGGCGCGTTCTCTGAACAGGATTCGGGTCCGGACAGGATTTATGAAGGTAGTTCCTCCGCCGTCCACCAGGTGGCGCTGCTGCGCTGAAAATCATCTGAACCCGCCGGAATCCACCGAGCTGGACCAGGTGAAGGTAAGCGCTTCCCAAGCGACACATTTTTGGTTTTGAAATGCGGAGGTTTTTCCGAATCCGTCGAGTTTTCGTTCGGCCACGCCCCCCGATTTCCGTCGCGTGCATGCCAGCGCCGATGCGCCACAAGCCGATCGCGTGCGCCACAATCCAGGGGCAATTTAGGTACAATCGGAAATATTCGGGTAACATGACGGGAAAACGCGAATCGGGCAATTAGTAAATGACTCCCAATGCGTTTGTTTTGTGTTTGGAAATGCACTGCAAACATTTCGCACAAAACTCTTCCTAAACACATATTTGCTATGTAAATGTGTTTAACATATTTTAATTATTATTTATCCGTTTGGTGATGAGTTTTGCCTGATGCATTTACGCAGGGTTTCAAAACATAGGTTCAAAACACATGTAAATGCATCATGTCAGGATTCGAAATGCATGGATCCACTGGACCTCCGCAGGAGATGGTACTAGCCGACACCTGAGCCCGCCGCAAAGTGGGATGGAGTTGCTGCGGCGGGGTACCACCAGGTCGTTCCACGGGTGTGACTAGCCCGTGGTGGCAGCCGAGTTCGAGGTACCTTAGCAGGTCCAGGCAGAAGGTCAGGGCAGGCGGCAGAGATGCAAGGTCATGTCCAAATCCACGGTCAGCAATGGGAGCTCCAGGCAGATGGGAATGGGAGCACAGGCACATGGGGCACAGGAACACAGCAATGCTTGAACACAGCAACACAGAGGAACTCTGGTAACACAGGAACACGGAAGGACTCTGGTAACACAGGAAAATGGAGGGACTTTGGTAACACAGGAAAATGGTGGGACTCTGGAACGCAGGAAAATTTTAGGGGAGGTTTCACAATGGCGTAGACAGGTGCTGGATTATAAGGAGAATGTTCATCCAGCGCACCAATCACCGGGACAGGTGAGTCCGAGGTATCGACAGGAGCCGGGGCACATGGAGGGACATGGCTGCGCCCGCGATCTGAGACAGCGATCACGGGAGCACCCATGACAGTACCCCCCCCCCCTCTGGCCTCCCCCTTTTTTTAGGCCTGAGAAATTGCTGAAGCAGGCTCTTGTCCAGGACATTATTCTCTGTCTCCCACAATCTCTCCTCAGGACCAAACCCATTCCAGTCTACAAGAAAGAACCACCTTCACCTTGAAGACATCAAAGGAATCAGCCTGAGGCGTGGAGGAACTTGCTGGGTATGCGCAAGCTAGGAAGCAGTCGCAAATTGTAGGCCACTGGGTTGATGTGACTGAGGACCTCAAATGGACCCAAGAACCAGGGTCCCAATTTGTAGCCAGGGATCTTTAATCAGACAGATCTGGAGGACAACCGGACTTTGTCAGAGGGTCTGCGTATTTTGTCCGCTTGATAGTGGTCTGAACAGAAGCTTGGAGCAATGAAGTATGGACTTGTTCCCAAATAGCTTTTAGATCCTGTTCCAAGTCCTCCAGAGCAGGAACATCAGCAGACATGGGTAACGGAAGAGGGGGCTGTGGATGCAGTCCATAATTAATAAAGAAGGGAGCACAACCGGCACAACTGGGGTCCAGGGAATTGTAGGAGAATTCCGCCCATGGAAAGAGGGAAGCCCAGTCGTCCAGATGAGCGGACACAAAGTGACGGAGGTAGCAACCCAACGTCTGATTCACCCTCTCCACTTGGCCGTTAGACAGAGAGTGATAGGTGGAATAAAAGTCCAATTTCACCTGCAGCTGGTTACACAGAGACCTCCAGAACTTGGAGATGAATTGAATACCTCGATCTGAAATAATGTGCTGGGGAAGTCCATGAAACCGGAAGATGTGCTGGAAGAAGACACTAGCAAGACATGTAGCAGAAGGCAAACCTGGTAGAGGGACAAAATGGGACAGTCCAAAAAAGTTTTCAAACCAGAGGAGCAGGTAGGTGGCCCTCCAGAAAAATTAAATAGATTGAGTGCCTGTATGTGGCAGTCCAAAAAGTTTTCAAACCAGAGGAGCAGGTAGGTAGCCCTCCAGAAAAATTAAATACATAGATTACTATAGCTAGAGCCAGTTGGACTTGGCAAAAATATCCAGTTTCCTCTGCTTTAGTGTACAAAGAGGAGGAGAAGGAGGAAAATGAGGAGGAGGAGTGCATAAATTATTCAGGTTGAGCTTCCTTCACCTGGTGGAGAATGGAAATCCTGAGAAATCCAGGCTTTATTCATCGTGATAAGCGTCAGCCTGTCAGCGATGTCAGTCGACAGGCGTGTACGCTTATCGGTGATGCCACCAGCTGCACTGAAAACCCGCTCAGACAACACGGTAGTGGCAGGGCAGGCAGGAACCTCCAAGGCGTACAGCGCCAGTTCGTGCCACATGTCCAGCTTTGAAACCCAGTAGTTGTAGGGAGCTGTGTGATCATTTAGGACGATCTGACTCAAGATCAGAAGAATACACAAGGATGTCATCCAGGTATACCACAACACAACTCCTCAAGAGATGTCATTAACAAACTCTTGAAAAGACCAACTTGCAGGAGCACCAACTTGCAGGAGTAGGGGTTCCGTGCGGAACCAGATGGGCACGGAGAGAATCTGGCCGCTGACCGATGGACAATGGTTTCTCAAGACGATCCCCTGGGAAGTGATGCTGGGAGACCAGGGCAGCATCCCCAAAGTTCTCTGTAGAGCCCGAATGCAGGAAAGTAGAAACCTGGACCGGGTCACTAGAACCAGAGCCAAGCAGCACAGGAATGTTGAATCTTGGAGAAGCCTCTCTCTCACCTGGAGACCATTCTCCAATTAAGCTGGGGACAAACAGGACACGTTTTGAGAAGATGTCCAGGAGAGGCAGGAAGGGAAGTGCCGAATTATAAGGAGAATGTTCAGCGAGCTCAGCAATCAGCATTGCACTGGCCCTTTAAATATCCTACAGCCAGCACGTGTGCACCCTAGGAGGCGGGGATGCGTGGGCATGCCATTCCGCTGGGCTACTGGAGCCAGGACAGGTGAGTCTGAGGTATCGACCAGAGCGGGGGCACATGGAGGGACACGGGTGTGTCCGCAACACGTGACAGGGATCGCAGGAGCACCCGTGACACATGAAAATGCAGCCTTAGGAACTGTATATTAACTATTTAGCGTATGCTGTAAATGATATATAATTAATAACTTATTTGATTTACTGTAAGTGACTGTGATATGTCTAGGGGCACAGTGCAGAGATGTGCTGCCAGGAGCTGGAGACAACTGGCAGCAAATTTAAAAGTTGGAAGGAAGTTCTCTTCCTGATCACATCCTGTAAGGTACTAGATGCCGCTTCTGCTTGTGTCACAGCCCACAGGACTAAAACCACCAGCGTCCACCTACACCACAGAGCATTTTACCTGGAAAGGAAGTCCAGTGCATAAGAAAAGCTTCTATAATTGTATCTCCCCTGCTTCAGTAGAGATACAAGTATACTGGCCAGTAGGCAGCAGCAGTGCACAGAGGTGCTGCCTCTTCTGCCCTGAAGTTTTCTGGAATTGTTGTCAAGAAAATGGCTGCAGTGGGGGAGGAAAGAGATGAGTAGTGCAGCTGTAGCTCTGGCATTCCCCCATCCATTCTGTGAGCCTCCTCTTCGGGTCCTGGAGCCTCCTGCTGATGCAAACTGGTTTACCACCCAGGGGAGTAATTAGATGAGGGAGGCCCCTTACCAGACTTTTAAATGGGCCCCTTTAAAAAAATATACATATATTTGTATATGTATATATATTTGTATACTCACACATGAGTTACAATCTCTCTCTCTCATATATATATATATATATATATATATATATATATATATATATATATATATATATATATGTGTATATATATATATACACACACACATACAGTACAGACGAAAAGTTTGGACACACCTTTTCATTCAAAGAGTTTTCTGTATTTTCTTGGCTATAAAAATTGTATCAAAGGTAATTAAAGGTATCAAAACTATGAATTAACACATGTGTAATGAATAAATCGCACATTATAATGAATGGGTTAAAACAAGACAGCACCTGAGGCTGTCATGGCGACCGATTGCAGCCCCCCGATGACATCACGGGGAGTGACGATCCTAGTCAAGATGCACCGCCATTTTTTTTAAAGCCGACATCAGCTTTTGCTGTTGGACGGGTTAACACCCGCAATCTTTGCTAGCACCAATCGCGGGTGTTACTGGTAAGCCTTTGCTGCAATATGCAGCAAATACTTACTGGCTATGGAGAGGGCTCATTTCGTGAGCCCTCTCCATGCACCCGCAACGGGCATGTGATGTACTATCATGTCACACGTCGGTAAGGGGCTAAAGTCTCCTGTGATTATAAGGCATCCCTTTTTCTCCCTGTGGATGAGTTTAACTAGTTTCTTCATGAAAGATCCCTGTCTCTTGTTGGCAGCATAGAGATTTATAACTGTGTACTGTAGGTTGTAACAACTTTCTGAGTCCACAATTTTTTTTATCAGCATACACCACTAAAGATGAATTAAATGCTACTAAAACTCCCCCCTTTTTTTGTAAAAGAAGAAAATATAGCAGTAGGGTATTTGTTGTGGGAGATCGTCAGGGTATGTGTACTAGAATAATTTATTACTTGGAAGCAAAGGACATCTGCCTTTTGTTGGGCAGTTTCCTTCCACAGCAAAGACCTTTCATAGGGACTGTTAAGGCCTTTGGCATTCATGGATATGGCTTTAATCCCCATTATGGGGGATCCCATGGGTTCCCCAGATCCCCATAGTGGTACTCACTGAGCAAATTATCACCCATCTGCAATGTTGGCTAATGTAATTAATGAAGGTATAAATGTCTGTAATTTTGTCCTGCAGTTTTTATGTATCATATTAAAATCCATGTTGTAGTGGGTTATTTCTTTTTTTTCTGTGATGCTCTTTTTTTGGGTGGAGGAGGTGGATACCAATAGATAGTAACAAACTGTCAGGTTCATAGCCAGACAAGAAATGGAAAGAGCTGGCTTTACTGGTACTTCTGTTATGGAGCCCAGTGCTTGAACAGAAATTCTGGGAATCCTAGGCCAAATAGGCCACTCATTAGATGAAGCAGGTCAACCACAAGCCCTAAAACTGTAGTTACTGGAGGTACCCAGGGACCAGGTTAGTTCTATTTATTTCTTGTCCCAGTCCCTTGGAGTTTTTCCATTTTCATGGAAAACCATTTTAAATCTATCCAGGAAGTAGATTCAAGTCTTCTGCGATGAAGAAGAAAAATGCTAATAGAGGGTATGAATATTTTTATTCTTGTGTCTGCCTGATGAAAAAGTTATTCCCTGTTGTAACAGAGAATATATGCAAACCATTTTTGAGCATTCATTATTCTGTCTGCTAGTATTTCTCAGCTTACCACAACAGTATACTCTAATAAACTAACCCTTCATACAAAATCATCAGACACTGATTGTGGGCAGGAAAGCTGGGCTTAATGGATTTCTGAAAAAAAAACAGGTGGCTTTTTACATGAAAATAATTAAATCACAAAAAAACACTATATAACTGTGGTCAGCCACTTCCAGTATATGTTGTGTGACTGTGTCCTTTAAGGAGCACAAATCTGCTTATTATAATCCTCATCTGATCAGGGGACGAGCGGCCGGCGTCACTCACTTTTCGTATCTTATTCATTGTATGAAAGATCTGATTGCTTTAAACGAGATGATCAGAGAGAATGGTAGCAGACGGCTGACAATTCTTTTCTCATAATAAGTAATTTGTGTAATAAAGCTTGGAGGAAATTGAACTTGCCGCTATGTTAAGTGCATTTCTCTCATCGAGCAGGGTCTATGAAACGGAAAAGAAATTGCGGCTGAATTCCCTGATTTCAAATCTAATTTGTCACACTTCCTTCTGCTTAATAAAACAAACAACAAAACAGAAAATTTCATTTGCTTTAAATTCATTCTGAGTTGTTCTTCCTCATCTGTGCATGGACTCCCACATTCAGCTGCTGTTGGGCAATTGTCTTCTGTTAAAGCTGAAAGCTCTAAAACTGTTCATTTGTTTAATTAAGTATAAAAGTTTGTTATATGTTAAATATTATAAAATATGTAATTCTTACTGAAGAAACTTCAAGGGGTTTTTCCCATGAAGACAAGATTTTAAATGTATTCAGGATAACAAAATAACATATTCTCTAATTCAATGTTATAAACCAAAATACAGCATTTCAGATTTAATTCCAACCTGTCTCTATCAGTCCTGGTGTACACAATTTCAGTTGCCCCCGGAAACAATTGTAAATCTTCTGACTATTTTTAGCAGGGCAGATTCGTCTTATGAATAACTTCTCCTTTCTGCACACTGCAGTGCTCTCTGCATCTAGCTCCTACCCTTTCCATTACAAGATCAGCTCAGACACAGACAATACCTGCCTGCAAGCAGCAGCGTGCAGAGTTTACTCTACAAGCTATAGATAAGATAAGGTTTTTATGTAGGGGAGGGAGGCTCTCTGTACGTGTTATAGCTGAGATGTAGCAGAGCTGATGGTCCGTCATAGATCTATCTTCTCTGATGTGTCTCAGCTATCCTTTTCTATGTGTAAGATACTAGTAAAATGTCCAGAAGCTAAATAAAAGTGTAGATAAACCATGGACCCTGATAATCGCAGTGCATTGTCAGCACACAGCATCTCAGAGCACTAGAGGGATCAGGAAGTTTCTGCTTAGAGATTCCGCATCCACACTCCCAATCCAGGAGCTAAAACAAAAAAAAAGCAATAAAACTGAGTAAAATAAACATAATCTATGGAATTTGGCTCTGATTTTGTTGCTAGCTTTAGTGTAGTTTTTCACAGATCACATAATCTTTTCACTCTTATGAACTCAGACTATAATATGAAATACTTTAGCAGACCTGTTGCAGATCTAAAGTACCATTAATTAAGACCGCATGCTCTTTGCTATGAACGTAGCTTTGGGAAATCAGAAAAGCCTAAATAATACACACAAACTTGTGTGAAGTAAGTATATTGAATTATGATTCAGGTTCTATGATGATATAATTACAGGTCCTGCTGCTCAAGAGGAAATAAAAAATGTTTACATATCACCTACGGCAGAAGGACCTCTAGTCACCAGTCACATTGATCTATCTATCTATGTATATCCTATCTATGTAAAACTCCAGCACAGCACATGAGGAGGCAACTTGAAGACTTGGAGAGTCTCTCCTGTCATTTCCTGCTGGGGAGTGTGAAGGAATTGGGGAGGATGGAGCTGCTACTTGTGTCTGTTCTGTGTGGATTATTTGTTTATATACAAGTGTAGGGAAGCTGAGGGAGAGATGATAGTGTAGTTGTTTGGTTACTAAATTAGTTAGGGCTTCTGTCAGCACATGACAGTGCTGGAGCACTGAGCTATGAGGTAAACAGCTGAGAGCTGGGAGAGGGGGGGGTGACATGTACATTCTCCCTCTGTAGTCAGCTCCGTGAAGACAAATGTACCTAGAAATAGCAATCTAAGGAGTCACTGACAAAAGGGGGAAGGCTGCAGAATACAAGAGGAAGGAGCAAGATTTGGGTGACTAATCCAATTGCAAAAGGGCTTAAAATTGCCTGTCCTACAACGTATCAAAAGTTTTTTTGAAATGATGGTTACTCTTTAATTTGGGGTGGCAATATCCGGCAATATCTTAAAATCTATAGCCCAGTTTCTGTTCTGTAATACACGGTTAACAATATTAACTCAACAATAATCTATTAGAAAACATTTTAGGATTGTATTCAATATATTCCACCCATAATTGACTGTATATTATATTACTAATTTAAAGGTCATGTCTTTTAATTGACCCCTCCAAATTTCAGGCATGTTTTGTTGTCTTGTTGATAATATCATTAATGTGATACATCAGTTACAGCCATCAATCAAACTAATCTAATGCACATAGTATAATTTCCAGAGGAAGTTCATTCTTCCCAAATCACCTAGGAAGAAATGGGAAATATAAAAAGGAAAGAAGGAAATATGACATGTCATGCTGAATATGAAAGCCGAGCAGCTGCTGGCATTTATGAGTAATTGCCTCAATTAATAACATATTGGATGACAATGTTAGGTGTCCTGCAGCTTAAGATGTCCAGGATGCTCACTAATATTGCACCATAGACTGTGAGACATTGCCTGGAAAATGCTGCCCAGCCCATATTGTTATATATACAAGACTAATGTCTTTACGCTGGTGGAATTTCATTTAGTGGAACGTGCCAATAAATCAAAAATATATGTCATGTTCTAAGACATTAGCTGTGAAGATGGGAAATGGCTATTTAGAGACTCAAAAGGGTTTTGTAGCCTTTTATTCAATCTGTCATCTCACAATTTCTTATTCTGTAGGTAGGTTTAAAGCATTACTATGAAAGAGTTCATCCTTAGCTGCTTGTTTCATGAATAGAGCTACAGTGGAGATCAACACACTTACCATAGAATAAAGAAACCACTAAAGAGAACTATAAATTATGTAACTTTAAAATCATCTAATGTTTCTAAGTGTTGAATAATGTTTGCTATGTTATAACAATGAATACAAACTTCTACCAAGTATCTTGGACTTTAGACTTAGACAACATAAAAGTGTAAGACTCAAGCTTTGGGGTTAGGTATCATTTATGACCACAGAATTGCATCACTTTCAATTGTGTAATGGAGTTTCATTTCTAGAAATTAGTTAATTGGAAATACTGTACAATTACATTGGAATACATTGTATTATCTTTAACACCTGTTGGTTACCGCAACTCCTTACCTATGAGTTCTTCATCACGGGGATACCAAATTTGTATAGGTTTATAATTTTAATAATTTTTTCATACATTTGCAAGAATTAAAACCTCCTGTACATTTTTTTTTATTTTTATTTGGCCATCTTCTGGCACTAATAACTTTTTCATACTTGTGTACAGAGCCGTGGGTGGTGTCATTTTTTGCGACTCTTGGTGACATGTTCACTGCTTATATTTTTAGTACTTTATGGCCTTTTGATCACTTTTTATTTTTTATATTTTTCAAAGTGGTAAAAAAGTGACATTTTCGACTTTGGGCACTATTTTCCGTTACAGGGCTAAATAAGGTTATATATAATAGATTAGACATTTTCAGACACAGTGATACCTAATGTGTTTATGATTTTTACTGTTTATTTATATTTATATCAGTTCTAATGAAAGGGGGGTTTGATTTAAATTTTTAGTATTTTTTAATATAATTTATTTTTACCTTTTTTTTTATTTTTACTATTATTCAGACCCCTTAGGGTAATTAAACCCTAGTTTGTCTGATCGATCCTACCATATATTGCCATTCTACAGTATGGCAGTATATGGGGATTTTCCTCCTCATTCATTACAATGTGCTAATTGCACATTATAATTAATGGGCTAAAACGAGACAGCCTCAGGTCTTTGGAAGACCCGAGGTTGTCATGGCTACCGATCGCTGTCCCCAGAGGACGCCACAGGGAACAACGATCTTGTCCGAGATGCGCCGCCATTTTTTTTTACTGCGGGATGAACGGATTTACATGCGCGATCGGTGCTAGCCACTATTTCTTTGAAGCCACCAGCATGATGTATGGGTCAAAACCCTTGAGGGGGTTAATACAGTGTCAGAACTTTTTTCAAAACCCTTCCCAATTATGCCTGCAAGATTGCTTCCATTTTTATTTAAAACTGATTCTAAACCAATCTCAGTGATCTAGGCTAAATTGTTCTGTACTACAAGAAATTACTAGATCTAGCAAGTAGACCACACAAACTGCACAGGGACTTAACAGGAACCTGTCAGCAGAAATTGACCTAATAAACCACTCACAGTATGATGCCACACAGCTGAACACCTTCTAGATCATTCTTCAGTCTTTCATCACCTAGGGTGTTGGCATCATCCAGAAAATCAACCATGAAGTGAGATGTAAATTGGTTGTATAAAGTCAAGGAGGCGGAGATTTTAACACCAAAGTAGAGCTCACTTTTCCTCAGAATGTCCTCTTCACTGTAATTGCTCAGAAACATCACTAATTAGATCTCCTGAAATCTGATGTATGATATCAACCACAGAGGAGGCATACAGAGCTTGACTTCAAGCTCCTTGACTTCAGTGTTACAATCTCCACCTCCTGGACTTTATAAAACAAATTTATATCTCACTTCAAAGTTTATTTTCTAGATGATGACACCATGGAAGAAAAAAAAATAGAAGGTGTTACGCTGTTTGACAATATACTGGTAGTGGTTTATAAAGCCAATTGACGATGACAGGTTCCCTTTAAATAGACTTCTTCTGCTGTCAAATATTTAAGAGCAAACTTTCTTTTTTTATGCTACTTAGGGGCAATACAAAAAAAATAAAAGCCCATAACATCTAATCTCTGTATCTAAGCATTTGCATTACAATATAATTGTGTGTTTTAACTTGCCTGGTTTTCTGACAAAACCCTCTGTTTAGTCCCAGGGGTTGGGCTTTGGTTTGCATGTATTCTAAAAACACATGACTTGTCTGTCCTGCAGACTGCTCAGCTCTCAGCTCTGTGATCCTGTACAGCTCCTTTCTCTTCTACTTATGTCAGCTCAGCAGACTGTGAGCTCTGTTCCTGTGAAGAAGCACAAAGGTGGGGGCTGAGAGCTGAGGAGTGAGGAGTACACACAACCCATGTGTTGTTTTTTGAAATGCATGCAAACCAACACGCAAAACCCAACAGAGGATTTTGGCAGGAAGCCAGGCAAATTAAAACATACAATTAAATTGTAATGCAAATGCTTAGAGAAATTAGAAAGGCATATTTGCATTGCAGGTGGGATGAGCTTTTGCAACCTTTCTTTAGTGAAAATGAAGTCCGTGGTGGCAGGTCTCCTTTAAATAGACGGAACTGTTTAACCCCTTAAATTGTTCTTTTTTCTCTAGAAAAAATTACTGGACCATTCATACCATTGATCTAAGTCAGCTTTCATTTTGATGGGGGGATGAGAACTGGGATTGCCTTAGACATTGCCTGGGCTTCTCAAGATGTGTATCTCTGCAGAAAAATGCTTATAAATATCTCACCAGATGGTATAGAACTTCTAACACATTCACTAAAGAGGGTCTATTTGTTGGTGATGGAGTAACTGTGATGCTGACCTACATATCATATGGTCCTGTCCCAACTTTTTGGGAGGAAATTACTAAGAAAAATAACTTAATCACCTCTGAAACTGTTGCCTTTTCCCTAGAAATTGTGCTATGTTGGATTCCTAACAGATAATGGATTGTCTGATTTAAATTCTCTTACAGCCAAATTGATAATTCCTCTATATTGGTTCTGAGTGAATAAGGTAGAAATTGAGAAATTGGCAATTTGGGCAGATAGGACATACACCTCAATCTTAAAGAGATGAGATCCCTGGACACAATATCAACAGCACAGCACATCTACTGGGGGATAATCCCTGCACATCTACTGGGGGATAATCCCTTTACAAAAAGGTCTATCCTTTAAGACACTAAACAGAAGCTCTTTCCCCCTCTATGTACTCATGCCTGCAGAAAGACTTGAGATCCTCACATCTTGAAACAATGTATGATTGCCATTCTGTAGAAAGGTATTGGCTCTATTTATCACCATTAATTTTTTAATGAAACTTGAACCCAACTAAAATTGTGCAGTCTAAATATCTAAATATTTACTTGATTCTTGTCTGTTTGGTTTTAAGGGAACCTGGTTTGTATTCCCTCCCCCCCTAATAGTTACTCTTTCCCTCCCCTTTTATCCTTTTACTTACCCTCCCCCCCTCCCCCAACCTCACTACTGTTCCTTTCTCTCTCTTTATTTTCCCTTACTGCCCTTCCCTTTTCTCTCTCCTTTATATGTGCCTACAGTTTCTCTGGGCAACTTTGCTGATTTATGTGGGTGGATCGAAACCGAGCAAGGAGATGGCTGTAACAAGGAGATGCTCCCAACATTATTCTCCTGAAACAGCTACAAAAGCCACATTACCTCAGTAGAAATGGGGAAATACAGAAACTCTGCACCTAAGGAACAAAGAGTTATCTTCCATTCTGGTTCCCAACAACAGGACATGGATACATTTCTAAAACGAAAGCTCTCCACAACACCGAACAAGCCTCACAAGATGGCGGCGGTGCCACACAAACTCCTTAACGCAGCAGGGAATTCAGACCAGGAGAGTGGGGATGAGTGCTCAGAGGCTGGAGGGGAAGAATCCTTTCATTAAGAAGAACCTATATCAGGCCCTTAACCAGATAGTTAAGGAGCTGGCAGATATTAAAGTGGGCATCCGCCATATTTGCACACGCGTGGTGGAATTAGAGCTCAGACAATGGGCCCTGGTAGAGTTCGGGGAAGCAGTGCGCTACAATATAAAGAACCACAGAGTCCAATTGAATGCAGTGCTGCTGTGGCTAGATGATCAATAGAAACACAGCCGCAGGAAGAATGTTAGGCTGCAGGGTCTCCCTTAAGACATTATACATGACCACCTCCCTAAGACATTCTGGGCCAGAACGTGCATCACAGATCCTCATGGAGCACATCCATAGGACATTATGTGGAAACCCTGTCCAACAGCCCCCCCCCCATAAGATGTAATTTGTGGACTGCTTAAATACACTGATACGGCTGATATATTGAAAGATGCTAAAATATGAAGCAATCTTCCAAGCCTTGGCACCCTCCCGCTAACGGAGCAGAGATTGCTATAGCAATTTTTTGAGGTACTGTGATGACACTATTTGCATTTCCAGTGGCTGTACCCCTTCAGTTTCTCAGTCAACAAAAACAGCAGACAGGCAGGTGATTATTATAACCCCAGAGGATCTGAGTGAAGCATGTAATCTGCTAGGAATGGAGCCAATAGAAGTACCCTCGTGGATGCAATTTTAAATTGATGACAGCCTACCTGCACTGAATTTGGTGGGCAAATATCATAGCTGCCAGAATTAACACATTACTCTCAAAGATAATAACAAGTGAACAGATGAGGTTTGTAGCAGGACAATTAGGCAGGGACAATACTTGCAGAGTTATCCATCTAATAAAGTATGCTAGACAAAACAAGATTCCATTGGTCCTTCTGAGTAGCCGAGAAGGCCTTCGACAGAGTGAGCTGAATGTTCATGAGGCAAACTGTGCTAAAGTTTTGCTTTCCAGAACAATTCGTCTAAGCCATCATGTAACTGTATTCAACCTCAAATGCTAGACTAAAATTGAATGGCATTCTGTCGGACTTCTTCCAAATTACTAATGGTACCCAACAGGGGTGTCTCTTATTGCCGAGTTTATTTATCATTACAAAAAATGACGGTGTTAGGGTACTGGAAAAAGGGGGCTTCACACACAAAATGGCAGAATTCGCTGACGATTTACTCACCATGACAACTAACCCAGAACAATCACTTCATCACCTTACGCAAATCTTTGTAGAATGTGGGAAACTGTCCTATTTTAAAATAAAATTCCAGAAATTGGAAATTCTCAACATCACACTACCCCCGAAAGTGGCTAAATGACTATAATGGTCATCTCAGTTCCAATGGCCAGAGCTATCAATTAACTATCTAGGGATCAAACTACCAAAGGATCTATATCAACTCTAAAAAAAAAATAATGTCCCCCTCTTGAAAAATATTGAGAACCAATTAAAATCACTGCATATCCTGTATGTCTCATGGTTTGGCAGAAAGAATATGCTGAAAACCTACATAATGCCAAAACTCACCTACCTGTTGCACACATCCCCTATTGCATTACCCCCTCAGTATCTACTAAGCATGCAGAAACTATTCCTGTCCTTTATATGGGCAAAAAAAAAGTCCAGATTGTGCTACCAGATGCAGACCACAAATTAGGGGGGGGGGGAGAACCTATTATTGGGTGTCTCTGATACAACGGTTACTGAGGCTAGCTCCAGCTTGTGTACCCAAGGAGAGAAACACAAGGCTTCAGATTTAAAGCATCCAACATAAAGACAATGAAAGGAATGCTGTCCACCTACACTTTCCTAAATAAGGAGTGGAACTAGCTATGGAAACACACAAAGTTAATGCCCTAGGTCATTGCCCCGTACATAGATAACCCATCAAAACAGATTATGTCATCCTTCTGGGATGATTATGCAGATATCAAAGTAGCTGAGTGGCTAGAATCAGCAGACCACTTCCAGGGAAAAGTAGACTGGCTTATAGACAAAGGACAGAGCCACAGTTTTCTCCAGAAACATGCTCTGACACAAACATGCAAGAAGATACTTAATAAATTCAAAGTAGCTAGAGACTATACATGGCTAGAAAACTGCATTAATAGAGCCCTGCCCCTGAAAAGAGGTATGAAACAGATATATGAACACCTCCTCTCCCTTCAGTTAGAGGGACCTCCCTCGTATATAGTAAAATTGGAGAGAGACTTAGGGACCCAGTCCACGGAGAAATAAATAAAGGCCATACTTAGAGGGGCGTACAGCTTCTCCAAATGTATAATTATTCAAGAAACTCCTTTAAACTCTTAATTAGGTGGTACAAAACCCTTCATATATTACATGAGATTAATGACTCTTTACCAGATATGTGCTGGAAGTGCCAGGGGTCAAGAGGAGGCATTTTCCACTTGTGGTGGACCTGCCCACAGATAACAAACTCCTGGCAGTCCATAGTGACAGAAATTAATAAAATAAGTCTACCAGCTCTGCAATTAGATCCGAAGCTATTATGGCTTCCAAATAAAATACTCATACCCCAAACAGATAACCTCCCAACGTTCCTACTTAACGAAACAAAACAAATTTGGATACCAAAGGTAGAAGACCTGAAGACCTAGTCCATTAGGATCTGGGGAAAATAGCACTGTTCCTCAAAGTATGTACGTCATGGAGAGATTACATATCTAAAAGTAGTTACCTAACAGAAATTTTGAAGGCTAACATGGGTCTGGCTACAGGACTACACCACCAGTAAACAATCTTAGGGAGACAAACATACCTACCCCACCAAACAATTATACAAACCAAAATTTCCCTCTCCCTCATACCCATTCCCTCCCCCTACCCTACATGTCTCTGTCTCATCTATGTTTTGTAATATTTCATTGAGCTCAGTATGATGAAAAGCGATACCTGACAAGCAACTTTCAATTTATGCTGGAGCAATACATGCGATGATATGGATGAAAGACGAAAACAGGCACAACTATGAAAAACTGACATTTTGCGGATATTCTTATCGCCGCCACTTTTGTTATAAAAGAATTGTTATTGTACTCTATAATTGTCATTTTCAACAATATGTGTAATATTTAGATATAGGTGAATCAATTCTAACAAAGTGGAATTCGTTTAGAATTTCAGGAAAACTTTGGCTCTGCACAAATCCGAAGTTTACGTTGATTTGTGGGAATGAATTTTATTAGGAAAATGGCCACATAGTTGGTGGATGATTTTTTTTTTCAAAGTCCAGGGTGTCAGTTTTTGGGGTTCTGTATTCTACAAATTAAAAATCTTTTTTGTTGCTAAAGTTGAAATCAAGAAATCTGTGTCAAATCAACATAGCGGATTAACCAATATGTCAGACAGAGAGGTGGCAGGTGGAGCAAGCACAGGTCGCAGCAAAGTAAGGGGACGTCGCAGCAGGGGTGACTCTATGAGGCCAGAACTGCCATTTTCATATAGCAGCAGTGTGTTGATGAATAACCCAAAGGTTCTCGATTGGTTGACTAGGTCATCCACTTCCTCCCAAATTGCAACTGACAATCCCAGCTAAGAGTCCCTGGGTTCCTCAAATACAACCCTTAGTTGGCATGGCCCAGGAGCAGGTCTGCAGCCCTCAACTGTACTCAACCAGCATCTGTCCTGTTCTTTTCCCTCAGCCAGAGAGCTACTAGGTGTTCTGGGCTCAGTGCCACTATACAGGGAGGACAGTTGAGGAGAATAGCAGTGACAGGGAAACACATATCAATCATGATGTAGCTGATCGCACTTGGGAGCCAGGTGAAGCAAGGGCTTCATCATCATCATTGTTGGGAGAAGAGGGTGTCACCTTGCGCGCCAGGCATCAAAGCAGGCAGCAAGTCACTACTGTGGCCGTGAGTCAGCAGGGTGGCAGGAGTGCGAGGACGGGAATCAAATGCCTGCGGGGTACAAAACCGGATTCGCAGGTCCAGGTAAGCAGTGGCACAGGGGCTCAGCGAGGCAGCGGTGTTAGTAGTCACTAAGTGCAGAGTGTTGGCGGTAAAAGCACCAACTCGGCGTTGTGGCAGTTTATGTTAAGAGGTCAGAGGAGCCGAACGTGTGTATATGTAGAATCTGCTGGCAGAAAGTGAAGCGTGGCCAGGAAGCTAACGTTGGCACCATGGCCCTGCGTTAACACATGCAGCTTCACCATCCATTGGGCTCGGAGAAACGTGTCTCAGATCTGGTGGCAATCCTGCCGCTCAGGTAAAGCAGCAGCATCTAGGGCTACACATGCCATTTCAGCTAGTCAAGGCTCAAGCACCTCTGCCGAAGGGAGCTGTTTGTCTTTGACATCATCTCCTGGTCCAGATGCTCCTGCTCCTCAATACGCATGGCGCCAGCAGTCGTTGAACGAGGCGTTTACAAAGAGACAATTGTATGCGTCCAGCCATCCTAAGGTGCAGAAGCTGACCACGCTCCTGTTCAAGTTTTTGGTACTGCAGTCCCTCCCTTTCCAAGTCGTAGACGCTGCACCCTTCAGAGAACTAATGGCTTGTGCCGAACCGAGGTGGAGAGTTCCAAGCCGAAATTTATTTTCCAAAATGGCAGTACCAGCACTTCACAAATGTGTAGAACAGAAGGTGGACCAGTCCTTAAGCTTATCGGTGTGGAGCTGTAATTATGGTCAGGGCCAGTACATATCCTATATGGCCCACTGGGTGAACATGCTTCCTGCCCAGCCGCGCCAACAACAACAGGAGACACTGATTTCTCCTCCATGTTATAAACTGCTTCTACTTCGCCAATGTCCTCCTTGACCTCCTTCTCCACCACCACCTCAGCCTCCACAAGGCCAAAGAGTGCTCCATTATACCACATGTGCAGGGCACAGCGGTGTCATGCAGTTCTACACCTGGTTTGCCTAGGCGAACAAAGTCACACAGAGGAGAAACTGCTCTGTGTCATGCAAGAAGAAATCAATGTGTGGCTTTCTCAGCGACAACTGCAAATCGGAACCATGGTGACAGACAATGGGTGGAACATGGGGTCCGCGCTGCACCAAGGAGGGATGGTTCATGCGCCATGCATGGTGCATATCTTCATTCTTGTCGTCAAAAGGTTCCTAAAGTCTTCCACCCATCTGCAAGACATTCTAAAAATGACCAGGAAACTCTGCATGCACTTCAGCCAGTCTTACAAAGCCAAGCACACCCTTCTTGAGTTGCAGCGTCAGAATGGCCTCCCCCAACATAGGCTGATATGCGATGTTTCCACCCGTTGGTATTCCAGCCTCCATATGTTAGACCGCCTGTATGAACAGAGAAAAGCCATTAATGATTTTTTGATGAATGCAAGCGGACAGTAGTACTACCCTGTGTAACTTTGATGTCAGCCACTGGCAGCTCATGCGTGACACCTGCCGTTTTCTCAGGGCCTTTGAAGAGACCATTTTATGTATCAGTCGCCAGGACTACGGGATGAATAATGTAATTTCACAGCTTCATGTCCTAGAACAGATGCTGCAAAATCCGTCTGGTCCGGGCACTGGAGGAGTGGTGACTACATCTCATTGTCACAGGTGGTCACCCATGTCTCTCTGCCCCCACTAGCGCATTGCTCGGGCGTCTCACCTCTCCTGGCTCCTGCTACGACTTGCTCCGCCGTGCGCACGCGTTCCTGACTTCTAGGGAGAGTGTGCGTGGTGGCTTCTCTAGATTTAAAGGGCAAGTGCTAGACATTTTTATGAAATGTAAATAAGTCTGCCTCTTCCTACACACCCTGCTGGATCTTCATGCCTCGTGCCTTAGAGAAAGCTGTGTTTGATGCCTTGCACAATTTCTGTGATTTCCCGTTGTGACCCCAGTTCTGTTTCTGAATTCACTCCTTTGCCGCTTGCCCTGACCTGTTGCTACGTCTTCGACTTTGATCCTGTGCTGCCCGTCCTGACCTCCTGTTTGTCCCTGACTAAGAGATTGCTTGCCTTTTCTGTACCTAGACCTTAGCTGCCACTGCAGACAAGTTACGCCTGTGGAATGACCTGGTGGTACCACGCCGCAGAAAGTCCAACCCGCTTTGCGGCGGGCTCTGGTGAAAACCGGGTGCTACTTAGACTCCATTCCCAGGTAGTGGCTTGTGTCATTATCCGCAGTGGTTCAGAGGATCCACTACCTCTGAGCTGGACACTCATGGCCAGATGAGTCCAGTGGGGGCTGAACTGGAGGAGGACATTGGAGTACAAGCAGAGTCTGGTGAAATTAGTGGTTTTTCTACTCAGGTGACAGGAGAGGAGCATCCGGAGGAGGTAGAAGATGAGTTAGATGACCCAGAAACACTGTGGCAGTATACAGTGGAGATGGAGGCCGGGAGTCCTTCAGAGTCAATTGCACAGATGGCCCGCAGCATGCTGCTTTGCCTAACTAGTGACAGCTGAATAGTCAACATCTAGCATAAGGATGACTTTTGGATCTCCACCCTTTTGTTCCCTTGCTAGCGGTCCAAAATGGGTGCCTTTTTCCAGAGGGAGGAACAAATGACGTACTATAGAGAAATACTTAGCAGACAGTTGGCTGCTGCCTATGTGTGCCATTGTCCATCCTCTGTCAGGTCTGACCAGGGTACTCCTGGCAGTCGGCGCTCACATACAACTGCCACAGCTGCTGTGGGGAGATGGGGGGGGGGGGGGTAGGAGCTGTAGCAGCTCCATCAGCAGCAGCTTAAGTCTGGAGTCCTTAGTGAGCAGCTTCCTTCACCCGCCTAGTGAGGAGGGTAGCCGCCACCAGCAGCAGCAGGACATGGTGCAGACCCTGCCTCAGCAGGTATAGAAGTCCAAATCAGCTCTACTCTCTCCCTTTACACAAACCGGTGAGTTGCAGACACGGAAACGCCCAAGGCAAGGGCAGAGAGCAGTCCAATGAAGAAAGGATTTCCAGCGTAAAAGTCTTCTCCGGTTAAAAACTTGCTTTTATTGGTGCATCAGTACATCGGGTATATTCACAGTGAAGACAGTGTCTTGGTGCATCAGTACATCGGGTAAAAACTTGCTTTTATTGGTGCATCAGTACATCGGGTATATTCACAGTGAAGACAGTGTCTTCACTGTGAATATACCCGATGTACTGATGCACCAATAAAAGCAAGTTTTTAACCGGAGAAGAGTTTTGCGCTGGAAATCCTTTCTTCATTGGACTGCCCCAGCAGGTGGTGGTCTACTTGAACAGCACTCAACCGGCACTCTAGAGTATCCCCTAGACTACTGGGCAGCCAAACTTGATGTGTGGCCTCAACTTGTGGAGTTTGCAGTAGAGAAGCTGTCCTGCCTGGCCAGTAGTGTGGCATCAGAGTGGGTGTTCAGTGGGGAGGGGGCCATCATTACCCCAAGGAGAAAATGCTTGTTCACCCGTAATGTGGAGAGACTGACCTTTGTCAAGATGAATCAGGCGTGGATTGGCCAGGATTTCAACACACTATTGCCTTGTGCATCAGATTAGATCAGCCATGACGCCTCCTCCAAATGTTGAGAAATGAGTCTGGATTCTAACTACTTACCTCAGCCACTAATCTGATGCTGCCACCCATCTGATGCCACACATATGCTGCCAGTTGCTCCATCTGCTTCCCACCATCTTTATCAGGGACTGGAATTGTCACCCACCTTCACTCTCTGTCATTGTGCCACTTTCTGACCTCCTGCTGCTGCTGCCACCTCCACACTCTGTCAGTGTGCCACACCGTGGCCTACCATGTTGCTGCCACCACCAGAAATTGTTTTGTATCAACTCCTGTTTGTTTTTGGCTTTATCAATACTGATGGATTATTGACCGATTGAGAGCAGACACTGACGGATGAATAGAAGGGCAAAATGATCAGTGACGTCAATGCAAAATTACTGCCGACACCCTCTCCAGTCTTTTGGGGGGTTTCTACATGTATCAGCGTTTAACAGAACAGGTTCTGTCATAATCTATGAAATCAACTGATGTCAGTGAAAAAAGAGTTCACTCTTTGATGTTATATATATCCTTTTGAGCTGGCAGAGTCTTTACCTTGTCAGGTTGCGTTCCCGTTGCACTTATTTGGTCAAGTTGGCCCCTGTAAGTGCCCATTGAATTGAAGAGTGAAGCGATTCTAAGAGAGGTGGCTGTCATGTGCATGTCATACTAAAACAAAGCATTGTTTGAAGACCAAACCACGCTACCTATGCATATTTAAGCATGGCATAATGTTCTACAACACCCTACAGGCTCTCTGCAGCCAGGAAATACCTGTTTTTGAACGTTTTTTGGCATGATTTGATTTGGATCAAAACAAATTTTGCAGGAAAATTCTGCAAACTTGGCGAATTGAATTATTGAAGAATTCGCCCATCTCTAAATAATAAAAGGAGTTTGAAAAAACAAAACAACTTTGCTGATATAAATGATTAGTATATGTTTTACTATCTTTGTTAAATGTTTTATTATCTATCTGTACTATTATTTTCATTAAAAACCCTTCATAACAAAAAAACTGTGTTTCTGAGCTAAATTCTTAACAGAATTTATAGGTTCAGACAGGTGCTTATCCATGGAATGTAGATAAAATTGGTGCAATCCACTGAGAGCAAGTAGACATCTTGGGTGTGGGGTGCTGAAATACAAAGGGCATAAATAATCTCATCATTAGGCTTTACTTATATAACACTATATTAATTTAATGATGTCTTTTTATGTTTTTAAACTTAGTTTCTAAGGTCCTTCAATCACAAAATTTATTAGAATGTTGCATTTTGTGACCTTGGAGCTTGGCTTTGTCATTGAGTTCTTTCATTTGCAGACTCTATTAAAGCCCTGAACAATGAGCCTGTGGGAGTGAGGCGGATGCAGAAAGAATTCACTTGAAGCAAAACATAACTTTTTTTTTGTTTCCCGATTGCTTAAAGTAACAAAAAAAATCCACTTTAAAACTTTGCAGTGTTCATGAGTCCATGAAATAAGGATGATTGTTCCGAGGATTGTTGGTCCGGCTGGTGAATTAATTTAAGAGTTATGTTACTTCGTAGATGGCCGCTGTTTAATTGATCTATACAACCCCCAGCAGGATCACCAAGCGATTTGAGAAAATTATGCCACACGTAAGATATCAATTTTGCCTTGAATTGTTAGAACAAATTAAGTTTTCAGCTGATTTATTTCTAATATCTAGCTGTGGTTTCAGCCTTGGGGACGGGGAGGGTGAAAGTAGTGAGGAATAAGCGACATCATTGAATGTTAAATAATAAGCATTCAGAACAGCATGTAACAAGAACCTCTTTAATCAGAGCGACTGGTATTAGAAAGCAAGTACTGGGCTGGGCACAGGTCCATTGAATCTCCAAGACATTTTCTCTTTTAAAAGGGTGTAGTAGGGCGGCACCTAACGCAGCACACTCATTACTAAAAGGGACATTTCTCATCCAGGGAAAGCTAGGTGGATGTGTATAAGGTGTGTGTTTTACTGTAGAAGATCTGCAGGTCAGTTAATGGCTGATTAGCAGGGTTACAGCTCAAGTGAAAGGCGTGTAGAGCCATAATAGTTGTGAACTGAAAACTGTGATATTGTGCGTTTTGGTGGTGCCAGACAGCAGGCCATCACCAGTGTTAAGTGCCAGATAGGTTTAGGATTTATTTGACTGGTTTTGTTGTTTTCCTCCTAGAAAACAGGAGTGGGCCTTACAGAAGTGAAGAAAACCACAGTAGCAAAACGCATTGTAACATTTAAAAACCCATGCGTTCTAAAATGCCCCGTGTGAACACACCCTTTATGATACATATAATGAGCAGCCTGTTTAGTCACAATTTTGCAACTTTTTGTGGTGTGCAACTTTTTAGTCCCAAATAGTGTCTCACAAAAAGTTTGTCTGGGTCTAGCATGTTCTGTTTTGGGACTTGGGTGTAAGAATGGGACAATTTCAGAGCCCAAAAGTCACACAAGTTGAACAAACATCTGGGCTACATAGATAGATATGGCACACTGCATTAAATCTTTCAAACAGCTTACTTTTGTACGCTGCTTGATTCTGCATCTAAAAAGTCTTAAACTGCTAAAAGTCACACAAAAAAAGAAAAAGCAAGCAATAGGAGTGATACATGTCCCCCATTAAGTTAGCAGCCAAGTTGGTTGGGTAAAGTTCAAAGCAAAGGAAGGCTGATTAAAGAAGGTTGGCAGAGTTTATTGCAAAGATGGAGGGAACATTTGTGGTGCACCTTTAACATACAACATGCAACACAATTTGAAAGTTAAATACGACGCTTGGTCGACCACAGCTCAGAGAGATGTTATCTATCACTCGGTAGTACATAATAGCTACTTGAGAACTGACCTTTTCATTGTAGATAGAGCAACACCTGATGAAGCGACCAGATCCGCTATAGCGGACATTAAATGGTCCTACCATGCACTCATTACTTTGACAATCACAGGACAGTATGGGCACCCCTAATTTACTTATGGAAGTTTAATTCTTCTTCACTCTCTCAACCCATATTTGGCCCACGAATCAGTTCTCATCCAAGATTGATGAGCTAAGGGACCAGATTCACAACCTGGAATCCATTAATATCACCAATCCATCTTCTAACCTACTAAACCTACAAAAGTCAATCACTACACAATTTAGACACTGCCCTCTGTTTCCTTATAAACAACAGTTATTAAAAGTTACTACACTTACCAATACCATATGAACTGGGACTAAGAGCAGTGAAGTCTTTGCTAGACAGTAAGGGGAGTCAGTTTAGGGCTCATAAAAATTTTGTCCTACAGATACTCAATTTTACCTCAATATTATTACTTTATGTTTACCAGCTCAGAGGCACAGCAATGGGGAGTGCATGCAGCGCCAGCTATGCCAACCTGTTCCTTGGCTGGTGGAAACAAAACTGTGTCTTCTCAGGTGATGTAGGTGAACCTCATGGCATCAATATGGAAAGCCTTTTAGTTCGCTATATCGATGCCATCTTCAAAATATGGGAGGGGAGTGTGGATGCATTTAAAGACATGGTTGGGTATCTTAATAACAATCACCTCAGATTTACATATGAAATTCACTCCTCAAGCCTCCCTGTCCTTGATGTTGTGATTTCTAAGTTATCAGAAGGTACTATTCAGATGTTGTAGGAATTCCCTACTTACAGTACCTGTGAATGCTTTAGTATACAAGTTAAATCATTACTTACGATAGAAAAAATCTCTTTGTATTTTAAAGAGTTAGTATAAATGGTGACTAAAATATAACCTTTAATTTATGTAGTAAGCTCATAAAATAGTGAAAATGTGTATAAATGGTATAGACACTGGAGTAGAGACTAGAGATGAGCGAACATACTCGTCCGAGCTTGATGCTCGTTCGAGCATTAGCGTACTCGAAACTGCTCGTTGCTCGGACGAATACTTCGCCCGCTCGAGAAAATGGCATCTCCCGCCGTTTTGCTTTTTGGCGGCCAGAAACAGAGCCAATCACAAGCCAGGAGACTCTGCACTCCACCCAGCATGACGTGGTACCCTTACACGTAGATAGCAGTGGTTGGCTGGCCAGATCAGGTGACCCAGGAATAGACTAGCCCCTGCCCGCGCTGCTCGGATCATTCTGGATGCCGCTAGGGAGAGAGCTGCTGCTGGTCAGGGAAAGCGTTAGGCTGTTCTATTAGAATAGTGTTAGGCAGGAGTGATTCTACAAGAACCCAACAGCCCTTCTTAGGGCTACAATAACGTTATACATTTTTTTTTTAATTTGCTTGTGGCTGGGCTTGCTGGCACTAGTAGTGCAGCTAGTACCATATTGTGAGGAATTTGCAGGGGGACTTGCTACCGTTGTGTTTAGCTCTTAGTGACACACATATCCACCTCAAACACCGAAGTGGGACAATTTATTAGGGGTTTGATTAGAATTAGGCAGAGTCTGCTGATTTATTTTTTTTTTACCTTTATTTCATTTTATAGCTCAAACTCATCTTGCAAAGCAGTGTGCTTTCAGTGTAGGCTACAAAATAGCCATAGGAGAACCCCAACGGCTTACTTAGGCCTACAATAGCGTTATATTTTCCTTTTTTTTGTTTGCTTGTGGCTGGGCTTGCTGGCATTAGTAGTGCAGCTAGTACCATATTGTGAGGAATTTTCTGGGAGACCTGCGACTGTTGTGTTTAGCTCTTAGTGACACGCATATCCACCTCAAACACCGAAGTGGGACAATTTATTAGGGGTTTGATTAGAATTAGGCAGAGTCTGCTGATTTATTTATTTTTTTTACCTTTATTTCATTTTATAGCTCAAACTCATCTTGCAAAGCAGTGTGCTTTCAGTGTAGGCTACAAAATAGCCATAGGAGAACCCCAACGGCTTACTTAGGCCTACAATAGCGTTATATTTTCCTTTTTTTTGTTTGCTTGTGGCTGGGCTTGCTGGCATTAGTAGTGCAGCTAGTACCATATTGTGAGGAATTTGCTGGGAGACCTGCGACCGTTGTGTTTAGCTCTTAGTGACATGCATATCAACCTCAAGCACCGAAGTGGGAAAATTTATTAGGGGTTTGATTAGAATTAGGCAGAGTCTGCTGATTTTTTTTTTTACCTTTATTTAATTTTATAGCTCAAACTCATCAGGCACAGCACAAAATCTAGTTGTGTGCTGTCAGTGTAGGTTAGAAACTAGCCATAGCAATAGGATAGCATCGTTTAGTTAAAAAAAAAATAAAAATAAAAAAAAATAAACACAAAAAAAAAAAATTATAAGTTTACACTTTAATTTGGAAAATGTTTAACCCGAAGGCTAGGGGTAGAGGATGAGGGCGTGGACGTGGGCGTCCAACTACTGCAGGGGTCAGAGGCCGTGGTCCTGGGCGGGGTGAGACACCACCTGCTGATGAGGGAGCAGGGGAACGCCACAGAGGTACACTCCCTAGGTTCATCATGTCTCAAGTTACTGGGACTCGTGGTAGAGCACTGTTGAGGCCAGAACAGTGCGAAGAGGTGATGTCGTGGATTGCGGACAATGCTTCTAGCCATTTGTCCACCTCCTTCCCCCCAGTCTGCCCCCTCCCAGCAAAATTTGGCATTTGAACCGGCATACTCTGAGGAACTGTTTTCTGGACCCTTCCCACAGTCACAAACCACTTGTCCGGTAGCTGCTGAGCAATTTTCCGATGCCCAGGTTTTCCACCAGTCGCAGTCTGTGGGTGATGATGACATTATTCACGTAGTGGAAGAAGTGTGTAAAGAGGTGTCGGACGATGAGGAGACACGGTTGTCAGACAGTGGTGAAGTTGTTGTCAGGGCAGGAAGTCCGAGGGGGGAGCAGACTGAGGGATCGGAGGATGATGAGGTGACAGACCCAAGCTGGGTTGATAGGCCGGGTGAACACAGTGCTTCTGAGACGGAGGCGAGTCCTATAGCAGAACAGGTTGGAAGAGGCAGTGGTGGGGCCAGACGGAGAGGCAGGGCCAGAGCTGGTGCATCAGCGCCAAATGTTGCCCGTAGTCAAGCTCCCGTGGCGAGGGCTAGATTTTCAGAAGTCTGGAGGTTCTTTAAAGAAACACCGGATGACCGACGGACTGTGGTGTGCAACCTTTGCCAAACCAGGATCAGCAGGGGTTCCACCACTACTAGCTTAACTACCACCAGTATGCGCAGGCATATGAATGCTAAACACCCCACTCAATGGCACCAAGCCCGTTCACCTCTGGCCGGGCACACCACTGCTCCTTCCCCTGTGTCATCTGCTAGTCAGCCCCCTGCCCAGGACCACGGCCCAAACACCTCCCGTGCGAAAACCCCATCTTCGCCTCCACGATCCTCCACAGCATCCACCAGCGTTCAGCTCTCCATACCCCAGACGCTGGAGCGCAAAAGAAAGTATAGCGCAACCCACCCACACGCCCAAGCCCTCAACGTCCAAATCTCCAAGTTGCTTAGCCTGGAGATGCTGCCCTATAGGCTGGTAGAGACCGAGGCCTTTGGAAACCTCATGGCGGCGGCCGCCCCTCGGTATTCGGTCCCCAGCCGCCACTACTTTTCCAGATGTGCCGTCCCAGCCCTGCACAAGCACGTGTCAGAGAACATCATCCGTGCCCTAACCAACGCCGTTTCTGACAAGGTCCACCTGACCACGGACACGTGGAGGAGTGCTGCCGGGCAGGGCCACTATATATTGCTGACGGCACATTGGGTTAACTTGGTGGAGGCTGGGACCGAGTCTGACCCTGGGGCTGCTCATATACTGCCGACGCCGAGGATTGCGGGGCCTACCTCGGTCCAGGTCTCAAAGGCCTACTATGCCTCCTCCTCCTCCCACCCCTCCTCCACCTCCTCCGAATTACCATCCGTGGGCATGGCGCCATCAGTCGGTAGCTCTAGGCACAGCAGCAGTGCCATCGCTAAGCGACAGCAGGCGGTGCTCAAACTGCTGAGCCTAGGCGATAAAAGGCACACCGCCCAAGAGTTATTACAGGGCATCACGGCGCAGACTGATCTGTGGCTGGCACCGCTGAACCTGAAGCCAGGAATGGTTGTGTGTGACAACGGCCGTAACCTGGTGGCGGCTCTGCAACTCGGCAGACTGACACATGTGCCATGCCTGGCCCATGTGTTAAATCTCATAGTTCAGCGTTTCCTCAAGACATACCCCAATCTGTCTGATTTGCTCACGAAGGTGCGCCGCATCTGTGCGCATTTCAGGAAGTCCAGCACAGATGCTGCCACTCTCAGGGCAGCGCAGCGCCGCCTCCAACTGCCCGCTCACCGACTGTTGTGTGACGTGCCCACGAGGTGGAATTCAACATTAACCATGTTATCCAGAGTTTACCAGAAGCGCAGAGCGATTGTAGACTGCCAGATGTCAACTTCCACCAGAACTGGTAGTCAGGTCAGTCAGCTTCCTCAAGTCTACAATGAGGAGTGGACGTGGATGTCTGATATCTGTCAGGTGCTGAGTAACTTTGAGGAGTCAACACAGATGGTTAGTGGCGATGCCGCCATCATCAGCCTCACCATCCCGCTGCTTGGCCTGTTGAAAAACTCTCTGATCAGCATGAAGTCGGAAGCTTTGCGCTCATCACAAGAGACGGGGGAAGAAGATTCCCTTGTTGATAGCCAAAGCACCCTTAGGTCTGTTTCTCAGCGCATATCGGAGGAGGTGGAGGAGGATGAGGAGGAAGAGGAGGAGAATGTTGGCGAGACAGAAGAGGGGACCATTGTTCAGTCCTTCACTGTTCAGCGTGTATGGGCAGAAGAAGAGGAGTTGGAGGAGGAGGAAATGGGCAGTCAGCCCAGTGAGGGGAGTGAATTCTTGCGCATTGGGACTCTGGCACATATGCTAGGCTGCCTATCCCGTGACCCTCGCGTTCAAAGAATTTATTCCAGCACCGATTACTGGGTATTCACTCTCCTGGACCCACGGTACAAGCAAAATCTTTCCACTTTCATCCCTGGAGAGGAAAGGAGTGTGAGAATGCATGAATACCAGCAGGCCCTGGTGCACAAGCTGAAACAGTATTTCCCTTCTGACAGCGCTAGCGGCAGAGGGTGTACTTCTTCGGGACAAGTAGCGAGGGAGAGTAGGCGAGCAGGCAGCTTTTCCAGCACTGGCAGGGGTACGCTTTACAAGGCCTTTGCCAGTTTTATGTCACCCCAGCAAGACACTGTCACCTGTGCCCAGTCTCGGCAGAGTAGGGCTGATCTTTACAGAAAGATGGTGAGGGAGTACGTAGCTGACCATACCATCGTCCTAAATGATCACACAGCTCCCTACAACTACTGGGTTTCAAAGCTGGACATGTGGCACGAACTGGCGCTGTACGCCTTGGAGGTTCTTGCCTGCCCTGCCGCTAGCGTGTTGTCCGAGCGGGTTTTCAGTGCAGCTGGTGGCATCATCACCGATAAGCGTACACGCCTGTCGACTGACAGCGCTGACAGGCTGACGCTTATCAAGATGAATAAAGCCTGGATTTCTCCTGATTTTCATTCTCCACCAGGTGAAAGAAGCTCAACCTGAATAATGTATGCACTCCTCCTCCTCATTGTCCTCCTTCTCCTCCTCTTTGTACACTAAAGCATAGGAAACTGGCTATTTTTTGCCAGGGCCAACTGGCTCTAGCTATAGTACTCTATGTATTTAATTTTTCTGGAGGGCCACCTACCCGGTCCTCTGTTTTAAGCAATTTTTGGGAGTGCCACATACAGGCACTCAATCTATTTAATTTTTCTGGAGGACCACCTACCTGCTCCTCTGGTTTGAAAACTTTTTTGGACTGCCACATACAGGCACTCAATTTATTTAATTTTTCTGGAGGACCACCTACCTGCTCCTCTGGTTTGAAAACTTTTTTGGACTGCCACATACAGGCACTATCCAAATTAAATTGTATCCATAGCAGCCTCCACATGTCGTCTTTTTAGCTGGCTCCACACGTTGTCTCCATTGCTACCTCCACACGTCATCGCCATAGCTGCCTCCAAAAGTCGTCCATATAGCTGCCTCCATACTTTGTCTCCTTATCAAACGAACTGTGTCAGGCAGAATTTTGGGTTGTTTTCATGGATTCCACATCAAACTTGTTAACTTTGTCGCCACCCTGCTGTGTAATCCACAAAATATACTGGCAAACTTTTATCATTTACCAATATTATTTCAGCGCTTCTTGCGCATCTGTTTACATTCCCCTCACCCGCCATATCCCAAACTTATAAGAACGCTACTACACTTGATCTTATACAAAAGGTTCTTAGAAGTGCTGTTTGGGGAGTAGCCTAGAGACAGGGGCTTGGATTGGCGAAAGCTCGCCTGGCAGCGGAGCGCCAGCTCCATCTCAAGATCCAACTAACATAGTTTTAACTGCAGCACCTTTAATCTACTACTAGTTCACTGCCTCCATACATCGTCCCCTTATCAAACGAGCTGTGTCGGGCAGAATTTTGGGTTGTTTTCATGGCTTCCACATCAAACTTGTCAACTTTGTCGCCACCCTGCTGTGTAATCCACAAAATATACTGGCAAACTTTTATCATTTACCAATATTATTTCAGCGCTTCTTGCGCATCTGTTTACATTCCCCTCACCCGCCATATCCCAAACTTATAAGAACGCTACTACACTTGATCTTATACAAAAGGTTCTTAGAAGTGCTGTTTGGGGAGTAGCCTAGAGACAGGGGCTTGGATTGGCGAAAGCTCGCCTGGCAGCGGAGCGCCAGCTCCATCTCAAGATCCAACTAACATAGTTTTAACTGCAGCACCTTTAATCTACTACTAGTTCACTGCCTCCATACATCGTCCCCTTATCAAACGAGCTGTGACAGGCAGAATTTTCAGTTGTTTCACCAGGTACATAGTGGAACTCGGCCCATCTGTCGCAGCCATGCTGGAGACCTGAAGTTGCAATCATAGCAGCGCAATATGGATGCCCCATACTGTCGCTCTTAATCATGGAACCATTTCCGTAAAAACAATTAAAAATAGAACCACTATGCTATTCCATTATTCCTAGGTGAAATATTCAAACGACCTGGCCTGCTTTGAAAATTATAATTTTTTCAAAGTAAACGCTTCTGGCCCCCAGGCCCATTTTGGGTGGGGAGGAGCCGAGAGACAGGGGCTTGGACAGGCGAAAGCTCGCCTGGCAGTGGACCGCCAGCTCCATCCCAAGATTAGGCAGCCTCAGAGGCATCCATGCATGCTGCCCCTGCTGTTTCCTGTCCATTTTGCCTCCACGATCCTCCACAGCGTCCACCAATGTCTCATTTCAACTCTCTATACCCCAGACGCTGGAGCACGAGAGGATATGCAGCACATCATCCCCTTATCAAACGAGCTGTGTCAGGCAGAATTTTCAGGTGTTTCACCAGATACATAGTGGAACTCGGCCCATCTGTCGCCGCCATGCTGGAGACCTGAAGTTGCAATCATAGCAGCGCAATATGAATGCCCCATACTGTCGCTCTTAATCATGGAAGTCGTCTCCATGGCTGCCTCCACATGTCGTCCCCTTATCAAAAGAGCTGTGTCAGGCTCATTTTTCGGGTGTTTCACCAGATACGTTATGGAACTTGGTCACTATGTCGCCACCATGCTGTGTTATCGACCAAATATACCGTCAACCTTTTGTTCACATAGGAAATCATTTCACCTCCTTTGGTGAAACCTGAGTCCATTTAGGGTATGTCGCCATGAGACTCTCTAGCCTGCCACTGCTGCCGCTGCCTCTGCATGCCGTCCCCTATAGTGTCAGGGTCAATTATTGGATGTTTTAGATGCTATCTAGCCTCATTCGGTCACTCTGTCATGGCCATGCTGTTGCCCATAATTTTGGCATAATGGTGCGATTAAGCAGCCTCAGAGGCATCCATGCATGCTGCCCCTGCTGTTTCCTGTCCATTTCCGTGGTGTTTCCATCCTTTTCTGAGGTTCCCAGGTGTTTGGCCAAGCTTCCCTGTGCAGAGCCTTGGTCCCCTTGAAAAATGCTCGAGTCTCCCATTGACTTCAATGGGGCTTGTTATTTGAGACGAGCACTCGAGCATCGGGAAAAGTTCGTCTCGAATAACGAGTACCCAAGCATTTTAGTGCTCGCTCATCTCTAACACAGACACTTCCTGCCAGCATGCGACAGATAACATAAGATCCTCATCACAGGGGAAGGAGACATGTAGCAGAGCTGTCTGTATGTGTGTGTTATAGCTGAGTTAGCAGTGTGTCATGTGTTTTTATATCAATCTCATGGATCTCATCATCTCTGATCTCTCTTTTTCTATTTGTCAGATGCTAGTAGAATGTTCAGAAGCTAAATGAAAGTGCAGATAAACCTATACCCTTTTAATCTAACCACATTGTCAGCACACAGGGATCATAAAGTGTCTGCTTAGAGAGCCCCTGCCCACACTGACCTGTAAAGTAAGGGGGTTAAAAATGATCTTTAAGATCACTAGGGAGTTATAATTTGAGGACTTTCTTTCATGATGTTACGTAAATCGGAAAGATGCTGGGTAATGGGAGATACCAAGAGGATTGGAGTACATTGTGAAACATAGAAGGAACTCTGAGAAAACTAGTTTCTAAGGAGTCCCGGAAAAGCAGCAAGGAATGCAGAGTGGAGTGCACACAGGATTAAGGTATGGAAATACGAGCAGGTCAAAAAGTTCTAATAACTGAATAGGTATATAAAGCGTTATCTATTCTTCTTCTTGACTTTGTCTTGATGTCAAAATATTTCCTACCACAAAACTTCTTTTCATCCTAATGTAATCTAAGAATCTTTTCAAATTAAGCACACAAAGACATGCCAGACCTACTTACCTCATTCACATGCTTGAATGTGCCCCTTTTTTCCCCATTGGGTTATTGTCTGTTATATTAATCTCTCCTGATATACCCATGGTTCTATTTCTCCATGACACGCTGTTCTTGCTTTGACCTTGGAAAGTGCGATTATGCTCTCTCTTTCCTGGCTTTGGTAATTTTCTCATGTCTGTGGGTTGTACACCTTTATTATATTTTATGTCACAACATTTCTTTTATGAATATATATGACAAAAGTCTTCTTTGGCATACAAGGGGTTCCTTATATTTTATGGATATACTAAAGGTGTACATCAGGAGCATCTCCAAAGGTCTACCTTTGATTCATTTTGAGAGCGGCTAACATAGACTTCTAATTATTTTCTTGACATTGTTCGCACAGTATAAAAATCTGGACTCTAGATGCAGCATGTGAGTAGCATGTGGCTCTATAATTCATATATCATTAATATCTTCGACCTTCAGTTTTATATTTGATCCTTGCCAGGAATAATGAGAGTAATACTCATTGGTGAAAGAGGCATTATCCAGCCCCCTCATATTCAATCAAACACACAGTGTATAGCATTTGTGAATATTTAATGCCACTTTACTGATACTTGAGGAAAAAAAATCTCATGTAAAGTTGTTTCTTGTTTCCATGCCAACAATGAAGTAATAATGATGGTTAATCAGTCCTAGAATCATTTGTTGGTGTAATAAGGTCAATAGAAGATGTGGATACACTGGAACAATAATTTCAGAGCTTAAACAGGAATTATACCTGAGAGATTAATCAGTTTTGACCTTTAGTCCCTTTAAGCCCTGGCCCTTTTTTGTTTTTGTGTCTCCATTTTACAGTTTTTACCTTCAAAAATCCACAACTTTTTTTTTATTTTTCCCTGCAGAGCTGAATGATTGCTTATTTTGTTGTAACAAAATGTACTTGCTAGTGTCCATATTTAATATTCCATGCTTTGTACTGGGAAGATGGGGAAAAAAACTCCAAATGCGAATAGCACAAACTTTAGTAATCTGTCATTGTATTCCAGTTCACCCTTTTCCCTAATAATCTTGGCCGCTCTCCTTTGCACCTGTTACAATTCTACTATGTCCTTTTTATACACTGGTGCTCAAAACTGTACACAAATATTCCATGTGTGGTCTCCTCCATAATTAAAGGGTTTGTCCGAGCTGAGGGACTGGGGAGTGTCAAAACAAGAAAGCAGTTGTACTTACCCCCTTCTGGTGCTCTGTTCCAGCTCCCATTACCTCCATTCTGTATGTATACACTGGCAAAGCCACAGCAGACTCTGGCTGTGGTCCATGTAACACTTGCACAGGCCACAGGGAGAGGCTGCACAGGTAGTACGCTGTGGTCCTGACATCATTGCTGCATCCCTTTATACATACAGACCGGGAGTGATGGGTACAAAGCGCTGGACCAGAGCACCGGAGGGGGTAAGAACAACTGCTTTCTTCTTTTTACAGCCTCCCCACTTCACTGGTAAAAAATATGCAAGCCTGGACTACCCCTTTAATCATGAAAGCCATGTATGTATATGCACATTTAGAGATGGCTGAATAGATTCGAACAAAGTGGAATTTAATACAAATATCATAGAAAATTTGATTCGTCGCGAATCCGAAGTTTACGCTGATTCTTGGGAACAAAGTTTTTTTTCCCTCTTTTGTACCTAAATGGGAGCGAGCACAATGTGTTACATGGGGCAGAGAACTCTGAGAAGGAGAAAGGAACAACCCCGATGACATCTGCAGACCTGTAAGCCAATCAGTGACTGGCTGGCTTATGTGATGTCGCACAGCCCTATAAAAACAGTCAGCCAATTGCAATCTCTGCATTTCACACTGCATGTGCTGTCTGTAGTGTCTAGCTGCTTTTACTGTACTGTGCTGTCGAGATTTCTGCTCCTTTCCCAGGATGTGCGTTTAGGAGGATCTGTATACCCCAAATAGCAGTTTTTTTGTTACTGAAGCGAATAGGAAGAAAACAGTGTCAGGTTCACATAGCTGATATAGTGATTTCTGGACTTCTCCCAGGGTGTGCATTTTGGGGGATCTGTAAACCCCAATTAGTAGTTCTTTTTTGAAACTGAAGCGAATAGGAAAAAATCTGTGTCAGATCCACAGCTGCTGTAGTGATTTTTCGACCTCTCCCAGGGTGTGCGTTTTGGGGGATCTGTATACCCCAAATATCAGTTCTTTTTTGTTACTAAAGGGAATAAGAAGAAATCAGTGTCAGATCCACACAGATGCTGTAGGGATTTCTGGAACTCTCCCAGGGTGAGTGTTTTGGGGGATCTGTAAACCACAATTAGCAGTTCTTTTTTGAAACTGAGTTGAATAGGAATAAATCGGTGTCAGATCCACAGCTTCTTTAGTGATTTCTGCGCCTCTCCCAGGGTGTCCGTTTCGGGCATCTGTATAACACAAATTTCAGTTTTTTATAGCTAAAGTTGAGATAAAGAAATATGTGTCAAATCCACATAGTTTATAGAGTGATTTTTGCTCCAATTACAGGGTGTCCATTTTGGGGTATCTGTATAACGCAAATTTCAATAGCTTTTTGTTGCTAAAGTTGAGAGCAAAAAAAACGTGTGAAATCCATGTAGTTGATTAACCACTATGTCAGACAGAAAGGTGGCAGGAGGAGCAGGCTGAGGTGGCAGCAAAGAAAGGGGATGTCTCAGCAGGGATGATTTTGTGAGACCAGAACTGACAATGTCATCTAGCAGCAGTGTGTTGATCAACAACCCAAAGGTTATTAATTGGTTGACCACTTCATCCAATTCCTCAAATATAACATCTGACAACCCCAGCCAAGAGTCCGTGTGTTCGTCAGATGCAACAATTAGTTGGCATGGCCCAGGAGCAGGTCAGCAGCCCTCACCTGTCCTCAACCCGCCTCTGTCCTGTTCATTTCCCTCAGCCAGAGATCTACCAGGTAGTCTGGGCTCAATGCCACTACACAGCAAGGACAAAGACTTTGAGGACAGTCAGCAGCTGCTTGACAGTGAAGATGTGGGGCAGACATCTGCTGCTTCGTGCAGTAGGCAGGCTGTGCATACTGATACCATTGAGGAGAATAGCAGTGACAGGGAAATGAAAATTGACCATGATGTAGCCGATCGCACTTGGGAGTTAGGTGTAGCAAGGCATTCATCATCGTCAGGCGAAAAGAGTGTCAGCTTGCACAGCAGGCAGCAGAGCAGACAGCAAGTCGTTACTTTGGCCATGAGTCAGCCAGCTGGCAACAGTGCGAGGATGGAAAACGGCCGCAGGGAGTGGGACAGGGGCTCAGCGAGGCAGCAACGCTATCGCCATCACCATCTCGGCGGTGTGACAGTTTTTTGTTAGGAAAACAGCGGGGCCGAGCGTGTGTATAAGTCGAATCTGCGGGCAGAAAGTAAAGCATGGACAGGGAGCTAACGTTGGCACCATGGCCCTAAGTCAACACATGCAGTGTCACCATCCAATGGCCTGGGAGAAACGGGTCCCAGGTGTGGTCCATCCTGCTGGCACAGCAGCAGCAGCACCTAAAGTAAAGTCCATGCGGCAACTGTGTTTTGAAGGAAATTCTAACACCTGTGAGCATTTGGTGATCCTCCCCATCCTCTTGAAAGTGCAAAAGAATACACCCTCTGGTTGCAGGTTTTTGCAGATAATGAAAAAGATTCAGAACGATCCAGCCCTTTTTTAATGAAAAATTCTTGCTTTTTTATTAAATCATCATATAAAATCGATCAGCACATAGTGGTGTCCACAAACAGCAAACAGCTGTTTGGGGATACCACTATGTGCTGATCGATTTTTATTAGCAGCAACACCTAGTGGCACACATGCCGTTTCAGCCAGTCAAGGCTCCAGCACCTGTGCCGAAGGGAGCTGTTTGTCTTTGACATCATCTCCCGGGCCACATGCTCCTGCTCCTCGCTACGCGTGGTCCCAACAGTTGTTGAGCAAGGCAATTACAAAGAGATAACTGTATGCATCCAGCCATCCTAAGGTGCAGAAGCTGACCTTGCTCCTGTTCAAGTTGTTGGTACTGCAGTCCCTCCCTTTCCAAGTCTCAGAACTAATGGCTTGCGCTGAACCGAGGTGTAGAGTTCCAAGCCGAAATTTCTTTTCTGGCAAAGACATAATATTTTCAGGGAAATTCTAATGGATGATGCATGTGGCGCCTCTAATCTTCAAATTTAAATTAAAAATTTCAACTTCAAATTCATTTTGCCACTCTCTGGACTACCATGTTGCTGCCACCTAAAGAATTTTCATCGTGCCAATCTCTGACCTCATGCCGCTGCTGCTGCTGCTGCCTCCTTGGCTGCCACCTTTGAAGTTCTTTTTTAGCAAAGACATAATATTTTCTGGGAATGGAAGATGCATGTGGTGTCTCTAATCTTCAAATTTAAATTAAAAATTTCAACTTCAAATTCATTTCAAACTTCAAATTCATTGTGCCACTCTGTGGCCTACCAAGGGGTCAATAGAAAAAAAGCATACTTACTTTGCTCCTTGTGGCTTTGATGCCTTCTGAAGATCCCTGGCATAGCCTACATGACATCAGAGGTCTGCCAGTGTCGTGTCAGTTCTGACCACAGGCCTTTGACCTGGTGCATGTGGACATGTCATCATATGCTGCCTGCGCCGTGTGATCCCTCCATGTCATACACGCCCTGCACCGCCACATAATATCCATGTCACACTGCTTTGCCACATTACATGCATAGTTAGATATGTATAGGTACATCACGCTCCAAGTGTATAATAATACTAAAGAAAGAGAGAGAACTGCTGTTTCCCAGTGGGTTGGTGGAAGGACAGTAGCTGTTCTCTTAGAAAGGTTCTAAAAAGTTGTTGCAAATTCTGGTGCAAAGGAACCAAGTCATTAGAAATGCAAGTATCAATATAGGTTGTAAGGGTTCCCAGATATAACCTTTAGATCAAACCCTCCTTGATATAAATACATAGTTGCATATAGGATAGTATGTACCCTTGTATATTATCAAGTTAGGACACTGTCTGTTTGTACTTTCAATTCTTCACTGCACTGTTCTTTAATAACAATTGAATAAAGGTTATATTTTAATTATACACTACAGCCCTGGTGGATAGAAAGGCTTTCTTTTGGTCACAAGCCGGGCTACTTTTTGTAAATTAATTGTTGGCTCCTTACCATTATCCACCAAGAGCTTATACCCCAAAGGGTCAAGTTGTTTTCCTTTCCCCCTGTGTGGGGATTGGTTTATGTTAGCTGGCTGGCCTTGGGCACGCTATGGTCACGGGGCTTGGTATGGGGACCAGAGAGCTGACCTACAGCAGGTGGTGTGTGCAAGAATATGGAGGGAGAGGCTGTTGCAATGATTTATCCCTGGGGAAACCCCTAAGGTGTCTGGAGGATGAATCCTTTGGTGATGGATTAGGAAGCCTGTGGTGGTTGTGAAAATCAACTTACAGTTGTTTATTCAATATTCAACAGCAGGCAATGGCCAGACAGTAGCAATAGATTCAGCAAGCTGGTGGGAGATGGTCCACAGGAAGGTTACTTTCAGCCTGGTAGTAACTGCTGGCTAGGCTGGTAGAGATGGAGCTGGGTCCAGATGAAGACCTGAGTTCTGGGGCCCTGAGGAATCAGGCAGTGGCCTGAGGTACCTCTTCTTCCTGGTATTAAGACACTGGCTGTGGAAGCACAGATATGTGCTGCTTTCTCTTCTGCTTACTGGAGTTATTTTCCTGTCACCACATTTGCACATATACAGCTTGTGACACGTTCATATAGAACCCTATTATAATAATAATTCCTTTATTAACATAGCACACACAGATTAAGCAGTGCTGCACAGAGCTTGCTAAATCAGTCCCCGAAATGGGCTCATAATCTAATCAGCCTACCAGTATGTTTTGGAGTGCGGGAGGAAAGTGGAGGACCCGAAAAAAACCCACACAAACACAGGACTCCAACATTGGAAGACTGTAGAGCTAACCACTGAGCCACCTAATAACTAACTGACACCCTTTTTTTAAGCTAAAAACAATATTTCCTTTACATTCCCATAAATCAATTTATCTTATATTACCTGGGTACAAAAAGTTAAAATTTTTGGTAAAATCTAGAAAAAACACCTTATAAAACCTGTATAAATTTGCTATCTCTGTGATCATACCGAACCAAAGAATATATTAGAGATGCTATTTAGAGTGTACAGTGAAAGACGTAAAAACAGAGCCCACAAGAAAATGGCAAAAATGTGGGTTCTTGTCAATATTACCCCATTTTGAATTGTATTTTTGAAAGTGGAAACTAAAATGGAAAGTCTCAAAGGGGTTAAAATTGGAAAAAAAAACTGCCCAATATATTGCTAGATACATTTTATACTTTTATTCAGTTAATGTGGGTAAATTTTGTAGCTAAATGAATGTATTAATGATAAATATTACTGTATTCCAAATCAAACCTTCATTTTGTTTTATTTTCTGTAAAATACATAAAGGGTTAACAAGCTTCTTACCTGCTGTTTTAGATAGTTTGAGGGATGAAGTTAATAAAACGTGGGTAGTTATTTGGTGGGTTTCTATTAGCAGAACTTCCAAAACCCCTATAAAAATGAAATGGTGCCTATATTAATTGATTCTAAAATTTTCTTAAAAATTTGAGAGAATGTTGTTTGATTTCTGATATCTCTAGAGTCATAATAAAACAAAAGGACTAAATGTCATGCTTCAAATGTAGGATAAAAGATCACTGATTCGAAAATACAATTTGTTTAGCCTGTCAGTTTAATACAGTTTATAGTTCGTAGTTTGTTGTTCTAATATTTGTAAGCAGGTACAAGTTTTTCTAGTGCCACGAGTGCCTTGGCAGCATATTGGTATGGAACTGTATGATACCTCTATACTGTACATGATGAAAAGTTGATGCGCACTGAGCTTAAATAATGTACAAGTTAAATAAACAGTAAGAGATGTGACAGTGAAAGTATTCATGTAAGCCTAACTGAAATGTATAGAGCTGTGGTTAATGTAAAACAAGCTGTATCAATGTATGCAGGTTATGTATTGTAAGAAAACCCAATAAATAATTATACTTAAAAAAAACCAAAAACAAAAGGGCTGTTCTAGAGTGAAGCCAACACAAAGCTAAGATATGGTAAATGTTAGTTAGTAACTAATTTGGGTAGTAAGACTATCAGTTTGAAAATAGCAATTTTTTTACCAAATTCACCTTTTTTCATAAATAAATATATAAACCAAAATCTCCGACTAACTTGAATTACAAAATGTTGTGGATAAACAAACTCAAAAACACTTGGGTGAGTTAAAGCGTTCTAAAGTTATAACCGGATAAAGTGACACATGCTGGTTTTGAGAAATAGGCCTTGGTCATCAAGGCGCAAATGAGCTTGGTCACTAAGGGGTTAAAACTGGGGCACTGTTCTGCTGTTTTTATATGTGGTATCTGCACCGATTATGTGGAAATAGAGCACATATAGACATTTGACAGTAGTGAATGCTCAAAGCTTATTTAAAAAATTGTATGTATACTTAAAAAAATGTAAATTGGATAAATGAAAACGAACACTGATCAAAATAATAGAGCACTTTCAGAAATCTGCAAGTTATTGGGGTACAATTGACACCTGATGCTAAAATTGATCTTACAAACCCTATTTATCTGGTAGCCTAACATTTTAGATTACACTGACTGTGCAAAAATGGTGTGCCGTTCCAAAGTGACTGAAACCCTCCGGCAGCAGGTTGCCCAGATGAGTGACCCTTTTAGCCATTGCTAGAGAAGTTGGTTGTTCAAATTTCGTGATTTCTTCAATATTGCAATATTGTAATCATTTCAGCACAGCAGCTGTAATTGTTCACCAGTTCATCATTTAACAGATTAAAGATTTGTCTTGTCATAAAGTGTCGTTAAGAGCATTAGGACTGAAAGCCCACTCTGCAGTGACCAGACTTCTCATTAGTAGAAAGAATCAAAAATCTAGACTCATTTTACCTCAGGAGCATGTTGTGTGAAGATAGAAGAAATGGCCACAGTTCATTTTAGTTATGAAATCAAGTTTAACTGGTTCACAACCGCCCGCTGTGAATTCACGACGGCGGTCGGGTCGCGCTGCATGGAGAGGGCTCACGGGCTGAGCCCTCTCCATAGCCGGTAAGTCTTTGCTGCATATTGCAGCAAAGACTTACCGGTAACACCCGCGATCGGTGCTGGCACCGATCGCGATAGTTATCACAGAGATGGCTGCCGGCAGCCTCAAAAGGATAGCGGCGCATGGGCGCCGCCATCTTGCCTGGGATTGCCGCTCCCCGTCACGTCATCGGGGAGCGGCGATCCATCTCCATGGTAGCCTTGGGTCTTCCGAAGACCCGAGGCTATTTCGTTTTAACCCCTTCATTACAATGTGCTGATAGCACATTGTAATGAATGAGGAGGAAAATCCCCATATACTGCCATACTGTAGTGTGGCAATATATAATAGGATCGATCAGACAACCGAGGGTTAAAGTACTCTAGGGAGTCTGAAAAATAGTAAAAATAAAAATAAAAAAAAGTTAAAAAAAAAATTATAATAAAACACTTAAAAATTCAAATCACCCCCCTTTCCCTAGAACTGACATAAATATAAATAAACAGTAAAAATCATAACCACATTAGGTATTGACGCGTCCGAAAATACCCGATCTATCAAAACATATTAACAGTTTTTCAATGCGTTTAACCCCGTAATGGAAATAGCGCGTCGAAAATGGCACTTTTTTGCCATTTTGAAAAATATTTAAAAAATCTGTAAAAAGTGATCAAAAGGTCATACAGTCCTCAAAGTGATATCATTGAAAATATTATCAAATTTCACAAAAAATGACACCACCCACAGCTCTGTTCACCAAAGAATAAAAAAGTTATTATCGCCAGAAGTTGGCAAAATCCCCCAAGAAAATTTTGTACAAGAGGTTTTAATTTTTGTAAATGTATGAAAACATTATAAAACCTATAGAAATTTGGTATACCCTTAATCGTGCCAACCCACAGAATAAAGTAGACATGTAATTTGGGGTGCTCAATGAAAGACGTAATATCCAAGCAAATGGCGCAAATGCGCTTTTTCACCATTTTCACTGCATTTGGACTTTTTTTCTTGCTTCCGAGTACATGGCATGGAATATTTAATACCATCACTATGAAGTGCAATTTGCTACGCAGAAAACAAGCCGTCACACAGCTCTTTACGTGTAAAAATGAAAAAGTTATAGATTTTGAAGGTGGGGAGTGAAAAATGGACATGAAAAACCAGGAAAGGGCCCGGGCCTTAACCGGTTAATTTATTTGTCTGATGAAGAAAGTGAAAGGTGTGGAGGAAGTGCCATGGTTTGGGGAATGTTTTTTGGAGTCAGACCTCTCATACAGCTACATCGCAGAATGAATGCAAGTGTGTATCAGAACCTTCTTCAGCAACACTTTGTTTCTTCCTTCCTCTCATCACTCAATCAGCCAGGTATTTACAGACAGGAATATGCCCCCTATAAAACCCTAAAACGGGTAGAGCAGTTCCTTTAAACAGAAAACATTGAAACAATGAAATAGCCAGACCAGAGTCCTGATCTCAACCTAGTGGAAAACACTGGTAGCTCCTTGGTGACAAAGCTATGGCCAAGAAAACCACAGCAATCACAGATTTGTGGAAATGAGTGATAGGAGAGTGGACCAAAATCTCACCAGACCAGTGCGGCCACAGATGTGCTGAATTCATCCTAAGAAAAGCCTGCATACTTCTTACATGTTGATAACTATTGTAACCTTCAAAAATTCAGTTACAATCTTTCTCTGTGCTACAGTATTTCTGTTCTCAAATTATAATCATTACATTTTATGTTGATATTCTTTGGGAATTTTTTAAAACATTGCTCTAGTGGCATGGTGTACCCATTAAAAAAAATCCATCAATGGAGATTTAATTATTTCTGTAAAAATTTAGTGATCACACATTGTTCTCTAATTTTGATCTCCAGTATATATGAATACACACATGACTGGAATCTCGTTATTCCTCCACTGATGTAAGTCACTACTCCTCCACACTTGAATAGATCTTTTATAGAATCTGACACTTTAGGGATATTCAGAATGGCACAGAGTGGCACAATATGAAAGTGTGGAGGTGGCAGCAGCAGCATGAGGTCAGAGAGTGGCACAATGACAAAGTGTGCAGGTGGCAGCAGCATAGGGTCAGAGAGGGACTCAATGAAAATTCCGGAGCTGGCAGCAACATGGTAGGCCACAGGGTGGCACAATGACAAAATGTGAAGGTGGCAGCAGCAGCAGTATGAGGTCAGAGATGTGGAGGTGGCAGCAGCAGCAAGAGGTCAGGGAGTGGCACAATGGCAAATTCTGGAGCTGGCAGCAACCTTGTAGGCCACAGAGTGGCACAATGACAAACCGTGGAGGTGGCAGCAGCAGCAGCAGCAGCATGAGGTCAGAGAGTGGTACAATGAGAAAGTGTGGAGGTGGCAGCAGGAGCATGAGGCCAGAGAATGGCACAATCACAAATTCTGGAGCTGGCAGCAACATAGTAGGCCACAGAGTGGCACAATGACAAAGTGTGGAGGTTCAGCAGCAGCAGCATGAGGCCACAGAGGCCTGTGTGACTTTGTTCGCCCAGGCAAACCAGGCATGACACCGCTATGCCCTGCACATGTGGTATGATGTAGCAGCACTTAGACTTGTGGAGGTAGTAGTGGAGAAGGAGGAGAAGGAGGTGGACATTGGTGCAGGAGCAGCAGTTTGACAATGTGGAGGAGAAAGCGGCATCTCCTGTTCAAGTTGTTGGTGTGGCTGGGTGGGAAGCACATTCACCCAGTGGGCCGTAAAGGACATGTACTGGCCCTGTCCCTAGTTAAAGCTCCACACGTCCATGCAGCTGGGCACCTTGGAAGAAACCGATATGCTCAAGGGCTAGCCCACCTTCTGTTCTACATATTTGTGAAGGGCTGGTACTGCCTTTTTGGAAAAGATATTTCGGCTTGGAACTCTCCACCTCGGTTCGGCACAAGCAATTAGTTTTCTGAAGGATGCAGAGTCCACGACTGCAGTATCAACAACTTGGACATGAGCATGGTCAGCTTCTCCAACTTAGGATGGCTGGACGCATACAGTTGTCTCTTTGTTATCGCCTACTTTAACGACTACTGGCGTCATGCGTAGCGTGGCAGCTCCCTTCGGCAGAGGTGCTGGAGCTTTGACTGTCTGAAATAACATGAGTGCCACTAGGTGCCGCTGCTGTTGCTGCGGCAGCAGGATGGACGGCCACATCTGAGCCACATTTCTCCCAGGCCAATGGATGGTTACCCTGCATGTGATGACGCAGGCCGTGGTGCCACACTTCACTTTCTGCCTGCAAATTCTACATATACACACACGCTTGGTTCCTGTAACCCCTGCTGCAACATCCCCTAACTGTGCTGCGACCTCTGCCTGCTGCACCTGCCACCTTTCTGTCTGACATAGTGGTTAATCAGCTACATGGATTGGACACATATTTCTTGCTATCAACTTTAGCAACAAAAACTAATGAAATTTGCAGTATACAGATACCCCAAAAAGGGCACCCGGGAATTGAAGCAGAAATCACCACAGCAACTACGTGGTGTAAGACATATTTCTTGCTATCAGCTTTAGCAACAAAAAACAATTGAAATTAGCAGTATACAGATACCCCGAAAATTGGACACTATGGAATTGGAGCAAAAATCATTTCAGAAACTATGTGGATTTTACACAGAGTTCTTGCTAGTAACTTCAGCAACAAAAAAGAACAGCAATTTGGGGTATACAGATCCCCCAAAACGAATACTCTTGGACTGGAGCAAAAATCACTCCAAAACTATGTGTATTTTGCACAGAGTTCTTGCTGGTAACTTCAGCAACAAGAAAGAACTGCAATTTTGGGTATACAGATCCCCCAAACGAACACCCTGGGATTGGAGCAGAAATCACTACAGCACAGTACAGTACAAGCAGCTAGATGCTGGAGACCGCACATGCAGTGTGAAATGCCGCGGTTGGAAATGGTCGTCTGTTTTTATAGGGTTGTGACATCATATAAGCCTGCCGGTAACTGATTAGCTTATAGGCCTGCATATGTGATCGAGGGTGTTCCCTTCTTCTTCCCAGCGTTCTCTGCTTCATGTAACACATTGTCCACAAGGCCATTTTGCTAATAAAGGAGTAAAAAAAAATATTCTGATCCCACGAATCACTGTAAACTTCGTATTCGTTATGAATCAAAGTTTTCCTGAAATTCTGCATGAATTCCACTTCGTTCGCATTGATTCGCCCATCTCTAATACCGAAGCATTTTACCCATAGAAAGACTTTTCTTAAAGTCTTTGGCTCCACATAGGAAAGTTTACCAGGAAAAATACCATACCCTAATAGGTTTCTTCCTTTTGGTACCTCCTTTTGCTGGTAGGAGGCCAGGATCACATGACCCTTCGGTAGCTGTTTTCAGGACACTGTAACGTCACAAGTCCTGCAGACTTTGGGTGGATCAGGGAGCCTTGTGTTCAACACTTTTGCCGCGATTGGAAATGGTCGCATGTTTTTATAGGGCTGTGACATCACATAAGCCTACCGGTAACTGATTAGCTTATAGGCCTGCATATGTGAACGAGGGTGTTCCCTTCTTCTTCCCAGAGTTCTCTGCTTCTAGCTGTTTTCAGGACACTGTGACGTCACATGTCCTGCAGACTTTGGGTGGATCAGGGAGCCTTGTGCTCAACACTTTTGCAACACCCTTCTGTTAAAATCACCCCGATGTAACTGGTTTAAGGAAACTTAAACATATACCACCAGGATCAAGGATTGTAAACCAAGCCCACTGACATACTGGTGTGTACCCCCTCTAGCAGGATATGCTCTTCTCTTTGCTTCTTATGCCCTAGTTTTTACGAAAAAAGGCTTTTAAAAGTATGCAAATGAGGCTGAAGGGAGTTTTAATGGAGCATGGAGCCCCTCAGGCTCATTTGCATCATTTCTTTTTTCTTGAAACAAGGGTATAGTAAGCTTAAAGAAGAGGAGAACACACCAGTATGTCAGTGTGCTTGGTTTGCAATCCTTCATCCTGGTGGTAGATGTCCTTTAATAGAGAGGCAAGAGAGAATAAAAAGCACTTACTGGGTAATGACCTTTTTTTAAAGGTACCATTAGTGGGTTTTAATGAATGAAGTTTCACTGAGTAGGATTGTGCAATAATTAGGCACTCTACTTATGGCATTGTAATAATTGGTTGCTGATCATTAGCCACACTGGCTTATCTCCCTGGCTGTGGAGATATTTAGTCATATTAGGATCTAGTCTTCAGACTTCTCTACTTTGTGTGCACCCATTTGACACATAAATATGTTGGTAGGTTGGAATCTGATAAGCGTGGTTTGTTTCTCCTCATGCTCCAAAAAATACCCTGACCACCAAATCAATCTACAAAGTAATTTTTTATAAGTGTCTAGTTCCATACCCGACTAGGGGTGTCAAACTCATTTTTACCGGGGGCCACATCTGCATCATAGTTGCCTTACAGGGGCTAAATGAAATTTTATTTCTGTATAATTGTAATTTTTACAGAATTACCATTACAATCAACCTTATGAGGGCAACCACAAAGCTGAATTTATTGTTAAGTGACAATAACCTGATGCTGCGTTCACACGTGGTTACTTAGTTGCATTTGCTTTGCATTTCAAAACACACAGACTTCTGCATTTATGAATTGCGATGCAAACACAATCTTATTTAAATAGGTGATCGCAAGAAGAGTCTGTGCTTTATGTGTTATGTGTGTTATGTTATGTGTGAATGCGGCCTTCAACATTGGCATGGCCAATATGTGTCCCCACAGCAACCAATAGCCAGAGTACCACCAAAGCAGCCAGAAGGTCCCACCAAGCAGCCACAGTGCCCCATCCTCCCCATAAGCAGCCACAGTGCCCTATCAACCCCCCCCCCCCAGCACCAGTCACAGTGCCCCACACTTCCTTCCATTAGCAGCAGCCACAGTGCCACACACCTCCCTCCCCTAGCAGCAATCACAGTGCCCCATACCTCCCTCCCTTAGCAGCAGCCACAGTGCCCCACACCTAACCCCAGCAGCATCCACAGTGCCCCACACCTTGCCCCCAGCAGCAGTTATAGAGCCCCACAGTGCCCCTCATATTTCCCCCTTCCCCCAGCAGCCACAGTGCCCCTCATCTCCCCCCCCCCTCCCGACAGCAATGGCCCTCATCTTTACCCCAAACCCCAGCAGCCACAGTTCCCATCACCTTCTCCCCCCGCAGCCACAGTGCTTCTTGTATCCCCCCTCCCCCAGTAGACACAGTGCCCCTAATCTCCCCCACCCTCCTCTAGCAGCCACAGTACCCAAGCAGCCCCTGCCACTTTTCCCTGCTCCCCCAAAGTAGCAGCCATACTCTTCATTCTTTCTTCTGTGTGCGCTGGCCCTGAAGCCGACACATGTGATGACATCACATTACGTTTGCCGTCTTCGGAGCTGGCAGGTCCAATGGGCTGGTGCACACAGGAGCGAATATGAAGAGGATGCTGCTTGAGTGGAAAGGTGATCAATGGAGTTATCCTGACAATATGATGCTCTCCTGATGGGGCAGGAAGCCAGACCCGGGCCAGAAAACACAAGGCTGTGTGCCGGATCTACAGCTAGCCGTCTTCTTTTCAGCTCTTCTTCTGCTTTTTTTCTTGATATGTTTTGTCCTTATATAGATAAGAACACTGACCATACATCAAATTCAATATTGAGAGGAGGTCAATAAATACAATTCAGGAATAGTCAGTTCAAAAAAGAATTTATTGGGGATATAATAAAAATGTATAACATTTAATTGGGCAGTGCAACAAACTTTTATACCTAGGCCTGTAATGAAGAAAGAGAACACTCTTTTTGGCTAGAGGAAGGATTTTTTTCTGTGTTTACTGGTAAAGTTATTATTTATTATTTTGTTTGGCTTATATTGATATTTTGCTAATTTATTAAACAAGAAAAACTTAAATATGTCAAAGTTATTAGTATCCAGACCCTTTGCTGTGTCACTCATTTATAACTCACATGCTGTCCATTTCGTTCTGATCCTCCTTGAGATGGTCCTACTACTTCATTGGAATCCAGCTGTGTTTAATTAAACTGATTGAACTTGATTGGAAAGGCACACACCTGTCTATATAAGACATCACAGCTAACAGTGCATGTCAGAACACATGAGAATCATGAGGTCTAACTGCCCAAAAAGGAATAAAGACATACTTGTGGCAAGGCACATATGTGGCCAAGGTTACAAAAGAATTTCTGCAGCACCGAAGATTCCTAAGAGCACAGTGGCCTCCATAATCCTTACATGGAAAACATTTGGGCAAAGCACAACTCTTCCTCAACCTGGCCATCCAGCTTAACTAAGCAATCATGGGAGAAGAGCCTTGGTGAGAGAGGTAAAGAAGAACAGATCACTGTGGTTGAGCTCCAGAAATGCAGTAGGTGCTTCCAAAAGGTGATTCTACTCAACACTGAGCAAAGGGTCTGAATACTTATATCTATGTGATATTTCAGTTTTTCTTGCTTAATAAATTAGAAAAAATATATGGATTTATGTTTTTTAAGCCAAGATGTGGTACAGAATGTATATTTGGCTATAGTTGGCTGCAATGAAACAAAGAGTGAAAAAATGTAAAAGAGTCTGAATACTCTCCGTACCCACGGTATTAGAGTTCCAAATTTTTCATGTGATAGATTTTTTTTGCTGTGAATGCTGTAACTGGTCCACATAGTTTGGGCTCATGGTGACATCTCTACACAATGAATCCCCCACTACAGGGTGAAGTAGCTACTTGTAAGGCTTGTAACCTTTTGCAAGGTATCCTCACAATAACCGATTGCTACCAAGAATGGAGTAAAATATTTTTCTGCACTTGATCTTAGAATCAGACTTGTGCTGGAGGCGCAATACAGAAAACATTTACCGAGCATCAATAAAATATATGAGAAAAGTTTATTTTATGGGCAGAATATTGCATTTCGAGAGTCTACACTCTTCTTTCAAGTCACTGAACCTGTTTTATTAAATTTAGAAAACCTGGGACATAGTAGGAACATCAAATGTGTAATAATGTGAAGTGTACCTTCTGACAGTAATAATCTTATCCCAAAATCAAAGGAAACAGAATAGGATTTTCCTGTCTTATTTCAAAGTTTAAACAAAAACACTCTTACTTTCAGCAAGGAGTTCCTTCTCCTGGCTCGCTTGTCTTTAATGGCTGTTCATCTTGTGTACCTGAAACAGCAGTTGATCAGAAATGCAATTTTGAGTGACACCTATTTTCAGTTGTGGCTGAACATTAAACCTTGTTTTGAAGTCTTATTTCCAGTTTATAATTTTACCAGCAGATTGCATAATTTTCTGCTGTCTCAATAAAAGGGCACAGCATTTTCTGTCTCAACCCAGACATTGGGACACATTTACTTACCCGGTCCCTGCGCGATCCCCGATCCGGAATGTCCATCGGAATGCACATCTACTGCAATTCAAGATGGTTGAGCGCCCGATTTCACGCTTGTGTCGCTTACCCGGTCAGGTCTGCCGTAGGTCATCATCTTCCTCCCGGTGTATGTAAGTGCATTGGATGCAACACAAATTTAAATGTTAAATCCTGCGCTTAGTCCGAATCCATCGGATCGTCCAATGACCTGCCCCCCCCCAAATGAAAGCCAGCGCAATGTGCCAAAATCTGATCACATGTGACACAATCCCTGGCGCAATCCCCGATGAATATGCGGCCGTGGGACCCTTAGTAAATAAGCTCCATTGTTTACACAATACAATGTTGACTTGTAAGGGACAAATGATCACCAAGCAGGGATAAGTGATACATCATTTATTTTATGTTGTCCTGTGATGCATCCACTATTTTAACTATCTATTAGTCTGTTGTCTAAAAGTACACTCACATGAGCTGTTATTTCCCTCTTATCTGGTGGTCTTAGCATGGTCTTGTAAACCCAACATTTGTCTTACCCCACCTTTTTTAAATATACCCGGGTACTATAAATGTTGCTTAGCTGTCTTGTGTCAAATTATATCAATCCTGACCAAGAATATATTTGGATCTCTCAGAATTTTTTGATATTGTGGACCACCAGTTAAATTTTGTAGCAGAATCAGCATTGGCCGTTTAAAAAAAAATGCCTTTTTAATGTTAATGTTCGGACAAACTTTTTACAAACAAGCTTCCTGCAAACAAGAGGTTTTAACAAACATAATATAAATAGGACCATAGCCTTACTCAGATCTAAATCAAGGAAATATTTTTAATACAAAAAATCATGTTCTAATATTAACCGGTTATCGCCAAAGCCACTTTTCATCTTCATGACATATTTTCAAATCTGTCCTGTGTCACTATAAGTGGTTATAACTTCAAAAAGCTTTAACATATCCAAGTGATTTTGAATTTATTTAATTGTGACACGTTGTACTTCATGTTAGTTGAAACATTTTGGTATGTTTTGTGTTCATTTATGAAAAAGAAACAATATTTGGTGAAAATTTGGAAAAATTCTTGATTTTCAAAATTCAAAATGTTCAACTTTTTATATACTGTGCATTCTCAGTGTGTGTTACAGGGGATATTATTCATAACTGGAGCCTCTGCTCTATTATTATATATATTACATATAGTGTAAATGGATTCAGTATATACTGACTACAGTCACTGATATTCTGTGGTGAGATGTCAGTGTGTACTGAAGCCATTGGGTCATTAACATACCAAAAGGCTTTGAAAAGTAAGAAGCCACCATGAACCAGGTGTGAGATTCCCTGCACCCACTGGGGTCTATCCTAAGAGGGTCTTAGGGTGGAGGCATAAGGGGGTGGGCAGGGACTACACACAAGGATATTTAAGCATGGTAAAAACAGAAATCAGGGTCTTCTGGCTCTTGCTCCTGACCTCCCCGGACGTACAGCACTTACCTTAGGAACCAGGTCATATATTGTGTGTGCTTTCTGTGTATGTATATTACTTTATAAGAGTAATTATAACATAGTACTTATTATAATATAGTAGACTTTATACGTGTACCTATAGATATTCCAGGTGTTATGTGTTTTACCATATATATACATAGCTAAGTGTTTACAGTGAGTGTGTATATATTAGCGTAACTACATGTATAACCTATAGCCGTATCCCATTCACACGTGGATCTGTGCCCTGCACGTGTATTGGAGTAGATATATAGATGCTATTGTGCATGAGTCTCTATATGTATATGTACATGTATATGGTCAGGTACTGGATGTAACTCCTGCTTCAGGGTACATCCAGGAGTTTCTGTAGTGTTAACTATATATTGTATATACATACACATTACTGTGTCCGGGAGGGGTTAGGATAAGAAGGTTTGTCTCTATGTATCTTGTATTGTATTTTATGTAGTTACTTTGTCACATGTATGTTGTTAGTAAAGTCTTTTTGTATATAAGTATCTGCGAGGGTTGTATGTTATTCCTGTGATATATGAAGGACTGGAGTGGGTGCTTATAGTAAATAGAACAGACTAAGGGGCTGGACAGAACCACTGAAACCTAGAAGAACGGAACAGAAAGCCAATTCCCCAACCCCCCTTTATCAATGGCGAGCCAGGCCCAAATGTCATGATCCATCTATATTAGGATATAGTGATGAAATTGTTGTTATACTGTGGACTTAGGTTATTATACTGGGTAGGTTCGGACAGGTAGCACAGTTTCATCTGAGGCCTAGTATGAGTGTGGTTATTGGCAGCGAATCTATATAAGTTCAGTTCTTAGGATTCTGGTTGTTTTCTGTTATCAGACCCTTGTGAGGTGACCCTGGTGTGAGGGTCTTTGCTTTGTATAGTCCTTAGTACAGGAGTAACACAGATCGCAGGGATACAATGACTGGCAAAGTGGAACATGTGATTTTTGAAAAGTTGAGTAAATATAGTTCGTTTAACCCTGTGTTATCTAAGAAAGAGGAATCTTTTGAGCTGCTATGGGAATCCCTGGTAGAGCAGGCAAGTTCCTATGATAAGTTGCATATTGCTAGGCGCAGTGTACTGAACCAGACATCTAAGAGGCTCCATATGATGGCCAAGCTTGTGTGTGTATTTGAGGAGGCCATTAATAAGATGGAAAAGATAGATGGAGACAAAGGATCAAAGGTTCCTAAAGATTTGCATTGCAATTGTTGTAAGGAAGGGGTTAAACGGCTGAACAGCTTAGAGACACAACTGAAAGAGAAAATGGAGGCTATAAATGAGATGGAAAGCCGCATGCACACGCTGCAGTCTCACGTAGCTGAGAAGGAGAAGTATTATGCAGATGTGGATAAGGTGTTTATACAGTTATACATGGAAATAACCGAATATAAGCAAAAAGCAGCAACTACTGAGGTGATTATTGACAACTTGAAATGTGAAATAGCAAAAAGGGATGAGATCATCTGTAGCAGGCAGACGTCCATCAAAGAGTCTTTGCCCACGAAACAAGTTTGTGTTTCGAGTGCAAACAGGGGGAGAGATGAGACTGAACCTGCGGCTGCTACAGATCACTCCACACCCCGGCTTGTTACTAGGCCTGGACTAGTGGGCAGTGTAGTAGATGGAGGGACAAGCATTGCTGGTGGGATAAATGGAGGATTAGGAGGCGACTCTGAGACTTCACTGATCAGACATAACCTGCATGTGTGTGACAGTAATGTACAGGAATCACTATCTTCCCATAAGATGGAGAGGATGCAATATCTGTTGAATATATGTAAATATATCCCAAGCTATGATGAAAATTTAGATCCCTTCACTTCCTGTGACACGTTTGAAGGTTATTGTAAGAAATTTTCTGTTCCAATGGAACATCGCATGGAGCTGTTCAAGCTATGGCTACCAGCACATCTTTACCAAAGATATGAGGCCATAGGGAAACGGCCCCCAGTAACGGCCAATTTAATGATGAGGGAGACAGACTTTCCATCCTCATGAAATTGGTAACAGGGCATTTGGATGTCACCCCAGACATACTGGTTAACTTCAGACCAACCATCTATGATGAGCCCTTGTCTCTGTGTGGGAGGTTTGAAGTTATGTATAGAAAGGTGACTAAGAATCATAGTCCAGGAACCCCACAAGGCATGATCCGCATGTTTGTGGAGAAGTTTCCATATCTTGACACCACAATTAGATTGAATGCAGCAAAAGAAGCTTCACTCATGGAGGCTGCCCTGGTGATAGAACAGGTCAGGCAGGATCTACTCAAAGATAGGTCTATAAAGATCAGGAAACAGATAGCAATTCACCCAGACTGCAAGGAACCCATGTACAAAAGAAAGCATCTCCCAGCCAAATACTGAGGAAGTGGGGGGGTGTTAGGTGTTTTCACTGTTTACAGTATGGACATATAAAGAGGTTCTGTCCACAAAGGGTTAACCTGTATGAACGGGGGATGGTCTCACAAAATGAGGGGCACAAATGTGTGGCTTCACATGGAGCAGGACCACACAACTGTACAACAGACAGCCCTACTGGGAATCTGCTGCAATAGGCTTATGGTTGGGGATCCATAATATACTTGGCCAAAATTTGTAAATCATGGATTCCCCATATAATGGGCAGGATGTGTATTGTAAACCTCATTAACTCTCATTGCTTGGTGATGAGATTCTATCACCTAGAGGGGGAGGGAGGAGGTTTACTGTTACCGAACCTGTGTAAATAGTCTGTTTGTAACAAGTGTTAATGAGGTCCAGTCCTTTTGTTTTCAACAGCTAAGAGAAGCAGAAGTACAAGGGAAGTGTATTGTTCAGTCATTTATGGCTCAATCCTGGAGTCAGGCCTCTGCCTGTAAAGACAAAGGTGTTAATCGTAAATAACAAATTTGGTCTTTTCTTTATGTTTGCATATTTGTTTTGGCAATATAATGGTTCTTAAGCTAATGTTGCACACAGAACTCTCTGCTCTCAGTGATTGGATATTCACCTGGTAACATGTTGGACAGTTACAAAATAATATCCACTAAGATTGGTTGTATAATCTCTCTAATTTCTGGCACCTCAGTAATTAAAATTCGGGTAGAGGGGTGATTACCTGCCCCTGTCTAAGTGCAATAGGTCTCAGGAAAGGAAGTGGTCAGCTTTCTCTAGGACCTATGGAACGTACAGTGTAATTCGCCAGCAAAGTCCGCGGCGCAGCCAATAGTCCGTGGGGCATAGCTCTCGCTATTGGGGATTCTGCAGGGAGTGGGTAAAACCACGGTGAACTGCAGAGGCGCATTATGGCACAATGACTGTTCAGTCGGACGCGGGTCTTTTAAGCTGCCTGTCAAAGGGGAAGCACCATAGGAGTGACAATCCCAGCCTTGGTTTATACCGTGTGATCTGAAGGTGCCAGGTGTACAGTATATAAAGCTTGCTTTTTGCTAACCAATGTCTTAGTGGTATATCTGAGGTAAAGGCTCTGTCCACAGGGGGAGAACATCATGTCTCCTGATTGATGAGGTAAACCGAGAGAATAAACCATGGTGGATGTACATAGAATAAATGTATTGCAGGTTGTGTTCTGTATCATGTGACAATCACTGAGGATTCCTCCTCTACGCAGTGTACTCTTCCATTGATCATTCCAGGTGGAAACACACAGAGAAGCAGTGAGTGTCTGTCTACTGAAGGAAGTGTAACTAGCCAATCCCTCTTCTACAAAGATGGCGTGAAAGCTGGAACCATTCATCCAAAGACCAGGCCAAAGATGCAAATGAACTTGTGATGTGCACTCAAGACTATATGGACTGTGACCTCTAGATGAAATATAATCTTAATGTCTTTCTGTTTTTATTTTACACCCATACATGAAAGGGTGATTTTTGGTTGTATTTGTCTTTATTTTGTACTGAGTTTGTTTTATTTTATGTCAAACATCATCACATAGAAGAGCAGACTCCAGCATAGTGTGTCAGGCGTCTGACATCAGGGGGAGATGTTACAGGGGATATTATTCATAACTGGAGCCTCTGCTCTATTATTATATATATTACATATAGTGTAAATGGATTCAGTATATACTGACTACAGTCACTGATATTCTGTGGTGAGATGTCAGTGTGTACTGAAGCCATTGGGTCATTAACATACCAAAAGGCTTTGAACAGTAAGAAGCCACCATGAACCAGGTGTGAGATTCCCTGCACCCACTGGGGTCTATCCTAAGAGGGTCTTAGGGTGGAGGCATAAGGGGGTGGGCAGGGACTACACACAAGGATATTTAAGCATGGTAAAAACAGAAATCAGGGTCTTCTGGCTCTTGCTCCTGACCTCCCCGGACGTACAGCACTTACCTTAGGAACCAGGTCATATATTGTGTGTGCTTTCTGTGTATGTATATAACTTTATAAGAGTAATTATAACATAGTACTTATTATAATATAGTAGACTTTATACGTGTACCTATAGATATTCCAGGTGTTATGTGTTTTACCATATATATACATAGCTAAGTGTTTACAGTGAGTGTGTATATATTAGCGTAACTACATGTATAACCTATAGCCGTATCCCATTCACACGTGGATCTGTGCCCTGCACGTGTATTGGAGTAGATATATAGATGCTATTGTGCATGAGTCTCTATATGTATATGTACATGTATATGGTCAGGTACTGGATGTAACTCCTGCTTCAGGGTACATCCAGGAGTTTCTGTAGTGTTAACTATATATTGTATATACATACACATTACTGTGTCCGGGAGGGGTTAGGATAAGAAGGTTTGTCTCTATGTATCTTGTATTGTATTTTATGTAGTTACTTTGTCACATGTATGTTGTTAGTAAAGTCTTTTTGTATATAAGTATCTGCGAGGGTTGTATGTTATTCCTGTGATATATGAAGGACTGGAGTGGGTGCTTATAGTAAATAGCACAGACTAAGGGGCTGGACAGAACCACTGAAACCTAGAAGAACGGAACAGAAACCCAATTCCCCAACCCCCCTTTATCAGTGTGTTACAGCTTGGTCCTGCTAGGAGGCCGGACCCGGCTCCCAGAGAAGGATCGCGCAGCCCTGGGGCACTGGCAGACCCCCCGGTAAGCGCCACAGGGGGGTCCGATCTAACACAGAAGACCCTTGCTGACCGCGGCGTATAAGGGGTTAATGCCGGCGATCGGAGGAAATTCCGATCGCGTGTGTTAGCGGCGGGAGTTAGCTATAATATACAGCCAACACCCGCAGCTTCTTACATCGGAATTGCTCGGCAGCTGGTGCCAGAAGCTGGACGTAGTACTAAGTCACGATGCGGCAAATAGCTAAATGTGGCTATTTATTTAACCATACAGTGGCTAAAGTGAAGGACTAATTCACACCCTCATTCCCCCTCTTCCCCAAACCCTCACCCCGTCCCCAAAAAATTAAGTTAGTAACTGTAATTCTATTTGTGTTGTTTATTATGTGAAACACTGTTCATTTCCTGGAGTAATGCACAAAACAATTTCCCAGCGGGATTAATAAAGTTTTTTCTATTCTATTTCTCCTATTAATTTTAGCACAACATGCCATCATAGGTATAAGCAAATCATACAAGTCATCAAACGACACATCCCATTCTTTATCAAGATGACATACTCTCAGAGGTCCTGAGTAACGTTTTGTTTCTAGAAATGTTATTTTACTCAGAAAAAACATCTTATCCCACAATTTATTGACATCTAAAATTCTCTCTGAAATATGGCTACATTATAACGGCAGTTTCAAATGTGGCTATCCACGTTGCAACCTCTATATGGTAAAAACTACTAAATTCACCTCCATTATCACTTCCAAAACATTCCCAATCGAAAAACACCTAAATTGTGAAAGTGACCATGTAATCTACATGGCCACATGTGTTTCATGCCAACAACAATATATTGGCTGTACAATAAGAAAACTTAAGAAAACACATTTCTGAACACTACACAGATGCATCTTTACATAAAAAACACTTACCCCTGGTCAAGGATCCTCCGAGCTGTCAAAATACTTCTAAACCTTACATGGAGGAAACATGTCCAGTCTGAATGTGATACCAAAAGAACGTGTCTCACGCCCCCTGTGAGGTGGGGATTGGATTTGCAAGCTACGTATGAGGGAAGCATACTGGATTCTGGTATTGGCAACAAGGTTTCCTGCTGGTATGAACCATAAAAATGATTTACTTTTTTTGTATTTAAATGTCAGTTGACACACTGCGTTATTTGTGCATCTGTGTATTTGTTATGTTTATCATAATGCATGTGCATGGTAGCATGGGTGGTGTATAATAGGGGATTGTCCAATGACGTTTACTTCCTCCTCCATATAATATGCACCCAGTCACTTTGTTGCTAGGCTACAACTAAGGACAATACAGGGTCCGAAACACGTCAGTATGTGACTTTTTGGATATGTTTTTATCTCTTTTTTTCTAACAAAATTCTGGATTTATATATTTTTTTTTCCTGGATGCTTCATTTTGGATTTTCACTCTCCCAAGCTTTGTCTCCAAGACATGTGCCCTGTAATTACAGCAACAGAGGACATGGCTGTGGTATCTAAAAGGCTGCAAGTGGGTTGTGTGGCTGCTCTGCAGTCAAGCAACCACCGTGCTGTACTTTCTCTGAACAGTAGAAACTATTCAGCTTCGGGTGTTGTGGGTCCTGATTCTTCTCAATTTGGTACGGATAAAGCCTTAATTCACCAGTTGTGACCCCCTCATCACTAGCCTTTAGGGTTTTTTGGAACTTTTGCAGTAGATGAGATCTAGACAAAGCAGATTATAATTGCATGTTATTGCTTATTACCAATTTAATGCAGCTTATAAACATGATGCATGAGCGCTTTTGTAGTCCCTGACAGAGGTATATACAACCATCTGCTGCTGCTTAGAGAATCATTAGCACAATGAACATAATGATACAATGTTGACTGCTGCAACATTCTCATTTTCGTAAGATCTTTAAGGAAGAAAAAAAAAAGAATTTTTTAGCTGCATTAAACAGAATTGCTCAGCCAACTCTTTCAGGTGCCAAAGACATAACTAATAAAAAAGGTTAGTGTGCAAAATTTTAAACATTTAAAGCATGTGAAATAATTCCAATTTACATTTTGTAACAGGGTCCACGAAAAAAATCCTTCCTTTGTACCTGTGCTGGACGAGGTGCAGATCTGCACCTAAAAAGTCACAAAAAGAACTAGAAAAAAGTGATACATAAGTGAAAAGTTGCATGCAACATCTGGAAAATAAAGATACATAAGGCACAAGGTGCAGACCAAGGTGTCGTAAAAACAACAGCAAAAATTGCAGTGAAAAGTTGCAAAAACCACAAGTTGCAAAAAATGAGACAATTTAACTAGCAGACATAAACATACATGATGATTTGCTCAGGCTGTATTACTTTAATTTCCTGAGCAAACTGTTATATAAGCACAACCGTATTGAATCTATTTTTGGGCCGTTTTTAAGCAGCCAGTCAAAAAACACATGCATTTTTTGAAAACACATCCGTTTTTGACCAGTCTTAACAATTATCTTAATTAAAATGGTTCAAAAATGTACGCATTAACAAAAATGCAAATGTGGAAATAAATCAATGCAAGCAAAGTCATAGCTGTATCTAATTATGTATCGTCATTATTGAGGCTACATTCACATCTGTTTTTTTTTTTTTGGGATACATTTGTTGCATATGCCAAGAAAGCTCCTGGCATTTTGGCTGAATGTGCGCATACTCTTAGGCCTCTTGCACACTAGCGTTGCGTTTCACGTCAGGGTGCAATGCGTGAAAAACTGACGTTTTTGCTGCGTTTTTGTTTCATTTTTGTTCGCGTTTTTTTGCGTTTTCGGTGCGTTTTTCACGCGCGTTTTTTTAAGTCAATGGGACTTTTTCAAAGGGACCAAGGTTCGGGAATAAAATGTTTTATTTAATTGAAAAATAATGTCTTCTGATAAGTTGCAAACATCTGCGATCTATTCTTCACTGTTCCCCGTGTATATTATCTCCCGACAAGTTATCAGATGTGAAGAACAGTGAAGAATAGAATAAAAACAGTGAACACAGTGAACACAGGATCATTTAAGATAAAAACACAGTGCAGAACACAGTGCAGAATAGATTACAGATGTTCGGCACATCTGCTTACTTGTCGGGAGATACGCGCGGAACGGTGCGCCCAAAATAGCATGTGAAGAACAATATATATGTGTGTAAAGAACACATTGCAGATGTTTCCATACATCTGCAATGTCTTCTTCACACATATATATGTTCTGCACTGTGTTTTTCTCTTAAATGATCCTGTGGTCACTGGTTTTATTCTATTCTTCACTGTTCTTCATTGTGTTTTTTTAATTAAATGATCGTTCGCGAGCAGGGGAAATACTGTTATTCTGGTCACCTAGCAACCCTTACGTTTAAAACGCATTGCACTCGCATTGCACTTGCAATGTTTGCGAGTGCAATGCGTTTTTGATACGTCCCCATAGACTTGAATGGGGCGTGAAAAATGCGCGTGAATCGCAAAAATAGAGCATGCTGCGATTTTGACGCGCGTGCAAACGAATGCAAGCACGCGCGTGCAAAACAACGCAAATGAAATTGAATACAATGGGACAGAGTGCAATGCAAGTTCTGCGCGTCAAATGCACGCGCAGAACTCGCGCGTGAAAAACGCCAGTGTAGAAGGGGCCTTATACTGGTAGTGGGGGCTTCCTTTGTGCCTCTGTCTGTTTAGTTTAAGTCAAATCCTTCAGGAAACTCTGGATAGAAAGATGTAGTAGCTTACTCTATATCATCCTGCTTCTCATAGTGTATACACTCAGCAGAGACAATAGCATATGGGGGACGGATGCCACTGTATGACATCCATCATCAGCCTCCACTGAGTGTATGCTATTGGAGGACCTCAGTGATGCAACTGTCCATAAATGACTGGGAAACATCCTAAACACCAGCAGCAGCCAATCACTTCGATGTTCACTCCTCCTTCTGCTTTCAAGAGAGTAGGTTAAAGCGGAGAACGTTTTCCACTGTATGAGTATACATTGGGTTTTGCTGCTGTCCTCCATTGTACAGAATCCCTAAAACACCATATCCAAGGTACCAAAAATAACTTTTAATTCATAATTTTAAACTGGATTACATTAGCTGTGAAATACACAAACTTTAAAAGCACAGAAACATCAATCATATCCATCCCATGTGGCAGTTTTCACTCTATAATTCTTACTACCTCCAAATAGAGAATCACTTTATGTAGATTATTGCTCCACAACGGCACATTTGAAGCACTGTGTGCATTGATATAGGGATACTATATATCTATGCTCCTTCAGATCATATACGGATATTGAAACACAGTAATCTGTTGAATATAACTGTATTTCCCTATCACGCATGCTTAATAACAGCCCATCGCTGTTATGACAGCCATGCGATGAGGATGAATTATGCATCAGTCATGTGACTTGATCATATGACTCATGATTTCGTCAGATCTAGGAGGAGCTAATTACATCACTGATGACAACAGTATTACACCTCTGTGTTTCCTTGGACCTGATTGGAGAGTTTAGGATGGGACCTCCCCAAGCTTATATAAAGCAGTGCTAAGTGCCGCACGCCAGCATATTCCCAAACCCCTGATGAAGCTTGTTGGGGGCTGTGTGTGTGTGTGTTACTACCAGTAACAGTTGTGATCAGTGACCTATTCCTCTCTACTAGCTAGTATGAGCATGCAAGTTAGACTAGAGGACAGTGTATGAATATTAGGAGTAACAGCTGTAGGTTTACTTGGAGTTGCAGGCAGTGATATTGAATTGGGGAGTGTGTTTACGATGGTGATGTGAGCCAATATATACCTACCTAGGGACTGAACCTATAGTCATCTGGTTGGATAAATCAACCTACTGAGCTAAGACCTGAGTTGTAGACACAAGATGCTGTAGTAAGGGACAGTATTCTAGCACCAGCAGTGATATTTTCTTGTCACGTGGAGAGAGCAATCCATCTTTTGTGCGATGAATATTTACCTAGTCACAGACCTAGCTCCTAGGAGGATAGACACTGTTCCCATTGAAATACCTAAAGAACATCAAAGGGGACGTTCCTATTTTTACAGTACACAAGTGTGTCTAGTTATATATACTGTTCAAGCTCACACTACCACTACCGTGTTACCCCTACTGATAAAGACATTGATCTGTCAATATACGCTGTGATCAATAAAGTCCTTTATTGTGAAATCCGGCCACTGCGACCCCACTGTTATCTCCATATCACTGTATCTTCATTATCCCACATGGTTACTTACCTATAGATACAATTCTGCCAACAAGTGTTTCCTGGGGATGGATATAATGGGCACTGCACAACATTGATGTTTCTGTGCTTTTAAAGATTGTGTATTTCACATTTAATATACTCCATTTTAAAATTATGAATTAAAAGTTATTTTTTAGTACTTGGATATGGTGTGTTAGGGATTGTTCATCGATCCGACTGAGTAAATTCTAAAACTACCTCCCAAGTATAGATCCTAAAATTCCAAAGCCTTTTGATTTATTTGGTAAGGTGACTATACACTTTGACTTTCCTTTAGCACGGATCACTGTAGCATTTTACCTCCATATTTCTATACTGTCATTATAAGTCACCCACTGTATATACATGCTGGCATCAGGGGGATCATTGTTCTTACTCCTGGTTTTGGTTATTTTTTAATTCTGTAATTTTTGTTATTAATAAAGATTTAATGGTTCCATTTTTGCATCTGTCTTTCCTTCCTCTTTTTTTGCAAGTATAGATTCTAGTGGTGAATTGTCCTCCATTGTAAGAACACATTGGGGCACATTTACTTAACTGTCCTGACAAGTTCCCCGAAAGTGCATTGCCTGACCGGAATGCACTTTGCTACGATTCACTACGATTGTGCGCCCGATATCCCAAATGTGACATTTCCCTGAATGTTATAATCCGCACTCAGTCCGAATCAGTCGGATCATCCATCGGCCCACCCCCTGACTTCTGTCGCATGAAAGCCAGCGCAGCTGAGCCAAAAAACTAATCGTGTGGGACAAAAACCCATGTTAAATACATGTCAAAGCCGTGCAATACCCGAAAATGTCGGAATATCCGATTAAAGTGCGGCCCCAGACCCTCAGTAAATAAACCCCCCAAAAAACAGTAAAGTTAGTACACCTTATAAGTCACTAAATCATACAGTGCACCATTGTTCTTCATTGTTATATCTGGGACTATAGCGAACGTCACAATACGGTCATAAGAAGACTCCAAAATCTATTTTATCATTTAGACTCACCGACCCCATAGCGTTTGAACACAAAATCCACCTGCTCTCTGCCTGCAGGAGCAGGCGCTGCCTATCTCCTCCTTTTACCAGATTTTTTATTACTTCAATGCCTGTTAATTTCAGAGCTCTTGCATCTCCCCCATGTTCTTCTCTAATATGTTGTATAAGGTGAGGGGCCCCTACTCCTGTTTCAATTAACCTTAGGTGCTCTCTCACCCTCAAATATAGGTTCCTGATCGTCTTTCCAACATAGTATCTATGACTATTGCACATTAGCACATACACCATGAAAGTGGTTTTACAACTTGTGAAGCTTTTAACTTCTACTTTTAGCCCCCCAAAATGTACTATCCTTTCTGCATCTCCCACATCTAAAGTTTCCCACCACTGGGTTTCTGTCAAGCCAGGTGCTATTTCATTTCGAGTTGTAGGCACTCCTGACCAAATCCAATCTCACTGTTCTGCCCCTTCTCAAGCTCTCTAGTGGGCGGCCCTCCGCTGTTTTCGATAGATCTGTGTCATTTTCTATCACATGCCAGTTGTCCTTAAATGCTTTTTTTTAATTAAATTGGCCATGGGGAAAAAATCAAAGGTAAAGGAGAACTTTACCTGTTTATTCTTCCTGTCGCTACTTTTCCTCAGAAGGTCACATTGATTTTTATTTTCACTTTCTTGTATGCATCATCCACCAGTTTGGTGGGGTAACGTATTCTGACCAACCTTTCCTTCAGTTCCCCTGCTTGTTTCTCAAATCCTTCTCTAGTATTGTTAATTCGTCTTAACCTTAAGAGCTGTCCATAGGGGATTGCTCTCTTAATGTGTATGGGATGATAACTATTAAAGTGGAAGAGGGCATTAGTGGCCGTCTTCTTTCTATGTATGGAAGTGGTGATCCTCCCATCCTGTACTTCAATTAACACATCTAGGAACTCTAGTACTTTGTCACTTATCGTATATGTAAAAAACATGTTCATATCGTTCTCAGTATTAAGGAACTACACCATTTCTCTGAATGTGTCTTTCGTACCAGACCATAGAATGAAAACGTCATCCACAAATCTTATATACATTTGGATAAACTTCACATACGGGTTCTTTTCACTATATACATAGATGTTCTCAAAAATAGCAAAGAAAATATTTCCATACGTGCTGGAGACGGGAGAGCCCATTGCAGTCCCGTCTCTCTGCATGAACCAATTGCCATCAAAAACAAATGCGTTATGGGATAAAATAAAGTGCAAGGCCCCACAGAGAAAGTTGGTGTAGTCATCACCTTTTTGCGTCTTCTGCACCACAGCCAATGCCTGCCACAATCGTCCGACCTTGGGGTTTCTCTAGACTCTTATGGACCTTCGGCAGGAAGTACCAGTCTGTCAGCTGTCTTTTTGGATAGGATACCTATTTCTACCTGCATCCTCAAAAATGTTTTTAATTGTTCCCTATATTTATGTGTTGGATGTTTATCTAGTTTGTAATAAGTCCTCTCATCTCCCAACAATCTATGGGCTTCCATTTTGTAGTATGTACTTTCCATGATGACTATGTTGCCCCCTTTATCCGCCGGCTTAATTACCAACCCCTTGTCCTTTTTTAGGTTCTCTATCGCCCTCAGCTCCTCTATAGTCATATTCTGGCTTTCTCTTCTATATATTAAAGCATCTATATCTCTCATAACTAGCTTCCGGAAAATATCTATGGTACTACCTTGTTGTATTTGGGGGTTGAACCTGGACTCATTACCCCCCTTAAAGGGTTTCACTTCCCCAACTGGTCTCGTCTCCTCCTTGCTAGCTAGAAATAGTATGCATTCTTTTTCTACCTCTGAGAGTTCTCCTGTCACAAAGAAACCTAACGGTTAGAGATGAGCGAACATACTCGTCCGAACTTGATGCTCGTTCGAGCATTAGCGTACTCGAAACTGCTCGTTGCTCGGACGAATACTTTGCCCGCTCGAGAAAATGGCATCTCCCGCCGTTTTGCTTTTTGGCGGCCAGAAACAGAGCCAATCACAAGCCAAGAGACTCTGCACTCCACCCAGCATGACGTGGTACCCTTACACGTCGATAGCAGTGGTTGGCTGGCCAGATCAGGTGACCCTGGAATAGAATAGCCCCTGCCTGCGCTGCTCGGATCATTCTGTGTCTGGATGCCGCTAGGGAGAGAGCTGCTGCTGGTCAGGGAAAGCGTTAGGGTGTTCTATTAGAATAGTGTTAGGCAGGAGTGATTCTACAAAAACCCAACAGCCCTTCTTAGGGCTACAATAATGTTATACATTTTTTTTTTATTTGCTTGTGGCTGGGCTTGCTGGCACTAGTAGTGCAGCTAGTACCATATTGTGAGGAATTTGCAGGGGGACTTGCTACCGTTGTGTTTAGCTCTTAGTGACACACATATCCACCTCAAACACCAAAGTGGGACAATTTATTAGGGGTTTGAGTAGAATTAGGCAGTCTGCTGATTTTTTTTTTTTTTTTTTTTACCTTTATTTCATTTTATAGCTCAAACTCATCTTGCAAAGCACAAAATCCAGTTGTGTGCTGTCAGTGTAGGTTAGAAACTAGCCATAGCAATAGGATAGCATCTTTTTGTTAAAAAAAATAAAAAAATTTAAAAAAAATAAACACTAAATTTTTTTTTTTTTCAAGTTTACACTTTAATTTGGAAAATGTTCAACCCGAGGGCTAGGGATAGAGGACGAGGGCGTGGACGTGGGCGTCCAACTACTGCAGGCGTCAGAGGCCGTGGTCCTGGGCGGGGTGAGACACCACCTGCTGATGGGGGAGCAGGGGAACGCCGCAGAGGTACACTCCCTAGGTTCATCATGTCTCAAGTTACTGGGACTCGTGGTAGAGCACTGTTGAGGCCAGAACAGTGCGAAGAGGTGATGTCGTGGATTGCGGACAATGCTTCTAGCCATTTGTCCACCAGTCAGTCTTCCACGCAGTCCACCCATGTCACCGAAATCGGCACTCCTCCAGCTCCTCCACCTCAGCCTCTTTCCCCCCAGTCTGCCCCCTCCCACCAAAATTTGGCATTTGAACCGGCATACTCTGAGGAACTGTTTGCTGGACCCTTCCCACAGTCACAAACCACTTGTCCTGCTGCTGCTGAGCTATTTTCCGATGCCCAGGTTTTCCACCAGTCGCAGTCTGTGGGTGATGATGACATTATTCACGTAGTGGAAGAAGTGTGTAAAGAGGTGTCGGACGATGAGGAGACACGGTTGTCAGACAGTGGTGAAGTTGTTGTCAGGGCAGGAAGTCCGAGGGGGGAGCAGACTGAGGGATCGGAGGATGATGAGGTGACAGACCCAAGCTGGGTTGATAGGCCGGGTGAACACAGTGCTTCTGAGACGGAGGCGAGTCCTATAGCAGAACAGGTTGGAAGAGGCAGTGGTGGGGCCAGACGGAGAGGCAGGGCCAGAGCTGGTGCATCAGCGCCAAATGTTGCCCGTAGTCAAGCTCCCGTGGCGAGGGCTAGATTTTCAGAAGTCTGGAGGTTCTTTAAAGAAACACCGGATGACCAACGGACTGTGGTGTGCAACCTTTGCCAAACCAGGATCAGCAGGGGTTCCACCACTACTAGCTTAACTACCACCAGTATGCGCAGGCATCTGAATGCTAAACACCCCACTCAATGGCACCAAGCCCGTTCACCTCCGGCCGGGCACACCACTGCTCCTTCCCCTGTGTCATCTGCTAGTCAGCCCCCTGCCCAGGACCACGGCCCAAACACCTCCGGTGCGAAAACCCCATCTTCGCCTCCACGATCCTCCACAGCATCCACCAGCGTTCAGCTCTCCATACCCCAGACGCTGGAGCGCAAAAGGAGGTATAGCGCAACCCACCCACACGCCCAAGCCCTCAACGTCCACATCTCCAAGTTGCTTAGCCTGGAGATGCTGCCCTACAGGCGGCCGCCCCTCGGTATTCGGTCCCCAGCCGCCACTACTTTTCCCGATGTGCCGTCCCAGCCCTGCACAAGCACGTGTCAGAGAACATTCTCCGTGCCCTGACCAACGCCGTTTCTGACAAGGTCCTGCCGGGCAGGGCCACTATATATCGCTGACGGCACATTGGGTTAACTTGGTGGAGGCTGGGACCGAGTCTGACCCTGGGGCTGGTCATATACTGCCGACGCCGAGGATTGCAGGGCCTACCTCAGTCCAGGTCTCAAAGGCCTACTATGCCTCCTCATCCTCCCACCCCTCCTCCACCTCCTCCAGACTGACACATGTGCCATGCCTGGCCCATGTGTTAAATCTCATAGTTCAGCGTTTCCTCAAGACATACCCCAATCTGTCTGATTTGCTCACGAAGGTGCGCCACATCTGTGCGCATTTCAGGAAGTCCAGCACAGATGCTGCCACTCTCAGGGCAGCGCAGCGCCGCCTCCAACTGCCCGCTCACCGACTGTTGTGCGACGTGCCCACGAGGTGGAATTCAACATTAACCATGTTATCCAGAGTTTACCAGCAGCGCAGAGCAATTGTAGACTGCCAGATGTCAACTTCCACCAGAACTGGTAGTCAGGTCAGTCCGCTTCCTCAAGTCTACAATGAGGAGTGAACGTGGATGTCTGATATCTGTCAGGTGCTGAGTAACTTTGAGGAGTCAACACAGATGGTCAGTGGTGATGCCGCCATCATCAGCCTCACCATCCCGCTGCTTGGCCTGTTGAAAAACTCTTTGGTCAGCATGAAGTCGGAAGCTTTGCGCTCGTCACAAGAGACGGGAGAAGAAGATTCCCTTGTTGATAGCCAAAGCACCCTTAGGTCTGTTTCTCAGCGCATATCGGAGGAGGTGGAGGTGGAGGAGGATGAGGAGGAAGAGGAGGAGAATGTTGGCGAGACAGAAGAGGGGACCATTGTTCAGTCCTTCACTGTTCAGCGTGTATGGGCAGAAGAAGAGGAGTTGGAGGAGTTGGAGGAGGAGGAAATGGACAGTCAGGCCAGTGAGGGGAGTGAATTCTTGCGCGTTGGGACTCTGGCGCATATGGCAGATTTCATGCTAGGCTGCCTATCCCGTGACCCTCGCGTTCAAAGAATTTATTCCAGCACCGATTACTGGGTATTCACTCTCCTGGACCCACGGTACAAGCAAAATCTTTCCACTCTCATCCCTGGAGAGGAAAGGAGTGTGAGAATGCATGAATACCAGCAGGCCCTGGTGCACAAGCTGAAACAGTATTTCCCTTCTGACAGCGCTAGCGGCAGAGGGCGTACTTCTGCGGGACAAGTAGCGAGGGAGAGTAGGCGACCAGGCAGCTTGTCCAGCACTGGCAGGGGTACGCTTTACAAGGCCTTTGCCAGTTTTATGTCACCCCAGCAAGACACTGTCACCTGTCCCCAGTCTCGGCAAAGTAGGGCTGATCTTTACAGAAAGATGGTGAGGGAGTACGTAGCTGACCATACCATCGTCCTAAATGATCACACAGCTCCCTACAACTACTGGGTTTCAAAGCTGGACATGTGGCACGAACTGGCGCTGTACGCCTTGGAGGTTCTTGCCTGCCCTGCCGCTAGCGTGTTGTCCGAGCGGGTTTTCAGTGCAGCTGGTGGCATCATCACCGATAAGCGTACACGCCTGTCGACTGACAGCGCTGACAGGCTGACGCTTATCAAGATGAATAAAGCCTGGATTTCTCCGCATTTCCATTCTCCACCAGGTGAAAGAAGCTGAACCTGAATAATGTATGCACTCCTCCTCCTCATTGTCCTCCTTCTCCTCCTCTTTGTACACTAAAGCAGAGGAAACTGGCTATTTTTTTGCCAGGGCCAACTGGCTCTGGCTATAGTACTCTGTGTATTTAATTTTTCTGGAGGGCCAACTACCCTGTCCTCTGTTTTAAACAATTTTTGGGAGTGCCACATACAGGCACTCAATCTTTGTAATTTTTCTGGAGGACCAGCTACCTGCTCCTCTGGTTTGAAAACTTTTTTGGACTGCCACATACAGGCACTCAATTTATTTAATCTTTTTGGAGGACCAGCTACCTGCTCCTCTGCTTTGAAATCTTTTTTGGACTGCCACATACAGGCACTCAATCTATGTAATTTTTCTGGAGGACCAGCTACCTGCTCCTCTGGTTTGAAAACTTTTTTGGACTGCCACATACAGGCACTCAATTTATTTAATCTTTTTGGAGGACCAGATACCTGCTCCTCTGGTTTGAAAACTTTTTTGGACTGCCACATACAGGCACTCAATTTATTTAATCTTTTTGGAGGACCAGATACCTGCTCCTCTGGTTTGAAAACTTTTTTGGACTGCCACATACAGGCACTCAATCTATGTAATTTTTCTGGAGGACCAGCTACCTGCTCCTCTGGTTTGAAAACTTTTTTGGACTGCCACATACAGGCACTATCCAAATTAAATTGTCTCCATAGCAGCCTCCACACGTCGTCTTTTTAGCTGCCTTCACACGTTGTCTCCATTGCTACCTCCACCCGTCATCGCCATAGCTGCCTCCAAAAGTAGTCCATATAGCTGCCTCCATACATGGTCCCCTTATCAAACGAGCTGTGTCAGGCAGAATTTTGGATTGTTTTCATGGCTTCCATGTTAACTTTGTCGCCACCCTGCTGTGTAATCCACAAAATATACTGGCAAACTTTTATCATTTACCAATATTATTTCAGCGCTTCTTGCGCATCTGTTTACATTCCCCTCACCCGCCAGAACCCAAACTTATAAGAACGCTACTACACTTGATCTTATACAAAAGGTTCTTAGAAGTGCTGTTTGGGGAGTAGCCTAGAGACAGGGGCTTGGATTGGCGAAAGCTCGCCTGGCAGCGGAGCGCCAGCTCCATCCCAAGATCCAACTAACATAGTTTTAACTGCAGCACCTCTAATCTACTACTAGTTCACTGCCTCCATACATGGTCCCCTTATCAAACGAGCTGTGTCAGGCAGAATTTTAGGTTGTTTTCATGGCTTCCACATCAAACTTGTTAACTTTGTCGCCACCCTGCTGTGTAATCCACAAAATATACTGGCAAACTTTTATCATTTACAAATATTATTTCAGCGCTTCTTGCGCATCTGTTTACATTCCCCTCACCCACCATATCCTAAACTTATAAGAAAGCTACTACACTTGATCTTATACAAAAGGTTCTTAAAAGTGCTGTTTGGGGAGTAGCCTAGAGACAGGGGCTTGGATTGGCGAAAGCTCGCCTGGCAGCAGAGCGCCAGCTCCATCCCAAGATCAAACTAACATAGTTTTAACTGCAGCACCTTTAATCTACTACTAGTTCACTGCCTCCATACATGGTCCCCTTATCAAACGAGCTGTGTCAGGCAGAATTTTGGGTTGTTTTCATGGCTTCCTCATCAAACTTGTTAACTTTGTCGCCACCCTGCTGTGTAATCCACAAAATATACTGGCAAACTTTTATCATTTACCGATATTATTTGAGCGCTTCTTGCTCACCTCCTTTGGTTCCTCTCTGCCACCCATTGGTTTTAAGCCTGAGTCCATTTGGGGTATGTTGCCAAGACACTCTCTAGCCTGCCGCTGCTGCCGCTGCCTCTGCATAGTCCCCTATAGTGTCAGGGTCAATTATTGGATGTTTTAGATGCTATTTAGCCTCATTCGGTCACTCTGTCATTGCCATGCTGTTGCCCATACTTTTGGCATAATGGTGCGATTAAGCAGCCTCAGAGGCATCCATGCATGCTGCCCCTGCTGTTTCCTGTCCATTTCCGTGGAGTTTCCATCCTTTTCTGAGGTTCCCAGGTGCTTGGCCAAGCTTCCCTGTGCAGATCCTTGGTCCCCTTGAAAAATGCTCGAGTCTCCCATTGACTTCAATGGGGCTCGTTATTCGAGACGAGCACTCGAGCATCGGGAAAAGTTTGTCTCGAATAACGAGTACCCGAGCATTTTAGTGCTCGCTCATCTCTACTAACGGTCATATCTCCAAAGGGACTTCTGCTTCCTTTATTTCATTCTCTTTATTTCTCTTTTCTATTTGTGCAACATATTTCCTAAAATTCATTCTCCTCAACCCCTTAAACAAATCAATTTGGAATTCCACTTTGTCAAACTGTTTGGTAAAACAAAAACTCAAACCCTTCTGTAATGCTGTAATGAGATCTTTATCCAAAACTGTGTCTGTTAAATTAATAACCAGAACGTCCTCTTTTTCCACTATTGTTTCTTCCATGTTACTTGTTTCCTTTTCTGTCTCCTGGTTCTTCTGTTTTTTTCTTCTCCTTCCTCCTCTCCTTGTGCGTTTCCTAAAGGGACAACCTCATTCTGGGTTCTTTGTTCTTTTTCTCTTTCACTTGCACCTCAGGGAAGGTCATCTGATGCACTCAAATCCGAGTCCGTGGTCCAGTAGTCTTTGCCTGGATGTTTATAATTGTGGTTTTTTCGTAGTTGATTCCTCTTTTTTAGACTTTTCTGTGGTTTCCAGCTGAATATCTTGCCATTCACAAAATCTTGTTTGTACCTTAGGAACTTGTCTTTTTTTCTTTCTTTTATATCAGTCTGAACAGATACCAATCTTTTTTCCAAGTTTTTCAAAAAAGCACTATATTGTTGTGATGTCAACCTTTTACTTAATTCTCTTTTTGCTTTACACAACTCCTCTGTCACCTTCTCATACTCTTCTTCATTTCTTTTCAATATGATTCTTAATAGGGTAAGCGAGTGCTCCAGATCAACCTACATCTTTCTAAATACCAGATCATTTTCGAATTGGGATGGCTATTTATAGGATCTCAGGCCCCTAGGTACTCTTCTGCATTCACTATAAGACCTTAGAGAGTTAACTGACCAAAAAAGACGTATCTCCTTCTCGGCCAAATTTCTGACCTTAAATTCCAAAGTTTTCGTGCTTATCATACTTATTTTGTCCCTCACATTGCACTGTATGAAAAAAGCATCAGCATCCTCCCTCCCTTGTCTAATAAGTCCTTCTTCCATTTCACCTGCAGTATACATTTGTTCCATCATACGTAATGTCAATCATACAAATGTCATCTCAAATGGTGTGCTCAGTAATCCATAAGAACAGTGTTGATATTCCACAAAAAAACAGGTGATCACGGCACTACCAGCAACAGATTTGAACAAGTATATACATATGGCACATGCGTCAAAATGGATCCTGAATGGGTGTTCTGAGTTTCAGTAAATGGTGGTGCTCAAAATCCAAAACAGCATAACATAGGCATGAAAAAAGAGTTTTTGTGGAAAGGATGGCAACGTCCTGTTGCAAAAATTCTTCTTTATTGTCAAGAGAGTTATACTCACAAAAAGTAGAACAAGCAAGGTAGGGAGTGGGGGATGATGCTCACAAAAAGGCAACGGCCGTTTCGCGCAGTTCACACTTCTTCCGGCCTCAGTGCATAGTGACTAAAAGTTCCTAAGGGGTATATATATATTACAAAAATAACGGGAGGGCTCACCACACCTGTGAACCAGCTTCATGATGGGAGAAACCATATGTCACACATCTACGTATTCAACTAATAATACATCCCGTATGCATAAAAGGGCTAAAACTCACCCAGGTTTGCGGACGCTCAGCCAATCCAACGGTACGAACTCCCCACAAATTAGCGCGACCCGTGGGGCCTCGCACGCCTCCATCCAGAAATCGGACGGCCGTCCCGCCCCCAGCACAGTCCGCCACGAGGGGTGAGTCACCTGACTCCATCCGCGCCTGCCACACCTACCGATCACATGACGTGCTACCATTGTACTAGGCACAACGTCATCACAATTTGTCGGGAGTTCGTACCGTTGGATTCGCTGAGCGTCCGCAAAACCTGGGTGAGTTTTAGCCCTTTTATGCATACGGGATGTATTATTGGTTGAATACGTAGATGTGTGACATATGGTTTCTCCTATCACAAAGCTGGTTCACAGGGGTGGTGAGCCCTCCCGTTGTTTTTGTAAAACACGGCACCGAACTTACCGTTAAATGCCCGCCGCCATTTTGGATGGCCGATCGCTGCCCACTGTAACATCATTGGAGAGCGGTGATCGGTTGCTATGGCAGCCTGGAGTCTCATTGAGACTCATAGGCTTGCCAAGTGCAATGATTTGTAATAGCCAGCAGAGGGCAGGCTATTAAAAATCATAGTAAAATAGCTATATACTGCAATACAGTAGTATTGCAGTATATAGTATAAGCAATCGGACCCTGTAGGGTTAAATTACCCTGGAGGATCTAAAATAATGGCAAATTTTTTAAAAAAAACATTAAAAAAAAATAGTAAAAAAAGTAAAAGTTCAAAAATCACCCCCCTTTCCTTAGAACTGATATGAATATAAATAAACAGTAAAAATCATAAGCATATTAGGTATCCTCGCATCCCAAAATGTCTGATCTATCAAAATATATTAGCAATTTTTCCTGGAGTTTAACCCCTTAATGGAAATTGGCGCCCAAATTCAAAAATGCCACTTTTTTGCCATTTTGAAAAATATTAAAAATTCTTTAAAAAGTGATCAAAAGGCTATACAGTCCTCAAAATGAAAGCATTAAAATCGTCATCAAAAGTCGCAAAAAATGACACCACCCACAGCTTTGTGCACTGAAGTATGAAAAAGTTATTAGTGCCAGAACATGGCAAAATGAAGAATTTTTTTTTTTACAGAAGGTTTTAATTTTTTTAAATGTATGAAAACATTACGAAACCTGTACAAATTTGGTATCCTCGTGATCGTACCGAATCAAAGATTAAATTAGACATGTGATTTGGGGGCGCTCAATGAAAGCTGTAAAATCCAAGCCCACAAGAAAACGGCGCAAATGCGTTTTTTTCATAATTTTCACTTTATTCTGAATTTTTTCCTGCTTCCCAGTACACAGCATGGAATTATAAATACCATCACTATGAAGTTTAATTTGTTACGCAGAAAACAAGTCCAAACAGAACTCTTTACATGGAGAAATAAAAAAGTTACAGATTTTTGAAGGTGGGGAGTGAAAAATGAAAATGCAAAAACGAAAAAGGGCCACGTCCCTAAGGGGTTAATCCAATACTCTTTCTTTTCCACTTCAGTGCCTCCTCATTGATTCCTATGTCGACATAAATAAATTGCATATTTATCTACATAGTATTGCTAGTTCATAATAGCAGCCAATCCTAGACCATACTTGCAAGAACCAATCAGTGATCGAGTTCAGCACAAACCCCTCAGCAGCCCCATCTCTTTTCCCAATCACAAGGCTCGCAAGACTCTCCTGCAAGAACATCGCGTTGGTCTCGCGTACCTCTCAGGCAGCAGTAACTCTGCAAAAGGCATCCACAGAAACTTTTCCGGACCCCACACAAAGCATGGCTTTTGGATACCCTTCACCTTATATGATTGTTTGTCTTATCCATAAAAGTATCAAAAAATGGAGAAATGGGTCTATAATTATCAAAATTAATATTCTCAAATGGGGGATAGAATATGCTTTTATAGAGATATTTAACATTTTAAAAATTGCCACCATTTGAGAAAATTAGTTTTGATAATTATAGACCCATTTCTCCATTTTTTTCTCCATCTTGTGCTTTGCGTGGGGTCCGGAAAAGTTTCTGTGGATGCCTTGTGCAGAGTTGTTGCTGCCATAGAGAAAAAGCTAATTATCAAAATGTTTGATACTCTGTAATGTGTGATTTTGTTTATATATTCCATTGAGTACTAAAGGGTGGTTTTATATGTTTTTTTATCTTCTAGCCATAGCTAGAAGAGGTATGGGCTCAGTCCTAAGACTTACATTCATCTATACTTTTTACTATTTCATAGGTGATATGACTTAATCACATGGATTTAAACATTTGATGCCTCCTCCATAAGGAATATACAGGTAATAAGTACTGCATAGTTTTCCAACCAATCGTCTGAAAGAAGATGAACCATTTGTAGATATTTACACCATCTTTATTGGATAATTCTTATCTTTGTGGATACCCATGATTATTAATACAAAAATAATGAAAAATAATCAACTGCATCCAAGGATCACTCTCGCAAACTAATTCTAATAAAAATTTTATAGACCATGGCATTCAGCCTCAATCAACAAATTTTAATCCTTGCTCGCTTATCAAGGTCTACCTGAAAGACACAAGCTTTTTATTGGCCATTCAACCAAACAGCGAGAACAACATTTTTATTATGTCCTACAAAAAGCAGCATAAGTTCATTTTGTTACACAGCGGGTCCATTTATTGTGTATGTACGGACAGATAATGCCTTTTTTATCAGTGTCTGTTCTCAATTAAAGGAAGGCATTTGGTGCCTGAAATGAACAGGTGAGGGCAGACAAATGATCTCCCGTTATAAATTGAGCAGCAATTAATTATTTAAGCCGTTGTGAGACTAATAACACACTTTATTAGTGTAATATTGCATTAGCTGTAAGGCTTGCGAAGAGAAAGCCAGGTCATTAATTTTAATGGACTGCACATTTTATCACCTAGGGAATTTGATCAGATCAACATAAACCTACAAAGTGGAATCACTGCAGTAACCGCCAGGTACTCAAACCAATTTGTAATGATTTTTTTGTGTTTTCCATCACTAATTTAACTTAAAATTTTCCTGGTATGCTGAATGTTAAAATGTGGTCCCTTTCAGGAGATACATAAAGGGGTATTCCCATTACAGAAAATGTATGTCATTCTTTTTATGATAAATGGTTATACAATTTTCCAATATACTTTCTGTATCAATTCCTTACAGTTATCTAGATCTCTGCTTGCTGTGATTCTAGAGAAAGCTTCTATGTTTACTTCCAGTGGACAGAAATCTGACCATGGTCAAAAAGGATGCGACTCATTATAATACACAGCTCTGATTACTCACTGTGATATAACGAGTCGTGCAACTGTGTGACCATGCTCAGATTTCTGTCCACTAGCACCAAACATCTGGAAAACCATGAAGTATTGATACTGAAAGTGTATTAGAAAACTGTATAATTTTTTATCATAAAAACAACAACAATAATTTGCTGAAATGGGAATACCCCTTTAACTTCTTTTTGCCAAAGTCAGTTTTCACCATTTTGACAGAGCCCTATTTTTAAAGTCCAACATGTATCCCTTTATGTGGTAATAATTTGAAAACACTTTAACCCCTTTAGAATGTATATTCTTGGATATGTTTTTAATACTTATAATAAAAAATTGTATTTTAGAACTTTGATACACTCATTTATCATGGGTTTAGAACATTTTCCAAATGTCTGCTTTATTGCTTTCATCATTTTTAAAATGTTTGCATTTTTTATTTTGATTTTTTATATATTTTTTTATTTTTTGGGGGGTGGGGGTTAATTATTGTTTGTAATGAGATTTGAAATGTATAATAATATTTGAACCCCCTATATATGACTCCATTTTCAAATCTACACCCCTCGAGCTATCATAAACAGCTTTTAGGAAGATTGTTAACCCTTTAATCCTCTTTAAGATTAATTAATGTGGACATTACTTGTTGAATGGGAGCACAGCAAATTACAAAGGGGAAGAAAGGCCAATTTTGTTTTAGTGTACGGGTCATTACAGACTATATATGTGGGATTTGTATGGTGGCTTTCAATTTTTTTATGTTGTATGTAGATTTTATATGTAATGGGGCTTTGGGTGCATTTTTATGAATTTATTTGTTTATTTTATATTTTAAAACTTTTTCCCCTTTTTTTAACCTTTTTACTTGCCCACTATGGTTCATGAACAAGCAATCATTTGAATCTTTATAATACCCTGCAATACTGATGTGAATTTTAACGGTTCCACTCATTACTAGTTCTGGTACCACATAAATGGATTGGCCCACATTTAATAAAGTGTTTGCACCAGTTTTCTGTCTGACTTTCAGACCGTGCAAACTGCGTGCACGTATATTTATCCAGTTTTGTGTCCAACAAGACAGAAAAATGGCTACCAAAAGGGGTGTGTTATTGCTTAGTCGGTCCGTGCGCCACAATTCTGTAGCATGAACAAAGAGCACCAAAAAACATGGTGCATTCTGCCGGAGCAGAGCAGGGGACACCAGAATCATGAAGAACGAGCACCACAATTCATGTATCTGATTCCCCCAGCACACTACACAAGCAAAATGCACATAGTGCAGTTTACACTTTTTTTTGATAAATAGGGACCATTCAGTTTAATTCTGGTATGAATGGCGGGATGTGTTTGAATACATGACTAAAGTATCTATTACCGAGGACAGCATCTTTCTAATTGGTACCTCCTTCATAAAGTATATTTTACACCACCCAGTCTATATAAAATAGATTACAGAGTGGATGACAACTGCCTCAGATGCCATAATTCCAATGCTGGTCTGTTACACCTGATGTGAAGTTGTCTCCACCATTATTAGCTGGAAGTTTTAGAGTTAAATAATAGTCTATAACACTGCTACATGTTATTAAGGTGTAATATACATTCTTGGATATCTATCTGAACTTTCTGTATTATGGTTCTTCTACAATGGCTCTTATGTCCATAGTTTACCTTATGTCAATGTAAACATTATCTTTAGTGTACATATTGGAAAAAGTATATATATATATATATATATATATATATTATGATGCTTGTATCTTTTGCCGTTGTATCATTAATTTGTATCAATTTTGGAATACTGCTCTTTCTGTGTTGTGCATCCAGGCTCGGACTGGCCCGCCGGAGCACCGGTGAATCCTCCGGTGGGCCCCGGTACCTCTGCTACAGCAGAGGCCTCCATCCCCATCGGAGGCCCCTGCCAGTGACAGCATTGGTACTCGATGCGGCCATAAGCGGCCGCTCGAGTCCAATTGCTGCTGTTACACAGCGGTCTGCCATTGACCCTGTGCGTACAACGCGGCCGGGAACTTTCCCCAGCATGCTTGCCCAATGTGACCCCTGATGCGCGGCAGCGTGAGGATGCAGTTGCGCTGCCGCGCGTCTTATTCAGTGTACAGTCCCAGCGGAGCGGGAAGAAGAGAGACAGAGGATGCGGGAGCGCTGCTATAAGTAAGTGAGTTTTATTATTTATTATATATACTAGTAAAGGGTCAGAAGAAGACTATATGAAATGAGGGGGGTCGTTACAGGGCGATATATACTAAGGGGGGCACTACAGTACTATAAATATTAAGGGGAACCATTGCAGGATTGTTTATATTAAGGAGGAATATATATAATAGTCCATATATAAAGGATAGCAGTAGTAGTACTGTACTGTGCCCATGTCTACAGGATAGGAGTAGTAGTACTGTGCTGTGTCCATATATACAGGATAGGAGTAGTAGTACTGTGCTGTCCCATATATACATGATAGGAGTAGTAGTACTGTGCTGTGCTCATATATACTGGATAGGAGTAGTAGTGCTGTGCTATGCCCATATATACAGGATAGGAGTGGTAGTACTGTACTGTACCCATATCTACAGGATAGGAGTAGTAGTACTGTGCTGTGTCCATATATACAGGATAGGAGTAGTAGTACTGTGCTGTCCCATATATACATGATAGGAGTAGTAGTACTGTACTGTGCCCATATCTACAGGATAGGAGTAGTAGTACTGAGCTGTGCCCATATATACAGGATAGGAGTAATAGTACTGTGCTGTGTCCATATATACAGGATATGAGTAGTAGTACTGTGCCTATATATACAGGATAGGAGTAGTAGTACTGAGCTGTGTCCATATATACAGGATAGGGGTGGTAGTTATGTGCTGTATCCATATATAAAAGGTGCAGGTTGATCTCTATTGCTAGGGATCCTCTCGACTCCTATTGTGGTTTTCAGATGGAAAACCCGGGCGCAATGAGTTCCAGTTGATGAAATTTTTATTGGTTCCGATTTATTTAAAAAGACATAATTAAAAAGGCAAGACGCGTTTCGGATCCGGATTGGATCCTTCATCAGTTGCATAAAATGTATCTGTGTTTGGTGTTCTATATATACACATGGTGATTTGGCGCGTTAACGGTAACGAGACCGAAACGGGTTTGTGCAGGAATACCAATAGATAACTCATTGGATCGATGAGACAGTGGTAAGTACTAAAAATAATTGCAAATAGTTAAAATGACAATAAATAAATAAATATGCAATGAATAAATAAACATATACAATAATTAATGTAAAAGTGTGATCTGAAATTGACCTCCTCTTTGCTATTTCTAATAAAGGCATATACCGGTAGAGGACTCTTCTGATTGATGGAACAGTTGTACAGGAAAAATTAGTTAAAATGGCCATGTATAAATGTACAATAGTTAAAAAAGTGTAGTTTATGATTGACTTCCCTTTATACTGGAGTTTTTTAATAAAAACAATTATGGCATTGATTGATGTGGGTCTGGTTTCGGTGTCAGATATTGATCCGACATGGGGGAAGACTACTAAAATGGACGTCATGTTTATGCTGGACTACAACTACGGAAGCCTGTTAGGGCCAAAAAGCCAGTGAGCATTCCGGAGCGATGTTCCTAGTTTAGGTATGTTAAGAGTTGGGGAGAAATTTGAGGCGGTGGATATTCGCCCGATATAGCTTGGGTGTTAAAGGTGAGTATTGTTTTAATTATGGTTGATGTTTCTGTAGGGGATTTATTCAATACAAGAGATTAAAAGGGATTTGCTGTATATATGAGTGTGATAGTGCTGGATTAAACGTTATATTAGGATTGTTTCACTGACCTCATTTAAGCCTAATGGTTTTAATGTTTTTAGTTTGAAGATCCAATAAATCTCCTTTCTTTTGAGGACTTCAAACCTGTTGGAGATTTCTTTGTGTACCTGATCAATGGGGGTGATATTATATTTAATATCGTTTCTGTGCTTTATTTCCATATGTCTGGATAGACTATGTTTATTGTTGTTATGTTGAATGTTGAACCTATGTTGATTCAAGCGGCAATGAAGTGGTTGTGTGGTCCTTCCTACATATTGTAATCCACATTGACATTCTATTAAGTAGATAACATAGCGTGATTGGCAGGTCATGTTGGTTTTTATGTGGAATTTCTCTTCAGAGTTGCTGGAACCAAACGTCGAGGTTCCATGATTGATAATTTTGCAACATTGGCATTTCTTATTGTTGCATTTCATAACTCTTTTGGTAGTGTTATCTGTAGGGATTTGTTTTTTTAGGTGTCTAGGTACACTAGGAGCCAGTCTCTGTTTTAGTGTAGTTGCTCTCCTGTATGTGAATATAGGTTTTGCGGAAATGTGTTGTTGTAGATATGGATCATTCAGCAGAATATGCCAATGTTTCTTGAAGACTGCTTCTATTTCCTTATGGTTTTTTGTATATGTGGTGATGAACCTAATTCCTGAGTCCTTCTTGTTTTTTATGTTCTCTTTCTCTTTGGTTTTATTTTTATTTTTCACCTTATTGAGAGGTTTTAGACACTCTACTTGAGAATGTTGTCTGGCTCGATTGTAGGCATCTTTTATCAGTTCTGTAGGGTATCCTTTTTCTTTGAATCTATTTTTTATGATTTCTGCTTGTTCCTTAAAGGTATTGTTAATGGTGCAATTTTTCCTTATTCTAAGGAACTGACTGTAAGGTATATTGTTAAGCCATTTTTTATGATGACTGCTCTTGAAGTTAAGATAACTGTTTGTGTCGACTGTTTTAAAATAAGTTTCGGTGATAAAGTTTTTTTCGTTGTGTTTAATGGTTAGATCGAGAAACTCAATTTTTTCTTTTTGGACATTCAGGGTGAGTTTTATGCCCCATTCGTTCTTGTTGATTTCCTCAAAATATTGCATCAGTGTAGATTTTTCGCCTTCCCAAATCATAAATAGATCGTCTATAAATCTAAAATAAGTTACCAGGTGTCCTTTATGACGATCTTCTGGGGTAATGTATAGTTCTTCGAATACCCCCATAAATATATTTGCATAAGAGGGAGCCACTTTGGTCCCCATAGCCGTACCCTTTGTTTGATGGTAGACTTTGTCCCCATATATGAAATAATTATTCTGAAGTATAAACTGTAGGCATTTTGATAAGAAGGTTCTTTGTTCCTCTTTGATGCACGTGTCCTTTTCAAGACTCAGTTCCACACATGTCAGTCCGATAAAGTGATCAATGTTACTGTATAAAGCTGTAACATCCATAGTAACTAACCAATAATTGTTATGCCATGTTAATGTTTGTAATTTCTGGATGAGGTCGCCTGAGTCTTTGATGTAGCTGGGTAAATTGGTGACAATGGGTTGGAGGAAAAGATCTATGTAATGTGATAAATTACTAGTAAGACTTTGAACATTCGATACTATAGGACGACCAGGGGGTACAGTGGCATTTTTATGTATCTTAGGGAGGTGATAAAAGTATGGTTTACTTGGTTGGTTTATGGATAAATATTTCTTTTCTTTCTTATTTAGGTATCCTTTATGGTATGCGGTTTTTATGAGGTCATTGAAATTTTTGTTTATGGTAGGGAAGGGGTCTGTTTTGATTGTTTCGTAGTATTCCGGGTCGGACAGAATATTTAGAGCTTCTTTTTGATAATCGACCCAATCCTGTATAACTAATCCTCCTCCCTTATCTGCTGCTCTTATAATGATATTAGAGTTTTTTTTAAATTTTCCAAGGCTGCTTTTTCTGATCTAGTGAGATTGGGGAGATTTCTGATTCTTTGTGTTTTCGTGTATTTCCCGGTATGTTTACTCGAGTTTTGTGGGTTGGTGTTTTTATTAATTTTGTTGAGGTCATGCGCTACTAATTCGTGAAAAGTTTTTATATGATGACCTTGATGTTCTAGTGGGTAAAAAGTTGAAGGAGGATGAACATCTTGATGCATGTAATCATCTAGGATTATATCTTGTTCTTGTTTCTGGATATTGGAGTTATTTTTCGATTTGAGATCGAAATGTCTCTTGATTGTGATTTTCCTAGTAAATTGGTGAAGAGAAAAATCCCCATCACAAAACACAAAGAAGAGAAAACCCACTTATTAAAACCTATATTAAAACCCACACAAAACAAACCACAAAAAACAAATATTTTTAATCTATCATCTTACATGTTAAACAAACACGAAATAAGCCTCTTAGAAAAAGGCCTTTCTTTTTGTCCGGACAACAAATCAAAAGATTTTGACCTATTCTTGGACCTTCACCAATTTACTAGGAAAATCACAATCAAGAGACATTTCGATCTCAAATCGAAAAATAACTCCAATATCCAGAAACAAGAACAAGATATAATCCTAGATGATTACATGCATCAAGATGTTCATCCTCCTTCAACTTTTTACCCACTAGAACATCAAGGTCATCATATAAAAACTTTTCACGAATTAGTAGCGCATGACCTCAACAAAATTAATAAAAACACCAACCCACAAAACTCGAGTAAACATACCGGGAAATACACGAAAACACAAAGAATCAGAAATCTCCCCAATCTCACTAGATCAGAAAAAGCAGCCTTGGAAAATTTAGAAAAAAACTCTAATATCATTATAAGAGCAGCAGATAAGGGAGGAGGATTAGTTATACAGGATTGGGTCGATTATCAAAAAGAAGCTCTAAATATTCTGTCCGACCCGGAATACTACGAAACAATCAAAACAGACCCCTTCCCTACCATAAACAAAAATTTCAATGACCTCATAAAAACCGCATACCATAAAGGATACCTAAATAAGAAAGAAAAGAAATATTTATCCATAAACCAACCAAGTAAACCATACTTTTATCACCTCCCTAAGATACATAAAAATGCCACTGTACCCCCTGGTCGTCCTATAGTATCGAATGTTCAAAGTCTTACTAGTAATTTATCACATTACATAGATCTTTTCCTCCAACCCATTGTCACCAATTTACCCAGCTACATCAAAGACTCAGGCGACCTCATCCAGAAATTACAAACATTAACATGGCATAACAATTATTGGTTAGTTACTATGGATGTTACAGCTTTATACAGTAACATTGATCACTTTATCGGACTGACATGTGTGGAACTGAGTCTTGAAAAGGACACGTGCATCAAAGAGGAACGAAGAACCTTCTTATCAAAATGCCTACAGTTTATACTTCAGAATAATTATTTCATATATGGGGACAAAGTCTACCATCAAACAAAGGGTACGGCTATGGGGACCAAAGTGGCTCCCTCTTATGCAAATATATTTATGGGGGTATTCGAAGAACTATACATTACCCCAGAAGATCGTCATAAAGGACACCTGGTAACTTATTTTAGATTTATAGACGATCTATTTATGATTTGGGAAGGCGAAAAATCTACACTGATGCAATATTTTGAGGAAATCAACAAGAACGAATGGGGCATAAAACTCACCCTGAATGTCCAAAAAGAAAAAATTGAGTTTCTCGATCTAACCATTAAACACAACGAAAAAAACTTTATCACCGAAACTTATTTTAAAACAGTCGACACAAACAGTTATCTTAACTTCAAGAGCAGTCATCATAAAAAATGGCTTAACAATATACCTTACAGTCAGTTCCTTAGAATAAGGAAAAATTGCACCATTAACAATACCTTTAAGGAACAAGCAGAAATCATAAAAAATAGATTCAAAGAAAAAGGATACCCTACAGAACTGATAAAAGATGCCTACAATCGAGCCAGACAACATTCTCAAGTAGAGTGTCTAAAACCTCTCAATAAGGTGAAAAATAAAAATAAAACCAAAGAGAAAGAGAACATAAAAAACAAGAAGGACTCAGGAATTAGGTTCATCACCACATATACAAAAAACCATAAGGAAATAGAAGCAGTCTTCAAGAAACATTGGCATATTCTGCTGAATGATCCATATCTACAACAACACATTTCCGCAAAACCTATATTCACATACAGGAGAGCAACTACACTAAAACAGAGACTGGCTCCTAGTGTACCTAGACACCTAAAAAAACAAATCCCTACAGATAACACTACCAAAAGAGTTATGAAATGCAACAATAAGAAATGCCAATGTTGCAAAATTATCAATCATGGAACCTCGACGTTTGGTTCCAGCAACTCTGAAGAGAAATTCCACATAAAAACCAACATGACCTGCCAATCACGCTATGTTATCTACTTAATAGAATGTCAATGTGGATTACAATATGTAGGAAGGACCACACAACCACTTCATTGCCGCTTGAATCAACATAGGTTCAACATTCAACATAACAACAATAAACATAGTCTATCCAGACATATGGAAATAAAGCATAGAAACGATATTAAATATAATATCACCCCCATTGATCAGGTACACAAAGAAATCTCCAACAGGTTTGAAGTCCTCAAAAGAAAGGAGATTTATTGGATCTTCAAACTAAAAACATTAAAACCATTAGGCTTAAATGAGGTCAGTGAAACAATCCTAATATAACGTTTAATCCAGCACTATCACACTCATATATACAGCAAATCCCTTTTAATCTCTTGTATTGAATAAATCCCCTACAGAAACATCAACCATAATTAAAACAATACTCACCTTTAACACCCAAGCTATATCGGGCGAATATCCACCGCCTCAAATTTCTCCCCAACTCTTAACATACCTAAACTAGGAACATCGCTCCGGAATGCTCACTGGCTTTTTGGCCCTAACAGGCTTCCGTAGTTGTAGTCCAGCATAAACATGACGTCCATTTTAGTAGTCTTCCCCCATGTCGGATCAATATCTGACACCGAAACCAGACCCACATCAATCAATGCCATAATTGTTTTTATTAAAAAACTCCAGTATAAAGGGAAGTCAATCATAAACTACACTTTTTTAACTATTGTACATTTATACATGCCCATTTTAACTAATTTTTCCTGTACAACTGTTCCATCAATCAGAAGAGTCCTCTACCGGTATATGCCTTTATTAGAAATAGCAAAGAGGAGGTCAATTTCAGATCACACTTTTACATTAATTATTGTATATGTTTATTTATTCATTGCATATTTATTTATTTATTGTCATTTTAACTATTTGCAATTATTTTTAGTACTTACCACTGTCTCATCGATCCAATGAGTTATCTATTGGTATTCCTGCACAAACCCGTTTCGGTCTCGTTACCGTTAACGCGCCAAATCACCATGTGTATATATAGAACACCAAACACAGATACATTTTATGCAACTGATGAAGGATCCAATCCGGATCCGAAACGCGTCTTGCCTTTTTAATTATGTCTTTTTAAATAAATCGGAACCAATAAAAATTTCATCAACTGGAACTCATTGCGCCCGGGTTTTCCATCTGAAAACCACAATAGGAGTCGAGAGGATCCCTAGCAATAGAGATCAACCTGCACCTTTTGTTTCACCGGCATTGACCGTAGCGACTCCCAGGAGGCGGCATACAGTTCCGTACATCACTAAATATGCGATACATATGAGTTGCGCCATCAGCGTAACCAAATAAGGTGAGTGCACAATCACTTCATTCTTACCAATTATCTGGAAAATCCTACACATCGAGCGCCTCCGTGCTCTCTCTTTTTTCTTTCTTCTCTGTATCCATATATAAAGGATAGGAGTAGTAGTACTGTTCTGTGCTTATATATATAGGAGTAGTAGTACTGTGCTGTGTCCATATATACAGGATAGAAGTAGTAGTACTGTGCTGTGTCAATATTTACTGAATAGGAGTAGTAGTACTATGCTTTGTCCATATATACAGGATAGGAGTAGTAGTACAGTGCTGTGTCCATACAAACAGGATAGGAGTAGTAGTACTGTGATGTGTCCATATAAACAGGATAGGGGTGATAGTTCTGTGCTGTATCCATATATACAGGATAGGAGTAGTAGTACTGTGATGTGTCCATATATACAGGATAGGGGTGGTAGTTCTGTGCTGTATCCATATATACAGGATAGGAGTAGTAGTACTGTGCTGTGTCCATATATACAGGATAGGAGTAGTAGTACTGTGCTGTGCCCATATATGCAGGATAGGAGTAGTAGTACTGCGCTGTGTCCATATATACAGGATAGGAGTAGTAGTACTGTGCTGTGCCCATATATACAGGATACGAGTAGTAGTACTGAGCTGTGCCCATATATATAGAATAGGAGTAGTAGTACTGTGCTGTGCCCATATATACAGGATAGGTATAGTAGTAATGTGCTGTGCCTATATATACAGGATAGGAGTAGTAGTACTGTGCTGTGCCCATATCTATAGGATAGGTATAGTAGTAATGTGCTGTGCCTATATATACAGGATAGGAGTAGTAGTACTGTGCTGTGCCCATATATACAGGATAGAAGAAGTAGTACTGTGCTGTGTCCATATATACAGGATAGGAGTAGTAGTACTGTGCTGTGCTCATATATACAGGATAGAAGTAGTAGTACTGTGCTGTGTCAATATTTACTGAATAGGAGTAGTAGTACTGTGCTGTGTCAATATTTACTGAATAGGAGTAGTAGTACTGTGCTTTGTCCATATATACAGGATAGGAGTAGTAATACTGTGCTGTGCCCATACCTATAGGATAGGAGTAGTCTTACTGTGATGTGTCCATATATACAGGATAGGGGTGGTAGTTCTGTGCTGTATCCATACATACAGGATAGGAGTAGTAGTACTGTGCTGTGCCCATATATATACAGGATAGGAGTAGTAGTGCTGTGATGTGCCCATATGTACAGGATAGTAGTAGTAGTTCTGTGCTGTGCCCATATATACAGGATAGGAGTAGTAGTACTGTGCCCATATATACAGGATAGGAGTAGTAGTACTGTGCCCATTTATACAGGATAGGAGTAGTAGTACTGTGTTGTGTCCATATATACAGGATAGGAGTAGTAGTACTGTGCTGCTCCCATATATACAGGATAGGAGTAGTAGTACTGTGCTGTGCCCATATGTACAGGATAGGAGTAGTAGTATGTACTGTACCAATATATACAGCATTGGAGTAGTAGTGCTGTGCTGTGCCCATATGTACAGGATAGGAGTAGTAGTATGTACTGTACCAATATATACAGCATTGGAGTAGTAGTAGTGTACTGTACCGATATTAACAGGATAGGAGTAGTAGTATTGTGTTGATCTCATATATACAGGATAGGAGTAGTAGTACTGTGCTGGTCTCATATATACAGTATAGGAGTAGTAGTACTGTGCTGGTCTCATATATACAGGATAGGAGTAGTAGTACTGTGCTGGTCTCATATATACAGGATAGGAGTAGTAGTACTGTGCTGGTCTCATATATAAAGTATAGGAGTAGTAGTACTGTGCTGGTCTCATATATACAGGATAGGAGTAGTAGTACTGTGCTGGTCTCATATATACAGGATAGGAGTAGTAGTACTGTGCTGTGCCCATATATATACAGGATAGGAGTAGTAGTGCTGTGATGTGCCCATATGTACAGGATAGTAGTAGTAGTTCTGTGCTGTGCCCATATATACAGGATAGGAGTAGTAGTACTGTGCCCATATATACAGGATAGGAGTAGTAGTACTGTGCCCATTTATACAGGATAGGAGTAGTAGTACTGTGTTGTGTCCATATATACAGGATAGGAGTAGTAGTACTGTGCTGCTCCCATATATACAGGATAGGAGTAGTAGTACTGTGCTGTGCCCATATGTACAGGATAGGAGTAGTAGTATGTACTGTACCAATATATACAGCATTGGAGTAGTAGTGCTGTGCTGTGCCCATATGTACAGGATAGGAGTAGTAGTATGTACTGTACCAATATATACAGCATTGGAGTAGTAGTAGTGTACTGTACCGATATTAACAGGATAGGAGTAGTAGTATTGTGTTGATCTCATATATACAGGATAGGAGTAGTAGTACTGTGCTGGTCTTATATATACAGTATAGGAGTAGTAGTACTGTGCTGGTCTCATATATACAGGATAGGAGTAGTAGTACTGTGCTGGTCTCATATATACAGGATAGGAGTAGTAGTACTGTGCTGGTCTCATATATACAGTATAGGAGTAGTAGTACTGTGCTGGTCTCATATATACAGGATAGGAGTAGTAGTACTGTGCTGGTCTCATATATACAGGATAGGAGTAGTAGTACTGTGCTGTGCCCATATGTGCAGGATAGGAGTAGAAGTAAAGTGCTGTGCCCATATATACAGGATAGGTATGTATAATATATACAGGCTAGGAGTAGTAGTATTGTACTGTACCGATATTAACAGGATAGGAGTAGTAGTACTGTGCTGGTCTCATATATACAGGATAGGAGTAGTAGTAGTCTACTATAATGATATATACAGGATAGGGGCAGTAGTACTGTGCTGGTCCCATATATACAGGATAGGAGTATTACAATTATTAGGACTTTTATATAAAATATTTCAAGAAGAACACAATAGAAGAAGAATAACTAAGGAGGGCATTATATAAAACATAATAAGTAGGAGCCCTATAAGACTGTATAAATGATTAATTGGAAATGATATATTATGTCATTATTTATGGGAGTGATGTCCAATTTAATTTATTAGGTGTACAGTATTATTTACTCAAGGGCTATAGTGTGTATTGTAATATACTGAGAAGCTGCAATGTAATATTTGATTTATAGAGAGAGGGCAGTATGGTTTTGTTGTGGGGGTATATTTGATATTTGTGGGGGGCACCAAGTGGTCAGTTGTGTTGTGATGGGTAAATATCATTTAGGAGCACAGTTGTTATCCAGGTGACTTTATATTGTAGTGACTGTGATACTTTTAGTTGCACAGTGTGGAGATGTACCATACGGAGCAAAAGATATCTGAAGATAAGTAAAAAAAGGGAGAAGTTGTCCTGCAGTTCAGTACCCAAAGAAGAAGATATGTGACATGTGAGGTACTGAATCCCACTTCTTAGTCTAATGACTGTAATTACTGACTAACTATCTAGACTATTTCCTCAGTGTCAGTGCCTATCCTTCTTTATGTGGTGCAGCGAGGATACGGGAAAGATGAAGGGTTATTCTTATTGGTAAGTTAGTGCTGAGCACTGACGATTACATCCATAAATGCCTTGGCCACTGTTAACTCCTGTGAAATATGGAATATTTCCAGGTAGCAGTATGGTGGGCCCTCAGGATAAATTTCTCTGGTGGGCCCCAGGCACCCCAGTCCGACCCTGTGTGCATCTGATGTTTATGTCTTTTCTTTTGTCCAAAGACATTTGCACTCATCTGGGAGGAGGATTTGGGAGAGGTATAGGGGTGGGAATGGTTGTTTCCTGTATGTCTTTATTATTTTTAAAAATATGAATAAAAAATTATTTCATCAATAAACAATGTAATTCTGTTTTGGAAATATGTGGTTATCTATGTTGTACATATGTAGTAGAATTGAAGTAGGCTTGTTTCTGTTAGTTTATCTATATAGTATGTTCGGGTCTGGTACTATATCTACAGATAAAGCACTGGTTAACCTGACTGGCTTAATCTGTTGACCAGAAGTGATAATTGTATTGTGTATTGTATATAAATACTGGGATCAGATTTTCTGTGATAATCACATGTTATATTAATCACAGTCATGTTAACCAGTGCTGCATCTGTATCTACTAAGATTGGTTATATTAATGTTTTTAAGTACTGTAGTATGTTTGGTTCTGGTGCTGGCACTATCTATAATTTCTGACTCTTGGAGCCACAGTAAAACATTGCCAGAAACACTACCATAAGTGAAAATCTTGTCAGGAATAAAATCCCTCTGGATTTGAGCCAACCACTAGTGTCATACATTACTAATGGATGCAGATTTTCATGACATCTCTATAGAGGGACCTGGTCTTTTCTATTTAGAGATTGAAAGGTCCCTTCCTCCTGTAGTGGTTCTGGCATGTGCAATGTTATACCACCTGGGCCTGACCACAGTGTGGGGGCAGCTGTGTTCCCTGGGACCGGCTGACATGAAATTGCGGCCTAGAACCATAAATACATCACAATAGCTTTGTCCATGAGAAAAGGCCTTGTCCACGGCATCAGGGTTAGTGGGGAGATGCAATAAAAGGGGAAGGCTGCAATGAAGAAAAGAGATGCCTCTGGGGCACTCCTGTTTGGTGTGTGGTGATTCCCAGGCGGATGGTGAAGGGGAGACCCGTGATTTTAGCGGCAACAGGCTTTTAATACTAAGCCTCTTAGTATATGCCTAGCCTTTTCATATTTCCAGCTTGGAGTATGCGGCAGGGCCATGTGTATGGCATATTGTCCTACTGCCACAGTTTCCTGGCAACGCTGCAGAAGACCAGAGGCTGCAAAAGAAACTTGTCATCTTTCCACAAATAGATTAAAAAACGGTTGTCAGCAAACTACATAGGTTCCAAGCCAAGCTGTCACCATCTCATAGTGAACTGGCCCAGGATAAGGCTTCCCCAGTAAAAAGAGAAACATAAATGCCATTTTGTAGTTTTCTTTTGGTGTCCACAAAATTTTATTGCATCTGACACTGATTCAGAAATCCACAAGCCTGGGAATCATGATTAAAATGAATGAGGGAATTTAAACCTCAGAAGTAGCACAAACTGCAGCTAAGGAGTGGCTGTGGCCAGTTATACTACAGAAGGAGGTGCAGAGTTCACATGATTAGAACTAGCATATATTGCCTGCCTTAGCTTTTTCTGATGTAAATTCAGTTGTTGGAAGTCTTCTTGTGAGTTCTGGCCTGGTGTCTTGGCTTGGCCAGTGAAGTCTATAGCATGAATGTACTATAACAAAAACAGGTTGTGGACCCACTGTGCTATCCAAACCTCTCCGGTTTTCATCCTTTTACCCCTATACATGGGTTTTGCTGCAGAGAGATTCCAATGCCATTTCCTCTTGTGGTGTTCCAGGTGTGGTAGCAGCTTACTAAAGATGGGTCAGAGGATACAAGAGGGAAGCACAAGGGGTCAAGTTGTAGTCACAGAAAGTGTGGATGTCAGGGTAGGCAACAGGTGTTGAGCAGGCAGTAAACAGAAAAAGTTCATGCTATATACCAGATATCAGGGTGGGCATTTAAACTTCCTTGGGAGTATTAAGGTTTTTACTGGTGTTGTTGGCTTTAAAGGGTGGAAACATTATTGGAGGAATCTTTATAGTTGTAGCAATGAGACTGTGAGAAACAAAGTGCCAATACACAGTGTGGCCATGAAGCTGTCTGGTGCCCTGGGCTGGCCCACTCCTACTGCACCCCCTTCGCATCCCCCCATCCCTAAACCCATTTGGCATGAAGATGTTGTGCAGGGGAAAATCATGGCAATTACTGGCGTTTCACAGGTAATTGAAATTATTTCAAAACTTTTTAAGCCAAAAAAGCTCATATATGTCCCCCCATGTATCTAAGTTCTTTCCCTTTTAGGTATTTTAGGGGGAAAGTATTAGCTACCAATAAAATATATTCTTGTATTGCTTGTGTTGGAATTTGCAGACTTTGGCTTCTAGACTATTCGGTGAGTTATTCTATGTTCTCATGGGCTTTGTGATCGGTTAATTAAAAAGTAATAATCCCTGTGATTTCAGAGCCTGGAAAGGTCAATGTGACCTTATAAAGAAAAGGCTGACTCCAATGTCAATCAAAGAATTGCTCTTCTGATACCAACATCTAATTGATGCCGCTGTCTTTAAATTTTTATCAACATTGATGATATCAAATCCATGGCTTGCAATGCATTTATATGTTAGCATAGCAGACGACTGCTGCTGTGACTCCACAATGGGCTATGGAATAATTAAGAATGTTGCCTCCATGATATCGACCTATTGGCTTTGAACAGTAATTTGAATTCATAGTAATTTTTCTGTTGAACTTCATTTACATATCTATAAGTATCATGTTGATTTTTGCATGCTCAATAACTTGCCCCATGCTGTGGACTATAGTGAATAATACTACAATATATTATAAAAAGTGTATTTTTTGTGGTAGGGGATGAAACTGTATATACGTTTCCCAGGATTGTATTTTACACCATAGAGCACAACATGCTGTGCATTCCCATGTAGTAGGAGACTGAAACAAGTGCACTTTGCTTTTTGCTATTTTGCTTTCACATAATGTGTAACATGCTACAGTATGTATAAAGTGGCACATTTCAGAGCCACATGCTAATAGACCACCCATGTTGTGAATGTATTAGCATAACAAAGCCTTATGTTCATAACAGTAACTAGAGTTCTCTGGCAGCAGGGCAAAGTTCCCAATGGGGCCCCCTCAATCCTAACAGTGACTATTGTTACTACTATTACCTAAAAGTTATGAATTTCTACATCCCAAAAGTCCAGATCTATCCAAATATTATGTGGTTATTCCCAGCGATAAACCCTAGAACAGAAAATAGAGCCTAAATGTCTAAAACATTTTTTGCCATTTTTCAACATATTAAAAATTTAATAAAAAGTGATCAAAAAGCATATCCAGTCCCCAGAACGGTAGCAAAAGAACCCATCAGCTTGACCTCACACAGATCCGTACAACTAATTATGAAAAAGTGCCAAAAGATGATGAAACAAAGAAATTTTTTTTTCATACAAAAGGTTCCAAATATTTAAGTTTACTGAAACACAATTTGGTATCCCCCTGATCACACGAACAACAACTCCAGTCATTTGGAGTGCAAAATAAAAGCCATAAAACCAAGTCTGCTAGAAAATGGTTTTACCACATTAGAGGTTTTTTTCCACTTCCCAGTACACGGCATGGAATATAAAATACTGTCAATTTAAAGTACAATTCATAGAAAATAAACCATTACACAGCTCTGTACATGGAAAAATAAATAAGGTATTGACATATAACATATCGTCAAGGGTGCTGCCGCGATCCATGTCACGGATTGCGGGCACACCCGTGCCCCTCTCCGTGGCGTGGCTTCCCCCCGGGCCACACTCCCCTCCCCACGCTCCTGCGCCTTTCCGGCCTAGGCTATGCACGCATTCGATGATTTAAAGGCCCAGCGCACTTCTGATAGGTGCTGGTACTTCCAGGTTTCCCATAAAGACCGGCGGCTCACATCACTCCCCGCCAGATCATTGACCTTTATGGTGATAAGAGAAAGCTTCCTTAGTGCGTTGTGCCTGTTTCCCTCCGTGTTCCCGTTCCTGCTCTGCTTGAATTCCAGTTGTGACCCCGGACCTGACTTTGACCTTGCATCTCTGCCTCCTTCCCTGACTAAGCACCTGTAACTTACCACTAGACCACCTGCTGAATCTGAACCTTGACCTTAGCCATCTCCTGTGGTGGTCCATGGGGTCCACTGACTCCATACCCTGACAGTAATATCCGGCCATGGACCCCACCAAGGTGTCACTTCCGTTACTGGCTAATCTTTCCAGCATTGCTTGTTCAAGTGACCACCGCACTGGCCTTTGAGCACCATCATCAGGTTCTAGCGACTACTCCAGTCACTCTGGCTTGTTTACCGGCAGCAGAACCAAGGCTCAGACTCTCAATGCCCGATAAGTATGATGGTGACCCCAAGCTTCTATATAAGTGTTGACTTCCCAGTTGTCTATGAGGTTAAGGAGGTGTTGGACATGAAGACCGTAAAAGGTAAGAGGTTCTTCATTGTAGACTGGAAATGGTTCAGGCCCAAAGAGAGATCCTGGGAGCCAGAGGAGAATATCGTGAACCGTAGACTCCTCCAGAGGTTTCTTGGGACCAAGAAGAGGTGGAGACTGAAGAGGAGGGTACTGTCACAGGTGCTCCCACAATCCATGTCCCAGATCGCCGTGGCGCGGCTCCCCCCGGTCTGCAACCACCTCTCCACGCTCCTACTCCTGTCAGGCCCAGGGCACACGAGCGTCCCCACTCCGAAAAGCACGCGAGCTGGCACTCAATGATCTAAAGGGCCAGTGCACCGCTGATTGGCGCTGGTACTCCCGGGTTTCCCATAAGGACCTGTCACAGCTGAGAGATGTTTACCTGACATTCTCTACCTGATGGAGAATGATTGGCAAGAATGAGGAGAATACAGAAAGAAGGGATGGATGAGACCAACAAAGATATAGAAAGAGACAGCAGCAGCCTAACAGTAAGTAACGTCTGTGCCCAAGTGCAGTCCAGATGTGCAGTATAGTTAATGCTGGTATATATGTATATGATGTGTGTAGTAAATTAATGTTTGGTATATATTGATATGTGTGGGATATTATTATGTGCTGTTTATTCATTGCTGGTAAATATTTATAAGTGCAGCCTAGTCATCTATTTGTTTGGTTTATTCATTGCTGTAATATATTTATGTGTTTGCCACATTATATCTTAGTATAAGCATTGAAGGTATTTTCACTGGGGTGACATATTTTTATATTTTACGCTATATTTACAGCTGGGAGGCCTTATTGTAGATGTTATCATAGCAGTTGGCCACATAGATTTCTTTCTTATTATTTTTAATGGGGGTAATTTTTCCAGTTAGGATCGGCCCTATTTCAGCCGTGTTTGGGTCGGGGTCGGGGTGGGGGGCCCAATTTTGATTGTCTGTCTAGGGCACCAAAATGCCTCATCCCATCCCTGCTAGCTGGAGATGAAACACCACTGGTGAGTTAGTTGAAGCCATTTCTAGCTGTGTCTGATTAGTCCTGGATTAAGCGACAAACCTTCTAGATCCACAGACCCACTTAGAAATGTAAGTAAAGCATGTGGTTGTGGTTACGCTTTACCTAGACTAGAATCTATAACATCCATGTCTTTATGGGGATCTTCCATAAAAATGAGACATGATAAACCACACTTAATTATGTGTTATCCATGACCCCCTTTAATCAACTGTTAAAATTATGTTAATGAGCAAGAAGGGCTCCATTACCAGAGCCCCTTCGTGTTGTAACTGCACAGGCTGTTACACTCTGCAGGAAGACTAACCCCCTCCCATTTTGCGCTGATGCCATGAGATTACAGCAGGAGGAGGGAAGTGCTGATGGACCAGGGAAAGGGTGAGATGTGCTCCTACACAGTGTAATAGCCTTTGAAGCTCACCGGACAGGACTCCTTCCAGGTGGGAGTCAGCAGCAAGAGGATGCTGTGGGAGCAAGGGAAAGGTTAGTGGTTTCATTATTTTACAAAAGGGTCACTGTATATATGTGAATTTTTTACAGTGGTGAGTTACTGTGTTTATGTAAATGCAATGAGGGAAGGTACACTGTAAATATGTCATTTCATTGGGTGGCTATGTATGCATGAAACAGGGAGCATTGATAAGATAAAGGAGAGGTTAAGCCACTTCTCATATGTGCAGGGCCAGAAGACAGGCTCTCATTTACTACCATACTGCAAAGATGCATTTAGCACTAGGAGTTGATCAGGGTCATTGTTATTTTATAGCCAGGTGCTCGGAAATTGTCAACAGATACAATTAGTAAAGCCAAAGCATATTCAATGCTTGTTCAATTCTTCAATGAATAATTAATAGTACAAAACCTTCAAACATCATTAAGCAGAAAACAACACAAGGTACCAGGAAAAAGAAGATGGACAAAGCCTGTATAATAATGCTGAACCCAGCAAAAGGTACTGAAGAATACTGCAGATTTATTAGAGCTGATGTGTGCAGCAAAGTTATGACAGTCTGTAGTCAACACTACCAGTTATGTTTGTGGGAAATGTGGTAGCCATCAGGAGGCATAACTTGAGGGGGTGCAGAGGGTGCGGTTGCAACTAGGCCGAAAAAGCTCAATGGGCCTAAAAGGTGTCACTTTTCCATATGAGAAGGTTAATACTATAAACCATAGTTGAGGACCTGGCACGGACTCTGAATTCAGCTTAAAGTCCACTAGTAGCCATATAGAAAGCAGGACACAGGTTTAGTAATGCAATTCTTTTAATTTGTCACAATCGAATCACTCCCATGTGTACGAGTCATAAAACAACATGGTGACATATACTAGCTGTGAAGAGGCATAGAGGCTAGAATATGTTCAGCAAAAATGTTTGTCTGCAAGAGGCTGTGGTGAGCCCTTCTTCTTTTGTGTGATATAGCTGAGTATTTTAGTGTGGCCTTTTACCTGGGCCAGCCTGAGGACGCTTGCTAACGTTGCAGTTAAAACTGCACTGTAATCAGATTTGATGTACTTTTAGATACTTTAGCACAAAGTACAATTGTATATCTATACAGGAAAAATAACTTGGAGAAATATAGAAACAGCAAACATAGATCAGGCAGTCATCGTACCATATACAGTAGTAGAGGCTTGTAGGCCAAGGCGCAAATCACCTTTTTACAATGTACATAATATTAGGAATGAAGGGAATTAGGAGCCTCTGGTTCTTACACTTCTATCAATCTCAATCCTTTGGGCTTAGCACTCGGAAAGCTTCCCATTTAGCCCAGATTTTGGAGTGGCGGGCTAAATTTCCTAATCTGCCACTAACTTAACGTTCCATCTCCGGATTTAAATGGACTTCACGGATAACAGCTGGTATATTAGGGACCTCTGATGATTTCCACTTTCTGGCTATACTGACCCTGGTTACCGTAAGAATGTGAAATGCTACATATCTGCCTTCCCTCTTCAGCGTATCTAGCTCTAAATTTAGTAAAGCAACTTGGGGGCCCCAAGGAGGGGAATACAGAAGAACCTTTTTAGCAGATCAAATACCGATTTTTCATAGTGGTTTCGACTCTCTGCATGCCCACCATGTATGTATAATAATGACCCAATTTGGGATTGACAATGCCAACAGGTGTGTGAGGAACCTTGGTACATCTTGGACAATCTAAATACAATCTATATACAGCAGCTTACAAGAAGTTTCTAAGTGATTTATGCACTTGGATGTCTTATGTTCATCTGTGAACTGCTGTTGTAATTCCTTTTTCCATTTTATAATGTTTCTGTAAGCTATGGATACTCCCTTTTTCCTTCTCACTAAGATCAAGTGCCCAATATCCTGCATGTGTCGCTTCCCCGCTCGGAGTTCACCTTCTTCTTCCTGGTGATTGTAAGTGCTTGATCTTGCAACACAATTTGAAAGTTAAATCCCGTGCATGCGACACAACCCCCTGTTAAATATCTTTCACAGCCGCAAAAAAAACCAGATTTTTGGCACCTGTATGATTGGCGCGCATCCAGGGATTCCCCTGCCCTGTTAGATAAATGGATCCCGTTCACAGCAGTCAGGGATCTGCATGTGCGCAGGAGACGCTACTCTTGGAAACTAGTCCCGAGTATCGTGTTACTGTGGACAGGCCATCCTATAGTGACTGCGCTAGGACCGGGCAGAAGTCACAGAGGATGTGCGCACATATGTCAAAATATCAACGGTACGGTAAGGGACCCAAACCTGGTTGCATGATCTGTATATTTTAAGTTGTTTAAAGTAAAATAGGTGTATGCTAATAAGGGTGTTGTGAAGAACCAGTATATCATAAATCGGGCAGAGATTATTTCTGTAGTGTCCATAACGTCCATAAAGTGTATAGTAGCAGCAGTGAATGGGAGTTGCAATGCTGATCCCCTGCCTTTCCACTATACCGTAGTAGGCCTCTGCTAACAAATTATTTGAGTCCCAGCAATCAGATACTGCTGACTTACTGTATCCTGTGGATAGGTTATCAGTGAAACAAAGATTTAAAACCACACCTTTAAGGTGAGTAATTTAATGAAGAGATATTTGTTGGGAGTAACAGTTGATGTGAAAACAGAGAGTGGTTATCAATTTAACAGAGGAATAACAAGTAAAACTTAATCTTTTACAGAGTAAAACTTTGTCACATTAATCAATCTGATTAATTATTTCTGTTGTATAACATGCAGCCATGAAAATTGTGCTGCATTTTTCATGTAATCCTTTTAAAAATGTAAGGGTGTGTTGACACCAGGACTTAAGGGAAACCCAAAAGCCTGATTTAAAGGCACCATTCTATGAAAAGCATATTGTGGGGGAAAGAAAATCATTACAACGTTTGGGTCCCAGTTATACCTTAGATACCTGATAATGAAAATAACATCTGCATTATCAGAATAACCACAATACTGACCAGGTATTCAGCTAATTATGCCATCACTAGTTTCTAAAACGTAATCAGTAAAGACAAAAAGCAGTCATTGTCATCATCATCAAGTGAAGGAACTGAGTGATGAATATTACATTTACATTCTATTTCACCCAAGGCTTTTAAAATTCTTGGGGAAGTAGACTTTTGATACAAACTGTATTTCAAGGACGCCTTATCTTGAGTGAAGTACAGAGAATTTGCAGCACATTGCTTTTATTTAAACAATGAAATGAACATGGATAATAAGCTGCTCAGAAACATAATAAATCCTTTCATTTCTTCACGATTGTAACATCCTCTTGTTTCATTATGCACCTGGCATTTCCTTTGACATATCATGTATGGCTTGGCCTCTGTTTGCAATGTAAAAGAGCAGAAATTTTTCATTGAAGGAAACATGATGATGAGAATTGATAATTTTAAAGAGAAACAGAATTCTGGTGAAGAACAACCCTTTATTTATTCTTAAAATATGCCAATGTCCATAACTTACATATTTAGGGCTCATTCACACTGCCGTCTGCGGGGCCGTACATGCGGCCGCAAATTTGCGGCCGCATGTACGTCCCCATAGACGGCAATAGCGGCACGGCGGGGATCCGGTGCCACACATGTGTGGCACCGATCCGGGCCGCACACCGCAAAAAGATAGAGCAAGCTCTATCTTTCGGCGGATGTGCGGCCGTGTGCCGCTATTTCCTATGGAGGGAGGAGGGGTCACCCCCTCCTCACCTCCAGCACACGGTGGTATGCCCGCACGGCGGGCATACCGCGTGTGAATGTACCCTTAGGGAGAGAGACTCCTAACTGGTAGGTGTTTTTACCACCTAAGGGTACATTCACACGGCCGTATGCATTTTCTGTCCTGTATTTACAGCTGTATTGTGGTCGCAAATACAGGCTGTATGACATCTGTATGTAGCCTGTATGTAACCCGTATTTTCACAGTATTTTGTAAAAAATACAGTGGCTTGCAAATGATGTCACTTACTTGGCCAAGCCCAAATTTGATCAGCTGACAAGCCCAGACTACATTTTCTCTTTACTGAGAGTGAGGTTAGATTCCATTGTGGAATATATAACTGGATATATAGATGTACATGCTTGTATCATCTATACATGCATATTTGCAGGTATACAGCATAGGAGTAGTAGTACTGTGTCCCCATATATACAGGATTGGAGTGGTAGTACTGTTTCCCCATATATACAGGATAGGAGTAGTAGTACTGTGTCCCCCTCCCACTTGGCAACGGGCATGTCCCCATTTCCCCCTAGACAACAAGCATGCCCCCCCTTGGCAACGAGCATGTCCCCCCTTGGCAACGAGCATGTCCCCCCTTGGCAACGAGCTTGGTCCCCACTCCCCTTGGCAACGAGCATGCCCCCCCTAGGCAACGAGCATGTCCCCCCTTGGCAACGAACATGTCCCCCCTTGGCAACGAGCTTGGTCCCCACTCCCCCTGGCAACGAGCATGCCCCCCCTTGGCAACGAGCATGTCCCCCCGAGACAATGAGCATGTCCCCCCTTGGCAACAAGCATGGTCCCCCCTAGACAACGAGCATGTCCCCCCTTGGCAACAAGCACTTTTGTGTGTGTGTTTGTATTTTTTGTCTTCCAGGACCGTGCATGCTGTGGACTACTTCGGATTCGTAGGATTCCGTCGATGACTGGCATTTTTTTTACAAATAAATTGGTCAACGAGGGTGTGTCCGCATTTTCTTTCAATAAAACTTTCTTTTTGTAATTAAAAGTGTTTTTTATTTCTTTGCGAGACTCTATAATCAGCCATAATAGTGGTGCTGTCTAGTTGACGGTGTTCATTATTAAGGGCTGGCCTTAGTGTTTGCCTTTTTTTTTTTTGGCAAATTCACACTAACGCCCATTCCATTACCCCGGTACCCACCGCCACCAGGGGTGCTGGGAAGAGCTGGGTACAAACCAGTACCTGACCGTCTATAGATGATCAGGTAGTGGGGCGGCTGCAGGCTGTTATTGTTGCGCTGGAATAGCCTCCTAACAGCGGGCTATCCCAGCTCAGCAATGGCAGGCTGCTGCTGCTTTTTTGTATCTGGCTGATTTGGACAATCGGGGGGAACTCACGTCAATTTTTTTTTCATTTTTTGGCAAAAAATTGGATAAAAAAAGATGTGGGGTTCACTCTTTTAATAGGGGGAACCCTACATCATTTTTTTGGTCAGAATTGTTTTTTTTTAATTATGTAGGTACCACCCTATTATTTATTTTCATTTATTGGCCAAAACAAATTAAAATAAACGATAGGGTGGACCCCACATAATTAAAAAAAAATAATTCTGACCAAAAAAATAAAGGTGACATGTAATTTGGGGCGCACAGTAAAAGCCGTAAAATCCAAGCCCACAAGAAAATGGCACAAATGGGTTTTTTCACCAATTTCACTGCATTTGGATTTTTGTTCCCGCTTCCCAGTTCAGGGCATGGAATATTAAATACCACCACTATGAAGTGCAGTTTGTTACACAGAAAACAAGCCGTCACACAGCTCTGTACATGGAAAAATAAAAAAGTTATGGATATTTGAAGGAGGGAAGTGAAAAATGAAAACATAAAAAATGACAAAGGGCCAGGTCATTAAGGGGTTAAAATCTCCTAAAACCTATATAAATTTTGGATCCCAGCGCACGTACCAACCCAAAGAATAAAGGGGAGGTGTCAGCTTGAGAGAATAGTGAAATCTGAAAAACAGAGTCCAATAGAGAATGTGGGGCATGCATTTTTTCCTCAATTACTCAGTACATTGCATGGAATACTAAATGGCTTGCACACTCTTTACACATCTTTGCACACCTTTCACACCCTTGCACACCCTTTTACACCCTTTATGCATCTTTGCACACACTTGCACACTCTTTCACACCCCATGCACATTCTTTCACACCCCTTTCACAATCTTTCACACCCCTTGCACACTCTTTCACACCCCTTGCACACTGCACACTCTTTCATACCCTTTCATACACTTGGACACTCTTTGAACTTACATTTCACAGGCTCCTGCTCTGCACACTCTTCAGACACTCAGCTGACAGCTGAGAGCAGTGCTGAGGTCACGTTCTGCAGCGGTCACGTGATCGCGTCTCCACGGCAACCCACAGCACAGTGAACGGCCGCATGCGGTGGATCCCTTCTGGCAACGTAAGCAGCCCCGATTTATTACAATTCCATACACTTCTATTGGAATGGCCGCATCGCAAATCTGTCCAAAAATAGGACATGTTCTATATTTTGCGATGCGGCCATCTGGTCTGGTCACGATGCGGTGAGACAACGTTTGCTCACCGCATCAGTACCAGGAGCAATATAGGTCTATGGGGGGCTGTGATCTGGTCACAAATCATGCGACCAGATCACTGTCCCCCTCACGGTCGTGTGAATGAGGCCTTAGACATAGTAGAGGATCATCAGAGGTGGATTAACCACTTCCTGCCTTTTTCATTTTTGCGTTTCCATTTTTCACTACCCACCTTCAAAAATATATAACTTTTTTATTTTTTCATGTAAGGAGCTTTGTTAGGTCTTGTTTTCTGCGTAACAAATTGCACTTCATAGGGACAGTATACAATATTCAATGCTGTATACTGGGAAGCAGAAAGAAAATTCAAAATGCAGTGAAATTGGTGAAAAAAAGCATTTGTGCAGTTTTTTTTTTTTTACGGATTTCACTGTGCACCCCAAATGATATGTCTACTTAATTCTTTAAGTCAGTGCGATCACAGGGATACCAAATTTGTACATGTTTTATAATGTTTTCATACATTTACAAAAATTAAAACCTCCTGCACAAAAAAATTAGTTTGCCATCTTCTGGTGCTGATAACTTTTTCATACTTCAATGTACGGAGCCGTAGGTGATGTTATTTTTTGTGAATTTCAATGACGTTTTCAGTGCTTCTATCTTTAGGACTCTATGACCCTTCTTGGGTACTTTAAAGTGTAACTAGTGATTTTACCAAATTACCATATGTGGTTTCCCCTCTGAAAACAAGCTGAATGATTTCTGCTCTGTTCTTAAAGGAAACCTACCATTTCAAATGGTAGGTTTGAGCTGTAAACACCGAGCACCAGATCAGGGTGAGCTGGTGCCGGTGCTTAGTTTCGTTAGTGTTAAAACCGCGGTATCGCGGTTTTAACACTTTTTAAACTTTATAGCAGAAGCCACTTCGGCGCTGCGCGCGTCCGTGCGCGCGCAACGCCTGCGGCATTTCCTATGTAGGCGCACGCACGATCGTGCACACGCAGTGCCGAAGCAGTTTATGCTATAAAGTTTAAAAAGTGTTAAAACCGCGATACCGCGGTTTTAACACTAACGAAACTAAGCACCGGCACCAGCTCACCTTGAGCTGGTGCTCGGTGTTTACAGCTTAAACCTACCATTTGAAATGGTAGGTTTCCTTTAAAGTATTTGACAAAATTCTCTCTCACTAGAGGTGAAGTGGGTGGAGAATTATGTCTGTCTGTCTATGTCCTCAAGCTGAGGCCAGTTAGCTTGCCCACAGATCCCATGATGCTTTGTGTTCCCTCTCAAAGTAATTTAGCATTAAATACATTTAATTTCCCACAAATAAATCCACTGAACACTGCACAGTGCATATGCAGGATGTATATGGTGACCAACGTGGATCAGGGAACATGTAATAGATGGGAGAAATCATTAGTACATGCAGTCTATACCTGTGCTGTATGAGCACTAAGGGTTAATAGCTTAGCTGCACAGAGCTGATACTGCCCATGACAAGGTGGGGTAGCAACATGAGGAGAGAGAGAGAGAAACTGGAAGAACTGAGGGAACAGGGAGAACTTGTACCTCAATATTCTGAGTAGGAGACATCTGGATTGACACTTCCAGCTCTGCTACATTCACATGACTTCCTCCTCTGGGAGCAGGGAGCGGCAGCTCCTCCCTCTTCCATGAAACCATCAGATAAACAAAGTACTGACTCGCAGGGCTTATCAGCACATGGAGAGGAAGCAACGATTGGAGCACTGAGGTAATCTGAAGGGGATAGAAAGGAAACTACTGGATATAGGTAACAAAGATAATAGGAAAAGTTGTTTTACATCCCCAGAGTTATTAATTTATGAAAAATAAAAAAACTTTACAGTTATTCTTTAACCCTAGGTTGTCTAATTGAACTTATCATATACTGCCATACTACAATATGGCAGTATATGGGGATTTTCCTCCTTATTCATTACAATCGCTGCCCCCCGATTACATTATGGAGAGCCATCTTTTTTAAGCCGCCGGCAAAGCTGGAATGGACGGGTTAACATCTAAAATCAGGTGTTGGCACCGATTGCGGGTGTTACTGGTAAGTGTTTGCTGTAATATGCAGCTTCCTGCAGCCGATTGTGTGACATACTACTATGTCACGCGTCGGTAAGGGGTTAAGCGTCAACGACCCTATGCTGTATGAAAATTGTGGGCCCCCGTCATTCTAATTTTTGTACGTGGTTTGATATTTACTACCATGAACTAGTACCAAAATCAAGTGGATGTCATAGACAAAGATAGGAAAGGGGATCGGTTCAGTTTAAAGAAAATCTATTCATAGATCCAAGCACTATGCTAATGAGCCTGAGGGGCTACCCAAGACCCTCTGTGATTTGGCTTTACAGATTGTTACACTTTCTCACTGCTCTCCTGCTTTCTCAGCACTTCTGCAGTAAGAACTTCCTGCTCATTGCACCAGTGCTGAAGGAGCAGGGGAGGAAGCAATAGATGACAAACATAAGAATACTACCGCAGTCCCTGGATCTACGAGTAAGTGTCCCTGGTTTCTCATACATGATTTTGATGGTATATTTCCTTTAAAGAAGCATGGCAGATTTGAAGAGGTTATTAAAGGTAGGTTATTATTTAACTCCCATGGATAGGGCCTAACTTTTTTGTGAGAAAACTCCTCTAAGAGTTTTTATATTTCCACCAGTATGGGGCGGGGGGGTTATTGTATTTATTATTGTATTAGAGATTTTTACCTATCCCCCACCCCCAAGTAGCTCTGCATTCTGTGCTGAGCATCAGCTCACAACTGACATGGTCTGATGATGTCATCACAGATAACTTCAAATCCCCCTTTCTTTTACTTCAATTGAAATTAATCTTAGACTTGCTGACAGCTTACAGTAACCTCTTATTTTCTTGATTTCAACCTTTTGTAATGTCCTACCCTTCACTCTTTACTATATTTACAGTAACTATTTCTATTTTCCCAGAGCCTCTAATATCCTAATTGCAGGAAAGACTATTTAGACACCTATATAGGAAAGTACTCTTTACAGTTACTGTAGAGACACTAATGAATTATTTCTACCGGTCTTGCATGATCAAACTGTACCTGCTTTGTCTCCTCCTATCTTTCCATGTTTCCTTCAATAAAAATGTATTGTTTCTTAAGGGGCTAAATGCATTTCTAATAACAAATCATTTTAGTGACAAATTTAAAAACGAACTGTGGTTATAGCATATAGGTATGTCTCTTACCTACAAGCTACGGGGACTGGAATTATAAAAAAAGAAAAATTTGATTCAGGGAAATTATGATAAATATAGGATATTTGATGTCCACCCATCCTGGATCAACACTGTAAAATGATAGGTACAAACTGTCTCCAGGCTACATATAAGATAGGTTCTTTAGGTTTGTACTTAAAGGGATATTCCACAAATATGAACTGTCTGATCCAAAAACTCATAAAACTATAAATAAATATAACAAAACTCAATGTCACAAAATGGAGCTTAAATAGATTGAATTTATGATTCACAAAATGTTTAGGGAATTCTAAAGTAGGTGGAGTTATCTCCAAGATGGCCACCACTGAAAACTACAGGTCCCATGATCCTTCTGTTATCAGCAACTCCTCCTCTCTCTTATGCTCTGCACCCAGTGATAATCTAACATCATTTTCCTTTTTTCATCTACAGAGCTGTATGAGGGCTAGTTATCTGTGTAACAAATTGTCCTTCCTAATGACAGTATTTCATATTGCATGCTTTGTAATAGAAGGCATAACAAAAATTCAAATGCAATGAAATTGTGGAAAAAAACACATTTATGCCATTTTCACTGTGCACTCAATGTAATACCTCTCATGTATTGGTTTGGTATGATCACTGGGAAAGCAAATTTATATATGTTTTCTTATGTTTTAATACATTTTTTTTAATTTTAACCTTTTGTACATGTGAACTATTGTCATGTGTTTAATGAAAATGCTTTTATTTTTCATATGCTTGCTGAATGTTGAAACTTAGAGGACGTTTGACCATGGATGAAGCTGATCAAAGTTCACTTCTTTGACTGAAGAATGCAAGACCCACACAGCCAATGTTTACATCTATGAAGATGTACTTACTCAAGGGAAAACAGAGCCTTTGTGTCTGCAATGGCCATGTAATAATTTACCAACCAATGGACTATGGACATTACTTCTTTATCCCTGAGTAACCAAGCCCAGGTCCTGCCCCACTGAAGGTTTCAATATAATCCTTTGTGACACAAATAAAGCATCTCAAGTCTGCCTAGCCTTGCATGGCATCACTGCTCCACAGAGATCGAGCTATTATACTATACTTTGTCTTGGTGTGATTTCTTTGAGCTCGACATACAAATAAATTGTTCTTCATTTTGCCCTATTTTGACACTAATAACTCTTTCATACTTTGGTATACAGATCTCTGTAAGGAATAATTTTTTGTTGGACGAGCTGATGTATTCATTGCTACCATTGTAGGGACTGTACAACTTTGTCACTCTTTATTCAAAATTTTATGTGTTGTAAAATGGTGAAAAAGTGGTGATTCAGACATTTGGGCACTTTTTTCTGATATAGGGTTTTAATATTTTGGAATATACAGATTTATGGGATGCGATGATAACTGACATATTTAGATTTTTATTTATTTTTAATTTACTTCCATTTTATTTACTACTGTTAGATGTTTGATATAACTAGTGTTTATATAACTGTATTGCAATATGATGTTAATATACAGATCCTTTATTACAGACTGCCTCAAGCAGGCTGTTAAAGGGAGCATTATTTGGCAGCCATAGGAGCCTCCCAGAGACTCCCAGCTGTCATCGCAACCAAAAAGCAAACTTTGATGATGTTGTGGGGGATGCCGATTGGCAGTACTATTGCTGCATTTTATGTGAAATGATCGGCTTTGGCCATTGAACCTAACAGGTTAACTGGCACGACTGTTGCCGGCACCAAATGCAGCAGTTAGCTGCAGGTATCTGCCTATATGGAGAAGGAAAAACCTATGAGCCTTCTCTATATAGCTCCAACCTCTTTATGATGTATATTTACAATGGACAATCCTTAAGTAGTTAATAGAAGAGATCAATTGAAAGTTATTGATTTAGTTCTGGTGGAGAGGCTGTCATTGTCACCTGGTCATACCTTTCCTTAGAAATATGGCATGACAAGTTAAAGGAAATTTACCATTTACCAAAAACTATAAAACACCTACACATACTGACCTACCCTCTTCTTCATCTTGATCCCAGCAGTGTTTTTCTAGAAAAGAAACATAACTAGCAGCCTGGAGTGTGAGGACAAGATATCCAGGGTTCCTAGCTGCTAATTATGCATTCCCCCGTTCGTTAGAGGGAAGCATGCATCATGGAGGAGACATGATTTCACGCCTTTCACGTGACATCACCACTCTCTCCCAGCATGGGAGAGAGAGCTGCCGAGGGCGTGCATAATTTCCAGTTGCTAATTAAAGGTTTCTTTTCTAGGTTATCCCGGCGTTTAAACTTAGCAAAGAAGACTGCGGGGATGAAGATGAGCGTGGGTAAGTATGTGTAGGTGTTTTTTAGTTTAACTCCTCCCTGTTCCCATTGCTCTCATGTCTTATTAATAGATAGACAAATTACTACTGAAAAGGAAGTTTAGCGAGTCTTTTCAATAGAAAAAGAAAGTTAGATTTTATAACAATTGCAAATTAGGGTCCCATAGGTTTTTAAAATCTTTTACTTTTTTATTATTATAAGGTGATGTGCCTTGAGAGTATATAATACTGTACTTCTGGACAATGTCTGTGCATTGGTATATTAAGAGCTGCCTCATAAATCAGCATTAAGTAGAGTGACATTCTGACGTGACATGGCGCCTTAACAGCGGGAGATCTGTCACCTCTTTATCCTCTTGCTGATGCAGAACCTGAAAGGAAGGAGATCTGGGGGAAAGGACAGATGTTCCCTCGTTAATGGTGACAAGTTTCCCATCTGTTCCCAGTCAGTTCTGTTCCTGCTGATTTGAGCCCTGACCCACATTCCTAAACACCTAACAGATGGTGGGCATCAAAGGGGACTGAAAGACACAGATAAGCATGGAGATATGATTTACACATCATCTAAGTCCTGTTCAGCATATGCCAACTGCCAAAAAAATTGCATTAATTTTACTTTTGCTTTTTTTTCTTTCTTTTCAATCTCTTTAAGTTGACTTTGTGTATAAAATGATTTTTTCCTATCACTTGACTGTGATTACTATTATGTATATAAATCAGAAATTATTTAAGTGAATAAGAAACTGTATTATGGTAAATCTATTTTTTATTAGAAGGCAAAGATGTAAACATTACAGAGTTTATAGCGCCAATGTAGAATAATGCGGGCTCATTCCATTTGAGAAAAACATTGACATAAAAGATTTCCTTACCACATCACCAGCAGCCAGCATTGTAAAACATAAGAGCAACAACAGGAAAAAGAAAAAAAGAAGCGGAAGATGAGAGAAAAAGAGAAAACTTACTTGTGCCTCTCATTATGCCTACCACACTATACAATTCTGACCTAGGACCATATTTTAAGGTCAATGTTTCCCTAGGCACTCACATTGCTTATGCCCCTTATTGGTACCATCAGGCTGTCGCTTCTGCCCATAAATTATTTCCAGTTTGAAATGCATTGGGAAAAAAGTATCATCAATATGTTTTCTAAGAAGCAAATTGTGCTGCTAATGAAAGACCCTTTATAAGTTTGAATTCCTTTTTCCGAAAGGAAAAAATAGGAGGCATTTTCACACATCCAGACTTGATTACATAAGCCAATTCAATATTCAAAAAGAAAAGGTCCATTTAAAAAAATTCTTAGCAATACCATTTATCGCATTGATAAGCGATCTGAAGATTTTGCCTTACAATCATGCAGCCAAAATTGCGCAAATATGGCTAATTCTCAGCATGGACAAAATCAGCCGCATTTGTATCTATCTGGACCTAAACACGTAACACAATACATATGAGTGTACATGTACAGACAGCATTTAATACCTCCCTAATGATAAGACACAAGCCCCCCACTGACAATGCACAAGTTTCCATCCCCCACTGACAACATGTAAGCCTCTCCTCCCTCACTGCCCACACGCACTCCCCTCGCCCATTGACAACACACATGCTCTCATCCCCACTCAAAACACACAGTCCACCTCCCGCACTCACAACATACAGGTCCCCCACTCAAAGGACACAAACATTCCCTGCCCTACCCACTACAGACATGGCTGCCTTGCACCAGTCAGTAGTCCCCCTTGCCTCATTTTCTTACTCCATGCTGCAAATCCTGAGCTATGCTGTGGGTTTGTAGCCTCCTATGTCTAGCTAAAGCACCTTTGTTAGCTGCAGGATGCAAGACCAGGGAGGAGGCCGATATTGGGGTCTATAGGGGAGAAAAGGCTGCACAGGCACTGCCATCCCTCTGCTGTGCATCCTTATAATAGGTTAGCTTATCATATGGATCTATAAGGGAGGGAAAATTTTGGAAGCAGGAAGTTATATGCCTGGCCAAACCATAGAGCTGAACAGCATGCAGTGAGAAATGGAACGAGCAGCCCCATCTCCTGTTTGACAGCCACCGGAAATACTCTATGGCCAGTCCACACCTTGTTGCTGAACACAATTGAAGCCTAAACTCCACTGGTAAAAAGTATAGACACAGACAACTCTTCAACCATAAGGGCTCTATATGTGTTTCAAGCATGGTTGCATAAGGCTATTTCTGAAACATCACATGGAATTAAGACCACAATTTTTGCTTTTTCTTACATTATTTGTCTGCAGTGCAGCTGTTTTTTCTTGTTACATCAGTATTGCAGGGTATTGTGGTGAATAATTGAATATTGAATATTATTATAATGAACACGCAATCACAAACGAAACAATGTTTTAAAATAAAAATAAAGCAATAAATTAAAGAAAAGAAAATCTCCAAAGCCCCGTTACATATAGCACTTAAATATAAAACAAAAAATCACCATACAAACCATGTCCATAATGACCCTTACTATAAAAAAAAAATCATTGTTAACCCTGCAAGAATAGCAGCGTGAAAAAAAAATACAACCAAAAATTGTGATATATATATATATTTCCACATAAAATGTGATAAAAAGTCTTCCTATCTAGACGAAAAAAAAGGTTCTGCTGTAAAGCACAACATGTCTTACAAAAAAATCTCTAGACCAGCTCTACAGACCAAAAATTTAAGGAGTTATTCCACTTGGAAAATCACAATGCAAAAATTATAGATTTTTTTACCCATATTAGGTTTTATTCTACAAAATTAGTAAAAATATAGAAATTTGCTATTTCTTTAATAGTGCTGACCCATAAAATAAATATAAGATATTACTAGGGGAAATAAAAAGTCAAAAATGTATCACAGAATTTGTGTTATTTCTACAACCCTCCCCCAAGTCAATACATTTTCAGCAATAGGACATAGTCACCCCAAAATGGTATCATTGAAACATTTATGCAAAAAAATAAACCCTCACATGGCCACATTAATGGAAAAACAAATATTTTGTAGCTCACAAAAGTGTACCAGTGAAACAAAAAAACTTGTTTGCCCAAATTTTATAGGGCAAAGGGGTATTCCCACGAAGACTAGTTTCTTATATGTACTCAGGATGACAAAATAACACATTCTCAAATTCATTGCTTCCCTGCATTGGCCCGACAGATTTTACCAACTTTTTTGTGGTGCACCTTTAACATAGGGCATGTGACAGATTTTGCATGTTAAATCAGGCGCACGGTCCTACTAAGCACTGATACGCCCCCTAATTTGTGTTGGATGATGCCTAGTGCAGCTGCAATACAAAACAGTCGCTTGCAGCACATTTATGATGCAAGCAGTTTACACCTAAAATAACGTACAAAGTCCATCAGAAAACTGGCGCAAAGCCCTTAGTAAATGTGCCCCAATGGGTTTCATAGGAAAGAGGCCGTAAAAGTTAGACTTGACCCACTAATATTCGCATGTAATAATAAAATGGGTGTGGACGATGCTGTGCTGTGCTGATGATCTACTTTTCCAGTGCCTTTAATCCCGTTGATCCTGTTCTAATGGGAGATGAAATAACTCACCTAAACATAGAGCTTGCGGTAGTGAACTGACTCAAGAAGCCTTGATTACCTAACTAACAGATGGGCAACATGTTTGTGAAAGCAGTGCACAGCGCACTTCTCCTCCACACATTTTGAAGAGCAACAGAAGCTGCTGAAGCACCTGAAGGTAAGTTTTACTTTATTTCTTTTCTGTACTCATTCAAATGGATATATCTCCTGAACCCTGGCAAACACTTCTTTAATATGATGTATGGATTGTGTTTGGATGCATAACAGAGCCAGAGATATCCACCCTTAAAGTTGTACTAAAAAAATGATTTTTACGTACAGCTTTATATTCTCAATTGTAACTCTGGTTCCCGTAAGCATCTGTGCACAATCCATAAATCATATTAAAGATGAGACTGTTTAATATGACACAAGAATTGTGTTTCTACATTGCAAGAGTTCAGAAGATATAGGGGTTTAAGTGTGCCACCTCCAGCATGTCAGCTGAAGGCAGAATATAGAAGAAGCTGCTGGAGACTTTCAATTTGCAGAAGTACACGCACCCTCTGCACCTGTAGCTGAACCTGTGAAAGGGTAATCGAATAATGCTGTACATATAGATCATATAACATATTTTGGTAAAAGTTACTACTTATTTTAAAAACTTTAATTAGAAAAATAACAAAAAAAGTTTACTTTTTTACATTTGCATTCAATTATTGGCAAATTTTATGAAGAAAAAAATATCTAATTAATAAAGATATCGTATGAAGTTACAGTCTCACATGTCAAGAAAAAAACAACGTTTTAAAAATTGTTATGACATGTAAAACTTTTCCAGGGTCTTCAAGAGTCCTGTGTAAAGTAAAATTGGGGGAGACACTTTATGTTATATGGAGGGTGTACTGTATATAATAACATCAGAGATGCCATACATTATATAATTTATACTGGGGAGCTGTATATAATATGGGGGTATTTAATATTAATGTAGTGGGAGACTGTATATATTTTAACTCCTTAAGGACACAGACTTTTTTTTGTTAATTTTTCCCTCCCCACATTCAAAATTCTATAACTTCTTCATTTTTTCATGCACAAAGCTGTATGAGTTATTATATTCGGCATAACAAATGATACTTCTTAGTGATGGTATTTATTATTCTGTGTCTTGCACTGGGAAGCAGGAAACAATATGCATTTGCGCCACTTTCTTGTGGTCTCAGTTTTTGCGGCTTTCACTGTATGCTCTAAATAACACCTCTACATTATTGTACATTGATAAATGTGGGCCATTATTAACATCTCCTTGCAATAATCTTATCCTAAATGTAGACAAAACCAAAGAAATGATCATCAATCTATGAAAAAAAACAGTCTCGTGACCGGTCACCATCAAAGGTCATTGAACAATCTATATACACATACACATACATCTATATACACATCCATACATCTACATGCAGAATCAAAAATCTGCAACACGCCAATAATTCTATAAAAAAATTATTCAAAAAGGCAACATTTCAGGTCCTATCCAGAAATATTTGTCAAGCAATGTGATGGTTACAGAGAATTAAATTTAAAGGAAGTGCTCTCATTGGTGCAGTTGTTCGAGAGTGGTATATACTATGCAAGCTCTACGCCCAGTTATGGCATCATCTAACAGCTTTGGCCAGAAACAAACAGGGGATCACTGGTCTCAGCATAATGGAAATGTTTTTGATCATAAACACCTGCCATTGTGGAGGGTGCATGATCAGTGGCCAGGGAACACAGCACTCTGATGGTGTATATGAAACTAACAGGTGCAAGACAATTCTTCCATAAACATAATATACCCAAAGCAGTACGAGACTCCGTCCACTTAGTTCTGCCATTTAAATTATAAACGCTAGTCTGAAAATTAACTAATTGAATGATGAATTATTGAATGATGAATTATTGGTGTGCTGCCCTTTTTGATTCTATTTATGGATGTATTGATCATGTCCATAGTGTGCATCAGCTGTGGTTTTTGTTGCTGCTGTACAGGAGTAGACTATATGGCAATTCTACACAAGGTAAGTTCAAGTGTAGAAATGCCACGCAACACTGTCGTTTGGCTAATTTATCAAAAGACTGAAACCTCCTTCTGGTGCTGAGGATTGGGGGCTACATCATAGGCCTAACAGTTTAACATATACATTTACATATACATATTCTACCACATACATTGATACACACAAGTTACACCTACACACACACTTATAGGTCACACATATGCACTCACCTTCCATGATGAATGGAGAACAGCTAGGACTGCTGTAGGAGGGAAAGGGGCCCACAATTTGGTAATATTATACAGATCATGCTCTTTGCTAATTTTCCATGTGCTGAGCTCTTCCCCCAGTGTTGCTCTGACAGACAGTATAGTGTGGGAAATAAGGGTAAGAGAGTGCTGTGTGCAGGAAGAGTTTGCACAGCCATTTGCCATGTGATGCAGGTTTAGGGTGTATGTACCCATCTCTTGCTCAAACAGCACCCTCCTTGGGGTGATCAGGTCCCACTGCCATTTTTTTTTTCAAATAAACCTTCCCTTGCACGGTGCCCACAGTGCCAAGTGGTAAATATGACCTTGTTCCGACAACAAAAATAAGTTCATTATTATATTATTACATTCCTTATTGACCCCCACACTTTATAATGCCCCCTCTCCTGTTGTCCCCACAGTTAATAATGCATCCTGTTGTGACCCCCACACTGAAATATTAAATCTTTAATAAAGTACTTCTATATGGGATGTACACAAAGTGGCTTAGAAATTGTATTTGTTTAATAAGTAAAGGTTATAGACACCTTTGTGCAAGACAAATCAATAAATACACATGGTACTAAATTCCTGTAGTAAATAACATGCACTTAGCTGTTTTGAACTCATCCCTTCGTAAATTAAAATTTTCAAAAAACTGGGCTGTGAGGCTGTTCCGTAGGAATGATCTTTGTAACATCTGTACCAGCATCTTCCATGGTGTTCGTCAGAGGACGATTTTGATTCCCTATTTTATGTTAGTTGCCTGTGTAAACATACACTTAGATTGCTGGCTGAATTGGACTTGGTTGCACCACACCCTTATCCACCTACAGTCTAAATTTTAGCAATGGTTAACTGTTGTGACTGAAAGAGCACTGTTTCAATCACTCTGGAACAGAGGTTCTGGTCTCTAATAAGTGTTTAGTTCAGTGACCTGCTTCTTGTGAGAGAGGTGATTTATTGAAATTATGGTATTTCAATCTTAGCTACTTAGATGTTATTCTGTGCTTCGTCACTATCTCTGTTGGGACCAGGCTTATTGACTTCTTGTTCCCATTTGTGTTGGTTTTTCTGTTATGTGTTTGATGTAGGGAGTTCTGTCATCTAGTTACTTAACCACTGACGGTGGATCTAGTAAGCAGGCAGGGCCTTTTGGAGTTTAGGGCTCACTGTCCTATTTGCCTTACATGACCTTATTTGCTATAATATTATTAGCTTGTATATCACATGCACAAGTTCTTCTGCACTGTCTTCCCTTGTCTATTCACACTTTGTAGATAGTCATTTGTAGCCCCTTCCCCTTCCTCTTATGAACTATGAGAATTCTCCACTGGAGATAAATGAGAAGCTTCTGTCAGTCTCTACATAGGATGACAAGCTTACTGTTGTCAGATGACATGGGTAGGAAGGAGATATGAGAGATGAGTAGGGCCTTACTTGGAGAAGGGAACTAAGGAGGAGGAGCTGGGGCTACATACTAGAACTGAAACATAGTGGAGAAGGCAAAGGAAGATGAGCAGGGAGATGGGATAAGTGAGCAAATGGACTGGAGTAAAGCAATTTACTTTAGATGGTAGTTGGAGTAGAGAGACAAGCCAGACATTATGAGAGCACAAGGGAAGGGGAGGTGAAACATAACCACCAGGCATTGGGCTTTGGTTTGGATGCATTTCAAAAAACAATATGGACTTGCTCAGCTCTTGGTCCCCACTTTAGTGCTCCTGTACATCTTCTCCCTCCTGCTCCTTCACAGAGGTCATAGCCTGGTGAGCTGACATCAGTGGGAAGGGAGGAGCTGTACAGACAAGTTAGCAGATGTATGGAAACATCTGCAATGTGTTCTTCACACATATTGAAAAATGCTCGAGTCTCCCATGGACTTCAATGGGGTTTGTTATTCGAAACGAGCACTCGAGCATCGGAAAAAGTTTGACCCGAATAACGAGCACTCGAGCATTTTAGTGCTCGCTCATCTCTAATAACTAGCTTTGAGCGATTGGTAAATATATACGATAACAAAATAACATTAACATAGAAGAACAAGAAAACATACAAGAAGAGTGACCCATAGTAGTAAGGTTGGTTTTATGTGAAGCCCAGACTTCACTTACAGGTGGTGCAGAAGGGTTTGGTTAACCACATTTGCCATGCTTCTGTGTATTTTTTGTATTTATTTAGTTGTAATGCTATAATCTTCTCAAATGTGCAGGTAGAATTAATTAGGCTAATAACCTCACCGAATGGAGGAAGGTTGGTATTTTTCTAACACTTGGTGATGACCAGTTTCATTGCCAATAATAGATGAGCAACTATTGTTCTGTGGGGCACTTTCAGGAAATCTATATCGATTAATAGAAGAGCTAACTGTGGTGTGAGATGGAATTGGTAACCTAACATATTGCTTATAGTTTCTGAGATTTTGCACCACAGAGGGGCGATGACTGGGCATTCCCATAGAATGTGTAATGTGGTACATTTAGCCCCACAACCTCTCCAGCATAATGGAGAAGAGGTGGGGAAGATAAGAGCCAGCCTGGCTGGTGAGAAATACCATCGTAGTTGCGTTTTAATGATTGCTTCCTGGAAAGCTGTGCAGCGAAAGGTAGAGTGAGTAAAGGATAAGGCTTTCCGCCATTGTGTTAGTTGAAAAGTTTTGCCTATTTCCTTCTCTCATCCTATTATACTAGGTAGCTTGGCTGAGGTGTGCTTAGATTGCAGTGTTTTATAAATATATGAGATACCTCTTATGTAATCTTTTTTACTATCTAGGAAGAATAAGAGTGATGAAGATATTTGCAACTCATTGACCATATTAGCCACGAGGAAATCTCTTACTTTGAGATATGTGAAAAATTCTTGTGCTGGAAGATTAAATTTAACCTTTAATGATGAGAAAGTACACAAATGCCATAAGCCTCACAAACAAAATGGAGGAACTGGAACTCTTGATGTTGGAGTGGAAATATGATATAGTGGGTATCAGCAAGACATGTTTGGATCAGTAGCTATGACTGGACTGTTACTATAGATGGTTATAGCCTTTTTTAGAAAGGATCGTATAAATAAAAAAGGGGGAGGGGTTTGTTTATATGTGAATTCTTGCCTCAAGCCTGTCTTGCGAGATGACATCAGTAACGCAAATGCAAATGTGGAGTTCAAAGCAAGGTGAAGTACTTATCATGGGGGACTTCAATTACCCAGATCTTGACTGGGGGGCAGAAACCTGCAGGTCCTTCAAAGGCAGCAGGTTCTTGTCACCAACAAAAGACAATTACCTGTCTCAAACTAGTCCTGGAGCCAACAAGAGGGGGGGCAATGCTGGACCTTATCCTTACCAACAGACCTGATAGGGTATCAAAACTACAGGTTGGGGGGAACCTGGGTAATAGTGATCATAATATCATTGATTTTGTATTACGCTTTACTTAGAGCGTTAGTGAAGGGGCAACCAACTCTCTAAACTTCAGGAGGGCAAATTTTCAGCAACTAAGGGAAGACCTTAAAGGCATAGACTGGGATAATGTTCTCAAAGACAAAAGCCCCCCCCCAAAAAATGGGCCTTTTTCTCATATATTCTGAAAAAGTCCTGTGAGAAACACATACCTTATGGGAAAAAGCATAAAAGGAACAAGAAAAAGCCTATGTGGCTAACTAGTCTTCTAAGGAAAGCAATAAGCGAGAAAGATAAAGATTTAAGGTGCTAAAACGTGAAGGTAGCAATGAGGCATTACAGGACTATAGAGAGAAAAATAAATCCTGTAAAAAGCAGATAAAGGCCGCAAAAATAGAGACTGAGAGAAATATTGCCAGGGAGAGCAAAAATAATCCCAAATTATTTTTCAAGTATATAAATGATAAGAAACTAAAAACAGAGAGTGTGGGTCCCCTTAGAAATAACATGGGGGTCATGGTGGAAGGAGATGAGGAAAGGGCCAATCTACTGAATGTCGCCTTCTCAACTGTCTTTACCCAGGAAAATCCCCTGGTGGAAGACACAATGAGGAATAATGTAAATTCTTTTTGGAATGTCAACAGTTTAACCCAGGAAGAGGTACGGCGCCACCTCGCAACCGCTAAGATAGATAAATCACTGGGGCCAGATGGAATACACCCCCGGGTTCTGCATGAATTATGTACGGTGATAGACAGACCGTTATTTTTAATATTTGAAGATTCACTGAGGACTGGTTATGTTCCACAGGACTGGCGCAAATGTGGTACCAATATACAAAAAAGGATCAAATAGCGATCCTGGAAACTACAGACCCGTGAGTCTAACTGCTGTGGTGGGGAAAATATTTGAGGGGTTTGTTAGAGATGCTATCCTGGAGTATCTCACTGTGCACAACCTTATAACCCAGCGTCAGCATGGGTTTATGAGAGATCGGTCCTGTCAGACTAATCTGATTGGTTTCTACGAGGAAGTAAGTTCAAGACTGGATCTGGGAGACTCTGTGGATGTTGTATATCTGGACTTTTCAAAGGCATTTGACACCGTGCCACATAAAAGGTTGGTATATAAAATGAGACTGCTGGGAATAGGAGAAAATCTGTGTATTTGGGTAAATAATTGGCTTAGTGATAGAAAACAGAGGGTCGTCATTAATGGCACATTCTCAGATTGGGTTGATGTTACCAGTGGAGTGCCACAGGGGTCAGTATTGGGGCCACTTCTTTTTAATATTTTTATTAATGACCTTGTAGTGGGTTTACACAGTCAAGTTTCAATATTTGCAGATGATACTAAGCTGTGTAAAGTAATAAATACTGAGGTCGATAGTTTAGCATTACAGAGGGATTTGTGGAAGCTTGAGGAATGGGCAGAGAAATGGTTGATGAGGTTTAATGTAGATAAATGTAAAGTTATGCACTTGGGCCATGGAAACAAAAAGTATAATTATGTTCTAAACGGTCAATTACTTAGTAAAACTGGATCTGAAAAGGACTTGGGGGTATTGGTGGATGGTAAACTTAATTTTAGTGACCAGAGCCAGGCGGCTGCTGCTAAAGCAAATAAAATTATGGGATGTATCAAGGGAGGAATAGATTCTCATGATAAAGACATAGTTTTGCCCTTATACAAATCCCTGGTCAGACCACACATGGAATATTGTGTACAGTTTTGGGCACCAGTGTATAAAAAGAATATAGTAGAGCTGGCACGGGTGCAGAGGAGAGCAACCAGGATTATTAGGGGAATGGGGAACTAGAATACACTGACAGATTACAAAATTTGGGATTATTCAGATTATAAAAAAGACGACTGAGGGGAGACCTCATTACAATGTACAAATACCTGAACGGACAGTACAGGATCTCTCCAAAGATCTTTTTATACCTAGGCCTGTGACCAGGACAAGGGGACATCCTCTACGCCTAGAGGAGAGGCGATTTTACCATCAACATAGACAAAGGTTCTTTACTGTAAGAGCAGTGAGACTGTGGAACTCTCTGCCGCAGGAGGTTGTTATGGCGGACTCTGTGTACATGTTCAAGAGAGGCCTGGATGCCTTTCTGGAGAGAAAAAATATCACGGGTTATGGGGATAAAACATTTATTTAATTCTTAAAGGTTGGACTTGATGGACTTGCGTCTTTTTCCAGCCTAATATACTATGATACTATGATACTATGATTTTTTTTATCGATAATTAGATCTTGGATTGTGTTTATGCCAGCTGCTTGCCATGTAGTCAACCTAGTATATTGGATGTGGTTTTCCAGAAGAGTGATAGGGATGTTATTTAGATGGTAAGGCTTTGTGTCCTGGTCAGAGGCAACTAGTGTCTTCTTCCAGACCCAGTCAGAGACAGAAATGGCCGAGATGTATGTGGATGTGACAGGTAGATGCCATAAGCCAGCCAAAAGTCTGTTCTTTAGTGGCAAATTTCTATTTAGCTGTGTCTTTAACTCTACCAAGGCTTTGTCAGGGGTATTCTTCCACCAGTGTATCAATTAGTCGGTGAGGGCTACAGTGTGATTGAGGGATAGGTCTGGTACACCCACAACTCCTCTATATCTGTGATTGGTAAGTTTGTGGAAGGCAACTCTGGGTTTTTTGCCCTGCCATATGAACTTCCTCAATCGAGAGTGGGCAGCTGTAAAGAAAGATTTGGGCAGATTAATGGGGTTAGTTCTAAATAGGTAGAGGAATTTCGGTAAAATACCCATTTTGAAGGCAGCTATTCTACCAAACCAGGATATAATGCTTTTAGAAAATGTGGTTAGTTCTCTATCTATGTTGGATAAAAGTAGAGAAAAGTTATGTTCATAGAGTTTGCAGGTGGGGGAGGTCAGTTGAATGTCAAGATATGTTATGGAAGATGTTTGCCAATCAAGAGGGAATAAGTTTGTCAGATATTGCAGTTGCTCGTGGGGGATAGCGATGGGCAGGACTTGTGATTTAGTGGTGTTCATCTTGTAATAAGAAACTTTGTCATATTCCTTTATTATGCTAAAAATTATGGGGAGAGCAATAGCGGGTTTAGTGTTCATTAGTATAATATCATCGGCGAATAAGGTGATTTTGTGGTCAGTAGTACCTATTTTGATACCTGTAATATGTGGATGACTTCTGATCATTTCTGCTAACGGTTATATCGATAGAATGAAAAAGATGGGATATAGGGGGCAGCCCTGCCTGGTGCCATTAGTCAGGGTGAATTCATCTGAGAGGAGGCCGTTGGTGTAAACTCTGGCCGTGGGACTTGAATATAATGCCTTGATGGCTGTATAAATGGGGCCGTTAAAACCAAATTTATTTAGGACTGAGAATGCGTAAGTCCAATTTACACGGTCGTACGCCTTTCTGGCGTCTACCGTCATGAAAGTAGCCGTCATTCGCATACTTGCATGAGAGTGGTTATTCTACGGATATTATCTGGTGCCTGTCTTCCGGCAACAAGCCTACTTGGTCGTTTTTAATCATTAAAGGAATAATTTTTTATAATCTTTTAGCTATAACTTTGGCATAGAATTTAATGTCGCAATTGAGTATTGGGATGGGACGTAAGTTAGCAGGCAAGGTAGGGGTTTACCCGGTTTAAGGATGGTGACAATGAGAACAGAAAGCATATCTTTGGGGAAGGTTCCAGATTTGGCGGCTAAGTCGAAGGTGTCTTTCATATAGGGGGTTATAATATCAGAAAATTTTTTATAGTAGTCTATCGGTAGACTCAGGGCTTTCCCTGAGGGAGAGGACAAGATAGCTTCTTTAATTTCATCTAGAGTGAAGGGAAGATTGAGCTGCTCTAGTTGTTGAGGTGAAAGTTTGGGAAGTGCTACTTTAGTAAGAAAGGAGTCTATCATCTCCTGGGAGGGTATGGTTGTTTCTGGGTCTTTAGCTATGTTGTAAAGTTTTTCATAATATTGCTTAAAAGCCTCTATGATACCCCTTGGGGATAATATTTTCTCACCCATGAGGGAGTGGACTAAAAACGGGATCTTGCTTTTTTGTGCTTGTTTTTTAAGTGCTTGTGCTAATAGCCTGCCTGCTTTTTGTCCTTGAGAGTAGTACTTGGTTTTAAAGAGCAAGTGGTTATGATCATATTTTTGTATTAGGAGGTTGCGAAGTTAGTCCCGCTCATGGTTGAGTGCCCTAGACCTCTCTATAGTGGGTTTTGTTTTGGGTCTCCAGTTCATGGATTTTCTTGTATATTGAATTTACCTCTCTTTCTCTTACTTTTATAGAGATTATGTTGAGTTTGGAAAACTCACCAATAAAGGCCTTGTGCGCGATCCAGACAGAAGAGGGGCTGAGTTTTTCAATAGTATTAAATTTAAAGTATTCTTTTAGCACCCTTCTGAGTTTTCCTGTATATTTATCATGGGTGATGATAGAAGTTTTAGCTCTCCATACAAAGTCGCTATGGGAAGAAAGATCTTCCGTTAGTTAACAGGGGAATGATCTGACCATCTGATGTCTCCAGTTGAGGTGTCGGACTTCCTGTCTATTAATGATTTATCGATTAGTATATGGTCTATGCGTGAATATGTTTGGTGTCTGTTGGAGAAAAATAAGTAATCTCTCTCATTACTGTGCTGTAGCCTCCAAATGTCATATAGGTTGTAGGACCATAAAAGAGATTTAAGTGTGAAAGCCCTGTAGCTGAAGTGTGTCTAAAATGGGGTCTGTGACTGCATTCATATCCCCAGTAATTAATAGAGAGCCTTTTTTCCTTTTCTCTATTAGTTTGAAGAGTTTTCTCAGAAAAGAGCCTTGTTTTTTGTTAGGGGTGTATATTGTTACAATTGTATATGGGAGATTATTTATTTTGCATATTAAGATGATATACCGGCTTTCAGGGTCTATTATTTGTTCCTCTATTTGGACAGCTAATGAGGAGTTGAAGGCTATCAAGACCCCACTCTGTTTTTTTGGAAAAGAGGAGTATATGATAGTGGGATATTTGTTGTGTGAAATAGTTATAGGGTGTTTACTTGAGAGGTGTGTCTCTTAGGCACAGAGGATGTCTGCCCTGTTTATAGTGGCTTCCTTCCAAAGCATTGCTCTTTTATATGGGCTGTTAAGACCTTTAGCGTTAATTAATATTACCTTGATCCCCATGTTTGGTAGTATTGGAGCCTGTAGTTAATGTCCCATAGAGGGTTATATTGGAGGGTGAGTCACCTGTGTGTGCTGGGGTGAGGTAAAAATTTTTTGGCTATGGTCACTTAAACATACACTCACCGGCCACTTTATTAGGTACACCTGTCCAACTGCTCGTTAACACTTTCTAATCAGCCAATCACAAGGCGGCAACTCAGTGCATTTAGGCATGTAGACATGGTCAAGACAATCTCCTGCACTTCAAACCGAGCATCAGTATGGGGAAGAAAGGTGATTTGAGTGCCTTTGAATGTGGCATGGTTGTTGGTGCCAGAAGGGCTGGTCTGAGTATTTCAGAAACTGCTGATCTACTGGGATTTTCACGCACAACCATCTCTAGGGTTTACAGAGAATGGTCCGAAAAAGAAAAAACATCCAGTTCTGTGGGCAGAAATGAATTGTTGATGCCAGAGGTCAGAGGAGAATGGGCAGACTGGTTCGAGCTGATAGAAAGGCAACAGTGACTCAAATCGCCACCCGTTACAACCAAGGTAGGCAGAAGAGCATCTCTGAATGCACAGTACGTCGAACTTTGAGGCAGATGGGCTACAGCAGCAGAAGTCCACACCGGGTGCCACTCCTTTCAGCTAAGAACAGGAAACTGAGGCTACAATTTGCACAAGCTCATCGAAATTGGACAGTAGAAGATTGGAAAAACGTTGCCTGGTCTGATGAGTCTCGATTTCTGCTGCGACATTTGAATGATAGGGTCAGAATTTGGCGTCAACAACATGAAAGCATGGATCCATCCTGCCTTGTATCAACGGTTCAGGCTGCTGGTGGTGGTGTCATGGTGTGGGGAATATTTTCTTGGCACTCTTTGGGCCCCTTGGTACCAATTGAGCAACGTTGCAATTCCACAACCTACCTGAGTATTGTTGCTGACCATGTCCATCCCTTTATGACCATATTGTACCCAACATCTGATGGCTACTTTCAGCAGGATAATGCGCCATGTCATAAAGCTGGAATCATCTCAGACTGGTTTCTTGAACATGACAATGAGTTCATTGTACTCAAATGGCCTCCACAGTCACCAGATCTCAATCCAATAGAGCATCTTTGGGATGTGGTGGAACGGGAGATTCGCATCATGGATGTGCAGCCGACAAATCTGAGGCAACTGTGTGATGCCATCATGTCCATATGGACCAAAATCTCTGAGGAATGCTTCCATCACCTTGTTGAATCTATTCCACGAAGAATTGAGGCAGTTCTGAAGGCAAAAGGGGGTCCAACCCATTACTAGCATGGTGTACCTAATAAAGTGGCCGGTGAGTGTACATTAACTAGTCTAACAACAAAAAAAACTTAAAGAGCGACTGTTGGATGTCACTCTATAAAACACATCAATGGCGTGTCATCACTTGGAAAGCTCTTTATTGTTATTATTAAAAAGTGAACTACGCGTTTTGGCGCTGTACTAGCGCCTTCGTCAGGTTCAAGATAATAAAAAAACGTAGAGTGACACAATACAAGTAGTTTGCAATGTTATATAGAAGGTATAGAAGATTGGAGCCTTGTTCCCAGCTATGGGAAGTATGTCAAAGAGGGATACCAACTTGATAGGGCAATAACACTGCCCATCAGTCTATATCACAGCCCATCAGTCGATATCCCGATCTCCAAGAATTACATTGTACAAATATATTGAAACATTACAAATTTCCTAACATGCCAAAAAATGGTTATAAACCTGCATAAAACTGGTAAATGTTATTGAAGGATGTGTAGGTCTGAAGTAAGTAGTAATCGGAGCTAGTTCTAAGTATGACATATGTACGATCATGGTGAGTATACTAATCTGATATCAATTATGGTAGTGTGCCGGTGTACTGTGTGCTCAGGTGATGAGCTAATATTGGTTTGGATACCAGTTGTGGTTACAGTTACGGAGCGTCCGCTGTCTACGGCAACCCTGATGTTCATAGCGGTTCTATTCATACTTATCTCTGCTGGAAGTGTGATCTATGGAAGCCAAGGTGGATCAAAAAGAAAGTCTCATACCCGGCTCTCTCCGCTACGGGAAAGGGAGACTCAGATATTTTCTCTATTTGGAAGTGGAGATGTTCTCATGCTGGTCGGGTTAATAGGATAAGCGCAGAAACAGGGTCTATTGGTAAGTGGGTGTTCTTGCGTGAAAGTTAGAGGCTTTTTTGTTGTGGTTCGTTGCAGATTGGATGTTGATCGTATGCTGGTAACTGATTGGGTCTGAGGGGTATGTTGTCTTTCGGGCTGCATCTTGGTCTTGCGAAGTAGATGATCCTATTCCGATAGTACTTAGTTCTCAAAAGTTTTGATAGTTTCATTTAACCCTTCAGGTGTTAGTGAACGAAGTCTGAAGATCCAATAGGACTATTTTTTATTGAGTGTGGTCAGCCGGGCCGGGATGTCCTCCGGAATGTTTTCAATAGGAGTAATCGAAATACATTTGAAGTCCTTATTATGTGCAATAGTCAAATTTCTTGATAGGCTTTGAAGTAGAAATCCGGACTTCGTTTTACATCTGTTTCCGTTTAGTCTCATACGTAGGGACTGTGTGGCGCCTGGCACATATTGAAGACCACAGTGGCAATTTATTAAATATATAACAAAATTGGAGTTGCATGTCATTCTGTGTTTAATTTTGAATTGTTCCTTAGTAACGTTTGAACGGAAGGAGGTTTGTTTATCAGTTATAGATAGACAACAAAGGCACTTCTTGTGATTACACTTGTAAGCTCCCTTCAGTAGTATTTTGGCTGGGGTGTTCTGAAGTTTTTTTATGCATCTCAGTTTACTTGGTGGGATAATGCTTTTTAGTGTTCTCGCTTTTCTGTAAGTAATAGATGGGGCTTTTGGTAATATTTCTTTCAGGAGGGGGTCATCTCTGAGCATCTTCCAGTTCTTTTGCAGCAGGTTCCTAATGGCATTACTGCCCTTATCAAATGACATTATGAAGTTGTGTTGTGTCGGCATCGAATTTTGAGGGGTGTCCTTTTTTGGAAGTAGACATTCTTGGGTAACATATAGGTTCTTCCTGTAAGCGTTTTGTATAAGGGTTTTAGGGTACCCTTTCATAAGGAATGTGTCAAATATGATTTGATTATGAAAGTAAAACACAATATTGGCATAAGAGAGAGTATTCGTCAGAGGACTAACTATAAAGACTTAATGTACGAAATTAGTAATTGACAAATTGTATGCCATTGGTTAGTATTTTTTTGACAGTAGCATCTTGATACAGTAAAGGTAAGTTATTTAAAATGATATTTTTAACCATGGGAAAATCTACACTGTAAGTGGTGCTAAAGATAATTTTATAAGGGGTAGATTGTCCCTTCTTTTTTTGTGAGAATAAATAGTCACTACGTGACTTAGTGGACACAATGTTTTTGGCTCTTTCTAGAGTATGGGCAGTGTAGCCTCTATTTTTGAAATGGTTGTCCATAATCTTAGTTTCGGCAGTGTATGTATTTGGTAGGGAACAAGAGCGACGTGCTCTGATATATTCACCTACCGGCAAGTTTCTGGTGATATGTTTAGGGTGACAAGACCTAGCATGAAGGCTGGTGTTCCCTGGGGTGGGTTTTCTATACAGACATCTAGAAACTGATTGAGAGTCAGAATGTCCAGTAAGTGTTATGTCCAAAAAAATCGATGGTGTTATTGTGATACTGATAAGTGAAATTAAGGTTCAAGCTATTGTTATTGATTTATTGGATGAATGTTGGGATGCTTGATGTATCAGCTGACCATATTAATATACAATCATCTATATATCTGCCATACCATTTTATAGAATTTGCAAAAGGATTTGAATCAGAAAAAATATAAAACTCCTCCCACCATGCCATATATAAATTTGCCATTGAGGGCGAGAATATCCATGTACCTGTAAAAAAAATTGGTTATCAAAGGAGAAAAAAATGTGAGATAAGAGGAACCTTAACACATCAAGAATAAAATTCTGTAAATCAAAGGAGTAATTGCTGTACTTTTTCAAATGATGGGCTACAGCAGAAATAGCTAAATCATGGGAAATGGTAGAACACGGAGAAGACACATCACATGTTACCCAACATAAATTCTCTGACCATTGAAAATTAGACATACACTTTAGAACCTCTCTGCTGTCTTTAATGTATGGTCAACTGATACATCAAACATCCCAAAATTCATCCAATATATCAATAACAATAGCCTGAACCTTAATTTCACTTATCAGTATCACAATAACACCATCGATATTTTGGACATAACACGGGACTGGACATTCTGACTCTCAATCGGTTTCTACATGTCTGTATAGAAAACCCACCTCAGGGAACACCACCCTTCATGTTAGGTCTTGTCACCCTAAACATATCACCAGAAACTTGCCGGTAGGTGAATATATCAGAGCACGTCGCTCTTGTTCCCTACCAAATACATACACTGTCGAAACTAAGATTATGGACAACCATTTCAAAAATAGAGGCTACACTGCCCATACTCTAGAAAGAGCCAAAAACATTGTGTCCACTAAGTCATGTAGTGACTATGTGTTCTCACAAAAAAGAAGGGACAATCTACCCCTGATAAAATTATCTTTAGCACCACTTACAGTGAAGATTTTCCCATGGTTAAAAATATCATTTTAAATAACTTACGGCATGGCATATGGACGATGTCATTGTGTCCAACAGTCAGAGAAATGTGTGTCTCAGCCCTAAGGTCTTCAAACAAGTGAGTGTTGCGATTACAGAAAAAGGTGACTATACTAGCTACATATAATGTATACCCTCACTGGATGAATTTAATACTTGCAAGCCACAATGTACTTGAAAGCAAATATTTATTTGTATGAAGATTTATATTAAAATCGATATATATATATGCGAACATTGAAGTAAAGTATACAATAAAACGTTGAAATTGTTTTGGATGGTCAATTAATAGGACACTATTCATTGGTGCATTTTCTGGGAGGAAAAGGAGATCCTCCAGTCCTTGACCAATTGTATACTTCATGCCTCTGAATAGTATTATCCCTATCTCTAATGAATATAGATTGAGTTCAGTCTGATGCTTCTCCTCTCCAGTACAATGTAGCGATGTACACTGTTTCCACTAATGTAGGTGGAATGATGAATTATATGATTGTTGTTTGTTTTTTTTTACATTTCTATATGTATTATATACTGTATATATAATATATATATATATATATATATATATATATATATATATATATATATTGTATATCATTGGCTGCACAATTGGGTAAAGGGGTACAATGAGACATGGGAAAATAATATAAAAAAATACATTGTTTTTGGCCAGATACATTTTGGTGCGGAAATTTAAAGACTCTAACTTACCAATATTTATGGAATGGGTAAATTTGCTTGTCAGAATTAAAACTTATGAAAAATATTCACCTTGCAAAAAAGAATACATTTTGTAATCCCCCCCACCCACACTTTTTTGTTTATTTATTTTTACATTTTATTTTACCGTATGTATTTCTCTTTCAGTCCAGGTATGGTAGGGTGTAGGGGAATGATAATCTTATTGTTTTTGTATATTCACTTGAATTCATTATCATTATTGTTTTTCCCATGTGAATAAATGTCCTGCTTTCATAAATGATCTAGTTATGTTTTATTATATATAATCTCCTTTTCCTCCTAAGTTGAGGTTATATACCCTATACAAAACATTGGGCAGGGTGATTATAGCCTTACAGGCTCTCCCTGCTAGGTTCATGTGCTTGTTGAAGCACTGTTTTTAATCCTTACTTTGCTTGTTTACCGATGTTCAAATAAAGTATTGGTACTTTTTAGATTTTGTTGATTCATGGTGTGCGTCTTCTAGGTTATACTTTCTTTTTGCTTGTGTACTGACATTAATTAGAGAATATAACCCAAACTGTGGTGAATTTTCCAGAAAACACCATAATTTGAGGATAAAAGGCAATGGCCTGAAGGAACCCCTTCCAAAGTGGGTCATCCTATGCAGTTGAAGGATGGTCCCAGTTGTATATAATGTTATAAAGTATTTATTTATTAAAGGTATGCACTAAATTTATGAAAAAAAAGCTAAAAATCTAAAAGGTAGTAGAGAAAGTTTATTTGATAAATGATAAATTAGAAAGATAAGGCATTTAAGTTAAAACAAATTAAAACAAGAAGGTAGTAATTAAGTGTTACAGGATTATACAGGATTATAAAGTGAAATAAATTCTGTAAAAACTGAAACTTGTGTGGGCCCTCAGAGGCATAAATAACTTGGGGGTTGTGTCTCCGTCTCAACTTTCTTTAACCAGGAAAATCCCATGGGAAATGACATGAAGAGGAATGATGTAAATCATCTATTAAAGGTCAGTTGCTTAACCCAAGAAGAGGTACGGCGCTTCCTCAAGACCAGTAAAATAAGCTCAGTTGGCAGACACTGATGGAATTGTGTGCTGTGACAGACCATTATTTATAATATTTGAAGATTCATTAAGGACAGGATTTGTTTCACAGGACTGGCGCATAGCAACTATGGTGCCAATATTTTAAAATGGGTCATAAAGCGATCCTGGAAACTACAAACCTATCAGTCTAACACTGGTTGTTAGGAAAATATTTAAGGGGTTTATTAGAGATGCTATCCTGGAGTATCTGACTTTACATAACCTTATAACCCAGCATCAGCATGGGTTTATGAGGGATTGTGCCTATCAGACTAATCTAATCGGCTTCTATGATGAGGTTATTTTTAGAGATGGGTTTTTCGAAAAAATTAGATTCGACCCGGATCGACTCAAAACGAATCACGTTTAAAAACAGGCATTTCCTGTATATTGTGCCATGCTTAAATATGCATAGGGAGCGTGGTTTGGTCTTCAAACAATGCTGTGCTTTAGTTTGATAGGCACATGATAGCCGCGGCTCTTAGAATCGCTTCACTCTTTACTTCTATGTGCACTTACATAGGCCAACTTCCCAAAATAAGCAAAGCGGGAACGCAGCCTGACAAGGTAACGTCCGTGCCAGCTCGAAAGGACCGAGCTGAGGGCCAAGATCCCACTATAACATCAAAGAGTGCACTCTTTTTACACTGACATCAGATTTCATAGATTACGACAGAACCTGTTCTGCTAAACACGGAAACATGTGGAAAGCCCCCCAAAAGAGTGCAGAGGATGTCGGCAGTAATTTCTCATTGACGTCACTGATCATTTTGCCCTTCTTTTCACGCGTCAGTGTCCTCTTTCAATCGGTCAATATTCCATCAGTATTGCTAAAGCCAAAAACAAACAGGAGTTGATCCAGAATAGAGATGAGCAGCAAATGGGATACTTGCATGTCCTCTGTGTTCTGTATCCACTCCTGCTTTTGGCTATCAATCCTGAAGCTTTTCATCCTTCTGACAGATGAAATGAAGGAGAAAACCAAACATAGTGGCAACGTCATAGAGTGATGGAGGGTGAAAACAGCATTATGGAAATCACAGGGTGTTCCAGGGAGACAGTGGTCAGTTGGCAGCAGCATGAGTAGGCTGCAGAGTGGCACAATGACAAATTATGGAGGTGGCGGAAACATGGTAGGCCACAAAGTGGCACAATGATAAGAGTGTGGACGTGGCGGCAGCAGAAGCAGCAGCAGCAACATGGTGGCAGCAACAGGGATAGCCACAGAGTGGCACAATGATTTAGTTTGGAGGTGGCATCAGCAGCAGCATCCCACAAGTGGCAGCAACATGGTGGCAGTAACAGGGAAAGCCACAGAGTGGCACAATTATATAGTGTGAAGGTGGCATCAGAAGCAGCAGGTGCCTGCAGAGTGGCAAAATGATATAGTGTGAAGGTGGCATCAGAAGCAGCAGGAGCCTGCAGAGTGGCACAATGATATAGTGCGTTGGTGGCATCAGTAGCAGCAGCAGCAGCAGGAGCCTGCAGAGTGGCACAATGATATAGTGTGAAGGTGGCATCAGTAGCAGCAGCAGCAGGAGGAGCCCACAGAGTGGCACGATGATATAGTGTGTTGGTGGCATCAGAAGCAGCAGGAGCCCGCAGAATGGCACAATGATATAGTGTGAAGGTGGCATCAGAAGCAGCAAGAGTGGCAGAGTGGCACAATGATATAGTGTGAAGGTGGCATCAGAAGCAGCAGGTGCCTGCAGAGTGGCACAATGATATAGTGTGAAGGTGGCATCAGAAGCAGCAGGAGCCTGCAGAGTGGCACAATGATATAGTGCGTTGGTGGCATCAGTAGCAGCAGCAGGAGCCTGCAGAGTGGCACAATGATATAGTGTGAAGGTGGCATCAGTAGCGGCAGCAGCAGGAGGAGCCCACAGAGTGGCACGATGATATAGTGTGTTGGTGGCATCAGAAGCAGCAGGAGCCCGCAGAATGGCACAATGATATAGTGTGAAGGTGGCATCAGAAGCAGCAAGAGTGGCAGAGTGGCACAATGATATAGTGTGTTGGTGGCATCAGAAGCAGCAGCAAGAGCCGCAGAGTGGCACAATCATATAGTGTGAAGGTGGCATCAGAAGCAGCAGCAGCAGGAGCCCGCAGAGTGGCACCATGATATAGTGTGGAGGCGGCGGACAATTCCAGTCCCTGGTAAAGATGGTAGGAGGCAGATGATGCAACTAGCAGCAGATGTGTGGCATCAGGTGGGTGGCAGCATTAGAATAGTAGCTGAGGCAGGTAGTTAGAACTCCGACTCATTTCTCAACGTTTGGAGGAGGCGTCTTGCTTGATCTAATCTGATGCATTAGGCATTGGTGAGTTGAAATCGTGGCCAATCCAAGCGTGATTCATCTTGAAAAAGGTCAGTCTCTCCACATTACGGGTGGACAAGCGGGTTATCCTGGGGGTAACGATGGCCCCCGCTGCACTGAACACCCGCTCTGATGCCACACTACTGGACGGGCAGGACAGCTTCTCTACTGCAAACTCCGCAAGTTGCGGCCACGCATCAAGTTTGGCTGCCCAGTAGTCCATGGGATCCTCTACCTCAGGTGGTAAAGTGCTGTCCAAGTAGGCCACGACCTGCTGGTGCGGGGTCGGCTTCATGTCTGCTGCTGCTGTTACGGCTACCCTCCTCACTAGGCGGGTGAAGGAAATTGCTCATTAAGGAATCCAGACTTAAGCGACTGTTGATGGAACTGCTACTGCTCCTACAGCTCCCCACAGCAGCCATGGTAGTAGTAAGTGAGCAATGACTGCCAGGAATCCCCCAGTCAGACCTGACAGAGGATGGACAATGGCGCACATAGGCAGCGGCCAACTGTGTGCTCAGTATTTCTCTATAGTTTGCCAGTTGTTCCTTCCTCTCAGCAGCAGGAAAAAAGTCACCCATTTTGGACTGGTAGCAAGGGTCCAAGAGGGTGGAGAGCCAAAAGTCATCCCTATGCCGGATGTTGACTATTTGGCTGTCAATAGTTAGGCAAAGCAGCATGCTGCAGGCCATCTGCGCAAGTGACTCTGAGGGACTCCCGGTCTCCATATCCACAATATACTGCCACAGTGCTTCTGGGTCATCTGCCTCGTCTTCTACCTCCTCCGGATGCTCCTGCTCCTCCTCTCCTGTCACCTGAGTAGAAAAACCACAAATTGCACCAGACTGTGCTTGTGCTCCAATGTCCTCCTCCTCCAGTTCAGCCCCCACCAGACTCATGTGGCCATGAGATGTAGTCTCCACTTCTCCAGTACTCTGACCAGACAGATTTTGCAGCATGAGTTCCGGGACATGAAGTAGTGGAATGACATTATTCATCCTGCAGTCCTGGCGACTGACAAATAACGTGGCCTCTTCAAAAGGCCTGAGCAAACGGCAGGTGTCACGCATGAGCTGCCAGTGGCTGACATCAAAGTTACACAGGGGAGTACTACGGTCCGCTTGCATCATCAAAAAATCAATAATGGCTTTTCTCTGTTCATACAGGCAGTCTAACATATGGAGGCTGGAATTCCAACGGGTGGAAACATCGCATATCAGATTTTGTTGGGGTAGGCCGTTCTGGCGCTGCAACTCAAGGAGGATGTGCTTGGCTTTGTAAGAATGGCTGAAGTCCGTGCACAGTGTCCTGGCCATTTTTAGAATGTCTTGCAGATGGGTTTAAGACTTCAGGAACTTGTTGACTACCAGATTGAACACAAGCGCCATGCAGGGCGCATGGACCATCCCTCCTCGGTGCAGCACGGACACCATGTTCCTCCCAATGTCTGTCACCATGGTTGCGATTTTTAGTTGTCGCGGAGAAAGCCACAAATTGATTTCTTCTTGCATGACGCGGAGCAGTTCCTCCCCTGTGTGACTTTGTTCGCCCAGGCAAACCAGGTGTAGAACTGCGTGATTCTGCTGTGCCCTGCACATGTGGTATGATGGAGCAGCACTTGTGGAGGCTGAGGTGGTGGTGGAGAAGGAGGAGGAGGAGGCGAACACTGGGGCAGGAGCAGCAGTTTGACATTGTGGAGAAGAAAGCGCCGTCTCTCGTGGAAGTTGTTGGTGTGGCTGGACGGCACACTTGGCGTTCCACTAGGTGCTGCTGCTGTTGCTGCGCCTGCAGGATGGACCACATCTGACACCCGTTTCTCCCAGGCCATTGGATGGTGACGCTGTATGTGTTGGCGCAGGGCCGTGGTGCCAAGGTTAAGTCCCTGGCCACGCTTCACTGGCCACGACATATATCCACGCTCGGCTCCTCTGGTGTCTTTACAAAAAACTGCCACACTGCTGAGGTGGTAATTTTACCGCCAACACTCTGCACTGAGCGACTACTACCGCCGCTGCCTCGCTGAGCCTTTGTGCCACTGCTTATTTGGGCCAGAGAATCGGGATTTGTACCCTGCAGACGTTTGACTCCCGTCCTCGCACTGCTGCCACCCTGCTGACTCACAGCCACAGTACCGACTTGCTGCCTGCTCCGCAAGCTGACACTCTCTTCGCCCGACAATGATGAATCCCCTGCTACACCCGGCTCCCAGTCACTGCTACTCTCCTCACCGGTGTCAGTATGCACAGCCTGCCTACTGCAGGAAGCAGCGGAAGTCTGCCCCACCTCTTCACTGCAAAGCAGCTGCTGACTGTCCTCAAACACTTCATCCTCACTGAATAGTGGCGCTGAGCCCAGACCACCTAGTAGCTCTCTGGCTGCGGGAAAGGAACAGGACAGAGCCTGGTTGAGGACAGGTGAGGTCCGCTGACCTGCTCCTGGGCCACGCCAACTAATTGTTGTATCAGAGGAACCCACGGACTCTTGGCTGGGGGTGTCAGATGTTATATTTGAGGAATTGGATGACCTAGTCAACCATTCAACAACCTTTGGGTTGTTGATCAACAAACTGCCACTAGATGACAACGGCAGTTCTGGCCTCACAGAGTCACCCCTGCTGCGACATCCCCTTACTGTGCTGCCACCTCTGCCTGCTCCACCTGCCACCTTTCTGTCTGACATAGTGGTTTATAAACTACGTGGATTTGACATGTAAATCTGGCTGTAAACTAAAGCCCCCAAAAGGTATTGCAATGTGCGTTATACAGATACCCCACAACTGACAGTGTAATTTCAGCGAAAATCACTGTATAAACTACTTGGATTTGACACGTAAATCTGGCTGTAAACTAGAGCCCCCAAAAGGTATTGCAATGTGCGTTATACAGATACCCCACAACTGACAGTGTAATTTCAGCGAAAATCACTGTATAAACTATGTGGATTTCACACGTAAATCTGGCTGTAAACTAGAGCCCCCAAAATGTATGGCAATGTGCGTTATACAGATAACCCACAACTGACAGCTCACTACTGCAGATGCATGAAAGTCAAACAGATTTCTTCCTATTCGATTTTGTCACTAAATAGAACTGCTATTTGGGGTCTAGAGATCCCCCTTAAAGAACAACCAGGGATTGGTCCACCAATCGCTACTGCAGATGCATGAAAGTCAAACAGATTTCTTCCTATTCGATTTTGTCACTAAATAGAACTGCTATTTGGGGTATACAGATCCCCTTTAAAGAACAACCAGGGATTGGTCCACCAATCGCTACTGCAGATGCATGAAATTCAAACAGATTTCTTCCTATTCGATTTTGTCACTAAATAGAACTGCTGTTTGGGGTATACAGATCCCCCTTATAGAACAACCAGGGATTGGTCCACCAATCGCTATTGCAGATGCATGAAATTCAAACAGATTTCTTCCTATTCCATTTTGTCACTAAATAGAACTGCTATTTGGGGTATATAGAACCCCCTTAGAGAACAGCGAGGGATTGCAGCAAGAATCGCACAGTACAATAGCAGCAGCTGGACGCTACAAAATGAAGTGTGAATTGCTGAAATAGAAAATGGCTGGTTTTATAGTGCTGTGTGACATCACATAAGCCTGCCGGTCGCTGATTGGCTTACTGGTCTGCAGATGTCATCGGGGGTGTTCCTTTCTCCTTCCCAGAGTTCTCTGCCCCATGTAACACATTGTTCTCGCGCCCATTTAGCAGAAACATGAGGGGAAAAAAAAACAACTTCGTTCCCGCGAATCAGCATACATTTCGGCTTCATGGCGAATCAAATTTTTCCTAAAATTCTAACCGAAGTTAGAATCATTAGAATCAATTCGCCCATTTCTAGTTATTTTGTACAATTTTGGGCACCAATGTATAATTAGGACATAGTAGAACTGAAATGGGTGCAGAGGAGAGCAACCAAGATTAATAGGGGAATGGGAGGCCTAGAATGCAATGACAGATTACAAAATTTGGGGTTATTCAGCTTAGAAAAAAGATGATTCCTTACAATGTACACATATCTGAATGGTTAGTAAAGATATCTATCCAAAGATTTCTTTATAACTAGGTCTATGGCCAGAACAAAGAGGCATCCTATATGCCTAGAGGAGAGGCAGTTCTACTATTGCCATAGACAATGGTTCTTTGCTATGCCAGCAGTGATACTATGGAACTCTGTGGCCCAAAATGTTGTAATGGCTGATAATTTAAGCATGTTCAAGAAGAGGCCTGGTTGCCTTTTTGTAGAAGAATACCGTAATATAATATTGTATGGAAATAAAACTTTTTGTAAAAGGGAGTTATTCTGAACGCCATATTAGGAGTCGGGAAGGAATTTTTTTCCAGCTTTGGTCCAATTGTCATCAGCCTTGCAGGGTTTTTTCCTTCTTCTCGATAAACAAACTAAAATTTATAGGTTGGACTTGATGGACTGATGTAATTTCTATCCTAATTTACTATGATATTATGATACATTGATGTTCCAGGTGCTGCCATTATTTTCCTTTTACTATCATGCAATAACTTTTCATGTCACCATTTGAGGTCCCTATAATTTATTGATTGAATTTGACAACATATTTCATAAGACAATGTTTAACCCCTTAAAGATGCTAATTTTTCGATCCCCACCTTCGATCCCCAAATCTATTACGTTTTAAATTTTCCATTTACAGAGCTGTGTGAGGGCTTATAGCAAATTTGACTTCTCTGTGACATAATTTTTTTATTCCATGTCATGTACAGGGAAGCTGGAAAAAAATACATTTGTGTCACTTTCTTGTGGCCCTAATTTGTACAGTACAACTTTCACTTTGCACTCCAAATGATATGTCAACTTTATTCTTTGGTTTGGTGTGATTGCGGTCATACCAAATTTGTATAGGCTTTATTGTGTTTTAATACATTTTCTCAAATTAAAACAATGTGTACGAAATAAAATAAAATGTTTTGCCATCTTCTGACACTAATAACTTTTTCATTCTTTGTTGTACAGAGCTGTGCAAGATGAGCTGATGTTTTCATTGCTCCTATTTTGAGGACTATGCAATCTTTTGATCACTTTTTATTAAATTTGTTATGTTATGTTGAATGGTGTAAAAGTGGAGTTTTGGACATTTGGTCACTTGGTTCACCGCCGGCAATAACCAATTTTTTTTATTTGGATAGATCAGGCATTTTGAGACATGGCAATGTCTAACATGTTTATGATTTTTACTGTTTATTTAGTTTTATTTTAGTTTTAGGGAAAGGGAAGATTTTAATTTTTAATATTGTATTAATGTTTTAAACTTGTTTTTATTTTTTTTCCCTATTTCTTAGATTCTCTAGGGTACTTTAACCCTATATGGTATGATTGTTCCTACCATATACTGTAAAACTAATGTATTGCAGTATTTGGATTTTTGCATCGGATTCATTACAATGAGCCACTAGCTTATTGTAACGAATCTTTAGGAACCATGAAGCATTGGGTCTGACTTGTTTGCCAGCGGTAAACAAGTGGTTGACCCCTGCGATTGGTTCTAGCACTGACCACTGATGTTGTATGCAGCAAACCCCATCTCTTTATGAAGAGGGCGCAGCCCGTGAGCCCTCTTCATACATCCTTCATAGTTCGCTGACGGATATGTCTATCAGTGAACGTAAGGGGTAAATAAATAGACGTGCAATCTCCAAAGACACTTTTATCGCTGCAAACTGGCAAAAAACTGGCACTTCTGTAGAATTTTTTTATTATGAAAATTCTCCACTTTTGTTGCTACAACGTAAAAATGCTCATTCCTGATGTCACATAAAAGCATAGATACAACATTGGTTTCTCCGTGTTCTGCATTGTGTCACCTAATGATCTGGGTGCATAGGGAATAGAGTGGTGGCCGAGCAGACTCACTTGAAGTTTAATTTCATGTATCACTGAACACTTGGGATACATTGTTCCTCTATTTGAACATGTGTCCTCATGTATCTTATTGATTACAAAGTACCTTTAGCACCAAAAAAACTTTGCAATCGAAGTAAAAAGCTGGAAAATTTTCACTTAGTTTTAGAAAATACATCAATACCAAATGATGCAAGAGAAATGAAGGAAGATACCATAATTCAATAACATGTTGAAAAGTTTCATATAGTTTATGAACAGTTATAACAAATGATGTAAAGTACTTTACAATGCAGCTATTTCTTTTATTTATCCCATTCACTTCTGATCTTAATGAAGAAAGAGGAATGTCACCTTGACAATGTATTACTAATGTCTACTGGAGAAGAACAATGATGAGACACCAGCGCTAGGATGAAGAGAGGGCAAGTGTCTGGATGTTTTACTTCCCACTGCATACAGAAAAACTCAAAATATGCATTCAACTTAAAAAAAGAGAGAGAGAATTAAAATGCTCTTGAAAAGTTAATTACTGATGTAATAAAATATTGAAAACAATCCCGTCTTCTCTGGCTGCACAGTGGCTGACACAGCGGGTTGCAGAATTAATTGTAAAATCCACTTGCAAGGTGCAGAGAGCCATAGTCTACCCAGATGTGATCAATGTTCTCATAGCCCAGATTTAGGGCCAGTCGTAAACTACAAGTGCCCAATTTATAATTTCAAGTACTGGAGCCAGATTTGGCAGCAGACTCGGCGAGCTGTAAATTATCTTGTGATGGGGAAGGGGGGGGGGGTCAACAACTAGATTTGCATCATTGGTAGAAGATTAAGTTGAAAACAAAGACATTATATGAAGGCTCTATAATCAACGTTGTAAAAATAGGAGACAAATTAAAACCCTTTTGCTCTGATGTATCGGGGATACATTTTAATCTTTACCACAAGGTCACTTAGAGTGACAGAGTTTCAAAAAATTTCATGTAAAGAGACATGTAAAAAATGGCCATACACAACATAGACAACAGGTCCTCATGCTTAGATGTTCAACAATATATTTTTTTTAACAGTTAAATACATGCGAGTGTTGTCGTGATCAACAACATAGAATGCTTTTAGAAAGTCAATGTAAAGTGTATTCTATTTATTGCTTTTCCAGAAAAATGCAATACCCTTTTATTATATGAAGCCATACGAAGTCAATAGAAGTCAATAAACAATGTGGATCCTAATTTACTTTTTGAACATTCAAGGGTCTAAGGAACATACTGTTAACTCTGTGGCCCACATTAATTAAAGTGTCAAAATTGCTTGCACATGTATTTATAAAGTGTCTGTGCCAGCTTTGTGTCCACCGCCGTACAAAATTCTGCAAGTAAAGGGTCGGAACATGAACCACATTTATTATGGCGACTCAACAGAATTGTGTTGCATACTCTATGTTAAAGGTGCATGAAAAAAATATGGTGCACACTTCCCAAACAGTGCAGGGGCGTCAGATTAATGAAGACTGTGCTCCTTTTTTAATTAGTCTTTAGCACTATGCACACTTCACAGGTAAACTGCACTAGTTTTGATGAATGTGGCCCACTGCCTCTAATCAAACATTATTTTCTCAATAACCTACAAACCAAAAAGTGCATCCAATCATAACATTTACACAATCTGCTGTTGCAATTAAGCATGTATCCTGGATTATATCTTGCTACATAACATCAGGGCATTTCTTGGATCCCAACAATCCCAGCAATAATGCCAAGTGACACTGAAAAGGCTTTTGACATTGTTAGCTGAGAATGCCCGGAGTGCATTTCAGACCAGACAGAAATTAAAGGGACATCTGATGAGTTGCATTAGCGGCAGAGCAGGGGCCACGTCATCATTGAAATATCACCTGTCCATATATGGTGTCTCTGTCCCAGGGCTTCCTCAGACACAGAGGGGCTCATATACTAAGGGCACCGTGGACCGCACTTTCATCGGACATCTCAATGATTTCCACTTTGCGCCGCTGGGACAGGTATTTAAAAGGGTTTTTTGGCGCACGCGATTGGATTTTGGTGCAATCGCACTGGCTTTCATGCCACACAAATCGGGGGACGATCCGTCAGATTTGGAAAAAACGCGGGATTTAACCTTTAAATTGTGTCGCACAATTTCCACTTTGCGTCGCTGGGAAATGTATCTAAAAGGGGGTTTTTTTGCACACACGATCGGATTTTGTGTCGCACAATTTCCACTTTGCGCCGCTGGGACAGGTATTTAAAAGGTTTTTTTTTGCACACGCCATTTTGGCTTTCGTGCGCAAAATCGGATTTTGGCGCAATCGCACCGGCTTTCATGCGAACGGGTGACGATCGAATGGATTCAGAAAAACTGTGGGATTAAACCTTTAAATTGTATTGCAAGCCGAGCACTTACATGCACCGGGGAAAAAAATAGGAAACAATGGGTCTGTTTGCCACACACAAAAAAGATAAATAAAATTTAATTATTATTTAATTTTAAAAAAATTTTTTAAAAAAATTTTATTTTAAAATAATTTTAATTAAATTTAATTATCTAATTAGACACTTGTCTAAATGAGCAGTAAATTATACATTTTATATTAACATTACCAGTACAACCTTTACAATACATATACTAAACTGACATAAAACACTAAAACTCTCCTGGCAAATCACTGGTTGACTGTTACTGATTGCATGTGTTTCAATGGAAATGAATATGATATTAGGCTGAGCCCCGTCCCAGACATTTGCATTGCAATTCTATATGCAATGTTTAAGCCGTTTGTGACCACACCCTAAAACCTTTTTTTTTCTTTTTCGGACCATTCTCTGTAAACCCTAGAGATGGTTGTGCGTGAAAATCCCAGTAGATCAGCAGTTTCTGAAATACTCAGACCAGCCCTTCTGGCACCAACAACCATGCCACGTTCAAAGGCACTCAAATCACCTTTCTTCCCCATACTGATGCTCGGTTTGAACTGCAGGAGATTGTCTTGACAATGTCTACATGCCTAAATGCACTGAGTTGCCACCATGTGATTGGCTGATTAGAAATTGAGTGTTAACGAGCAGTTGGACAGGTGTACCTAATAAAGTGGCCGGTGAGTGTACATAGGAGGAAACTTATCAGTGCTTCTGCGCTTCTCTGGCATAGAAGCACTGAAACTATCACTATTTCTTGCACAATGAAAGAAATTGTGATTGTTTTGGTGACTACGCCAGCTTCACATTATGTGGACATGTAGAGTGCATGAAGGGACATAGCCACCAGCGGAGTGTGCAGACATGAGGCAATCACCCCTTAATGTTTACTCAAAACTTCAACAGGTCGGACCTGCCACCCAGCATGGCCAGTGGATGCATCATGAAGTCCAAGCGGTGTTAGCAGTGCTTTATTATACACCGGCATGCAAAGTGCCAGCATATGTTAAATCTCCCTCATACTATCTGTACATATATACAAATATACAACTTACTAAATGAACATTACACAATAATACCAATACCAAATCTTCTTCATTGCAGGTGAGCCGCTAGGGGGATGCGGAGTAGAGAAGCAGTACATTGATGAGAGCAGAGAAACATCTCCTTCTCTAAAGCTCTGTTCTTCTTCCTGTGTCATCTTTCCTGTCTCCCTTCCTGTCACCCTTCCTGTCACTGCCAACAACACATAAATCACAGCAGAGCAGTGCAGGAGTGAAAGAGGAATCCGGAGCTCTAGTGAGGAAGCCCTGTGCACTGGGGAAGCGCGGCACCATACATACACCTACATGGGGAGTCTCATAGAGCAGTCTTCTGGTTGCTAGTGGCGACCAAACAGAGCTCAGCATTGATTTTCTCACTGTATCTATATGCAGCATATACACACACAGCACCATACACAGCTAATGTACACAGCATACATAGAGCAGCTGTCAAATTGCATAAGCTGGTGGGCAGAGCTTGCTTATTCGAGTTTCTGCAGCAAGAGCTGGGAGCTCCGCTCACTGGAGGAGCCTTTACTGGGCCAGTCAGACATTGCCCTGGACTTCACAGAATGTACAGAGGAGCAACAGCAGAGCAATCACACTCCAGCTGACTGCTACTCAACCAATCAGTGAAGCTTCTGCAAAGGGGGCGGGGCTCTTCTCCTACTGACTTTATACCTGGTATTGGCCCGACCAGGCATCAGCCAACCAGGAACCTTCCCGGTTTGTAACATTGCCAGTCCGCCCCTGTCAACAGACCACTCCAGACATCCACGGCATAAATATATGGACAATGCAACTCTGGGCCATGCATTTTGCTGATGGTCTGCTACTGTTTTTGTTGGACCCATTCAAGGATATACCCAAAGTATTTCAGAATCTGGATCATTTTGGATCATTTTCTGGGCTTAAAAACGAATGTTGGTAAATGCAAACTGCTTGATTTGTCTCTGACAGGTGGTAAGTTTAATTGGGGGCTTGCTGAACGATCAAAATGACAAGATATTTGGGGATACATATCTGCAGAATGCCCAAAACGCTTGATACCTTGAAGTATCATCCTCTTTTTTGCAAAATAGCGATGGAACTACGTTTGTGGTTGCGCCTGCCAATATTGTTGAAATCTCATGTGAACTTTCTGCATCCATTAAATATCAAGATTCTGTGCTTAAATCATTAGTGGAGGATCGCACACACTGCATGATAACATCAATTCTCTTTTATATTTCACCTTTTTAAACCACATCTTTGGTTAAGCAAACTTGTCATTTATAGTTGGGTCTATTTTTTTAATTCCTCAAATTGTTGCCATTGTAACTATCCCTGCATTATCTAAACCAAGAAGGTTCTTCTTTGAAAAGTACTAGAAGACAAATTGATTCATACAGAAAAGAAGTTTCATGATGGATCCAAAAAAGTTAAATTTTCTGATGTGACAGGAAATCTTTGAAATGATGGTAAGAGCAGTCTGACAGATGTAAGTGACAAGAAGATTATCTTAGAAGTGGAGACTCTTTTACCAAAAGCATGTGGAAAAATAGTGAATGCAAGTTGCTAAATGAGTAAAGGAGAAAGAAACCCATCCACATAATAAAAGGGAAATGTATTTATTCACTGTTAGCATTAATAGCAACCAGCACTTTATTCTAAACTATAATGGCTGCATTGATCTATGTTAAGAAAGAGTATACAATGGATGATGCAGTAATATATAAAAAAATGTTAGCCTTTATTCCATCAAAAAATTAAAAACATCAGTATTCCAGGTTAAGGTGCATGATACAAACTTGTATCCATGGATTACAAAAGAGAAACACTTGAAATGCTGGTCATTTGAAATGTTTATTTTTTGTAATCCATGGAGACAAGTTTGTATTATGCACCTTAACCTGGCATACCGATGTTTTACATTTTTTCATGGAATAAAGGATACCATTTTTTTATATATATTACGAGTGCTGGATCATCCATCGTATACTCTTCATCCATTTCATACCAAAGTTGGCACAGCTACTCTCGGATCTCGGGCACCGTTCACACTGAAGGAGGACATATGAAGTGAAATGACTATTCTCATTGTGGTGAGCTGTTGCAACTTTTTACTTTTTTCTATTGATCTATGTTACTAAATGTTGAAAAGATCCAAATATTGCAAAAGCATAAAAAGAAAAATGCAAAAAAAACCTGAATAGCATATTTTTCACCTTGTCCTGTGTTAATAATAAATTAGTGAACACTGTGATCCCCCTCTCCTCTCCATAGAGAAGCACAACTTATGGGTCGTAATACAGGGAAAGATAGGACATGTCCTATCTTTTTCTTGTGTACGGAGCAGTATGATGCCGCATGTGGCCTGTGGCAGAACATCAACCAATCACAGCTTCAGCAGCAGCAGACAGAGGCTCCTGGCTAATAAGTGGATTTTGTAAAGCACAGGGTGGGAATTGCAGCTCAAAACCTAGATTATGAAGTTTCCTGAGTCACAGAGAGGGACTGTTCAAAATTTGGTGACTGTATGACATAATGGGGGTCATTTACTAAGGGCCCAATTTGCGGTTTCCCGACGTGTTACCCGAATATTTCCGATTTGCTCCGATTTTCCCTGTATTGCCCCGGGATTTTGGCGCATGCGATCGGATTGTGGCGCATCGGCACCGGCATGCGCGCGACGGAAATCGGGGGGAGTGGCCGAACGAAAACGCGACGTATTCGGAAAAACCGCCGCATTTAAAAACGGAAAATGTGTCGCTTGGGACGCGCTTACCTTAACTTGGTCCGGGTCGGTGAATTTCAGGGCATCCGGATGCTTTTCAGCGCAGCAGCGCCACCTAGTGGACGGCGGAGGAACTACCTTGATGAATCCCGTCCGGACCCAAATCCACCGCAGAGAACGCGCCGCTGGATCGCGAACGGACCGGGTAAGTAAATCTGCCCCAATGAATGTACGCCTTTTAGCTTTGATTATTAGACAAGCTACCTCTAACTTATATTTTAACATCTTTCCACTGATGCCTTTTTCCCATTCTGTGCTTCATATTTTTCTACGTACAGAGCTTTATCAGGGCTTTTCTCTGAAACAAATTGTACTTCATATTGACAGTATTTAGAATCCCATGTCGTGTACTGGAAAGCGGGATAAAAATTCCAAATGCAGTGAAATTAAAAGAAAAAACATATTTGCTCCATGTACTCCATGTAGGTTCTGTTTTTACAGCTTTCACTTTGTGCATCAAATGACACTTTCCTTTTTATTTTCGGTGGGTACAATCATGGATTTACCACATTTGTATAGGTTTTTTCAAATTTTGTTTAAATATATTTCTAAAAATTAGAATCTTTTCAACAATTTTTTTTTCCCCTTAATCTGACGCTGACAACTTGTTATTACTCTGTTGTACACACCTGTCTAAGGTGGCATTATTTTACAGTACAAGATACTTCCCGCACTGGGGCGTGCTATAACATCCCACTTCTGGCACCGCCTCACGAACGGAGCCAGCAACAGAAGCAGCGGCTGTCAGTTCTCTATTACAAGCTCCGATCGTGAGTGTTAACCCCTTACACACCACGGTCATGCGGTCTTCCCCCTATGGATGTGATCCCCCGTGCCACTTACTGGGGGATCTGATACTCTTCTGGGCAGCCCCAAGGACTGCAGAGTGCCCCGGGGGCTGCCCAATGTTTCCCCCCAGTGAGACCCCTTCCAAGTCGGACTGTAAATAGTCTGTGTATGCATCTGCATGCCAGACAGTTTACTCTGCCCTACAATGAATTAATATTGCAGAGCAGTGTATTGGACTTTAACCAGCGATCAGAGCATCGCTGGTTCAATTTCAAGTTTGTATAAGTAAAAAAAGTTAAAAAAAGCAAAGTTTAAACATTAGAATTACATTAGAGTTACATACATGAGCCTATATCTGTGTACATTTTATAGACAGAGTTCTCAAACAGAAGGTGTTAAAAACAGTATGCTTCAATTCAAATATTAAGACAGCAATGCAAAGCTTTGAACATTGCAATATGGGGAAAGAACTCAATAACAAGGCTCATGCATTAACACACATGTTAACATAAGCAGGAGGTAAAGTGGATTAAGCCTTAAAAACTGGTGTGACTGTGGAATAACTTCAATGCCTACATTCCTGAGGTTTAATTGTGTTTAATATGCGTTATTTTTGCAAAAAAGGTTTGAGTGATATTAAATGATGTTGAACATTTCACATTTACATGGTAGTATCAATGTATAAATCCATAAAAGGGTGTGAAGGTAACGTTGTTTTTGTAAATAAAAAATATATGAGAAAATGTAAAGCAATGCACAATTGAATATGCATTAATGGCTAAATGCATGCATTGAGCACATGCTCTATGACAAGTAGATGGTGATTAAACAATAGAATTGTATTATTAGATAACAATTAGGTAATATTTCCTGGCTTTTGCCTACATAGGGGGGTCTTACGTTGTCACAATCAACTAGGTTTTAGCAAAGATATGCCTGCAATGAAACCAACAAAATGTTTGTTTATGTTAGCATGCGTTTCTACGGTAATCTACCACCAAGCGGATTACATCATTGAGGTAATAAATACGAAGGAATTGAAACTGTAGTTCCCCCTTTCAAATATGGACTTATGTGCATGAAATATAATAATAATAATAATAATAATAATAATAAACTAATACATTGATAATAAAATATGGTGATGCAGTATTTCTCACTGTGACTTTCCAAATTATGCATCAGAAAACATTTTGAGACACAGGTGCTACATCACTGAGGGGTTTGCCCAAAGTATGGACATGATTCATATGCTTGACTATCAAGGTTTATTCAAGTACTTGTTGCAATCACTGCCAGCATTTATAATTGATGGGGGAAGAGGTTTGTCTGATTTTCAGGCCCAGGGAGTTTACTTGGACGGTTACGTGGAACCTGATCAAAGAGAGATATTGAACATTGCAGAGGTATTGCTCTGAGCAATTCACTCATGTAAAGGACATTCACATCATTCACAATCACAGATGAAAAGTACATTCACATCATGGACGCCGTAGTATGGCGGGCATACCTCGGTTCTGGGGAGAGGAGGAGGGGATGAGCTCCGGTCACCCCCGCCCCTCTCCATAGCGATATATGGCCACAATGCCGCATCGTCTATGGGACGGTACGGTACCATGACGCAAGTGTGGGACATATATATGCCGTAAATACGTCCCCCATACATTTGTGTGAACATGGCCTTAATGTCAAAATGGAGTATTGTCTGAAAAGACTGCAACAAAATTGCTACCCAAAATTTCCGGTGTGCCACTTTCTCCCAAAAGTACATAATTCATTCCTCTATCCTCCAGGTTGACCAATTATGTCAGGGATATGGTCGGTTACTGAGCCCTTGTTCCAGTATCTTGGTTATTACATCTCTGAGAGATTCCATCATACTTCAAAGACACTCGATCTTTCCTCTCTGCCATTCAAGATCTTGAGTGGCAGGAAGGGTTTAACTTGGTTTCTATTGATGTTGAGAGTTTATATACAAGGATTCCACAAGACCTGGGGATGGAGAGTGTATGTAATGTTCTTACCAACGCTCAGAAAGATAGGGGGTAAATTGATTTTGTATGTGAAGGCTTACTCTTTGTATTATCCCATAATGCATTCATGTTAGATGCCAGGAGTTTTTTCCAGAAGGTAGGCACACTATAGAAATACACAGAAGAAGAAGTGATGCAACGAGTATTTAAATATACAAGTTTATTATGAATAACAAAAAGCAGACACATACAAATTAAAATCACTTAAAATGTGCCATAGTACAGCACAGTATCTCCCAATTGGGAGGGGAACCAAGTCCCTAACCCAGGGACAACCCACACCCCTTCCTCAAGAACCCTCTAGTCACCCCCAAAGATGTAGAAAAAAATAAATAATAAACAATATTATTACCAACGCTTAGAAAGATAGGGGCTAAATTGTATTGTCCCATAATGCATTCATGTTAGGAGTTTTGTCCAGAAGGTAGGCACAGTGATGGTTACCCCTGTTGTGTGCACTGTGGCCAACATTTTTTCGGCTACGTTTGAAAGTTAGTGCGTCTATTTTCTGGACAAACCCTTTTCAAAATTCATCAGATTATATCTGCGATATGTAGATGACATATTTATTATAGTTACAAAAGCTGACTTCATAGAACTTCTGAACTGTAAATATATAATGAATATGCGCTTTACTTCGGTTTTTGGTGGGAACATTTTTGAGTTTTTAATGTAAAACTGAAGGTATTTGAAGGAGTTTTACGAACATAAGCATTCATGGCGACAAATTCATTGTTGCACTATGGGAGTTTTCATCCCTTGCATACGAGAGAACGACTGCTCGTTGTCCAGTTTTTCCAGTTTAGCACATAAGACTCCAACAAGAAATTATGAACCCCAACAAACAAAAGATGACAAAAAAAGGTTTGCCTTTTCGTTTGCATATAGTCCATTTGATGACATTATCTGGTCAGCAACATACAAAAATTGGGGGATTTTACAGGAGGACGAACAACTACAGGATTTGACAGATAGTTGACCCCTAATATCTTTCAGGTGCAGTATCACTATAAAAACAATTTAGTAACGAGCAATTTTACTACACCCAAAAAAGGAGGATTGGCTACAAAAGATCGTTCCCTTAGGCAACCATAAATGTGGTCACTGTAATTTTTGCAAATTCAACCCTCAGGCAAAATGGGTGCAGAAACCTTTATCACATGCAGGACCACATCCGTGTTGTATATTATCACGTTGTCCTGTGGAAGATACTGTATCGGAATAACAATCCCAAAATTATTTATTCGGATAAGAGAACATTTTAATTCTGTTTCCTCGGGCGATGCCTTAGATTAATAACACATATAAGGGATAAATATGCTGGAAATTGTGATAGTTGCTGGGAGATGAGGGGATAGGTCACTTGTGTTGCTGAGACAAGACCAGATATATCATTAAAGGGGCATTCCAGGAATATGAACGTCTGACACAAAAACCCATGATGATATAAATAAATGAATACAACAATACTCAATGTCATTAGTCACAAAACGGAGCTTAAATAATTTGATTTTATGATTTACAAAATTTATGGCCTCTCTAAAGTAGGTGGAGTTATCACTAAGATGGCCGCCACTGGAAACTACAAGTTCCATGATCCTTTAGTACTCAGTAACTCCACCTCCCTCTTATGCTCTGCTCCCAGTGATAATGTAACAGACTCTCCTGTTCTGTTACCATAGTAATGATGTGTAACTGCCATCACCACAACACTGACCATACTGGATGCTCTGCAACCAACCGACTACAGCCAAACTTAGTGGTGATCACATGACCTGCCCAGGCAGGTTCAGGCCATGTGATGTGGACATGTGACCAGTTGCCATCTTCTGTCCTGCAACGGACCGCGCGGAGGAAATTAACGGACTGATTTAAAGGGACAGTAGCATTTTAATTCTTCATTATAGTGTATGTCATCAGCATTTTCTGCTAAGGGGAGCAAAATTTTAAATAACAACTAATTACACAATAGCTTATATTTTGAGTGCCCACTTGTATATGAATTATGCTGATTCCTGGAATACCCCCTTTAAATATGATGCCATGAGACCAATGGTTCTAAATGATTTAAGTGTATTTTTATAGGAATGCTGTATTTTGTCTTCTTATGGACTTATTCTTATGTATACATTCCTGGAGGGTTTACCTTTAAGATGGCGTCTGTGACGTCATCTTAAAGGCAAAGTGTCAGCCTATGCATCTGCATAGGCTGGCACTGATAATACCCTGCAACACATTAGTATTGCAGAGTATTATCAAGAACAAGCAATCAGATGATTGCTTGTTCATATCCCATGGTGGATCATGTAAAAAATGTACAAAATAATGTTTTTCAATAAAAAATTACTTTATAAATCACTAAAAATGCCCATAAGCCCCAAAACATATAAAGAGACATATAACGCTCAAAAAAGTCTAAATCATAACACAAACCCCACATATATAGTATCACCGCGTCCGTAACAATCCATAGAATAAAACTAAATAACTATTGAACCCATATGATGAATGCCGTAAAAACAAAACGTCAAAAACCCGCCAAAAATTATGATTTTTACATATTATATCCCACTAAAAATGCAATAAATAGTGATCAACAAAACATATGTACTCCAGAATGATATTGTTGCAAAGAACAACATGTCCTGCAAAAAACAAGCCATCAACCAGCTCTGTAGCTGTGCCCCCATAACACAAGTAATGTCCACATGTGGGGGGTCGCTGCACTCAGGAGAAATTGTAGAACAAATTTTATGGTGAGTTTTCTCTTTTTATCTTTTGGAAATGTGTAAATTTTAGGGCTAAATGAACGTATAACCGACAAAATTTGACCATTCTAAATTTCACCGCCATTTTGATTCAATTACTATGAAGATCTCAAGGGGTTAACAATCTTTGTAAATGCTGTTTCTGATAGTTTGAGGGGTGCAGATTTGAAAATGGGTTGGTTATATAGGGGGTTTTGTTGCTAAATATGTAAAATTTGATTTCAAACAGTATTTATCCCCAAAATAGTCAATTCCGAAAATACGGAAAATCGCTATTCGATTTGTAGGCCGCGTGACGTCAAAATAAATTATCCAAACATTTCAAAAATTATGAAAATGTAAAGTAGACAAATGGGAAATGTTATTCTGCAAGTTATTTAGGTGGTAAATCTATCTGCCTGAAAACGCGGTGATTTTGAATTTCGAAAATGGCAAATTTTTCTAAAAATTCATCATTTTCTTCTTTTTTTTTGTAAATAAACGCAAAACTTATCAGCCAAAATTTACCACTAAAATGAAGTACAACATGTGGGGAAAAAACAATCTCAGAATCGCTTTGATAAGTAACAGTGTTCAAAAGTTATTACCACAGGAAGAGACACTGGTCAAATTTAAAAAAAAATTTGCGAGCCTTAACCTGCAAACAGGCTGCGTCCTTAAGGGGTTAACAAGTGTTTGTATTTTTCCTTTTGTATTTGTCTCCGCTACTAGCAAGAATTAAGAATAATGAATAGTTTGTGTCCCTCACTTGTGCACTAGGTAGCATTGCTGTTTTTGTTTTGTTTTTTAGAATCCATTAGCTTTGTAGAAGTAACTTTTTTAGGTACAGCTCTTACTAGTCCAGCCTGTGACTTCCTGGGCTAGCTATTCTTCCCCTACCAAGTTGAGATGTGTAGTGATGAGTGGCAGAGGGACAGAGTGCTGCGGTTGCTAGCCACTGCTCCTGTCTGCTCTATTATACTTCTTCCTGCATGCAGTCTCGGTTATGTGTTTGTGTACATGTAGGGATTGCTTGTTCACCAAGTTTTTACTTGCAGCAAGTGTTTCATTAGGGGGGGCCCAAATTGAGTATACCAGGCCCTAGTATCCTTTAGTCCTTTTCCCATCTATTTGGAAAGGTCTTTGTGCTCAGAGAGAGAGAGAGAAAATATGCCAGGTCTGGAGCTAGCCAGGGTAAACTGGCCATCACCTGCAGACATAGACTAGTTTAGCCACAGATTAAGGGACAATTTTCCCTTCCCTGTTTCCCTAGTTCTTGCTGCTCTCTTTATACGGTTTCCTGCTTCCGTGTAAATCGTGACAGGAAGAGGAGGAGCAGTTCCGACTGACTGTGCTGTGCGATGCAAGGTTTACTTTGTATACTTAACACCACAGTCAGTACATGCCCTCTGCTCCTGCAGTCTAGGCAGCCAGGACTTTCAAGTGAACAACAGAAGTCAGCACTCTACTGAAAGCCGACAGCTCACTTAAATTTGCCCCCAATAGTGTAAAGGTCTAACAAAGAACAGGTTCAAAGTGAAGTAGAGATAGTAGGTAGTTTTAATAAGAATCACTAAGAAGTCAGAAGAGCCAGATCTTTTTAGTGAACTAAGCCATATGATCCAGCTCACTAAGCAGAAACAGACTGACCATCACCACAGGACATGTAGTGATCTGCATGTGAGTATCACGATAACAAGCAGGTTTAATGTCAGAGTAATAGAATTTGAGACAAACATGTAAATTTTTAGTTGCCATTACTGTGGTAACAGAGCAGGATGGTCTACTAGAATATAACCTCAGAGATCACTGAGAGCAGAGCATTAAAGGAAGGAACTGTAACTGTGAACTGAGGGCCCATGGGAGTTGTTGTATCCTGTGTTGGCCATCTTGAATAAAACTCTGCCTACTTTCGAAAGCTAATTTCGAAATTTTGTTGATCATTAAAGATAGCTATTTAAGCTCTATTTTTCATTTACGTCATTGGGTATTGTTGCATTCATTAATTTATGTCATTACAGGCTTTTAAGGCAGAGTTTAGTATCCCTGGAATACCTCTTTAAAGCACTGTTTTATATTCTGGTTGCTTCTATTTAAAAGTAAACACTTGCAGTATGTGACATTATATTTCTGACTCATAATATTCATTTGACAATCCTGTGTCGCCAAGGAAACAGACTAACATTTTTTCAAACTCCGCTAAAAGGTCCATAATGAGAATGGTTTGTATTGCAGACTTTCAATTTCTGGGTGTCTTGCAGGCCATTCTTTGAGCTGCTGCAGTTCCAGGGCTGATTCTTAAACAGAATTACCCTGATTTCCTCCTATATTCAGACAGCTTAATTTACAACTTAGATTATCAGGGTACAGGGTTTAATTTTACTTTTATTTAGCTTCTGGAGCTAATACTACTATCTGACACATAGAAAGAGAGATGAGACAGATCAGAGATGAGAGATGATGAGATCCATTAGATGGATATAAAACACAAAGGGAGTAATTTATTTTGGAATTTTGTGCCCATATTTGCACCTAAATTTGTGACTTTTTCACTTGTCTAGCAAAACTAACCGAATTTCAAGAATTTGTCAATATTGCGCCTGATACATCTTTTAAATCCATATGTGAACGTATGAAAAAGTTGCAAAACAACTCCAGTCCAGACCAGGTGTAGGAAAAACTTTAGAAGAAGTTGAAGAAGAGATTGAGACTTTTGTTTGACTAGGCACAGCTGCCTAATATATCAACCTGTAAAATCTGAAAATAACAAGAAAAGACATGCACATTCACGACTAAAGATAAATGACCCCCAATGACACTTTCAGCTCTGCAAACTCACCTTTAACACACATAGAGCTATGCTTGCCTCATATAAAGCAAGCTGTAGCTTGTAGAGTATGTCTCTGCACACTGCTGCGTAGAGATGCGTATGAGAAGTAGAGATGCACAAATCAATTTGAACTAAGTGGAATACGAATTTCATAGAAAATTTGATTTGTCACATATCCGAAGTTTACGTTGATTCGTAGGAACAAAGTCCCCCCCCCTTTTTTTTAGCTTAATAGGCGTTAGCATAATGTGTTACATGGGGCAGAGAACTCTGGAAAGAGAAAGGAACACCCTCTATGACATCTGCAGACCTGTAAGCCAATCAGCGACCGGCAGGCTTATGTGATGTCACACAGCCCTATAAAAACTGTCATGCATTTGCTTTTCATTGCATTTTCATTGCATCTTGGCATTTCACACGGCATGTGCTGTCTGTAGCATCGTAGCATCTAGCATCTTTCTGCTCCAATCCCAGGGTGTGTGTTTAGGGGGATCTGTATACCCCAAATAGCAGTTCTTTTCTGTTACTGAAGTGACTAGGAAGAAATCTGTTTCATATTCTCACAGCTGCTGTAGTGATTTCTGCTCCTCTACCAGGGTGTGCGTTTTGGGGCATCTGTATAATGTAAATTCCCATACTTTTTTGTTGCTAAAGTTGAGAGCAAGAAATATACGTGTCAAATCCATGTTGTTTAAAGAGTAATTTTCACTCCAATTACAGGGTGTCTGTTGTGGGGTTTCTGTATAACACAAATTTCCATACTTTTTTGTGGCTAAAGTTGAGAGCAAGAAATAAAAGTCAAATTCACATAGTTTATAGAGTGATTTTTGCTCCAATTACAGGGTGTCTGTTGTGGGGTATCTGTATAACGCAAATTCCAATACTTTTTTGTTGCTAAAGTTGAGAGCAAGAAATACATGTCAAATCCACGTTGTTTATAGAGTGATTCTTGCTCTAATTACAGGGTGTCTGTTGTGGGGTATCTGTATAACGCAAGTTCCAATACTTTTTTTGTTGCTAAAGTTGAGAGCAAGAAATACGCGTCAAATTCACGTAGTTTATAGAGTTATTTACGCTCCAATTACAGGTTGTCCATTGTGGGGTATCTGTATAACGCAAATTTCCATACTTTTTTGTTGCTAAAATTGAGAGCAAGAAAAACATGTCAAATCTACGTAGTTTATAGAGTGATTTTCACTCCAATTACAGGTTGTCTGTTGTGGGGTAACTGTATAATGCAGATTCCAATACTTTTTTGTTGCTAAAGTTGAGAGCAAGAAATACGTGTCAAATCCACGTAGTTGATTAACCACTATGTCAGAAAGAAAGATGGCAGGTGGAGCAGGCAGAGGTTACAGCACAGTAAGGGGACGTCGCAGCAGGGGTGATTCTGTGAGGCCAGAACTGCTGTTGTCATCTAGCAGCATTGTATTGATCAACAACCCAAAGGTTATTGATTGGTTGACTAGGTCATCCAATTCCTCAAATATAACATCTGATAACCCCAGCCAAAAGACTGTGGGTTCGTCAGATACAACAATTAGTTGGCATGGTCCAGGAGCAGGTCAGCAGCCTCACCTGTCCTTAACCAGACTCTGTCCTGTTCATTTCCCGCAGCCAGAGAGCTACTAGGTGGTCTGGGCTTAGCGCCACTATACAGCGAGAACGAAGTTTTTGAGGACAGTCAGCAGCTGCTTGGCAGTGATTAGGTGGGGCACACATCCGCTGCTTCGTGCAGTAGGCAGGCTGTGCATACTGATACCGTTGGGGAGAGTAGCTGTGACAGGGAAACGCAAATCGACAATGATATCGCTGATTGCACTTGGGAGCGGGGTGTAGTAAGGGATTCATCACCGTCAGGTGAAGAGAGTGTCAGGTTGTGCGACAGGCAGCTACTGTGGCTGTGAGTCAGCAGGGTGCCAGCAGTGTATGGATGGGAGCCAAACGGCCGCGCGCTACAAATCCTGATTCGCAGATCCAAGTAAACATTGGCACAAGGGCTCAGCGAGGCAGGTAGTCGCTCAGTGCAGAGTGTTGTCGGTAAAGTCACCATCTCGGCTGTGTGTGGCAGTTTTTTGTTAAAACACCAGAGTAGCCGAGCGTGTGTATATGTCAATTCTGCATTCAGAAAGTAAAGCGTGGCCAGGGAGCTAACGTTGGCACCATGGCCCTGCGTCAACGAATGCAGCGTCACCATTCAATAGCCTGGGAGAGACCGGTCTCAGATGTAGTCCATCCTGCTGGTGCAGCAACAGCAGCAGCTCCTAGTGGCACACATGCCGTTTCAGCCAGTCAAGGCTCCAGCACCTCGGCTGAAAGGAGCTGTTTGTCTTTGACATCATCTGCCGGTCCAGATGCTCCTGCTCCTCGCTACGCATGGTGCCAGCTGTTGTTGAGAGAGGCGATAACATAGAGACAACTGGATGCGTCCAGCCATCCTAAGGTGCAGAAGCTGACAGGCTCCAGTCCAAGTTGTTGGTACTGCAGTCCCTCCTTTTCCAAGCCGAAATTTCTTTTCCAAAAAGGCAGGGCCAGTCCTTGAGCTTATCGATTTTTTCCAAGGTGCATGGCAGCGCGGACGTGTGGAGCTGTAACTATGGTCAGGGACAGTACATGTCCTTTTAGGTCCACTGGATGAATGTGCTTCCCGCCCAGCCACACCAACAACTTGAACAGGAGATGCTGCTTTCTCCTTCATGTTGTCAAACTGCTGTTCCTTCACCAATGTCCGCCTCCTCCTCCTCTTTCTCCACCATCCCCTCAGCATTCAGAAGTCCAAGTGCTGCTACATCCTACCACATGTGGAGGGCACAGTGTCAAGCAGTGTCACGCAGTTCTACACCTGGTTTGTCTGGGCAAACCAAATCCCTCAGGGAAGGACCTGCTCCAGGTCATTCAAGAAGAAATCAATGTGTGGCTTTCTCAGCGACAACTGCAAATCGGAACCATTGTGACAGACAATGGGAGGAACATGGTGTACTCGCTGCACCGAGGAGGGATTGTCCATGCCATTGTGCATGGTGCACGTGTTCAAGCTGGTTGTCAACAGGTTCCTGAAGTCTTCCACCCATCTGCAAGCCATTCTAAAAATGGCCAGGAACCTGTGCATGCATTTCAGCCATTCTTAAAAAGCCAAGGGCACCCTCCTTGAGTTGCAGCGACAAAGCGGCTTCCCCCAGCGTAGGCTGATATGTGATGTTTTCACCTGTTGGAATTCCAGCCTCCATATGTTAGACCATCTGTATGAACAGAGAAAAGCTATTAATGATTTTTTGATGATGCAAGTGGACATGAGTGTAAGATTGATGTCAGCCACTGGCAGCTCTTGTGTGACACCTGCCGTTTGCTGAGGCCCTTTGTAGAGGCCACGTTATTTGTCAGTTGTCAGGACTGTGGAATGAATAACGTCATTCCACTGCTTCATGTCCTGGAACGAATGCTGCAAAATCTGTCTTGTCATGGCACTGGAGAAATGGCAACTACATCTCATGGCAACATGTGTCCAGTGGGGGCTGAACTTGAGGAGGAGGAGGACATTGGAGCACATTGGTTTTTCTATTCAGGTGACAGGAGAGGAGGAGCAGGAGAAACTGAAGAAGGTAGACGATGTGGCAGATGACCCAGAAATACTGTGGCAGTATACAGTCAAGATGGAGGCCGGGAGTCCCTCAGAGTCACTTGCGCAGATGGCCCGCAGCATTCTTCTTTGCCTAACTAGTGACAGCCGAATAGTCAACATCCAGCATAGGGATGACTTTTGGCTCTCCACCCTCTTGGACCCTCGCTACCAGCAAAAATGGGTGCATTTTTTGCAGCTGCCAAGAGGGAGAAACAACAGGCATACTATAGAGATATACTGTGCAGACAGTTGGCCACTGCTTATGTGCGCCATTGTCCATTCTCTGTAAGGTCTGACCAGGGGATTCCTGGCAGTCATCGCTCATGTACTACTGCCGCGGCTGCTGTGTGGGGATTGGCGGGTAGGAGCAGTAGCTTCTCCATCAGCAGCAGCTTAAGTCTGGAGTCCTTAATGAGAAGCTTCCTTCACCAGTCTAGGGAGGACGGCAGCCGCCACCAGCAGCAGCAGGACATGGAGCAGACCCTGCAGGTGGTGGTCTACTTGGACAGCACTCTACCACCCCAGATAGAGGATCCACTGGATCCACTGGACCACTGGATATCAGTTCTAGGGAAAGGGGGGTGATTTGAATTTTTAGGTTTTTTATTATAATTTTTTTTTTTAAACTTTTTTTTATTTTTACTTTTTCTATTTTTCAGACTCCCTAGGGTACTCTAACCCTAGGTAGTCTGATCGATCCTATCATATACTGCCATACTACAGTATGGCAGTATATGTGGATTTTACTCCCCATGCATTACAATGTGCAATTAGCACATTGTAATGCATGGGTTAAAACGAAGTAGCCTCGGGTATTCGGAACACCCGAGGTTACCATGGCGACGGATCGCTGCTCCCCGTGACGTCATCGAGGAGCAGCGATCCACAACAAGATGGCGGCGCCCATGCGGCACCTTCTCTTTGAAGCTTCCTTCACCAGTCTAGGGAGGACGGCAGCCGCCACCAGCAGCAGCAGGACATGGAGCAGACCCTGCAGGTGGTGGTCTACTTGGACAGCACTCTACCACCCCAGATAGAGGATCCACTGGACTACTGGGCAGCCAAACTTGATGTGTGGCTGCAACTTGCGGAGTTTGCATTAGAGAAGCTGTCCTGCCCGGCCAGTAGTGTGGCATCAGAGTGGGTGTTATGTGCAGCAGGGGCCATCGTTACCCTGAGGAGAAACCGCTTGTCCACTCATAATGTGGAGAGACTAACCTTTGTCAAGATGAATCAGGCGTGGATCGGCTAGGATTTCAACACACCAATGCCTTATGCATCATATTAGATCAGCCATGAAGCCTCCCCCAAACGTTGAGTCTCATCATTATTTTATATTGTGTTTCCTTATAGGCCGTGCAAATTGGCGATTTAGCTGCCCTAATCCAAATTACCTGCCAAAGGGCTGGGAAAATAGTGCGTCTGGTGTCTGTCTCCCATTTAGTCATGTATGTAGTCAAGATCTGGTATATAGTTGATATCGAACCTCGGCACGAGGTACCCCTCCTAAACAAGCGTTCAAATTCAGAGGGCCTGGAGACCTTCGCTGAGCCATACTGATCAGTAACATAGTGTCTTATTTGCATATAATGGCTCGTAAGGTATGAGAATTGTCTTGACTCCATTGTAAAAGGGTCCACCAAGTCCGCCAGGTGAAACAAACCTGCTTTAGACCACTGTCTCACCATATGGGCTGTCAGGCTGTCTGGTATAGCAGGATTATATAAGGGGGACACTTAGAGGAGAGATTGAACCATTTTTGGCACGCTTGCCAAGTGGACAATGTGAATGTAATAGGGCCCAATAGTGGTTGGGTAGGCTGGGGGGGGGGGCGGTTAGGTCCCCACAGACATGAATTAGGATGCATCAGGGCCAACCAGAGCTTCTCTATTTCGACCCACTTAGTATAGGCCGCTGAGACCACCCAATATGGTATAAATAGTAGCTGTGTTGCCCAGAAATAATTCACAAAATGTGGGACCGCTAGGCCTCCTCGGGTTTTGGGGGAAAGCATGACCGATTTAGGCATTCTATGTCTTCTGTTATCCCAAATGAAGTTAAAATATCTCCTTGTAGAGCCTAAAGTTCATTTTGCGGTACTTTAATTGGCTAAAGTAATTAGTTCTAAAGTAATATAAAAGTTTCGGCAACCAGGTCATTTTAACTGCGGCCACATGACCGAGCAGGGAAATATGATGCCCCTTCCATTAAGTCAACACAGCTCGTAAATCCTTAACCCCTTAACGACTTGGCCTTTTTTAGTTTTTTCACTTCCATTTTTCACTCACCAACTTCAAAAATCTATAACTTTTTTATTTTTCCACATAAAGAGCTTATTTTCTGCGTAACAAATTGCAATTCATAGTGACGGTATTTAATATTCTATGGCGTGTACTGGGAAGCGGGAAAAAAATTCCAAATGCAGTGAAACTGGTGAAAAACCACATTTGCGACGTTTTCTTGTGGGCTTGGATTTTACAGCTTTCACTCTGCGTCCCAAATGACATGTCTACTTTATTCTTTGGGTCGGTACGATCATGTGGATACAAAATTTGTATAGGTTTTATAATGTTTTCATACATTAAAAAAAATTAAAACCTCCTGTACAAAATATTTTTTTTTATTTTGCCATCTTCTGGGGCCAATAACTTTTTCATACTTTAGTGTACGGAGCTGTAGATAGTGTCATTTTTTGCGAATTTCGATGGTGTTTTCATTACTTTAATTTTTGGGACTGTGCGACCTTTTGATCACTTTTTATTCATTTTTTTATATTTTTCAAAATGGCAAAAAAATGCCATTTTCGACTTTGGACGCTATTTTCCGTTACGGGGTTAAACGTAGTGAAAAAACATTATCATATTTTGATAGATCGGGCATTTTCGGACGCGGCGATACCTAATGTGTTTATGATCTTTACTGATCTTTACTGTTTATTTATTTTTATATCAGTTCTAGGGAAAGGGGGGTGATTTGAATTTTTAGGTTTTTTTATTATAATTTTTTTTTTTAAACTTTTTTTTATTTTTACTTTTACTATTTTTCAGACTCCCTAGGGTACTCTAACCCTAGGTAGTCTGATCGATCCTATCATATACTGCCATACTACAGTATGGCAGTATATGTGGATTTTACTCCCCATGCATTACAATGTGCAATTAGCACATTGTAATGCATGGGTTAAAACGAAGTAGCCTCGGGTATTCGGAACACCCGAGGTTACCATGGCGACGGATCGCTGCTCCCCGTGACGTCATCGGGGAGCAGCGATCCACAACAAGATGGCGGCGCCCATGCGGCCCCTTCTCTTTGTAGCCGCCGGCAGCATTGCTAGCACCGATCGCGGGTGTTACCGGTAAGCCTTTGCTGCAATATGCAGCAAAGACTTACCGGCTATGGAGAGGGCTCGGCCCGCAAGCCCTCTCCATGCACCGGGACCGGGAAGGGGTTAAATAGAGGGGGGTAATTGGCATTGTATAGTGATGAATAGGATGCCGTTAACTATACCCCTAGATACTTAAAGTAATTTGTCTTCCACTGGAACTGATAGTTTTGTTTCAATAAAGACAATTCTTCAGATGGAATGTTCACAGGTAGGGCTTCCGTATTTGTAGTGTTTACCTTATACCCAGCTAAACTACCATATTCCCGAATAAGTGCATGTAAGACTGGAAGGGAGGTATGGGGGGACGTTATGGTCAATAGAACGTCGTTAGTGAATAATGATATTTTGAACTCCTTATCCCTTACTAGCACTCCTCGGACATCAGGATTAAGCCTAATTTTCACTGCCAGGGGTTCTATACATAAAGTGAATAATAAGGGGGAGAGTGGGCACCCCTGCCTAGTACCATTGTGTATGGCAATGGGGTCTGACATGGCATGAGGAAAGCAGACAACTGCTGTAGGTACACTATACAACCTATGAATTGCTCTTAAGAAGCTCCCCGTAATTCCATATGTTTCCAGAGCAGCTATCATAAATGACCAATCCAATCTATCGAAAGCTTTCTCCGCATCTAGGCTAAGCAACAAGGCGGATCGATTCCATATTTATCACATCAATTAGATCTACAGTGCGTCTGGTATTGTCAGATCCTTGTCTCCATGGGACAAAGCCAACTTGGTCTTTGTTGACCAACTGTGGGAGCCATTCATTAAGCCTATTAGCCAAGATGGGGATAAAGATCTTTAGGTCAGAACTAAGCAGTGCGATAGGTCTATAATTGCCACATTTCCCTGGTTTAAGAATTAATGAGATGTAAGATGCCAGCGTATGGCGGCGAGGGAGGGTTCCTTCTAGGAAGGCATTAAACAGTGACAACATATAAGGGAGTAAATCTTCCAGGTAAACTTTATAATACAGATAGGTAAGTCCATCTGGCCCAAGGGATTTTCCCGAGGGAAGCGTCTTAATTGCTTCACCTAACTCCTCCTTAGATTAAGGGTAGCTACTGCTGCATCCGGTAACTTTGGCAATTGGCAGGTGGACAAATACGATTTTAATAAGTCTTGCTTCGCGTTCACGTCTTGGGGGAGATTACTGAGAAGCGCATACAGTTTAGTGTAATAGGCCCTAAACAGGTGTGCGGATTTCTTGCGGATGATACCTTAGGTCACCTCTTGTATCCTTAATTGCTTGGGGGGGTACCGTTGGTATGCCTTTCCGACACTAGTCGTGCTAAAAGTGTATGCAGTTTATTACCTTTCTCATTATATCTCTGTTTCGAGAAAGTTAGTAATTTTTCTATTTTCTGGTAAGCGTAATCCCGTAATTTAGCCCTTGCTGCCACTAGTGCTCGTAAATGTACTGTGCTCGGCGAAGATAACATTTTTACTTCTAAGTCCTTAATTGTATGTAGGATTTTCTTGTAATATTCTGAGCCTTTTTTTTTCACCCTTGCAGATACTGCCATACATTCCCCCCGTACAACTACCTTGTGCGCCTCCCATAACGCCTCTTTTGAGAGAGGAGAATGCTCCTCCCTGTCATAAAGGGCACGAATGGCAGCCCTAATCTATTCCCGTAGTATGGGGTCTTTGACTAGTGATTCATTTAGCCGCCATCTACTAATCTTAGTGTAAGGGTTACGGAAACTGGCGCATGATCGGACCACGAAATAGTGCCAATGTCTGTTGAACCCAGAAGACGTAGGGCTATAATATTCCCAAAAAAGGGATAGTGCGAGAAGAAAGAAAAGGAGCGCCCGCCTGGGTGACCTATTCTCCATAGATCATATAATGAGTGTAGCCGGATAAGTTTATGGAATTCCCTAGCCACTCGCTCCTGTGTTGCGGTTGCAGGACCAACAGTCATAGATAGGCGATCCATCGTTGTTGAGAATATCATATTTAAATCTCCCGCTATCATTACCATTGCTGGGGAAAGTGCTGTAATTTCCGCAGTACCCTTCCTAAAAAGGGCTGTACTAAATATTAGGTGTATATATATATATATATATATATATATATATATATATATATATATATAAAATCGGGTTTCCCCTCAGTGTCCCTTCTAAAATAATATACCTCCCTCCCGGGTCCAAGTGCTGAGTGGAGACTATCACAGGGCATGTATCTGATAGGACTATTGCCACCCCTGCTTTTTTACGGTCATGAAATGCCGAAAAGGCATGTGGAAAATAATGTCTAGCAAAGTTAAAATTCCCTGCTCGGTCAAAGTGGGTCTCCTGTATAAAAACTACTTCTGCCTTCAATGACCGATTCTCTCTCAGTAGCAAACGGCATGTAACATTACAGTTAAGGCCTTTTGCATTCAATGTTAACCATTGGGATTTTTAGTTGTAATATAAATGCTTAGGTCATGCTTACTCACCACATTATGGATGTGAAAACAGCACAAACCGTTACTTGCTGGACCAGCCAGTACAGTGCAAGGCAATCGTTCACCTTCACAGCTCCGAGAGGAAGGGAAAAATATGAGGTTAGGGAAGACAAAGACAAAAAGGTGACAGAGACAGACATACAGTGTCATCAAATAGTCCGGGCCAAGGGCACCCGGTCTCAGGGAACTCCTCCAGGGAGCAATCGTCCTGTAACGGACTAACAGTGTCCCATAAGGGGAAACAACACTGACCCAACTGCCATATAGTGGGGGGTAAACCATTACTCGTTAGGACCAGTGGCAACCAATGCCCCCCCCCCACAATAATAGTGCAAATTTATGTTGAATCCACCACCGCGAAGTCAATCACGTCTTCACAGAACCTGATGGGAAAGAAGATAATTACAGATAATTACAAAACACCACTTTTCAGATACAGTAACCATATCACTCAGCCCTCCAATGGGGCAGCTGTAGACCGGTCAGATGGGGATATTAATCCCCGTAAGCACCTTTTCTTCTGGCGCACTGGTTGCCAAGCTGGGGAAGGCGATGGGGGCGGTAGTCCCACTTCCCAATCAGTCAGTTGGGGCTCAGCAATACCTAATTCTTTGCATAAGCGGGGCAGGTCCAGAAAAAAGCGTAGAAGTGAAGTGGTCCCGTCCTTCCTGACGGTGAGGGTGAAAGGGTATCCCCATTTGTATGGCAAATGCGCTTCACGAAGCACTTCAACCCTTGCTGCAATGTGGTGTAAATCTTGTCTGACTGCAGATATCTCAAAACGGCATGTCTCGACTACCTCCGAAATTAGTTGTTGAAAGTCCTTCTTTGTTGGGAGGGTGTGCATAAACTGAATCATAGAGGCAGGAAACTGGTTAATATTTTCACCAGAAAGAACTGAAGGGGTTAATGAAGCAGGCCTAAAAAGTGTCATGTGCAAATTGGGACATGGATGGTGTGGCCCCCAAATCTTATGAGTCTTCCCTGAGTCAATCCCTGAGGGGTTGATGGCAGCTGACAGAGATTGACAAAATTCTGCATATAAAGGGGTGTTCTGGTGCACAGTCGGTGTTTGTGACACATTTATCATGCAGTGTCTGACAGAAGTGTGGCGCATGCTGTATGTTAAAGGTGCACTGAAAAAAAGTTGATGCATTCTGCTGGAGAAGTGCTTGAGGTGCCAGATTCATGAAGACAGTGCAGTTTGCACTTCTTTTGATAAATTTTTGACCAGCTATTCTTCAACATATAGTTTGGAAGAAACATGTTATTTCTGAAGAAACCTGTTCCAACCACCTGTTTTGTTCCAATCAAAGTGTTAAATGCAATTCTGTGTATTTTTCCTCATTAAATGTGTATAAGTAATTGCCTTCATAGTGTGTGGAAGATGTTGGGTGGAAAGTAAGTTGGCAGATTGCAGCTAATGGGTACAATCATAATTTTGATCAGATTTGATCTGCCTAGCCAAGATATATATGGGCATTCCAATGCTTGATTGTATGAGGTATAAAAGGGGATATTTCAGATGGCACCACTGGTCAGGGTTCGCTGCTATTTTATGGCCCCAGTAGGTGATGGATTTATCAGCCATGTAAATGTAATAATGTAGTAGAAGTCATGTGATCGTATCAGTGGGGAATAACACAACTGACATAGTAGTATTTTTCTTGAAATTGGAGATGTTTTGAAACTTCTTAAACATTAGGAAATTGACGTCAGTGAATTAAATGTTTCCAGCATATGCAGTTAAAGAAGTGGCTTGAAACACTTGTAGTAGTGGGCAGGTAGAACAATATGTGTGAATAATACATTGCAGATGTTTCCGTACATCTGCAATGTGTTCTTCACACATAATGTTCTTCACATACTATTGTGAAGAACACCGTCCGATAAGTTAGCAGATGTTCAGAACATCTGCAATGTGTTCTTCACTGTGTTGTTTCTGTGCTCGAGATGGGCTGTGATGTGATCAGGGTTGGACTGTTGGTCCTGCTCCAGGCCACTCCGCTCCAGCCTCCACGTTAGCCCCCACTCCTCTCCTCCATGCCCGCTCCGTTTAGCTCCAGCCCCAGCACCGCTCCTCCATGCCCGCTCCAGCCTCAGCTCCGCTCCTCCATGCCTGCTCCGCTCCTCCATGCCCACTCCAGTCCCCGCTCTGCTCCTCCATGCCCACTCCAGCCCCCGCTCCGCTCCTCCATACCTGCTCCAGACCCCGCTCCGCTCCACTTCAGTCTCTGCTCCTGCATGCCTGATTCAGCCTCAGCTCCGTGATGCCCGCTCCATTGTGCTCCAGTCACCACTCCGCTCCTTCATCGTTCGTCCACCGTTCTTCGGCTAAGTTAACAGATGTTCGGAACATCTGCAATGTGTTCTTTCACTGTGTTCTTCACTTAAATGATCCTGTGTTCACTGTGTACACTGTGTTCACTGTTTTAATTGTATTCTTCACTGTTCTCCACTGTCTTTTCTTAATTAAATGCTCAATCTGGAGCAGGGGAAAAACTTGTCCGAGCCATTCCGAGTATGCTAATGCTCCAACAAGCATCAAGTTGTTATACTTGCTCACCTCTAGTGATGCTCATAATTATTGAACAGCAATGACTCTAGCACAGAGAAATATAATAACTACATTTTCTAATGGTAACAACACTCACCAATAAGTAAGAAGTGTACAGGTCTTTGCTTGAAAGACTTCAGCACATCTGCGGCCACAGGACATCACTAGACTCTCACATTACTCTACTTCTAGTCTCTTCCACAGTTCTGTGACTCCTGTGGGTTTCTTTGCCATAACTTTGTCACCAAAGATTTTCTAGAGATTTTCTATTGGGTTTAGATCAGATCTTTTGCATGAGAGGCCCTACTCCTGCTGCAGAAAACATTCCACAAACCATGAGACTTCTTTCACCACTGATTGAGCACACTTTGGCTTCAGTATTTTTACAGACAAACATGATGCTTCCCATCAAAACCAAATGAATTAAAGTTGCTTTCATTACTAAATGAACTGTAGACAACTTAACCTCTGTCCACACAATATGCTCTTCAGCAAAGGTGAGTCTAGTCTTTGGATTCTTTTTTCTAATGAGGGATTTGGTCACTGTGGAGTGGGCTTTAAGTTCAAATGCTCTGAAACGTGAAGACACTATGACAAGACAGCTTCTTATCCTGTTCAGTGCAGAATGGATGAGCAATTCCAACTGCAGTGTTAAAAAGATTATCCATGGAGATCCTCCATGTCCTATCTTGCATTTGTCTTTCAAGGGCGGTCAGTCTTCATGGGGGACATGAATGAGTTTGTGATGTTGTAAAAATTCCATATTATAGAAATCACACACTTGGGACTGCCAACTTCTCTTCCTATGGCTGATAAGGTCACCCCTTTGGCTTTCATCTGGATAACCTGCTGCCAGAGGGGTTTCAGTCACTTTGGAATGGCACACCATTGTCAGTAAAAACTGGAAGGAAATTAGTGTCAGGTGCCAGAATAACAAAAATATCTTGGAAGTATATGAAGGTGTTCTCAAATTTTGATCAGTGTTATTTTACAATTATCTCATTCAAATTTTTGTTCTGTGTGTTAGAATATATACAATTAATAAAATAATCTTAACATTTTACTAATGTTACAATATTTTCATGGAACTATACAATGACCGGATATTTAGAAAATTGTTTTTTGTTCTCTAATTTTCACCACTAACATTTATTAAATGCTTTGGACTACATTAACAAAGGGTTTTAGACATTTTTATGACCATGACAAAAGGGCATTCCCACAGGATGCTTAAAGGAGCTGGCCAGTATTTAACATAAATTGCCCGTGTCTGCACCTGTACAGCAATGGCGCAACCACAACCAGGCTTGGCGCTAGCTGTAAGACTAGGTAATTGATGGCGAACTCACCCTGCGACGTCCCTGCGGGCTAAGGCCCTGCCAAAAGCAGATAAACCGTGAACCCACTATTAGGAACTTAACTGATGGTCCCTGGGCGACCCTACAAGATGACAGGGAAGGCTTACTTCATCTGGCAGCTGCTGGATGGTGGAGCGGACAGGTAACCGAAATACAGGAATAGACCAGTGATCACACTGGCGCACAGAAACCAAACACAGGTCTAAGACAGGTCACACTGGGAGAGACAACAACACTGAGGGACAAACAACAGATACAGGCAGACAAGCGGAGACAAACAAACCGGGTCAAAACCTAGATGGCTGTAAAAGTACAAAATCAGATTCAAAACACAGAATACCAAGATAGCAAGAGCACTAGATACACAGGTAAGACATGAAATAACCAGCAAGCTCTGATGGAAGAAGGCAGGTATATAAGGCAGTTCCCAGAGCAGCACACTGGGGAAACTGTCCATCAGGCTAGTAACCCTTACTGCGCAGGGCTGATATACCGGGAGCAGGTTGTGGCTTAGTTAATCCAAACACTAAACCACAGTTCACACACAAATTAATGCCATCTATTCTGCAATCTGTGGAATACTGCGATGTTTAGTCACAGACGTTACAGCCCATGTGCCTTTACTGCCTTAATAATATTCCCTAAATGTTCACCATTCCTCATCCCTAATGCTTCCTTTAGTTCGGTGTGCAGACTCTATGTGTACTTTGTAGGATCTTTTATTACATGTCTCTTAAAATAAATATGAGGGATCTGTAGCAGCTATGTAGCAGTTATGACTCATTCTGCTCCCCCCTTCCTTCTCACTGTGTCTGTCAGTGAGACGGATTGAGAGAAAAAAAAACACACTGGAGACTGCCATTAGGATGGACTGAACGAGACAGAAAAGGGAAGTTGTGTATGTATGTAGAGTGCAGCATGGTGAGAACAGGTATAGGCAAAGACAAAGGTACATATACATGCAGAGACATGTGTAATGGAAAAGATTTATTGAAAGTGGCCAACCCCTTTAACATGGACTGAAGGAGTTTGCAGATTCTCTGTAAGGGTAGCAGGAAGTGATTGCATCAATCCTATAAACATATGGAGGCACAGCCCATAGCCAAACTGCCAGCACTCCCACTTCTACTTTTTATGTAGCCTGCACTTTCATGTCTCTTCTGCTTCCTTCTAACACAGCTAAGCCGTCTATTGCTGCAGACACTGCGTTGTTTATTTTTGGCTGCATGATTGTAAGGCAAAATCTTCAGATCGCTTATCAATGCGATAAATGGTACTGCTAAGAAAATTATAGATAAGTGACTAAATTGTAGAATTGGGATATTCATGGAACTGGTAATTAAAGGTAAATTCATAAATTGTCACATGTGCAACATATGTTGACAAATGGAATTCCTAAATCTCTATAATATGTCTGCCTTTACTTGCTACAAGCATGCATTACAAATATCATCCCTTTTTCTGAAGAGAATTCCTGTTAAACACCTTTAAAACAACTGTTCCCAAATATGTCAGTCTTTATTTAAGAATAATTAGTCAACATATTAAAATGAAGAAAAGACCATACCCCCCAAAATAGAATTAAAATAGGAGCCTTGATTGTGTGCAAAACATATGCACCTGTGGGTAGAAAATGTTAGAAAAACAATTGGATAACAATTTTAAGTGCATGAAATCTACTCCAATTTACTGTGCACCATGTGTAGTAGTGATTTTAAATATATATCTTGTTGCAAAAGAACAGAAAGCTTTGAAAGTAGCAAAGCAGGTGGTAAATGCATCACAAGAACAAGCCCTTACATAAGAGAACAATTTACACAATAAAAGGCAAAGTGATCTTTTAACTTCCACTGCTAGACAAAAACATCTTGCTAAACCTTTGTAAAAAAAAAAAAAAATCCCAGCAATATTTCAACAACAGGTGTTTTAAAGATTTTGGATATCTTCAAAGTATCCAGAAGACGAACGCCAGCTATTTCAGGTGTTTGTCTTGATTCATAAAAATATTTTTTTAATTTGTAAAAAAGTAAACTAAAAAAAAAAGAAACAAAGAGAAACCAAAAAAATTTAAATGCCGAAAAGTTATTTGTCTATTGCTAACTGAGACAAGTCATTTCTTTGAATGTGAAACTTATTGGTTAAAACTTTGTTGCTGGAATTGTGTGATAAATGCGTTAACAGCCATGACTGGAATATAAAATGTTTTGAGCTGGAGGTTTATTTCAGGGATGGCCAACTAAGCTCAGATAAGAATAAAAATTCTATGAATATGGTAAATTCACATTTTGTGTTTTTGATTTTTTTTTTTACGCAATATAAAGCTGAGGTATTGTAAATCTGCTATTAGACATATTTTTGTAGCCATGGATTATGGGATAATCAGACTTTTATATGTCTTTTATATATAATTCAAAGTATATAGGCAAGGAGTCGATGTTAAAAAATACTAATTCTAATTTCTGTATTTTTCAGTTTTCTGTATAACACAAGGCAAAGGATTAAAAATTATGGCAATAAAATAAGCTTCAGCCGTAGGACATTCAGGTGTCACTCACTGATACTGAATACATTTACAGTTACTGTGTGGAAGGCCTTATGGTCATGTTCAGCTGTAGGTGTATATGGGCCTTGTCTGTCAGAAGATGTACTGTCTATTTCATGTTTGGCTTGAGAAGGATTCATAACATAATTGCTTAGTGGCCAACAAGTTAAAGGTGATGGAGCAGCCAGCTGAGATACATGAAAGCACCCTTCAAGTGACAGGTGTATAGGTTGGAAGCTGCGAGCACATCATGTTGGCTAGAGGACAATACCTAGAGGTATCTGCAGGTGCAAAATGTAATCATGACACTACAGTGGAGAGGGTGTGTAGAGTGTAATACCATTGGGACCCATCTTGTTTAAAGTAGTCCCGTCACACTTAATACAATGGTTTCCACCTATCACATTGTGACAACTTCCTTCTGTGGTCTGCATCCTGTACTCTTTTCTTTTTGGTGTGGTACCTTACCTTATTATTTTGAGGCATATTTTGCCCTTTAGTTTATATGTTTTCCCCCTGTGAAAAGTGTATTATGGTTATACTTTTGTATGTTGTGACTATTTAGTATTTAGGGGCAGACTCCCCTCTTTAGGAGACACATTTATGTGTCCTATTTTTATTGTTTCACCAAATACTTTCACAAAATTTTACGTGAAATCTGTATACAGAAATTTTAAAAGTTAAGGATTTTTTTCATGTGGGGAGTAAAAATGGAAAAGAAAAAAATAAGAGAGGGCTGTGTCCTTAAGCAGTTAAATTAAATTTGAATTCCCAGATGGGAATACCACTTTGATATAATTATTTTCTCCTAAATTGTTGAATAAGAAAATAAACATAATATAACATCAACCTTGGGTTTGTCATGTATAACAACATCTCATTTGTAATTTTGTCCCTGTTCTCACTAGATCCAAATGCCTCCATTTTGGTATCCAGTCTTAATTCAATCGCTAAAGGTATTATCCTCATTGCAAAAAGCAGAGAACAGGGAAGTGGACAACTCTATGATAAACAATGTTTGATTACAACCTTCATTTAAACTAGCTTTTGGTTCTGTGTTACACAACTTAATTTTAATGTTCTCCAGAGACCAAGTTCCCAAAAGCTTTTCACAGGTAATCCCACTCAACTCAAACATCTTAACATCTATGTCATAGATCGCAGGCACACCCGTGCCCCTCTCCATGATGCGGTACCCCCCCAACACACACACACATACTCCCCACGATCCTGCTCCCATCCTGGCTAGGATGCGCGCGCGTCCCAGTGCCAGCACTCTAAGATTTAAAGGGCCATCGTTGGTTGGCGCTGACCACTTCCAAGTTTCCACAAAGACCGGTGGCTCCCATCATTCCCCGCCAGATCTTTGAGCAACCTAGCCATAGAGAAAGCTTCCTGTGTTCCCTGCATTGTTCCTTGTTCCCTGCTCTGCTGTATTACTGGACCACAGACCTGACCTCTGCATCTCTGTTGCCAGCCCTTACTACATGCCTGTCCCTGAAATCGAGCCTAGTTCCTGATTCTGTACTGCGACCTTGGCTGCCAACGCAGGCTAGTGGCACACATGGAACGACCTGGTGGTACCCTGTCACAGCAAGACCATCCTACTTTGTGGTGGGCTCTGGTGAAAACCAGGTGCCACTTAGATTCCGGTCCCAGGTGTCGACTAGTACCATCTCCAACGATGGTTCAGGGGGTTCACTGACCCTGAGTCCTGACAGTTACTAAGGAGGGAAATGTGTAGGTATTAGACTGCCAGCACACATAGTTATGGTACATTTGTAAATTAATCAACAACTTCTCATAGATTGTAACATTCATATTAGAATTAAATGAAGGTATTAATGACAACTTTTGAAAGCTACTAATTGATTCCACATTGTTTTTAATTGCTGTGAAATGCGTAAAAACACAACTCTGACGCAAATCAATCTATCACAAATCAATACCCCTTGTCTTGTAGAACAATTCTGTCTGGTTTTCATGATTCCAGGTGCCCAGCAGTTTCACTGCTATCTTCCTTAGTTTAGTCTGTACCTGCAATAGCGGTATCCACTGTCTGTGCTGATTATCCCTGTGAGACTGTAGTTTATTTACAAAACTGATACATATAATGTTTTACAGAAGTGAGGAGCTGCTGCTCCCTGCTCATTCATTGTGCTTTTAGCAGGAGAGCCATGTATGCAGATCTGATGCAAAAGTTTCCTTGCAAAAAATAGTAAGTTAAAAAGTCTCTCTTGCTCCCAATCAGTCCCTACACCACAGCTTGTGATTCTCCAGAACTTTGTCTGTCTCTCTCATTACCTCAATTACCTCAGGGTTAATAGTTTCCCTGCTATGTAGAAAGTGTCCAGAGAGTGGTAATTGGGGAAGGGTAGCTGCAGATGAATGTATGACAGAGCTTGGGGTTTCACATCATAGGTCGGCTGCGGGTGTTTGGAGAGGGTCAGAGAGCATTTGCTGCATATTACAGGAAACACCCAGTGGTTTCACACACAAAGGGTACTAGCACCGATCGCGTGTATTAACCCTTCAATCGCCACGAGCAAAGCTGCCGATGGTGCTTGGGTGCCACCATGTTGGCCTAGATAGTCGCTCCCCATGATGTAATCAGGGAGTGGCAATCTGTTACTATGACGGTAGGATCAATCAGTGGATGGTAGGGTTAAATTATAAAGTGAAAAAAAATATGAAAAATAAAGTTTTTAAAAAAATCAAATAAAAGAAACTTTAAAGGAAAAGAAAATCACCCTCCTTTCCCTAGACCTCATATAAATCTAAATAAGCAATAAAAATCATAAACATGTGATTTTATTAAATATAAAAATTCTATAAAAAGTGATCAAAAGGCAGTACAGTCCTCAAAATAGTAGCAATGAAAACGTCATCAAAAGCTGTAAAAAAATATACCATACACAGCTCTGTACACTGAAGTATGAAAAATTTATCAGTGCCAGAATATGGCAAATTAAAGATTTTTTTCTTCTGTACAGGAGGTTTGAATTTTTGTAAAGGTATGAAAACATTATAAAACCTATATAAATTTGTTATCTCCGTGATCATACTGACCCAAAGAATAAAGGAGACATTTCATTGAGGCTTACATTGAAAGCTGTTAAAACCAAGCCTACAGAAAGATGCATTTTTTCACATATTTCGCTGCATTTTTTTCCTGCTTTGCAGTACACGACATTGAATATTAAATACTGTCACTATGAATTGCAATTTGTCACAGAAAACAAGCCCTTACACAGCTCTTTTCATTGGAAAAAAAAATTCTAGATTTTTGAAGGTGTGGAGTGAAAAATTAAATAAAAAAACTAAAAAAGGTCTGGTTGTTAAGGGGTTAACAGACAACAGCACTTTTATAATGCGTGTATCAGTGGACAATATTAATGAAAAACAGCATTTTTATGATGTACTTAAGTGTGTGCAGTATTAATGGATAACAGCACTTTTATCAGCAACTTTAAAACCAAGGTGTGGTAGATAATCTTTCTGAAGCTTATTACCATATAGCCAGCACCTTCAAGATCTTGCTGGATGATAAAGTAAGTGCTATTATTCCTGTCTATATTGATGTATAAATCCTCTGTAAGCAGTAAGAATATTTCTGCACTATAGCAACCTAATAAAAACCTTCAGAGTGCCCTATGAAGGGCAATTATTTCTGATATCCTGCTTTCCCTAATAATAGCAGCCTCTCCTATACACCCAGGTGTCCTGAGATGGACAATTACTGGTTTGTGAGAAGTCCCTGCCTAGCTTACTGGCTTATGATGAGCATCAACCTTTCCTTATCTCTATTATGTATAATGTCATCTGGACATGTGACCCCGCTCTTATACTGAAGAACCACATGTCCAGCCTAGCCAATCAAATGCATGCCCAGAGAGGACATGCCTGTGGTTGCTAAGTAACTGCTAGCTGCTTGATTGGCTGCTTCAGCTATCAATCAACTAGCTTGGCACTCTTTCCCTAAACACAGATAAGGATCCTGAATACTGATCCATGTTCGGGCTCCAGGGCCAAGTGTTCTCAATCTGTAAAATTCGGTACGATTCCAAACTTTGGGTCCACTTGAAATGAAGCTCTTTTGACACAATGAAAAATCATTCTACAAAACAACAGGTTCATACATGAATAAATACATTTTCTGTTCTGTATGTTTTTTTTTTTAACTTTTGGTGCATTTGTTATATGCACAACATTCTTCTGCAAATGTGTCTGGAATAGATCTAATATTTGCCATAAGAACCACAGGATGTATTTCCAATTTATTATAAGAACCACAAGCCTGCAAAAAAAGTCAAACCTAATGTTGTCATTGCTAAAGTGCAGTTTTACACAAAAGTCAGATCATAGAGCATCCTGATGTAAGTCCTTGCATATAACCATATAATCTCAGTGTCGTGGTAGTCAAGTGAGTAATTTTCAGGTGTATATTAATTGAACAATTAATGTGCCACAGACGGGAGACAATTACATATTTCTTGATAATCAAGAAGACATTCCAAAGCTTCTCTGAATTGGGATGGATGTGTTTCCATGCTCCGCCACATGCTGTATACAACAACTATTAATCAATTCTGTTAACATTTATAAGAACAGCTAGCTACTGTACATTAGCTCCATAGATATGTTCATATTTTCCCCCAAAAAAAGTGTCTGGATTTTAGACCTTTTTTTGAACGCTTTCCTCTGGTTGCCAAGAACTAGATTTATTTAGTCTGGAAAAGAGACGTCTAAGAGGAGACATGATTTATTTATATAAATATATGAATGGTCCATACAAAAAGTATGGTGTAAAGTTGTTCCAGATTAAATCAAATCAAAAGACGAGAAGGCAATGTCTCTGTCTGGAGAAAACAAGATTTAATCACCAGAGGTGACAGGGCTTTTTCACTATGAGAATAGCCTGCCTCAGGCGCTGGTCATATCAAGGATAGCAGAGAGCTTCAAGAAGGGTCTAGATGCCTTTTTAGATCTAAATAACATTAATAGTTATGTTATATAAAATTGTTTCCCCTAAATCCCTTCCTCATCCAATCCCTTCCTCGGTTGAACTTGAATGACATGTGTCTTTTTTCAACTGTATAAACTATGATGACACTAACACCTTTAGTTTCTCAATTTGGGTGCAGCTTGGTAATCCTGACACTTTTCCTGTACTTCTAGCTTTCTGACCCCTTTTCAGGCACAATTTTTAATGTACTAAAAGCAGTTTTTCCCAAGATCTAATTCACTTTCATGAATGCAGAGTCAATTTGGAGTCTTTTTGGCCATGTGCAAATTCATTAAGCCCTTTTGCCAAAATCTAAAATCCCAGTCCAATTTACCACACAATATACGTGCCAAAAAAGGATAATAATAATAATACTTTATTATCCCAAAGGGAACTTAAAGTGTCACATCCGCCATACATCAATTTAACAAGACATCACATATATAAAAACTCACATAAGAAAAATAAAAAACACATATAATACACATATAGTACACATAAATATAGATTTAAATTGATGTTCAATACATAATTAATAAAATGAGGTATAAAAAGTAATAAAATATTGCCCTTCTTTCCAATCGTCGTACATTTTTAAAACTTTCCAATTTTACCCCTAATTGCGATATTTGACAGCTCGAGAGAGGCCGGTATAAACGTCTTTTTAAATAAAACCACTAATCTGTGCCTGCAGCACGCCATGCATTGGATGGTCACTGTTATTTCTAATTTTTTCCAATTTCCTTATTATCCCACACTGTACAAGTTTCTCCCATCTATCAAGTGGCAAACCCACTATCGAGGAGTGGGATATATCATTCAGCATCAGGCACAATAATAAATCTTTGCAATGTTTGATAAATCTCCCTCAATATGGCCAACAATACTAGTTGTTAGGAGTTATAAACAGCAAAAGTACAGAAGGGACCAATGAGATGACAAAGGGAAGAATCTATATAGTTATGGTTCATAGGGATCCACTTAAACAGAAACTTTAAATATGTCCATTCCCATTGTGAATTTCTGGTTTTACAGAGGAATTAAACCTTTTACCCCGCACATTGGGCTTAATATTAAACAACAAAAAGTGTCTCAATCCAGCTGTATACAATCTTTTTTTAGACATATGAAATGAAGAAATGTAGCAGAGAGCAACTCAAAAATGATTAACCACATGAAGACACTTGACCTAAACGTTTGTGACTATTAGTGGCGCAGACACCTCACTTGAAGTGCCAGCGGGTCATCAGCCAAGACAAATGGATGTGTTTTCCCCATTCTCAGACATTCTGAGAAAAGAGTGATGTCTCTTGCCCTCCCCTATAGGGAGATGTTCTGTCATATGGAGAAAATAAGAAAGTTTCTTGGTGTGTTCTCCAGTTAACAATTGCGCTGTAGCAGCAGGAATAAAAGCAATGGAATTCTATTCTATTTACAAGTCAAGCATAATGTAAGCAGAGGCCACTGCTGTGCAGACACCAGAAAAATGTTCATTGTGAGCTGTGCACAAATCAATTGGAAATAGTCTCGCTGATGACCCTTCACTTAATGTACCACATTCATAGAGCTGAACGAAAATAGTGTGTTTTTCCAGATTTTGTTTCTCAGTTATATATAACTTCTGGAAGAGGATGTTAATAATGATCACTACAGAGCTATCACACAAGGAGAGAAGGATAGCTTCTGGTCACTTGTGGAGCTTGTGGAGAGTTATAAAATGTCTGGAGGTTTTTTGTATTTTTTACAGGTTAACACTTTTTTCCCTTTTTATGTTTAAATTTGCTACTCTAATCCTCCCCAGTGTCAGAAATGTAAACATTTCCCTTTTACAGAGATTTATGGGTTTTGTTTTCTGCTCAATAAATTGTTCTACTTAGTGGTGCCATTCAATATTCTATCCAAACAATAATATTAATAATAATAATCTTTATTTAAACAGCGCCATCAAATTCCATAGCGCTTTACTGATTCTGGGGATCATATACAAATAAAATAAGGCATTACAGAGTAACAATAGTCATATAAAACAATAAGAGTGAGGGCCCTGCTTGCTAGAGTTTACAGTCAATGAGAATGAAGGAGTTAACACAAGACGCATAATGGTTCATCCATTTTCATAATGGAATGGAATAAAAATAACTCAATAAATAAAAAATGTTGCTGCTTGAACAGCCATCAGCTGCCATCCTATATACAAAGTCAGTGGAACTGCAGAAAATAATTTTTGGATAACAGACAGGGGTGAACCCGGAATTGGTTAATAAAGAGTTAGAGTTGCATGCTGTTAGTGAGTGTATAAGGCCTTCCTAAATAAATTGAGTTTTCACAGCATGTTTGAAGCTTTGTGGGTTGGGTAATAGTCTGTTATCCGGGTAGGGCATTCCAGAGAATTGGTGCAGCTCTGGAGAAGTCCTGGAGACATGAGTGGGAATTTCAAATTTAGGAAGAGATTAATCTAAGATCACTGGCGGATTGAAGAGCACGGGTTGGACGATAGACTGAGCTAAGAGAGGAGAGGCTTATTAATTTAAACTGTATTCGGAAGGAGACGGCAATCAGTGCAGTGACTGGCACAGGTTGGAGGCATCTGTGTAACGTTTAGTCTGAGAGACAAACCTGGCTGCTGATTGAGAATAGATTGTAGAAGAGAGAGTTTAGTAAGTGGAAGACTGATTGATAAGGAGTTAGAGTAGTGTAGATGAGAGTAAATCAGAGCAACAATTGGTGTTTCAGAGGTTTCAACTGTAAGAAATAGATTCTGACTTCTATTTTTAAGGTGCATCCGGTAAGAGCGATCAAGAGATTGACCTCTCCCTTGCACAACGGGCCTGCTGCTTCTGAGTTATAATGACATCACAGACAGAATTGGAGAGTTCAGTTTTGGAAGGATTACATTTCAAGAAGAGAGAGTCCATGATTTTAGAAACGGCAGAAAGACAGTCACTGGTGTTCTGCAGTAAGGCAGGAATAATATCATGCAGTGAAATTGCTGAAAAAAAACTAGTTTTGTATTATCTCACAGACTCCGGTTCTATGGCTTTTAGTGTACAGTCCAAATTACACATCCCCCTCATTCTTTGTCATTATGATCACAGAAATTTTATATTACCTTAAAAAAAACCTAACTTTTTATACTTCAGTGTACAAAGATGTGTAAGCTGTGACCAGTTACTAGTTTGGGAAATTTGAAACTTTTTGATCACTTTTTATAAAAGTTTTTATGGGAGGTGAAATGGCTGAAAAGTGGTGAATCTGACATTATGGGACTTACATGTGATTATAATTTTTATATTTTCATAAATCGGGGATTTTAGGACATGGGGACGTATAACCTAATGATCATGTTTATTTATTTTTACTTGTTTTCTAGGGGTTGAATAATAGAGGTTCTATTCTCCTTTTGGACCTTTTAAAGTTTGTTTCACAATGTTTCAGTCCCCCAAGGATGATTGAATCCTTTTGTGTATGATCACTAATACAATATACTCCAGTACAACTGTATTGCAGTATACATTCAGTATGATGTAGCAATCACCAATCACGTATGTAGAGTTTTTTGGTTTTTTAAAAAATATTTTGATACATTTACACAATATGTGTCATTTGGCTTGATGATGCGCTAGACTAGCGCGAAACGTCCAGTCACCAGGCCCCGCTCTGCCGATGTACAAACCGCAATAAAGATTTACCTGCACGCTATCGGTGAGTGCCGCTTTATCTTCATTTCATTGATTTATGCTGTTGTACTGCTCAAGCTGAGAACCACCATTCCGAGCCGTGCCACGAGGCTAACCTCACCTGCCAGGACCTGTACCCGACAATACCGGAGAAGGAGTTGTTAGTGGTCGGATGGTGCCGGGACACTGTGCTCTTTCATGTTGATTACATTTACACAATATAACAATCATATTGAGAGCAAGCATTTCTAGCGCACAGTGGGTGGGCCTCGACCCGATCGCATATGCGTTTTCAGAGAAACGCATGAGATCGGGTTATTTTTTGATAAATGTGGGCCATCGTACTAATATTGCTTTTACATTTTACGTAACCGCATTTAGGCACATTTCCTAAAAACAGACTTTTCATTGCACTAATAAAAAATATTGAAATACAAAGCGCAGTGAAAAAAGCCAGGTGGTAACGCACCCTGATAGTGATGATTGCTTGAATAAGGGCCAGTTCACATCTTAGCAATTTTTTTCCATAAGTTATTGTAACCTAACACCAGGAATGGTTAAACACGCATAATAGGGGCAAAGTTTCTTATACCTTATCTTTGTGTAGTTTTCACATCTGGTTCTAGCTAATAATATAGAACTGGCTCTAATGTTGGAGAAATATTCAGCAGAGGTTAATGGGCTCAACTTTATATGTCCACAGGTAAAATGCTAGTAATTGCATGCAGTATCAATAGGGACAGCTGCTGCTTGTTTACTGCTAGATAAACACCACCGGACAAGAAGTGTGGATGTGCGCACTATGCGATGAGCAAGTGAAATAGTTTTAGTAATCAAATAAATAAGGAATAGCTACATATTTCATTACCAGCCTGGTATGGCCTAAAGAAAGATTTACTTATCTTTTTAAATAAAGGAATGTTCCATTTTTACAAAAATGAGTGCACAAGTGAGCATGGCCATGTTTCGTAGTGGATCACTTATGCCAACTCATTTACATAGAAATAAATACAGACAGGGCCACCATGAAGTGATGTTTACTGTGACTCTATTCACAGGCACGATGAGAAGGAGGGGTCTGGAATCACAGAAAACCCACCTACCTTCTTGGGGTTCAGAGGTAGAGCAGTACAGCAGAAGGGGAGTGAGGTGAGTTTTGCTTCTGCAGACTGGCTGTGCATTTTCTGTTTAGACCTGGATAAAGAACACAGTAAGAAGCCTCCTGAGAATGTCAGTGCACAGCTTATCTATCATTGGTATCTATATATCTATCTCGATATATATCTATACATATATCAATTGATACAGAACTAAAAATAATAAATATTTCTCTATATTCTGAGTTTCAAGTTCCCCAAAAGTGAAATCTAATGTGATGTATCAAGGAACTCAACACTCAATATATAGTGAAATATTTGTTATTTTTAGTTCTGTATCAATCAATATATGTATCTATTCCTTAGATAGGCAGCCTTATTAAAGTTACCTATTTTAATTTTCCACAACCACTTCTGATCATATTTGTCATATTGACTTAATGGGGGAGATTTATTAATGCTCTTGCACCCTAATTCTGATGGTTTTGCGCTAAAATGTTTTGTACCACTGTTATCAAAGCTTTTAGACAGTTTTTCGGCAGTTTTCCGACTTGTCCGATTAAGGGGGCATGAGCCCATGAGATGGGCGGGGCCTCGTGGGAAAGCGTGCAGCTTGTGGGAAATCGCTTGTGCATCCAAAATTCTGGTGCACAATTTAGACTTACTAAAACTAGGAACTGACAGGCTTATCCTGCACTAGAATTCATTATTAAAGTTATAGATCTGGCGCAAGGAAAGACAATTGTATGCCGACACATGCACAATGATTCCAAGAGGATGCGTCGCCGGCTGGTTTTGTACATACACGTGAATTTCGGGTATCATTTAGAATATATATAAACACTAGCATTAGATATACTTATTGATATTAATAAATAGTTTTAAGAACTACTCACTTGTATTTGCTATATTTTAATCTGATGTCACACTTTTATGGAAATGTAGATGTACGTTTATGTACCTTATGATGATATCATCTATCTATCTATCTATCTAATATTTCCAAATACATGGCTGCATTCCAGGTTAAGTGATTAAAGCAAGTGAGGTTTATTGCTTAGCTCTGTTTCAGCTTACTGAAAGCCTTTGTCAAGCATACAGTCAGTGCACATTAACCCCTTAAGGACGCAGGGTTTTTCGGCTCATTCCTAGCTCTCCAACTTCAAAAATCCATAACTTTTTCATTTTTTCGTGTACAGACCTGTGTGAGGGCTTATTTTGTGCGTAACAAATTTTACTTTCCCTTAATGTTATTTATTTTAACATGCTGTGTACTGCGAAGCTGAAAAAAAATTCCAAATGTGGAAAAATTGAAAAAAAACCGCACGTGCGTCAAGTTCTTGTGGGCTCAGTTTTTACGACTTTCACTCTTCGCTCCAAATAACATGCCTACTTTATTCTTTGGTCGGTGCGATCGCGGTGATACCAAATTTATATAGGTTTTATTGTGTTTTAATACATTTTCAAAAATTAAACGAATGTGTACAAAAAAGAAAAAAAATTTTTTGCCATCTTCTGACGCTAATAACTTTTTCATACTTTGGCGCACGGAGATGTGTGAGGGGTCATTTTTTTGCGAAATGAGGCGACGTTTTCAATGCTACCATTTTGAGGTCTGTGTGACATTTTGATAATTTTTATTTCATTTTTTTATGTTATGTAAAAAGGTGTAAAAGTCTCATTTCGGACATTTGGGCGCCATTTCCCGCCTCGGAGGTCACCGTTTTTATATTTTGATAGATCGGGCATTTTGGGACGCGGCGATACCTAATATGTTTGTGATTTTTACTGTTTATTATGTTTTATATCCTTTCTAGGGAAAGGGGGTGATTTACATTTTTTAATATTTTATTCATTTTTTTTTATTTTTTAAACTTTTTTTTTTCTTCCACTATTTTTTAGACCATCTAGGGTACATTAACTCTAGATGGTCAGATCGCTCCTACCATATACTGCAATACTTCTGTATTGCAATATATGGCATTTTTGCAGGTCATACATTACAATGAGCCACTGGCTCATTGTAACGAACCTGCATAAGCCATGTAGCCTCGTGTCAAAAGAAGACCCGAGGTACCATGGTAACCGATCGCCGCCCCCCGATGACGTTCGGGGGCGTGGCGATCGTAAAAAAGATGGCGCCGCCCGCGCGCCGCCGTCTTTTAAACGCCGCCGTCGACTTTGCCAGCAGCGTTGAGAGGGTTAATAGCCGCGATCGGTGCAAGCACTGACCGCGGTTATTAGCGGTGGGGGTTTTCTACGAAGTGCAAAAACCCCCACCTCTGTATGAAGAGGACTCGTGAGCCCTCTTCATACATCCCTTATACCTCTGCGCCGTAGAGCTACGGCGCAGAGCGTTAAGGGGTTAAATACATTAACAGGGAGTGTCTTCATTTGCATAATAAACAATGAAATATTCAGTATTATAAACTGTATATTTTACAGTGATAACTAGTTCACAAAAAGCTAATGGAAACCACCCATCAAGCATCTATATGTTAAGGTACAAACTCCAAGGAAGGAAGCAGCGCTCCAAGATAAATAGTGAATGTTTATTCCACCAGTGGTAAGAGCTACGTATCGGCTGACTCTATGCAGCCATTCTCAAGCATAGTGACACAGTGATACAGGGCGGGTTTAAATCCCCCGCAGGATGTGACATCATGATTACATGATGGTGTGATAATGAGTTGTTAAATCATGCTCAAAAAACATATAAAAGGTATATATAGCATATCAATGTGCAATATTATTACATCATATGATCATAACACAGTATCAAGTGTACAAAAAACAGTGTAGCCAATCAATATTCCCCCGCATGCCGTCTAGCCACAGTGTGTAAACATCATGTTAACAATTGTGTAAACATCATGTTAACACATGTCCTGAACCCGTTGCTAAGCAACATGACACTGCACAGCGAATCAAAAAAAGTAAATAAAGAGAAGCGCGCTCAGTGCCGGAGTACGACTTACTGCAATGTGTTCTTCACACACATATATATTGTTCTTCACATGCTATTTTGGGCGCACCGTTCCGCGCGTATCTCCCGACAAGTAAGCAGATGTGCCGAACATCTGTAATCTATTCTGCACTGTGTTCTGCACTGTGTTTTTCTCTTAAATGATCCTGTGTTCACTGTGTTCACTGTGTTCACTGTTTTTATTCTATTCTTCACTGTTCTTCACATCTGCTAACTTGTCGGGAGATAAAATACACGGGGAACAGTGAAGAATAGATCGCAGATGTTTGCAACTTATCAGAAGACATTATTTTTCAATTAAATAACACATTTTAATCCCAAACCATGGTCCCTTTGAAAAATGCTCGAGTCTCCCATTGACTCGCGCGTGAAAAACGCTCCGAAAACGCAAAAAAAACGCTAACAACACGCGCGTGAAAAACGCAAAAACGCTAATTACTCCAAGGAAAAATGGAACAAAAACGCAGCCAAAAACATCAGTTTTTCACGCATTGCACCCTGACGTAAAATGCAACGCTAGTGTGGAAGGGGCCTAAGTGGGTCAGTGAATGAGTCTCCCTTAATCATGTGACTGCAGTTCTCACTGTGCATGCATGGATAGGATCCCGGTTTAAGACTAGAGGCCAGGTTCTCTTTTCTGTCGATAGGGCCAAAGTCACCTTTAACAAGATTGTCCCTTAGCTTTCTGGGTCTTCTATAAGAGAAAAGTGGAGGTACCTGGAATTCTTTAATGTCACTATGGTAACAGGAAAGGGTTGTCCAATGTTTGTGAATCAAATTTGATGCAAGCTGGCTATGAGGGCCAGAAGTGGACAAAAAAGGTATCCTATCTGGTGCCTTAGTGTCCCTTGTGTTTGGTGTCAACAGGTAAGTTTTAACAAGTCTCTTTACCCTTTCCTTGTGTCTATTAATCAGTTGAGTAGGGTAACCTCTAGCTAGAAATTTTTTTGACATTTCATTAAGTCTAGTGTTCACCCGGTTAGGGTCATCCACGATTCTCCGAACCCTCATAAGCTGGCTGAGTGGGAGAGAATCCACTGTGCATCTGGGATGTGCACTGTCATATCTCAGTAAATTATTCCGGTCAGTCTCGTTGACAAAAAGATTAGTCTTCAGCTTGTTCCCCTCAATGTATACATTGGTGTCCAAAAATTGAATTTGTGATTGAGAAACAGCTTTAGTGAATTTAATATCTGGATCCACCGAATTCACAAAGTCAAAAAAGGTTGAAAAAGTCTCAGTGTCACCTGTCCAAATCTTGAAATACCGCCACCACCCAAAAACGTGTGTAAAGAGTGGTGACGTGTATATCGACGCCTCCTCCAAGTCTGCCATGAAAATATTGGCCCCCATCGCCGTCCCACGTAATTGCAAGAAGTAACTGTCACCAAACAAAAAATAGTTGCATGATAAAATAATATCCAAAGGATCTAGAACAAAACCCTGACATTCCTTTGAATGAGTTGAAGTGGACAAAATTTTTCTCACACAGGACATACCCCATTCATGATTAATGCTGGTATATAAACTGCAAACATCAAGAGAATCCACCTAAAGTTATTACTTACCTGTCGTAGCGCAGTCATACCATAGTTTTTGTGACAGCTCTATTGCTCATTAGCTAAATGTGCGCTTGCCCACTTCAAAGATGTCTGCCGTCCCACCTGGTAGTTCTCGCAATAGCGGGTCCGATCCCTGAGAGTTTGACAAAGCCATGTGACATGGTGGATCGCAGCTGAGCTGATCACAGCCCTGCGTAGCAATTACACTGCCTTGGCCTGTCACCTCAGGATCTCCTCTACCTTGGTAAGGATGAGCCTCCGTTTGTTGTTGGCGCAGTAAGTCGTACTCCGGCACTGAGCGCGCTTCTCTTTATTTACTTTTTTTGATTCGCTGTGCAGTGTCATGTTGCTTAGCAACGGGTTCAGGACATGTGTTAACATGATGTTTACACAATCGTTAACATGATGTTTACACACTGTGGCTAGACGGCATGCGGGGGAATATTGATTGGCTACACTGTTTTTTGTACACTTGATACTGTGTTATGATCATATGATGTAATAGTATTGCACATTGATATGCTATATATACCTTTTATATGTTTTCTAAGCATGATTCAACAACTCATTATCACACCACCTGTTTTTGTAATCATGATGTCACATCCTGCGGGGGATTTAAACCCGCCCTGTATCACTGTTTCACTATGCTTGAGAATGGCTGCATAGAGTCAGCCGATACGTAGCTCTTACCACTGGTGGAATAAACATTCACTATTTATCTTGGATGTTGCTTCCTTCCTTGGAGTTTGTATGCATATGGGATCCTGAGTCAGTTTCTTGAAGCCTGCACCCACGTTGGATTTAATCCGGTTATCCACAGTGCTGCTCCTTCTACCTATTTATATGTTAAGGTAGATATAATGTTAGGTTTCTACTAACAGTCCTAAACTAATTCGCTAATTAGATAACACTTTGTAACCTGAACTTCACTATATCTAACTAATATGCTAATCTTTGGCAGAGGCTAAAAGGGCGTGGAGTAGTCTCTTCGGGCAAAGACTGCACCGAGTTCGTCGACGCACTCCTTTTCATCGCTAGCTTCTAGCTAGTGTTATAGAATTATACAGTGCAAACAAGGACCGTAACAACAATACAAGTGTGGAGATACAATTTAAAATCTAACTTTTAATACATTTTTATAAAATTAGGGAACTACCCTCATATATAAAATGGTGCAAACATAGACCGGTAGATAGATCCACTGACTAGAAGCAGTGGTCTAGGCTATCTTGCCCAAGAATTAAAAAAAATTTAGTTAATTATAGATGTTGCACTAGATGTATATAAGCAATTTTGCCCTTGGACCCAGGGTCGGACTGGCCCACCGGAGGGCCGGTGGATCCTCTGGTAGGCCCCCGTTACCTCCACTACCGTAGGGGCTCCCATACCCATCGAATTGGCCCACAGTGGGCCCCCAGTATGTCCGCTACGGCAGGGGCCTCCATTGCCATCGGAGGCCCCTGCCAGTGCATGACAGCACCGGTACTCGATGCGGCCGTAAGCGGCCACTCGAGTACCGTCTTAAATGGAATGCGCGGTTTGTGCGTACGACGCGGCCAGGTTTTTTTGCCGGCACGCGGCGCACTGTGACCCCAGATGCGCGGCAGCGTGATGATGTTCTCACGCTGCCGCGCGTCTTGTTCCTGTCGGGCGCGCTGCAGGGGGGAGAAGAGAAGAATAGAACGCGGGAGCGCTTCTACAGGTCAGTGAATTTTATTATTTTTAACTATTGCAGAAATATATATATATATATTAAAGGGACCCCTAGAAGATTATATATAAAAATGGGTACTAGAGGATTATATTTAATAAGGGTGGGGGGTATACAGGATAGTAGTAGTAGTAGTGTGCCCATATATACTGGGTAGGAGTAGTAGTACTGTGCTTTGCCCATTTATACAGGATAGGAGTAGTAGGACTGTGCTGTGCCCGTATATACAGGGTAAGAGTAGTACTACTGTGTGTGCCCATTTTATACAGGATAGAAGTAGTAGTACTGTGCTGTGCCCATATATACGGGGTAGGAGTAGTAGTACTGTGCTGTGTCTGTATATACAGGATAGGAATAGTAGTACTGTGCCCATACATACAGGATAGGAGTAGTAGTACTGTGCTGTGCCCATATATGCAGGATAGGAGTAGTAGTACTGTGCCCATATATACAGGATAAGAGTAGTAGTACTGTGCCCATACATACAGGATAGGAGTAGTACTGAGCTGTACCCATATATACAGGATAGGAGTAGTACTAGTAGTGTGCTGTGTCCATACATACAGGATAGGAGTAGTAGTAGTGTTCCCATATATACAGGATAGGAGTAGTAGTGTTCCCATATATACAGGGTAGGAGTAGTAGTACTGTGCTGTGTCCATATATACAGGATAGGAGTAGTAGTACTGTGCCCATATATACAGGATAGGAGTAGTACTAGTAGTGTGCTTTGTCCATAAATACAGGATAGGAGTGGTAGTAGTGTTCCTATATATACAGGGTAGAAGTAGTAGTACTGTGCTGTGCCTATATTTACAGGATAGGGGTAGTAGTACTGAGCTGCGCCCATATTTACAGGATAGGAGTAGTAGTACTGTGTTGTGCCCATGTATACAGGATAGGAGTAGTAGTACTGTGCTGTGTCTATATATACAGGATAGGAGAAGTAGTACTGTGCTGTGTCTATATATACAGGATAGGAGTAGTAGTAGTGTGCTGTGTCCATATATACAGGATAGGAGTAGTAGTAGTGTGCTGTACCCATATATACAGGATAGGAGTAGTAGTAGTGTGCTGTTCCCATATATACAGGATAGGAGTAGTAGTAGTGTGCTGTGTCCATATATACAGGATAGGAGTAGTAGTGCTGTGCCTATATATACAGGAAAGGAGTAGTAGTACTGAGCTGTACCCATATATACAGGATAGGAGTAGTAGTAGTGTGCTGTGTCCATATATACAGGATAGGAGTAGTAGTACTGAGCTGTACCCATATATACAGGATAGGAGTAGTAGTAGTGTGCTGTGTCCATATATACAGGATAGGAGTAGTAGTACTATGCTGTGCCCATATATACAGGATAGGAGTAGTAGTACTGTGCTCTGTCCACATATACAGGATAGGGGTACTAGTAGTGTGCTGTGTCAATATATAAAGGATAGGACTAGTGGTACTGTGCTTTGTCTATATATACAGGGTAGGAGTAGTAGTACTGTGTTGTGCCCATGTATACAGGATAGGAGTAGTAGTACTGTGCTGTGTCCATTTATACAGGATAGGAGTAGTAGTAGTGTGCTGAGTCCATATATACAGGATAGGAGTAGTAGGACTGTGCTGAGTCCATATATACAGGATAGGAGTAGTAGGACTGTGCTGTGTCCATATATACAGGATAGGAGTAGTAGTAGTGTGCTGTACCCATATATACAGGATAGGAGGAATAGTACTGAGCTGTACCCATATATACAGGATAGGAGGAGTAGTACTGTGCTGTGCCCATATATACAGGATAGGAGTAGTAGTACTGTGCTTTGTCTATATATACAGGGTAGGAGTAGTAGTACTGTGCTGTGTCCATATATACAGGGTAGGAGTAGTAGTACTGTGCTATGCCCATATATACAGGATAGTAGTAGTAGTAGTAGTAGTAGTAGTAATGTGCTGTCCCAATTTATAATGGATAGGAGTATTTATTAGGACTTTTATATAAAATATTTGATAAGAGGAGCAGTAAACATTAGAAGAATAATTAACCTCTTCCCGCTCAGCGTCCGATATATCGGACGCTGAGCTCAGTGACTCAGTGACTCAGTGACTCAGTGACTCAAGATCTGAGCCGAACCGGCATCGGGAAAGATGGGGTGCCGGCTGTGACTGATAGCCGGCACCCCAGTGTAACACCGCGACCGCGGCATCTAACATGTATCTGGGGGGTCTTTCCCCCACGATCGGCCCCCCCGAACCGTTTTCGGGGTGCGCCGATCATTGCTATAGTAACTCTGGGGTCCGATCTGGACCCCAGAGTTACCTGCAAGAATTGCCAGTAAGATGGCGTCTGTGCAAGTGTATAGGCTGACACTGATAATACTCTGCAATACATGAGTATTGCAGAATATTATCATGAACAAGCAATCAGAGGATTGCTTCTTCATGTCCCATGGTATACAAGTGAAAAAGTAAAAAAAAAAATGTTATTCAATAAAAAAATAAAGTAATAAATCACTAAAAATGCCCAAAACCCCCAAAACATATAAAGAGACATATAACTAAAAAAAAAGTCTAAATCATAACACAAACCCCACATATATAGTATCACCGCGTCCGTAACAACCCGTAGAATAAAAGTAAATCATTATTGAACCCCCACGATAAACGCCGTAAAAAAAACTGCTATAAACCTTCCAAAAATTATGATTTTTAGCTATTCAATCCCACAAAAAATGCTATAAAATGCGATCAAAAAACCATGTGTACTCCGACATGATACTGGTGCAAAGTACAACATGTCCCGCAAAAAACAAGCCATCAACCAGCTCCGTAGCCAAAAAAGTAACAATGTTATGCCACTTGGAAGACGGCAATACATAAATGATAGATTTTTCCCCACATTAGGGTTTTGTTTGACAAATTTAGTAAAACGTAAGAAAATATATTCAAGTCTGGTATCCCCGTAATCGTATCAACCCATAGAATAAAGATAACATGATTATTAGTCTAGACAGAGTGACCGAATGAGGCTAGATAGCATCTAAAACGTGCAATAATTGACCCTGACACTATAGAAGACGGCATGCAGAGGCAGCGGCAGCAGCGGCAGGCTAAAGAGTGGCATGGCGACATACCCCAATTGGACTCAGGCTTCAAACCAATGGGTGGCAGAGAGGAACCAGAGGAGGTGAGCAAGAAGCGCTGAAATGATTTCCTATGTGAACAAAAGGTTGACAGTATATTTAGTCGATAACACAGCATGGTGGCGACATAGTGACCAAGTTCCATAACGTATCTGGTGAAACAACCAAAAAATGAGCCTCACACAGCTCGTTTGATAAGGGGACGACGTGTGGAGGCAGCCATGGAGACGACTTCCATGATTAAGAGTGACAGTATGGGGCATCCATGAAACTTCAGGTCTCCAGCATGGCGGCGACAGATGCGCCGAGTTCCATTATGTATCTGGTTAAACACCCAAAAATTCTGCCTGACACAGCTTGTTTGATAAGGGGATGATGTGCTGTATATCCTCTCGCGCTCCAGCGTCTGGGGTATAGAGAGTTGAAAGTTGCGCATGGAGACATTGGTGGACACTATGGAGGATCGTGGAGGCGAAATGGACAGGAAACAGCAGGGGCAGCATGCATGGATGCCTCTGAGGCTGCCTAATCTTGGGATGGAGCTGGTGGTCCGCTGCCAGGCGAGCTTTCGCCTGTCCAAGCCCCTGTCTCTCGGCTCCTCCCCACCCAAAATAGGCCTGGGGGCCAGAAGCGTTTACTATGAAAAAATCATAATTTTCAAAGCAGGCGAGGTCGTTTGAATATTTCATCTAGGTATAATGGAGTAGCATAGCGGTTCAATTTTTATTAGTTTTTTCGGAAATGGTTCCATGATTAAGAGCAACAGTATGGGGCATCCATATTGCGCTGCTATGATTGCAACTTCAGGGCTCCAGCATGGGGGCAACAGATGCGCCGAGTTCCATTATGTATCTGATGAAACACCCGAAAATTCTGCCTGACACAGCTCGTTTGATAAGGGGACGATGTATGGAGGCAGTAAGGTAGTAGTAGATTAAAGGTGCTGCAGTTAAAACTATGTTAGTTGGATCTTGGGATGGAGCTGGCTGTCCGCTGCCAGGTGAGTTTTCGCCTGTCCAAGCCCCTGTCTCTCGGCTCCTCCTCAAACAGCACTTCTAAGAACCTTTTGTATAAGATCAAGTGTAGTAGTGTTCTTATAAGTTTGGGTTATGGCGGGTGAGGGGAATGTAAACAGATGCGCAAGTAGCGCTGAAATAATATCAGTAAATGATACAAGTTTGCCAGTATATTTTGTGGATAACACAGCAGGGTGGAAGCCATGAAAACAACCCCAAATTCTACCTGACATAGCTCATTTGCTAAGAAGACGATGTATGGAGTCAGCTCTATGGACGACTTTGGGAGGCAGCTATGGAGATGATGTTTAGAGGTAGCAATGGAGACAACGTATGGAAGCAGCTATAAAGACGACGTGTGGAGGCTGCTATGGAGATAAATAAATTTGGACAGTGCCTGTATGTGGCAGTCCAAAAAAGTTTTCAAACCAGAGGAGCAGGTAGGTGGTCCTCCAGAAAAATTAAATAGATTGAGATCCTGTATGTGGCACTCCAAAAAATTGTTTAAAACAGAGGACCGGGTAGGTAGCCCTCCAGAAAAATTAAATACATAGAGTGCTATAGCTAGAGCCAGTTGGCCCTGGCAAAAAATAGCCAGTTTCCTCTGCTTTAGTGTACAAAAAGGAGGAGAAGGAGGAAAATGAGGAGGAGGAGGAGTGCATACATTATTCAGGTTGAGCTTCTTTCACCTGGTGGAGAATGGAAATCCTGGCTTTATTCATCTTGTTAACCGTCAGCCTGTCAGCGCTGTCAGTCGACAGGCGTGTACGCTTATCGGTGATGATGCCACCAGCTGCACTGAAAACCCGCTCAGACAACACGCTAGCTGCAGGGCAGGCAAGAACTTCCAAGGCGTACAGCGCCAGTTCGTGCCACATGTCCAGCTTTGAAACCCAGTAGTTGTAGGGAGCTGTGTGATCATTGAGGACGATGGTATGGTCAGCTACGTACTCCCTCACCAGGTCACTCCCCTCACTGGCCTGACTGTCAATTTCCTCCAACTCCTCTTCTTCTGCCCATACACGCTGAACAGTGAAGGACTGAGCAATGCTCCCCTCTTGTGTCTCGCCAACATTCTCCTCCACTTCCTCCTCATCCTCCTCCACCTCCTCCGATATGCGCTGAGAAACAGACCTGAGGGTGCCTTGGCTATCAACAAGGGAATCTTCTTCCCCCGTCTCTTGTGACAAGCGCAAAGCTTCTGACTTCATGCTGACCAGAGAGTTTTTCAACAGGCCAAGCAGCGGGATGGTGAGGCTGATGATGGCGGCATCGCCGCTGACCATCTGTGTTGACTCCTCAAAGTTACTCAGCACCTGACAGATATCAGACATCCACGTCCACTCCTCATTGTAGACTTGAGGAAGCTGACTGACCTGACTACCAGTTCTGGTGGAAGTTGACATCTGGCAGTCTACAAATGCTCTGCGCTGCTGGTAAACTCTGGATAACATGGTTAATGTTGAATTCCACCTCGTGGGCACATCTCACAACAGTCGTGAGCGGGCAGTTGGAGGCGGCGCTGCGCTGCCCTGAGAGTGGCAGCATCTGTGCTGGACTTCCTGAAATGCACACAGATGCGGCGCACCTTCGTGAGCAAATCAGGCTATTGTCTAGACTCAGCAGTTTGAGCACCACCTGCTGTCGCTTAGCAACGGCACTGCAGCTGTGCCTAGAGCTACCGACTGTTGGCGCCATGCCCACGGATGGTAATTCGGAGGAGGGGTGGGAGGAGGAGGAGGCATAGTAGGCCTGAAAGACCTGGACCAAGGTAGGCCCCGCAATCCTCGGCGTCAGCAGTATATGACCAGCCCCAGGGTCAGACTCGGTCCCAGCCTCCACCAAGTTAACGCAATGTGCCGTCAGCGATATATAGTGGCCCTGCCCGGCAGCACTCGCCCACGTGTCCGTGGTCAGGTGGACCTTGTCAGAAATGGCGTTGGTCAGGACACGCATGATGTTGTCTGACACGTGCTGGGCTGGGATGGCACATCGGGAAAAGTAGTGGCAGCTGGGGACTGAATACCGAGGGGCGGCCGCCGCCATAAGGTTGTGAAAGGCCTCAGTCTCTACCAGCCTATAGGGCAGCATCTCCAGGCTAAGCAGTTTGGAGATGTGGACGTTGAGGGCTTGGGCGTGTGGGTGGGTTGCACTGTACTTCCTCTTGCGCTCCAGCATCTGGGGTATGGAGAGCTGAACACTGCGCATGGAGACATTGTTGGATGCTGTGGAGGATCGTGGAGGCAACCGGACAAGTGGTTTGTGACTCTGGGAAGGGTCCAGAAAACAGTTCCTCAGTGTATGCCGGTTCAAATGCCAAATTTTCCTGGGAGGGGGCAGACTGGGGGGAAGGAGGCTGAGGTGCAGGAGTGCTGATTTCGGTGACATGGGTGGACTGCGTGGAAGACTGACTGGTGGACAAATGGCTAGAAGCATTGTCCGCAATCCACAACATCACCTGTTCGCACTGTTCTGGCCTCAACAGTGCTCTACCACAGGTCCCAGTAACTTGAGACATGAACCTAGGGAGTGTAGCTCTGCGGCGGTCCCCTGCTCCCTCATCAGCAGGTGGTGTCTCACCCCGCCCAGGACCACGGCCTCTGACCCCTGCAGTAGTGGGACGCCCACGCCCTCGTCCTCTACCCCTAGCCCTCGGGTTCAACATTTTCAAAATTAAAGTGTAAACTGTAAATATTTTTTGTGTTTTTTAATGTTTTTTTTGTGTTTTTGTTTTTTTAAGAAAACAATGCTATCCTATTGCTATGGCTAGTTTCTAACCTACACAGACAGCACACAACAGGATTTTGTGCTGTGCCTGATGACTTTTAGTTTTGAAAAAGAAAGAAAAGAAAAGAAAAAGCAGACTGTGCCTAATTCAATCAAACCCCTAATAAATTGTCCCACTTAGGTGTTTGAGTTGGATATGTGTGTCACTTAGAGCTAAATATAACGTTCGCAAGTCTCCCTGCAAATTCGTCACAATATGGTACTAGCTGCACTACTAGTGCCAGCAAGGCCAGCCACAAGCAAATCAACAAAATATATATATATAACGCTTTTGTAGGCCTAAGAAAGCCGGTTGGGTTCTTGTATGCCTAGTTTCTAACCTACACTGACAGCACACAACAACTGGATTTTAAGTCACTTTAAGTTTTGAAAAAAAAAAAATCGTCAGAATGTGCCTTATTCAATCAAACCCCTAATAAATTGTCCCACTTAGGTGTTTGAGATGGATATGTGTGTCACTAAGAGCTAAATATAACGTTCGCAAGTCTCCCTGCAAATTCGGCACAATATGGTACTAGCTGCACTACTAGTGCCAGCAAGGCCAGCCACAAGCAAACAAAAAAAAATATATATAACGCTATTCTAGCCCTAACAAGGGCTGTTGGGTTCTTGTAGACTCACTCCTGCCTAACAGTAAGCTAATATAACACCCTAACTCTATCCCTGCAGCAGCAGCAACTCTCTCCCTAACGGCATCCAGACAGAGAATGATCCGAGAAGCGCGGGCAGGGGCTAGTCTATTCCAGGGTCACCTGATCAGGCCAGCCAACCACTGCTATCGACGTGTAAGGTACCACGTCATGCTGGGTGGAGTGCAGAGTCTCCTGGCTTGTGATTGGCTCTGTTTCTGGCCGCCAAAAATCAAAACGGCGGGAGATGCCATTTTCTCGAGCAGGCGAAGTATTCGTCCGAGCAACGAGCTGTTACGAGTACACTAATGCTCGAACGAGCATCAAGCTCGGACGAGTGTGTTCGCTCATCTCTAGAGATTATATATTATGTAATTAATTAAAGGGAATGATGTCCAATTTAATTCATCAGGTGTATCATATGATTTACTCAGGGGTGTTCATGTAATATACTGAGGAGCGCAGTGTAATATTTGATTTATGGAGAGCACTGTATGGTTTTTGTTAAGGGGGTATGTTTTGTATGTATGTATTTGCGGGGGGCACAGCGTGGTCAGTTGTATTGTGAGAGGTAAATATTATTTAGGAGCGCAGAGTGGGACATTGTTATCCAGGTGACATTATGCTGTAGTGACGGTGATATTTTTAGTTGCAAAGTGTGGAGATGTGACTCACAGAGATGAAGATATCTGGTGGAAAATTCTCCATTGCTAAGAAAAAAAAGGTTGTCCTGCAGTTCAGTACCCAAAGGAGAAGACGTGTGACATGTGAGGTACTGAATCCCACTTCTAAGTCTGGTAACTGTAGTTATTAACTAACTATATAGACTATTTCTATGATGTCAGTGCCTAGTCTTCTGATGTAGTGCAGAGAACATACGGAGAAGGTGAAGGGTTATAGTTAGTTATTCTTATTGTTAAGTTAGGGCTAAGCACAATGCAGCCACTGTGAACTCCTGGGAAATAAGGAAAATTTCTAGGAAGCAGTATGGTGGGCCCTCAAAATCAATTTCTCTGGTGGGCCCCAGGCACCCCAGTCCGACCCTGCTTGGACCTGTAGTGCCTATTGGGTAATCCATGTCTTTACAGGTGAAACATGCCATGTTGGGACACATGCATCATTTTGCCTATATAGTTTTATTTATTTAATTCCTGGAAATACTGTTCCATTTCCTTCTAATTCCTAATATCTGCGGAACTGAGTTAATAGGGAGAATGCAGCCATATTGGGACAGGCAGGTCAGGGGGAAATTACATAGGATTACCACTCAGAGTTCAGGCGTTTAGATCATAATAGGAATGTTCCATTGTCGTTGGGTCTATTAGGACTTATTATTTAATGACGCTACTCCCTTGCTTAGCCATTTGGTACATCCATTTACATACCCCTGTACCTATTTGCCTCTTTCCTGTCCCTTGCGTAGCATTCATCCCTTTTTAACCTTCCCTCTGTTGTCATAAATACTTTAACGTATTCAATCAATACCCTTGAGAAGACTTCTAAGGTTATTAAAAACAAACATTGGAAAGTAAGATTTTGCATTACTATCTATAGTTAATTATTGTGCTAACTCCAATTTTTTAATTCTTGAGCAAGATAGCCTAGACCACAACTTCTAGTCAGTGGTTTTATCTACCAATCTATGTTTGCACCATTTTATATATGAGGGTAATCCCTGGATTTTATTAAAATTGATTAAAAGTTATATTTTAAGCTGTATCTCCACAAGTGTCATGGAATCGGTGGAAGGTAGTTTAGGGCTTAGGGTCCCAAATCGGTGAGACAGGTCCTCTTTGTAGCTCACAGTAACCATATTGAAAAAGGTCAAACATACCTTAATCATATGAGACTATTTAGGCAACCAGTTTAGTTCAATAGAATGGTAAGTCTACCAATGAAGACAATAGAATGCCTTCTGTATATATAGGGACCTTCTGTCATATTGGACTGAGGCTTTTGTATTATTAGCCACGGCCCACCCTTTCTTATACTTACAGGCTTGTGGGAAAAAGCATAGAACATAACGCACTGGTATTAATAAATATTGGCAAATATGAGTGTAACATGGGTCATGCTATATAAGAGTGCACTGATATCAAATAAAAAAGGGATATAAATAGTTAACAAGCATCACAACTTACACTCGGCAATGAAAAATGCCTAATATTTAAAAAAAATAATAATAAAATTCATAACAAAAAAATATAAAATATATATTGATTTCTTGAATAAGCAGGACTGCTTATTATTTTTGCCATAATAGTGATTTTTTTAATATCCATATTTTTGAGAAAAAAAGAGAAAGAAAACTAATTTTGAATATCCATATTTTAACACTGGGAAGGTACAGTAGGGACAATAGATACCATAGGACCAGTAACATAACTGAACTCCTACCAATGAAAATTCTACATTTGAACCATTAAGTATCTAAGTTTTCTAATTCAAATATCCACTCTAATTCCTGGTGGTACATGGTCAATAATACAGAATACAATACAATACAATTTTATTCATCTCCTGGGGAGAAATTATTTTGTACACAGTGTTCTTGCAATTGTTACACTGTAGAGCTCATTTCTTGCTCTCCACCTTCAAAAGTCCACAACTTTTTCATTTTTATATGTACAGAGCTGTGTGAGGGCTTATTTTGTGTGTAACAAATTTTTGTTCTCCGGCACACTATTTATTATTCCATGCCATGTACTGGGAAGCTGGAAAAAAATTCCAAATGTGGAAAAATGTAAAAAAAAAATGCATGTGCGTCACGTCCTTGTTAGCTCAGCTTTTACGAATTTCACTCTGCGCTCCAAATCACACCTCTGCTTTAGTTTTGGTTTGGTTTGCTACAATCATGATGATACCAAATTTATATAGATTTTATTACATTTCCATGTCTTTACAGGTGAAACATGCCATGTTGGGACACATGCATCATTTTGCCTATATAGTTTTATTTATTTAATTCCTGGAAATACTGTTCCATTTCCTTCTAATTCCTAATATCTGCGGAACTGAGTTAAAAGGGAGAATGCAGCCATATTGGGACAGGCAGGTCAGGGGGAAATTACATAGGATTACCACTCAGAGTTCAGGCGTTTAGATCATAATAGGAATGTTCCATTGTCGTTGGGTCTATTAGGACTTATTATTTAATGACGCTACTCCCTTGCTTAGCCATTTGGTACATCCATTTACATACCCCTGTACCTATTTGCCTCTTTCCTGTCCCTTGCGTAGCATTCATCCCTTTTTAACCTTCCCTCTGTTGTCATAAATACTTTAACGTATTCAATCAATACCCTTGAGAAGACTTCTAAGGTTATTAAAAACAAACATTGGAAAGTAAGATTTTGCATTACTATCTATAGTTAATTATTGTGCTAACTCCAATTTTTTAATTCTTCAGCAAGATAGCCTAGACCACAACTTCTAGTCAGTGGTTTTATCTACCAATCTATGTTTGCACCATTTTATATATGAGGGTAATCCCTGGATTTTATTAAAATTGATTAAAAGTTATATTTTAAGCTGTATCTCCACAAGTGTCATGGAATCGGTGGAAGGTAGTTTAGGGCTTAGGGTCCCAAATCGGTGAGACAGGTCCTCTTTGTAGCTCACAGTAACCATATTGAAAAAGGTCAAACATACCTTAATCATATGAGACTATTTAGGCAACCAGTTTAGTTCAATAGAATGGTAAGTCTACCAATGAAGACAATAGAATGCCTTCTGTATATATAGGGACCTTCTGTCATATTGGACTGAGGCTTTTGTATTATTAGCCACGGCCCACCCTTTCTTATACTTACAGGCTTGTGGGAAAAAGCATAGAACATAACGCACTGGTATTAATAAATATTGGCAAATATGAGTGTAACATGGGTCATGCTATATAAGAGTGCACTGATATCAAATAAAAAAGGGATATAAATAGTTAACAAGCATCACAACTTACACTCGGCAATGAAAAATGCCTAATATTTAAAAAAAATAATAATAAAATTCATAACAAAAAAATATAAAATATATATTGATTTCTTGAATAAGCAGGACTGCTTATTATTTTTGCCATAATAGTGATTTTTTTAATATCCATATTTTTGAGTAAAAAAGAGAAAGAAAACTAATTTTGAATATCCATATTTTAACACTGGGAAGGTACAGTAGGGACAATAGATACCATAGGACCAGTAACATAACTGAACTCCTACCAATGAAAATTCTACATTTGAACCATTAAGTATCTAAGTTTTCTAATTCAAATATCCACTCTAATTCCTGGTGGTACATGGTCAATAATACAGAATACAATACAATACAATTTTATTCATCTCCTGGGGAGAAATTATTTTGTACACAGTGTTCTTGCAATTGTTACACTGTAGAGCTCATTTCTTGCTCTCCACCTTCAAAAGTCCACAACTTTTTCATTTTTATATGTACAGAGCTGTGTGAGGGCTTATTTTGTGTGTAACAAATTTTTGTTCTCCGGCACACTATTTATTATTCCGTGCCATGTACTGGGAAGCTGGAAAAAAATTCCAAATGTGGAAAAATGTAAAAAAAAAATGCATGTGCGTCACGTCCTTGTTAGCTCAGCTTTTACGAATTTCACTCTGCGCTCCAAATCACACCTCTGCTTTAGTTTTGGTTTGGTTTGCTACAATCATGATGATACCAAATTTATATAGATTTTATTACATTTTTAATACATTTTCAAAAGTTAAACGAATGTGTACGAAAAAGAAAAAAAATTTGCAATAACTTTTTTAGACTTTGGTATACAGAGCTGTGTGAAGTCTCATTTTTTGCAAAAAAAAAGCTGATGTTTTCATTGCTACCATTTTGAGGAGTTTGCAACATTTTTACCACTTTATATTCCATTATTATGTGATGTAGAATGGTATAAAAGTGGCGTTTCGGACATTTGGGCGCTATTTTCCGTTATGGGGGTAACACTGGCATTAACCGTTTTTATATTTTGATAGGCACGGTGATACCTATTGGGGCAGATTTACTTACCCGGTCCTGTCGCGATTCCGCGGTGCCTTCTCCGACGAGGATTCGGGTCTGACGCGATTCACTAAGGTCATGCATCCAATTTCTTGCATGTGTCGCTTCCACACTGAGATCCGCCAGAGTTCACCTTCTTCTTCCTGGTGCATGTGAGTGCTTGATGTTGTGACACAATTCCGTTTTTAAATTCCCCAGTATGTCCAAATGCGTCGGGTTCTCCGATGGCACGGCCCTCGATTTCTGTCACATGCAAGCCGGTGCCGATGTGCCACAATCTGATTGCAAACCCAGGGTAATTAGGCAAAAAATGGAAATATTTGGGAAACCCAATGGAATCGCGATCCGCGGACCCTTAGTAAATGAGCCCCATTGTGTCTGTTTTTACTGTTTATTACGTTTTATATCAGTTCTAGGGAAAGGGGGGTGATTTGAACTTTTTAAATTATTTTTGAAACTTTTACTATTTTTTAGAGTCTCTAGGGTACATTAACCCTATATGGTCTGATCATTTCTTCCTTATACTTCAATACTACTGTATTGCAGTATATGCCATTTTTGCACAGCATTCATTACAATGAGCCACTGGATAAGTCAGGTGTGACTTGTAGTCTGAAATTTATACATAAATTAGTTACAACTACCAGGTGTTAATTAAGAGTCCATAGAGACAGAGAAAAGAGTCAGGAAGTCCCCAGGAAAAACAGGGAAACAGATATGCATTTACACATACCGATAAGCATTAAAATTGCATAAAAACACAACAGATGCTGGAAATGTTGGTGCTGAATTAAGCAGACATAGCTGTGGTTGAGAAAAATGAGTGATGGTGAGACCAGGTGCAAATGATGATATTGTAGATGATGATGATGGAATGCAAGGACATATTCTATAATGCTACATTCTGTAATAATTCTGTGCAATTAAATAGTTGCACTTAGAAAAGTTGCACTGGGTAAGACCAGGTCAGGTATGACCTTTACTCTGAAATGTAATTATCCTTCAGTATATTTGTCTATAAATTGTAAGGTCCTTTTGCTTGCATCTTATAGTATCTATGATAATTTATATGTGTCTTGAAGTCCGGCAGGCTTGTAGTCTCTCCTACATATAGTAAATCACAGGGACACATTAATACATAAATCACATCATGACTGTCACATGTGAAAAAATGTCTCAGTTTATATACTTTCTTAGATGTATGGTGTGTAAAGCCTTCACCTTTCAGGATCAATGTGCAATTGACACAAGAGAGACATAAATAACCTTAACGTTCTTTCCCTGTAAGAGTCAACTGCTTAATTTTTTTTAAAGTACTTTTTTAAAGCAATCTGATCTGACCAACTGGTATGTTGTATTCCTAGACCTCATGTAGGATAGGAGATGTGGATTTTCTAATTTTTCAATATCTGGATTTATCAATCTATCTCATATTAATTCAATGTAATTTAAGTAAGCTTTACTGGCAGGACCAAATAAAAATTAGCATTGCTAAAGTATTTAATGCAGCGGTCCCCAACTACCAGGCTATGGGCCAAGACTGGGCTGGTGAACACCCATTCCACTGCCGCTTCAACGTAAAAAAAACCTTTATACTTACATCTGGCTTCTTCACCCCGCGGCTCTGTGTTGTTCTCTTCCTGCCCCCATGCTTAAAGCATGACACGGCTCTCTCGCAGATGCTTGCTGTCATAATAAATATATATATATATATATATATATATATATTTCTATCTATCTTTCTGTCTATATATATCATATATATCTATATATCCATTAAAAAATCCCCTGAATTGGCAATTTCTGACAGCCACATATTTTTTATACAGTGTATAGAGCTGTCTAAAATGCAATTTTTTTGTGTGACAAGCCGAAGTTTCCATTCTATCGTGGAGCCTATATAACCTTGTGATCACTTTTTATTACAATTCTTAAGGGTGACAAAATGGTAAGAAATGAGTGATTCACACATTTTGACAATTTGATTTTTATTTGAATATGTTTCCTTTTTTTGTGGTTTTCTTTTTAATTTCTTATTAGGCTATATGGTGAACACCCCCTAAAAGAAGAAGTTAAAAATCCAGTACAGAATTGATATTGTGGTACTCCTGCCCTCAAAAAAAAGTTAATCTTTTAACAATGGGGGATACAAACCCCAAAACACCTGAAAAAGCATCTCACCCTGCAAAAAAAATGCCATCATACAGCTCAAATAACGAAAAAGCTAAGATTTTATAGCCTACAAAAGGGGCCAATGAGGAAACTAAATCTTGGCAGCTGTGGGGCTTCCCTCCTGCGTCTTGCTGTGCACCAATAAAACAAGTAACAGCCACATGTGGGGGTTCTCTGTACTCAAGAGAAATTGTATAGCAAATTGTAAGATGTGTTTTCTGTGTAAAGGTGTAAATTTTAGGACTTAATGACTGCATTACCAACAAAATGTAACCTCCATCATGAATTAATTACTATGTAGATCACAAGAGGTTAACAAACTTCCTAACATCTATTTTTGATAGTTTGAGGGGTGCAGATTTGAGAATGGGTTGATATATATGTTATTAAATGTTATAGATTTAAATTTTTATTAAAAGCAATAATTATCCCCAGAATAGTCAATTCTGAAAATAAATGAAAGCGATATTCAAATTTTAAGCCACGTAACATCAAAATAAATGATCCATTTCAAAGATTATAAAAATGTAAAGTAGACATATGAGAAATGTTATACAGCAACTAATTTAGGTGGTAAAACTTTATGCCTGAAAACACGATGATTTTGAAAATGGCAAATATTTTAAAAATTCATAATTTTTTCTTTTTTTTTAAAATAAATAAACGCAAAACTTGTCAGCCATAATTTACCACTAAAATAAAGTACAACATGTGAGAAAAAAGCTTTCTTATAATCGATTTGATAGGTAACAGTGTTAAAAAGTTAAAACCATATAAAGCTACACATGTCAGAGTAGAAAAAATGGGACTGAGCCCTAAGCTGCAAAATGGCTACTTCATTAAGGGGTTTAATCCTTCATTAGATTGCATTCAAGGTACATAGTAGATTTATTCTTATATGGTCAAAAACTTCACAACAGATACCCAATTTCATACAATACTTAAGCTGGAACAATCATAACCTTTTTTCACTTACCATTATAATGATAGAAATATTAACTTCTTACATATCACTATTTCTGTTGAACCTGACACTGAACACATTGTTACCTATTTGTATAGGAAACCTACCTCTGGGAGTACAACATTCCATGTCAAAAGTTGCCACCCCAAACTTGTAAAACGTAACTTACCTGTCGGTAAATATATTCAAGCATATCACTCCTGTAATGATGCAACTTTGAAAAAAATTAGGTACAGATGATATACAATTGTCTCTAAGCTAGAGGTTACCCATCAGAAGACACCAGAAGAGCAAAACTAGAATTTAAAAACACCTCTTCGTATGAACACCTCTTCGTATGAACAAGTCATTTCTACAACTACATTTAGTTCTTAGTATAATAATGTTGTAAAGATTATCAGAAACAATTTACTAGTTTTAATGTAAGACACTGGGGCAAATTTACTAAGGGTCCATTCCGTCGGGTTTCGCAATTTTTTCTGATTTGCCCTGAAGTGCCCCAGGTTTTTGGCTCACACGATCGGATTGTGGTGCATCGGCGCCAGCTTGCATGCAACACAAATCTGAGGGTGTGGATGTCGGACAACCCGGCTGATTCGGACAAACCGCGGAATTTAAAAACCAAATTACACTATCTTAGTGAATCGTGGCAGCTCCGAATCCTCGTCAACGGGACGGGTAAGTAAATGTGCCCCACTATATTGAAACAAATTATAAGGAAAGGGGTGAGATTCACAGCAAGAAGAGCCTCCAATGTGGGAAGTATTCTGTCTCCAAATATGTATATTAAAAAAAAAAAACACTTTTTCAACATGGCTTCATGGCTTCAATATAATGGCAGTTTCAAATATGGACATGTCAGGTGTGTCACCTGTAAATATATGACTAAAACTACCAATTTCACAGGCTTCAGTACACTTAAAACATATGACATCAAAAAATGGCCTAATTGTGATAACCATCATTTGGTCTACCTTGTCAATTGTCATTTATGCCGATTGTCGCTAGCACTGACAATTCTATTATACAATTCAAACAGAGTTTATCTGATGTATCGAAACACTTTAAGAATGCACATAGAGGATCACTCCCTCAGATGTTTGTGAATGTCATTGAATGTGTTCCTATGCTCTAAAGAGGGGAAGATTGGAGAAGAGCTGTACTGAGATGTGAAGCATACTGGATCCTGATACTCAAAACTAGTGTACCGTACTCCAGTAATAGATACATCTAGGGTTATTTATCAATGGTTTTCCTGTGTTATTTTGGCATTAAAAATTCTCAAAGTGATCACATTGTGGTTTTTTGAGACTTTTCCCTGCCAAAAGTTTTACATGGCCATTTCCACCTCTTCATTAATTTGTTGTAAACATAGAACTACTACTAGTGCAAAACCGTGGTAAACCAAATTCCTGACTTGAGAATTTTGCAAAAAGTCTCATAAAAAGACTCATAGTCACTCCATCCCCCTCTGTTCTATGTGCTGGATCTTTTTATGCATTTTGGGACAAAAAATAGATTATAAGAACATTTATTAAAAGGCCAAAGCCACCTTAATGAATCTGATGGGCAGCAGAGCCCGAAAAACAGACTTAGAACTGTTCCAAGGAGCTGCTAAATAACCCCCATATTCCTTCATAATAATAATCTTTATTTATATAGCGCCATCAAATTTAGCAACGCTTTACAGATTATGGAGAACATATAAAAATAAAATATAAAACAATAGGAATGGGGGCCCTGGTCACAAGATTTTATAAGGATTAGTGGGTGACATAGGAGGTATAAGAGCTTACATACTGCTCCAACCAAAAGTGCCGCTGCTTGAACCAGTCTTTTCAAGCCAACACTTTCCTTTCAATGATGTCTTCTGATTATACTATTCTCTCCCCTTCCATTGTTTTTCCTTGATGTTATATGCTTAAAACGTGTATACGATTCATTATGGATAACACACTGTTATGCTCAAGAACTAAAAGTTTGAAACAAATCAACAGATGCACTCTATTTGTTTTTTTTTTCATGTGCACATGAAGTTTAAATGAAATATACTTGCTTATAATTAGCAACCCAGAGTGCGGGGATGAGATGTCCGGCATGCTGGGCTGCTAATTATGCATGCCTCTTGCACCTTCCTCTCCCAGCATGAGGCTGAATTCACACCTCTTGCATCTCCCATGTTGGAGAGGGAGGTGACATCATGCAGGATACATGCATAATTTGCAGCCCTCTAGTTTCTTTGATCTGGACATGTCAAGCTTACAGAAGGACACCTCCGGGGTCAACATCAAGAGAAGTGTAGGTAAGATTTTGTAGTCTAATATGTCTACAAGCTGGTGGTAGATTTCCTTTAAGTAATTAGTATCATTAGTTTACCATAGTTTCCATACACATATCATGCATAAATAGCAGTATAGGTAAATCATACTGCAACAGAAAAAAGTAGAGGGCTTTTACACATCAGGTGAAATGGCACCCTTTTCCATTTTTTTGTACTAGTCATAAAAGTATCTTAAAACTGGGGACCTGATAAGGCTGGTGACCTGATAATTTCAGTTCACTCAATTCACAAATTTACAGAACATCCCTCACTGGTATGCCTGTTCATCAGTAACGGAAAGCAATAAACAGCAATGTAGTAGCATATCATACCTAATAGAATATTTTACTCTGAGCATAGAACAACAAAATAGTCTGAGAGTTTAAATAACAACCAGAAACAGAGCTGCTGGTACTTGCGGATCAAAAAATGAACCCTCTAATGGAATCACTTTCTTGTTTCTTCCCAGTTGTTTTATACTTCAGCTACTACCTATTAACTTTCATCTAAAGTTCTTACCACTTTAATAAATACCAGAACTGTGAGAAAGATCTGAAAGTGAGGAGCAATTTATGCTGAATTCTGTCTACAGGAACTTCTCTTGTGCTAAAACAATCAGATTTGATCATCTATGTTGGAAGTGTTACCGCTGACACCTTCGTGGCATTATCCATTCTTGTACTCATAAAAAGTTCATTTAACTAGAAAAAGAGAACTGAAAATCTGTCCTTTTGTAACCTGATATGCATAACTCATACATAATGGAGCCCAACATCATTCTCTGTGGTATCACAGCAATAAATCTTGCAAGAAAAGAGGGAATAGTGTCCCAGCAGCCTGTCAACATATTCTATCTGTCCTCTTCATTACATGAACTGCCTGTATTTTTGCTGCTAGTATTAATCATTTCTATAGAAACCAGAATTGTCCTCAATAAGTTTGACTTTTGTGTAACATTTGCTATGATAACCACAAATCTGAGCTCTATTTCTTAAATCAGAAGTCCGAGGATAACTCGAAGTCTGAACTAAGAGAGAACCATTGGTGATTTGGATAAAAAAGACCCAATTTTTCTTTCCAAGAAAGCAATCCGATATTTTTTACCCCTCTCATGTTCAATATGTATGCATTGGCTACTAGAATTTATAACAGGTAACAAATATGTATGGAAATACAAATAATAATTCTACCATCGTTTCAGGAGGTAAAGTTTAATGGATTTATAATACCAAGAGTTTTGTGTGTGTGTGAGAGAACTGGGAAATTATGTTCTTTCCAGCCTATGTGTACTCTGGCTAAAACTTCAAAAAGGATGAGAATCAGAAAAATGTTATTACTATATACTATTTAATACAAGAAACTCATATATCTTAACAAAACAAAGTGTTTATTTCCATCCTATCTACTTCCTTTTTAATTTCACTATGAAATTACTGATGAAATCCATCTTACTAATAATAATTTGAATAGAAAATAGAAGTTATCACTCCGTACGGAAATAACCTCCTGATTTATGAGATATAACTTAGATGTTAGTGATGCTCACCTTGTCAGGTTATGCAGCCAGGCACAACTCTGTTTCCAACATATATACACAAAATGTTACACTGCCTCATCAGATCCAACAACAACAGCAAGTATTCAATGGCCTCAAGCATAGATCTCTTATGTTGTCTACAGTGGGTACGGAAAGTATCCAGACCCCTTTAAATTTTTCACTCTGCTTCATTGCAGCCAATTAGTAAGATCAAAAAAGTTTTTTTTTTGCTCATTAATGTACTCTCGGCATCACATTGTGACAGAAAAAAATCAGAAATGTAGATTTTTTTGCTAATTTATCAAACAAAAAAAACTGGAATATCACATGGTCATGAGCACTCAGACCCTTTGTTGTGACAAAATAACTCACATGCTGTGCATTTCCTTTTTTTACCACCTACAGATGGTTCTACTCCTTCATAGATACACCTGTCTATATGAGACCTCACAGCTCACAGTGCATGTTAGAGCACATTGGAATCACAAGACCTAAAGAACTGCTCAATGAGCTTAGAGACAGAATTGAGACAATGCAAAGATCAGGTCAAGGTTACAAAATAATCTTTGCTCAGTGGCCTCTATCTTAAGACAGCTTAAGATAGAAGCAATCATAAGAGTACAGTGGCCTCTATAAACCTTAAATAGAAGAAGTTTGAGATGTCCACTACTCTTCCTTGACCTTGAAGTCGAGCCAAACTAAGCAATCGTGGAGAAGAGCTTTAGTAAAAGAGGTAATGGCTGAGCTCTAGAGATGCAGTCGGGAAATCAGAGAAAATTTGTCTCCAGTTTCAATGATCAAATATGTTACACCAGAAATTTTTTTCACTGTAATTTTTTTTCAACCATCCCATGAATGGATTGGCATGCAATGAAGCCATTCTTGCTACATTGCTGCTGATGATACATGTTTGAGACCTAGTGAAATATTTTTCCCCCACTACAAGTGATAGCTGCAATAAAAAAATCCTACGCTTATCTGATATTTGATTGTCATTTTGTCATTGGAGCAACATCAAGACCTTATATACAGAGCAGTATAAGAATCTAACTGTATAGGAGTACTTGCATTAACTGTCCTGCGATCTGCTGACAGTAATACGATTCTGTTCCTTCCGGCCCAAAGAATAAGCTGTCAAGTAAGTTACAAAGACCTATGTGAGCATGTAATTTATGTTATAGTGGGGGAATTGTAACCTTTCAAATATAATCATAAGAAAACAAAGCAAAAACATACCACAAGTTTAGTAAAAAGTTTGCAAGAAAAACCTGGCAGATGTACAGTTACTAAGGGCTAGAGGCTTAAATAATGGAGGAAACAACAGGAAAGTTGCCCTGCCAAAAATGGGCTTGAGAAAACATGTAAAATATAGCATTATAATATAGAATGAAAAGAATGTAATAAACAAAGAAATAATAGTAAAAGAAATAACAAAAAAGGCTGCTATATTTACAGCAGTTAAAGGCACTCTGGTTGTTCAGACCTAGTTATTTACAAAGAAGATTAACCCCTTACCATACCATGACAGTGGGAAAGTAGTGTTAAGCTTGTATTTCACAGACCATGATGTAATGGAGATGGCTTGGGCTCAGAAGCAGAGCCCATGCGACCATGCAGGAGGCCAGCTGTGTGTAGAAGCCATGCTTCTGCATGAACAGTCAGCATCACAATAGTCGCAATCCCAGGTGTTTAACCTACCTCTCCAGCCGGTCATCTCCATGGCAACCCTGGGGTCCAATAAAGGACCTCAGGACTGCCTTGCTTGAGTGCTTGCTGGCAGTTCCAGTGTCAGCCTATGCATAGGCTGACTGATCTAATACAATTTCATGCATGACTACGGCAGTGTATTAGTTTGAACAAGTACATAACAAGAACATTAGTTTGAACCAGAACATTAGTTTGAGCTATTGTTCAAGTCCCGGAGGGGAAAAAAAAAAGTTTATATTTAATACACAATAAAAGTCACCTAAATGCCCCATATGGCCTAAAACTTCCAAACACAATAAAAAGTGTTTTGAATGAGTATATTGGGCATTTTAAGCCCGTTCAGTTACTTAGTTTTTTTTTTGCACAAAATGTTTTGAATTATTCATATCTTAGGATGCATCCTCACTAGTGCTGGTGTCTGCCACGAGGTGATCCATAATGGATATGATCTCTTGGTAACTCCAGTTAAGGCTGCCGGAATGCCCGGATTCTACCAGCCTTAGCTGGGGACACCAGGAGGTCAGACCCATTTCAGGTCCCCTCCTGGCAGACACCAGCGCTAGTAGGAATGCATCCTTACTTTGTATTTTTAAAATAAACTTTAAAAAGTATTTTTATTTGAGTTATTCCATGTTATTTGCACACGGGCCTAAAAGGCCCCAGGTATGTAATAGTGTAGATTTCTATGGTCATGCATTCTAGGGTTAATTAAATGCGCTTTTTTTATAAATTTGTGGTGTTTTTTTTTAATTTATTTTTACCCTGCGATACAGCAGTCAGCATCTGCCACCCACTCATTTCTCATTCTTTACAGCTGGGGAGCACAACCTACAATTGTTGCTCCACATTGTTTTATTATTGCGAAATTTTAAGTGAACTAGGCAGCACATTGACGTTAGACTGGAGAAAACAACATGATTAGAGAAAAGTCTTCTAGCACAACAAAACTTTTTAAGATGTATTTTGATTTTCAAAATAAATCTAGACTAACAATAGCCAAATGTAGTGTATACTTTTCCCAGATCAGTCTTGACCTTACTAACTCCAAATTTAATAGACAAAATATTGTGGTAGGTTTAGCTTCACACTCTTTCTCCAGGCTCCTTGTGTATACCAGATGTGATAAAAAATTAATGTAGGGATAAAGTAAAAGGAAAAAAAAAGAAATAAACAAAACATAATACAGAAATGCATTTTTTTAGAATTTTGCTTGCAGCTCTACTTGTAATTTTTTATTACTGAATGGAAAATAAGAGAGTTGTATATCAACAAACTTGCAAGTGTGTCAACAGCCCTGGGTTGGTCACAGAGCTAGAGCCCCCATATAAAATGGTGGAAATCCATTTCAGTTTTTTTGTGATAAAATTCTAGTGCCCCCAGGGTATAGAGCAGACTGAAATCAGCATCCCTATAAATTCTGTCATAGTGCATAGTACTCTATAAACTGCTGTGGACATTGGGGATGACACTGTTACATCCTGTATATAATCTATAGTACTATGTATTACTTAAATAATGTTATACCCAATACAATGAAAAATTTATTCTGAACTAATACAAATATAGCAATATGACTCATTATTACAAATGTAAATAATAATAAACAATTTACATGAGCAAATTATCCTCACTCATTGTCCAGGTCATTTAACTGAAGCATATTCAGCCATACAGTTTGTGACCAATAGAATGCCTTCTTATTATTGTATGGTACAGAGGTGTTGGTTTTAAAACCTGAGATAGACACTCAAGGGTGGAATCTTCGGTCTCTCCAGGGAGAGTCCAGAGAGTGCTGAGGCACAGCACTCCTCACCACATGGCCTGCAGCCATCAGGCCTCTGCAGGATTCTGAGCTACCTACCACAGCTTGCCTTGGAGTACTGCTTCTCATCTCCAGCCTGAAGTTACCTGTACCAGGCTGTGAGCAGCCTCTGCTAAACACCATCCAACCAGCAACCTTGATCCAGTTAAATTGTTCCTGCTGTTGTTGCTGTATTCCATAATAAATGAACTCAGTTTTATGGTTGACATTCCTTGTCTCTGAGTGATTCCTGTGTAAAGCTGCTAACATCAAGGGCGCCACATTTACCATACTCAGGGATCAGTACAACTACACCAGGGCCTATGTTATCACAGCCTAGCCCCGGCACTAACACCTGGGACCTGAAAAGCCCTTAGACACCGCAGTCGAACATGGTGCAACAAATCTGCACCCAAAAGTGACAGTGGGATGCCAATGACATCACAGGCAGCCCAGGGGTCCTCTAAGGCTAATAGAAAATACCTAGGTAGTGCAGTACATTATAAAAGAGATTAGTCAATCTCCGGTCAGTGTCCCCATGTGGGGCAAAGTAATAAAAAAAGTATAATAAAATTTAAGTTTATCCCACCCATTCTGACCCAGGCTAAAACACTAAAATAATATACTGTATAAAAAAGAAAGGCAAGATAATGTCCAAATTTACATTTTTTAATTATCCATTACACAAACAGTATGCTTTATGCACCCCTAAATTCATTAAGCAAAAAACATATACATTTAGTATCACTGTATGCATATTGACAGAGAGAAATAAAAATATACAGGTGGTCCCCTACTTAAGAACACCAGACTTACAGACGACCCTTCGTTACAAACGGACCTCTAGATGTTGGTAATTTACTGTACTTTAGTCCCAGGCTACAATAAACAGCTATAACCGTTATCTAAGGTGTTTGTAATTAAGCTTTATTGTTATTCCTGGTTCTTATAACAATCTAACCTTTTTAAAATACAATTGTCACAGAGACCAAAAAAAAAATTGGCTGGGATTACAGTTATAAAATATACTGTTACGAATTACATACAAATTCAACTTAAGAACAAACCTACAGAACCTCTTGTATATAACCCGAGGACTGCCTGTACTGAAGATAAAAGGTTAATAAATAGAGATGAGCGAACATACTCGTCCGAGCTTGATGCTCGATCGAGCATTAGCGTACTCGTAACTGCTCGTTGCTCGGACGAGTATTTCGCCCGCTCGAGAAAATGGCAGCTCCTGCCGTTTTGCTTTTTGGCGGCCAGAAACAGAGCCAATCACAAGCCAGGAGACTCTGCACTCCACCCAGCATGACGTGGTACCCTTACACGTCGATAGCAGTGGTTGGCTGGCCAGATCAGGTGACCCTGGGATAGACTAGCCGCTGCCCGCGCTGCTCGGATCATTCTCTGTCTGGATGCCGCTAGGGAGAGAGCTGCTGCTGGTCAGGGAAAGCGTTAGGGTGTTCTATTAGCTTACTGTTAGGCAGGAGTGATTCTACAACAACCCAACAGCCCTTCTTAGGGCTACAATAACGTTATACTTTTTTTTTTTATTTGCTTGTGGCTGGGCTTGCTGGCACTAGTAGTGCAGCTAGTACCATATTGTGAGGAATTAGCAGGGGGACTTGCTACCGGTGTGTTTAGCTCTTAGTGACACACATATCCACCTCAAACACCAAAGTGGGAAAATTTATTAGGGGTTTGATTTCAATTAGGCACAGTCTGCCATTTACTTTTTATTTTACGTTTATTTTTTTCATAACTCAGCGTCATCTCATCTGGCATAGTAGTGTGCTTTAATACTTGGCTAGAAAATAGCCATAGGAGAATCCAAACGGCTTACTTACGCCTACAGTAGCGTTATATATATTTGATTTCTGGTTGATCTGCTGGTGGCTGTAGTTGCTGCAGTGCATCTACTAGCAAATTGTGAGCAATTTGGAGTGAGACTTGCGACCACTGTGTTTTGCGCTTAGTGACGCACATATCCATCGCAAAGACCGAAGTGGGAAAATTTATTAGGGCCCGGGGTTGGATTTCAATTAGGCACAGTCTGCCACTTCCTTTTTTATTTTACGTTTATTTTTTTCATAACTCAGCGTCATCTGATCTGGCATAGTAGTGTGCTTTAATACTTGGCTAGAAAATAGCCATAGGAGAATCCAAACGGCTTACTTACACCTACAGTAGCATTATATATATTTGATTTCTGGTTGATCTGCTGGTGGCTGTAGTTGCTGCAGTGCATCTACTAGCAAATTGTGAGCAATTTGGAGTGAGACTTGCGACCACTGTGTTTTGCGCTTAGTGACGCACATATCCATCGCAAAGACCGAAGTGGGAAAATTTATTAGGGCCCGGGGTTGGATTTCAATTAGGCACAGTCTGCCATTTCCTTTTTTATTTTACGTTTATTTTTTTAATAACTCAGTGTCATCTCATCTGGCATAGCAGTGTGCTTTCATACTTGGCTAGAAAATAGCCATAGCAACAGGATAGCATCGTTTGGTTTTAAAAACTAAAAAACACACAAAAAAAAAAAAACACAAAAAAAAAGTTAAAAAAAAAATTAAAGTTATAACTCTCATTTTCAAAATGTTTAACCCGAGGGCTAGGGGTAGAGGACGAGGGCGGGGACGTGGGCGTCCAACTACTGCAGGGGTCAGAGGCCGTGGTCCTGGGCGGGGTGAGACACCACCTGCTTATGAGGGAGCAGGGGAACGCCGCAGAGCTACACTCCCTAGGTTCATGTCTGAAGTTACTGGGACTCGTGGTAGAGCACTGTTGAGGCCAGAACAGTGCGAACAGGTGATGTCGTGGATTGCCGACAATGCTTCGAGCAATTTGTCCACCAGTCAGTCTTCCACGCAGTCCACCCATGTCACCGAAATCGGCACTCCTCCAGCTCCTGCACCTCAGCCTCCTCCCCCCCAGTCTGCCCCCTCCCAGCAAAATTTGCCATTTGAACCGGCATACTCTGAGGAACTGTTTTCTGGACCCTTCCCACAGTCACAAACCACTTGTCCGGTTGCTGATGAGCAATTTTCCGATGCCCAGGTTTTCCACCAGTCGCAGTCTGTGGGTGATGATGACCTTGTTGACGTACTGGAAGAAGTGTGTAAAGAGGTGTCCGACGATGAGGAGACACGGTTGTCAGACAGTGGGGAAGTTGTTGTCAGGGCAGGAAGTCCGAGGGGGGAGCAGACTGAGGGATCGGAGGATGATGAGGTGACAGACCCAAGCTGGGTTGAGAGGCCGGGTGAACACAGTGCTTCTGAGACGGAGGAGAGTCCTCGACCAGAACAGGTTGGAAGAGGCAGTGGTGGGGCCAGACGGAGAGGCAGGGCCAGAGCTGGTGCATCAGCGCCAAATGTGTCAACTAGTGAAGCTCCCGTGGCGAGGGCTCCTGCGGCGAGGGCTAGATTTTCAGAAGTCTGGAGGTTCTTTAAGGAAACACCGGATGACCGACGGACTGTGGTGTGCCACATTTGCCAAACCAGGATCAGCAGGGGTTCCACCACTAATAGCTTAACTACCACCAGTATGCGCAGGCATATGAATGCTAAACACCCCACTCAGTGGCAACAAGCGCGTTCACCTCCGGCCGTGCACACCACTGCTCCTTCCCCTGTGTCAGCTGATAGTCAGCCCCCTGCCCAGGACCCTGCCACAAAAACCCCATTGTCGCCTCCACGATCCTCCACAGCATCCACCAGCGTTCAGCTCTCCATACCCCAGACGCTGGAGCGGAAACGCAAATATAGTGCAACCCACCCGCACGCCCAAGCCCTTAATGTGCACATCTCCAGATTGCTAAGCCTGGAGATGCTGTCCTATAGGCTAGTAGAGACCGAGGCCTTTCGCAGCCTCATGGCGGCGGCCGCCCCTCGGTATTCGGTCCCCAGCCGCCACTACTTTTCCCGATGTGCCGTCCCAGCTCTGCACCAGCACGTGTCAGACAACATAATCCGTGCCCTGACCAACGCCGTTTCTGACAAGGTCCACCTGACCACGGACACGTGGACGAGTGCTGCCGGGCAGGGCCACTATATATCGCTGACGGCACATTGGGTTAACTTGGTGGAGGCTGGGACCGAGTCTGACCCTGCGGCTGGTCATATACTGCCGACGCCGAGGATTGCGGGGCCTACCTCGGTCCAGGTGTTTCAGGCCTACTATGCCTCCTCCTCCTCCCACCCCTCCTCCACCTCCTCCTCCGAATGACCATCGCTAAGCGACAGCAGGCGGTGCTCAAACTGCTGAGCCTAGGCGATAAAAGGCACACCGCCCAAGAACTATTACAGGGCATCACGGCGCAGACTGATCTGTGGCTGGCACCGCTGAACCTGAAGCCAGGCATGGTTGTGTGTGACAACGGCCGTAACCTGGTGGCGGCTCTGCAACTCGGCAGACTGACACATGTGCCATGCCTGGCCCATGTGTTAAATCTGATAGTTCGGCGTTTCCTCAAGACATACCCCAATCTGTCTGATTTGCTCACGAAGGTGCGCCGCATCTGTGCGCATTTCAGGAAGTCCAGCACAGATGCTGCCACTCTCAGGGCAGCGCAGCGCCGCCTCCAACTGCCCGCTCACCGACTGTTGTGCGACGTGCCCACGAGGTGGAATTCAACACTGACCATGTTATCCAGAGTTTACCAGCAGCGCCGAGCGATTGTAGACTGCCAGATGTCAACTTCCACCAGAACTGGTAGTCAGGTCAGTCAGCTTCCTCAAGTCTACAATGAGGAGTGGATGTGTATGTCTGATATCTGTCAGGTGCTGAGTAACTTTGAGGAGTCAACACAGATGGTCAGTGGCGATGCCGCCATCATCAGCCTCACCATCCCGCTGCTTGGCCTGTTGAAAAACTCTCTGGTCAGCATGAAGTCGGAAGCTTTGCGCTCCTCACAAGAGACGGGGGAAGAAGATTCCCTTGTTGATAGCCAAAGCACCCTTAGGTCTGTTTCTCAGCGCATATCGGAGGAGGTGGAGGTGGAGGAGGATGAGGAGGAAGAGGAGGAGAATGTTGGCGAGACACAAGAGGGGACCATTGTTGAGTCCTTCACTGTTGAGCGTGTATGGGCAGAAGAAGAGGAGTTGGAGGAGTTGGAGGAGGAAATGGACAGTCAGGCCAGTGAGGGGAGTGAATTCTTACGCGTTGGTACTCTGGCGCATATGGCAGATTTCATGCTAGGCTGCCTATCCCGTGACCCTCGCGTTCAAAGAATTTATTCCAGCACCGATTACTGGGTGTTCACTCTCCTGGACCCACGGTACAAGCAAAATCTTTCCACTCTCATCCCTGGAGAGGAAAGGAGTGTGAGAATGCATGAATACCAGCAGGCCCTGGTGCACAAGCTGAAACAGTATTTCCCTTCTGACAGCGCTAGCGGCAGAGTGCGTAGTTCTGCGGGACAAGTAGCGAGGGAGAGTAGGCGAGCAGGCAGCTTGTCCAGCACTGGCAAGGGTACGTTTTACAAGGCTTTTGCCAGCTTTATGTCACCCCAGCAAGACACTGTCACCTGTCCCCAGTCTCGGCAGAGTAGGGCTGATCTTTACAGAAAGATGGTGAGGGAGTACGTAGCTGACCATACCATCGTCCTAAATGATCACACAGCTCCCTACAACTACTGGGTTTCAAAGCTGGACATGTGGCACGAACTGGCGCTGTACGCCTTGGAGGTTCTTGCCTGCCCTGCCGCTAGCGTCTTGTCCGAGCGGGTTTTCAGTGCAGCTGGTGGCATCATCACCGATAAGCGTACACGCCTGTCGACTGACAGCGCTGACAGGCTGACGCTTATCAAGATGAATAAAGCCTGGATTTCTCCTAATTTCCAATCTCCACCAGGTGAAGGAAGCTCAACCTGAATAATTTATCCACTCCTCCTCCTCCTCATTTTCCTCCTTCTCCTCCTCTTTGTACAGTAAAGCAGAGGAAACTGGCTATTTTTTGACAGGGCCCACTGGCTCTAGCTATAGTACTTTATGCATTTAATTTTTATGGAGGGCCACCGACCCGGTCCTCTGTTTTAAACAATTTTTGGGAGTGCCACATACAGGCACTCAATCTATTCAATTTTTCTGGAGGGCCACCTACCTGCTCCTCTGGTTTGAAAACTTTTTTGGACTGCCACATACAGGCACTCAATCTATTCAATTTTTCTGGAGGGCCACCTACCTGCTCCTCTGGTTTGAAAACTTTTTTGGACTACCACATACAGGCACTCAATCTATTCCATTTTTCTGGAGGGCCACCTACCTGCTCCTCTGGTTTGAAAACTTTTTTGGACTGCCACATACAGGCACTCAATCTATTCCATTTTTCTGGAGGGCCACCTACCTGCTCCTCTGGTTTGAAAACTTTTTTGGACTGCCACATACAGGCACTCAATCTATTCAATTTTTCTGGAGGGCCACCTACCTGCTCCTCTGGTTTGAAAACTTTTTTGGACTGCCACATACAGGCACTCAATCTATTCCATTTTTCTGGAGGGCCACCTACCTGCTCCTCTGGTTTGAAAACTTTTTTGGACTGCCACATACAGGCACTCAATCTATTCCATTTTTCTGGAGGGCCACCTACCTGCTCCTCTGGTTTGAAAACTTTTTTGGACTGCCACATACAGGCACTATCCAAATTGAATTGTCTCCATAGCAGCCTCCACACGTTGTCTCCATTGCTACCTCCAAAAGTCGTCCATATAGCTGCCTCCATACATCGTCCCTTTATCAAACGAGGTGTGTCAGGCCGAAATTTGGGTTGTTTTCATGGATTCCACATCAAAGTTGTTAACTTTGTCGCCACCCTGCTGTGTTATCCACAAAATACACTGGCAAACTTTTACCATTTACGGATATTATTTCAGCGCTTCTTGCGCATCTGTTTATATTCCCCTCACCCGCCATATCCTAAACTTATAAGAACGCTACTACACTTGATCTTATACAAAAGGTTCTTAGAAGTGCTGTTTGGGGAGTAGCCTAGAGACAGGGGCTTGGATTGGCGAAAGCTCGCCTGGCAGCGGAGCGCCAGCTCCATGCCAAGAACCAACTAACATAGTTTTAACTGTAGCACCTTTAATCTACTACTAGTTCACTGCCTCCATACATGGCCGCCTTATCAAACGTGCTGTGTCAGGCAGAAGTTTGGGTTGTTTTCATGGCTTCCACAACAAACTTGTTAACTTTGTCGCCACCCTGCTGTGTAATCCTCAAAATATACTGGCAAACTTTTACCATTTACGGATATTATTTCAGCGCTTCTTGCGCATCTGTTTACATTCCCCTCACCCGCCATATTCCAAACTTATAAGAACGCTACTACACTTAACTTGGTGCAGGCTGGGACCGAGTCTGACCCTGGGGCTGGTCATATACTGCCGACGCAGAGGATTGCGGGGCCTACCTCGGTCCAGGTGTTTCAGGCCTACTATGCCTCCTCCTCCTCCCACCCCTCCTCCACCTCCTCCTCCTCCGAATTACCATCCGTGGGCATGGCGCCATCAGTCGGTAGCTCTAGGCACAGCAGCAGTGCCGTCGCTAAGCGACAGCAGGCGGTGCTCAAACTGCTGAGCCTAGGTGATAAAAGGCACACCGCCCAAGAGCTATTACAGGGCATTCCACATCAAACTTGTTAACTTTGTCGCCACCGTGCTGTGTAAGCCACAAAATATACTGGAAAACTTTTTTCATTTACGGATATTATTTCAGCGCTTCTTGTGCAGATGTTTACATTCCCCTCACCCGCCATATCCCAAACTTATAAGAACGCTACTACACTTGATCTTATACAAAAGGTTCTTAGAAGTGCTGTTTGGGGAGTAGCCTAGAGACAGGGGCTTGGATTGGCGAAAGCTCGCCTGGCAGCGGAGCGCCAGCTCCATGCCAAGATCCAACTAACATAGTTTTAACTGCAGCACCTTTAATCTACTACTAGTTCACTGCCTCCATACATGGTCCCCTTATCAAACGAGCTGTGTCAGGCAGAATTTTGGATTGTTTTCATGGCTTCCATGTTAACTTTGTCGCCACCCTGCTGTGTAATCCACAAAATATACTGGCAAACTTTTATCATGTACTGATATTATTTGAGCGCTTCTTGCTCACCTCCTTTGGTTCCTCTCTGCCACCCATTGGTTTGAAGCCTGAGTCCATTTAGGGTATGTTGCCATGACACTCTCTAGCCTGCCACTGCTGCCGCTGCCGCTGCCTCTGCATGCCGTCCCCTATAGTGTCAGGGTCAATTATTGGATGTTTTAGATGCTATCTAGCCTCATTCGGTCACTCTGTCATGGCCATGCTGTTGCCCATAATTTTGGCATAATGGTGCGATTAAGCAGCCTCAGAGGCATCCATGCATGCTGCCCCTGCTGTTTCCTGTCCATTTCCGTGGTGTTTCCATCCTTTTCTGAGGTTCCCAGGTGTTTGGCCAAGCTTCCCTGTGCAGAGCCTTGGTCCCCTTGAAAAATGCTCGAGTCTCCCATTGACTTCAATGGGGCTCGTTACTCGAAACGAGCACTCGAGCATCGGGAAAAGTTCGTCTCGAATAACGAGTACCCGAGCATTTTAGTGCTCGCTCATCTCTATTAATAAAAGTTCAACAATAGGATGTATGAAACCCCAAAATATCCTATTTGAAAGCTACATTTTGACCCCAAAAATAAAGACCAATAATAAAATGCAGCTGTGGTGACCAGAATATACAAAAGTTATAACTTTTAGAAGGTGTTGACAAAAAAAAACATATCAAGATTCACATGATAAATCTGGAGTCAGTTGGTTGAAGTGGAAAAGGAGTGAGACAGTTTACTCTCTCAAAAAGTTGCAAATTTGGCACATATTGGCAGAAATGACAATTATGAAGATAGAAAACTGGTGTAACTGTAATGATTCTTCTAACACAAAATAAGTCTGGAATTTTCTCTCACCTAGAGGAACACAATTACATATATAGTGGACATGCACCAAGCAGTTCTGGAGACGGGTGGCCCTAAACTTTTGCCTGTTTCAGCCGTGACACTTCAGTATTGGTATTTGAGGTCAAATCTGGTGACAACTGTGGAGGCTCAATTTCCCTTACCCAGTCCATATTAAGGCTGGTTGGTTTTTCTCAGAAACCAAATCTCTAATTATTGTAATGCATTTGAGTTTGAAGATGGAGGGCTCCTAGTGGAAGAACCAAGAAGTAATGATGAGGTCCTAGACCTGACATGGGTAGAGGACACTAATACTTAGTCTGTAGAGGTGGTGGCCAGGAAGCCACAGGCAGCTGGTGGAGCAAGCAAAAGGGGGCCAAGTTATAGCAGTCAGATCAGAGCCACTTCGTTGCCTGCGTCCAGGGACCCAGGAAACATAAACCATCCAACAGAGTGTCTGGAGCATGGCATTTTCTCGGACAGAATGTAGAAGACAGAACAAGTGTCATTTTATTGCTGTGCCACCAGTCCATGGGCATCCTTCAATCTAATACTAGAGTGTGAAACTAAAATGAAGGAGTACAAACGCATTCTGGTGCAGGCACTACTGGGGGAGTTCTATCCAACATTGAGAGCTCAATGGCAGCACGGGGAGGGAGATATAGCATGGATGCAATGTGGTACGTCATGTTCAATTCTCCTCAACCTCCACTACCAATGGATATGGCATGTAGTAACAGAAGACAGGCTGTGATTCACATGGTGAAAAATTATCTGATGACACATTTCCTGGTACTGAATGATGTAAACATCACTAGGGGTTTCAAATTTGAGAACTTTCTTTCATGGGCAAACCTCATTAACTGCAGTAAGAGGAAGGGTTTGTGGTTTTTCTTTTTTTTTTTTTTAACGTAGAGAGATTGACTAAGGACCATTCCACACTTGCGAGTATGATGCAATGAACTTGCATCACTCTCGCAACGTATGCTGCCCGGATCGCGCGGCCCGAACGCTGCGAACCGGGACTGAACTCAGCATGTCAGTTCAGTCCCGGTTCGCAACGTTTGGGCCGTGCGATCCGGGCAGCATGCGTTGCGAGTGTGATGCGAGTTCATCACATCACACTCGCAAGTGTGGAAAGGGCCTAACTGAGTCTAAACACCCAGCATGCTGTTAATCACAGTTACTGGAAGAGTGTCTGGTTTTCCATTTCCACTTAAATCCTCTATATAAATAACTGGGTCTGAACACCCAGAGCGCCTTTAACCCCTTAAGGACTAAAACACTTTATGGCCCTACTTTTAAAATCTCCCTTTGTCACTATAATTGGTTATAACCTTGGAACGCTTTAATACATCCAGGGTTTTAATTGTCACACATTGTACCTCTAATTATTTAAAAAATTTGGATGATATATTTTGCATTTAGTTATGAAAAAAACTGAAAATGGAGAATTTTTCAAAATGTTTACCAAATTTCAAAGTTCTAAATTCTTTGCTCTTCAGGCAGATAGTCATAGCACCCAAACAACTTCATAACTTACATTTCCTGAATGTCTACTTTACGTTGGCATGGTATTTAATGCATCCTTTCTTTTTTATAGAATGTTTTTTGGGCTTAGAATTTTGGGTGCAATTTTTCTAATTTTTATGAAAATTTCCAAAACCTATGTTTACAAGGACCTGATTATAGTTTTCAAGTGATTTAGTGAGTCTCAAATAATAGTAATATCTCGTAAATTACCCTATACAACACCCTTCAATGTATGAAAAAACAACTTCAAGCTGTTTTTTAACCCCTTACAGAGGTAAAACAAAATAGAGGTGTAATTTATAATTTGTATTTATTTTATACAATACATTAATTTTGGAGCAAAAACTAAAACAGATTAAATGACAAAAAGTTCCGTAAACCCCCCATTTCTAATGAGTGTGACGATACTGCAATGTGGTGGTAAACTGCTGTATGGGCACACAGTAGAGGTAGTGCCATTCAGAGCAGATTTATATTGTAACAGACTTTAAAATGTTTATTGTTTTTGTAATGTGGTCTTATGTTTGATGAGATGAGATCCACTTTCGATCCACGAATGTGAGTTTTTCAAAAGCAGATGATACCCACAACAGCTCGTCATCATGTGTTTCGGATGATACATCTGATTCAAGGGAGAAACCTAGTACATCCAGGAATCGCTCAAAAAATGGCCAAGGAGATCGGGAAAGAAACACCACAGTGAAAAATGCATGAATGAAGACGCGACATAGTTGGATAGACAAAAAAATCGACTCTCCTGTTATTAATACATCGGGGCACATTGTCAGTGAACAATTGAATACAGCACTGAGTAAAGGTTTGGGTTTTTCCCCTTCCTATGACTTACACAACACCATCTTAGATATTAATAAATTTGTTAGAGATGTCACTGTTTGAAGACATTTCTTTGATACATCTTTAACCCCTAGGCGCACCTGGACGTCATAGTACGTCCCTGTGGCTAGATACTTAGCCCAACGGGACATAGTATAACGCCCTGCTTCTGGCACCGGCTCACTAACGGAGCTGGTACCAGAAGCAGCGGCTGTCAGCAGTCTATCACAGCTGACACCGCATGACCACGGCGTGTAAGGGTGTCTCCACTATGGATAGGATCCCCCGTGCCGCTTACCGGGGGATCCGATCATCTTCTGGGCAGAAAGTCCCCAAGTGCTCTGGGGCTGCCTGATCTCCTTGGCAGTCAGATCCCTTCCGGGTCTGACTGTAAACTGTCTCCGCATGCTCAGACAGTTTACACTGCTCTACAATGAAAAAGTATTGTAGAGCAGTGTATTGGACTTCAACCAGCGATGCTCTGATCAAGTTCGAGTATGTATAGGTAAAAAAAAGTTAAAAACACTAAAATTAACATATTAGAATAAATAAAAAAATAAATACATAAGAATGTAAGCCCCTAAAATGTCACTTTTCCATAAAAACACTTAATAAAGTATAAAAAACACAAACACACAAAAAAGCCACATATTTGATATTGCCGCGTCCGTAACAATCTGTATAATAAAACAGAATCTTTATTGGACCTGCATGGTAAATTCCGGGGGGAAAAAGGCAAAAAACTTTCTGAAAAAAGATAATTTTTAATTAATTCCTTTAAAAAAAAATGCTCTAAAAAGTGATTTAAACCACTAAAAAGAACAACTCTTCTCGCAAAAAATAAGCCCCTAACCAAATTTGTCAGCTGAAAAATAAAAAAGATGGTGATGCTAAAATTAACAAAATTTTCTAGTAATTAGTTGTTATTCAGTAAAATCGAATAAAGTACACAAAATCCCCACATATTTAGTATGTCCTTGACAATCTGCGTAATAAAATAGAATCATTATTGGACCCGCAAAGTGAACCCCATAAAAAACAACCTCAAAAAACTCTCAGAAAAAAAGATGATTTTTAAATAATACCCTTTAAAAATGCTCTAAAAAGTGATTTAAATAATTACACACTCTAATATAAGACCACTAAAAAGGACAATCCTTCTTGCAAAAAATAAGCCCTTAACTTTATTTGTCAGCCGAAAAATAAAAAAGTTATGCATATGAAATTCAGTGATGCTAAAATAAACAACATTTTCAAAATTTTTCAAATTAGTTTTTATTCAGTAAAACTGAATAAAATACACAAACCTCCCACATATTTGGTATCGCTACATCCGTGACAATCTGCATAATAAAAAAGAATCGTTGTTGGACCTGCAAAATTAAACCCATAAAAAACAACCTCAAAAACGCTAAGAAAAAAGGTGATTTTTATTTAATACCCTTTAAAAAATGCTCTAAAAAGTTATTTAAAAAGGTTACGCACTCTAAAATAAGACCACTAAAAAGAACAATCATTCTTGCAAAAAATAAGCTCTTAACCAGATTTGTAAGCCGAAAAATACAAAAAGTTATGCATATGAAATTCGGTGATGCTAAAATTAACATTTTCGTCAAATTACCATATATATATACTCGAGTATAAGCCTAGTTTTTTCAGCAAAAATGTGCTGAAAAACCCAAACTCGGCTTATACTCGAGTATAAAATATATAGGTTTCACCAGGTTTTTGTGGTAAAATTAGGGGCCTCGGCTTATACTTGGGTCGGTTTATACTCGAGTATATACGGTACTTTTTATTCAGTAAAAATGGGAAAATTTTGAAAAACTATATAAATGAGGTTTTTTTCTAATCATGGAGACCCATAGAATATAAATAATATACTATTTTTACGGTATGGTAAACGGCCAAAAAAAAAAAATTCGCAAAAAAATGTTCCTAAAAATGATTTTCATTTCCTCCACCAACAAAGAGTTAATAAAATCTCACCAATTAGCTATAGATCCCCCAAAATTATGTACCAGAAAAGTGCATCAAATGTGTTAAAAAAATAAGCCCCTATAGGTCCACAATAAAAAAACAAAAAAAATGTGATATAGCTAATCTGATCTGGATGGCGCCTCCTTCCCTTCTATGCCTGTCAGTGCGCCCCCTACAGCAGGTTACCACCACATATGGGGTATCGGTGTACTCGGGAGAAATTGGGTATCACACTTTGTAGAGCCTTTTTTCATTTAATCCATTACAAATGTTTAATTTACCAACCAAAATGAATGTATTGTCAAAAAATATTACAATTTGTACCTCCAACCTCCAACCACACCTCCAACCCCTATAAAACACCTACAGGGTTAACAAACTTCTTAAAAGTAGTTTTTCATACATTGAGGTGTGTAGTTTCCATAATGGGGTCATTAATAATTCTAGCTATTATTTAGGCCTCTCACAGTCAATTAAATTTGAGCAGGTCCATCTGAATATTAATTTTGGTGATTTTCCCAAAATGTGAAAAATGGCACCCAAATTCTGAGCCTCGTAACATTCTAGTAAAATATGTGGAATCTTAAAAAATCATGCCAACATAAAGCAGACATTTGGGAAATGTAAGTTATGAATTTATTTGGGTGCTATGACTATCCGCATCAAAAGTAGAGAATTTAGAACTTTGAAAATAAAGAATTTTTCCAAATTTTTTCCAAAAGATATCATCCAAATTTTTAAACTAATATGAAGTACAATTTGTCACGAGAAAACAATCGTAAAGTACCCTGGATCTTATATCATTCCAAAACTATAAGCACTTAGTGACACAAGGCTGATTTGAAAAATGGGACCGCATCCTAAAGGCCAAAAGAGGCTGGTAGGGGTTAAGAAATGTTTCTGTTGTGCCCCCGGTTGATAATTTACCAAGAGTCCATACAAATAGAGAGGACACAGTTGTAGTTACAGATTTTTCGGATCAATGCAACATTTTATTACTGAAAGCTTTACTATGTGAGTCTTTGGAGGTTTGTGATAGCTTGGCCAGACCTTTTAAAACCCGTAATCCAGCTTTTTACCCCATCTCATCCTTGAGTGTTGTCATGGGCACATTCCAGGACTTGGTGGAAAGGGATCTGACCAAGCTAAAACAATCCTGTTGGCAAAATAGAAAAAGATTTAATCTGACCAGAACTGAGACAGAAGCACTAAAAGAACTTAAGGATAATAAAAACCTGATTGTCCGACCCGCGGACAAGGGGGTTCAATTGTTTTATTGTACTCCATGTTATATAAGATGTTGAATAATAAGATTTTGGAAGATCTAACTACATTTATAAAACCTTTTGGGGATCCCACAATGGAATTCAAGGGAGGTTTGGAAAAACTCATACATTGTGCGATTTGCCCTAGGAGTTCTTAACCCCTTAACGCCGAAGCCACTTTTCACCTTCCTGACACGGCCCATATTTTTAAATCTGCCCTGTGTAACTACAAGTGGTTATAACTTCGGAATGCTTTAACATATCCAATTGATTTTAAAATTGTTTTCTCATGACACTTTGTACTTCATGTTAGTTGAAAAATTTTGGTGGTATGTTTTGCATTTATTTATGAGAAAATCAGATATTTGGTGAAAATTTGGAAAAATTCTTGATTTTCGAACTTCAAAATGTTCTACTTTTTCCATACATAGTCATAACTGCAAAAATACTTAATAACTAACATTAACCGAATATCAATTTTATGTGGACATGGTTTTTTATGCATACTCTTATTTTTGTAGGATGTTATGGGGCTTTGAACGTTATGTGCGATTTTTCACATTTTCATAAACAATGCAAAATCCTGCTATTGAGGAACCTGCTTAGGTTTCAAATCACTTTGAGAGACCTAAATAAAAGTAAAACCATAAATTACCACAGTATAGAAACTACACCCCTCAACATACGTAAAACAACTTTTATGAAGTTTGTTAACCCTTTAATTGTTTTACAGGGGTTAAAACAAAATCGGATGCAATTTTGAAAGTAAAATTATTTTGGCTAAATGAATGTGTTTTTCAAAAAATGTACAAATTTTCAGTGGATAAAATACCAAAACGCTCCACAAAATTTAATACCCAATCCCTCCCGTGTATAACAATCCCCCATATGTGGTGGTAATTGCTGTATGGGCAGACGCCAGGGCATTTAGGGGGGAGCTGCGCCATTCAGAGCAGATTATGCATTGTCACGTTTTATTGGCTATACAATCTTTATTTTTTTGGCAATTTGGACATATTAGGGCTTATTTTTTGCGACATGAGATGCACTTTACAAATACTTTATTTTAGTGGGTCATTAGCTTATTGATGAGATTTTATTAACTCTTGAATATATGGGTGAAAAGAAAATTGTCAATTTTGGTTTAATTTCTTTTGGTATTTTTTGGGGGTCGTACACCGTACACTAAAAATACTATATCATCTTTATTCTACAGATCCGTACGATTATGGTGATACCACATTTATATAGCTTTTCATTTATTTTTACAATTTTACTGGATAAAAACTAATCTCATTTGTTTTTGCATCACCATCTTTTCGGAGACGTAACTTTAATATTTTTTGTTTGACAGAGATAGTTTAGGGCTTATTTTTTAAATGTTGAGTTGTTCTTTTCAGTGGTACCATTTTGCCACACATAACTTTTTTTTGATCCCTTTTTAGAACATTTTTGTGTAGAGATTTTATGAAAAATTTACATTTTTGGCGGGTTTTTCAGGTTTTGTTTTTACGGCGTTCACCAAGCGGGTCCAATAATGTTTCTGAGTTATTGTACGGACTGTTACGGACGCAACGATACCAAATATGTGGGGGTTTTGGTCGGTTTTTTTCACTTTATTGCATGTGTATAGGGAATATTTGTGTTTAAGGGACTTTACACATATTGCAGCAAAGGCTTACCGGTAACACCCGCGATCGGGGCTAGCACCGATCGCGGGTGTTTTCTCCTCGATCGTTGCCAGCAATGCTGCAGGCGGCTTCAAAGAGATGGCGCCGCATGGGCGCCGCCATCTTGTTGTGGATTGCCGCTCCCCGATGACGTCACATGGAGCGGCGGAAAAAAACGATGGTGCAGTACTTTTTTGATCGTTAAAATTGTTTTAATGAATTGAATTTGCATATAAAAGACACGTAGCCCAACACGCTGGTAAGCCCCGGAAGAAGCCATATCAGGCGAAACTCGGAGTCGGGCGGTATACCAAGCGTGTTTGTTTTATCCATAAGGCCTTTTTAATCTTTACTCTTGTGAGTATTACCATTAAAACAATTTTAACGATCAAAAAAGTACTGCACCATCGTTTTTTCCTTTATCTTCCCAAATTGAATAGTAATTAGAAGAAGGAACGAAGAAAGTGGAACGAGTAGTGGAGGAACAAGTTCCCGGGTGGGAACAATTAGGAGTAGCACAGAAGCTACGAGCTACCTTGAGAATCCCCAGGAGGGACGCCGTGCCGAGCTACCGTACCCTGTATGAGGATTTTTCATGCCCTAGGCATGCAACGCTGAGGACATTGGGTATGGACTAAGGACTGTCCCCGTGAGTACCAAAAATCTCTGGTTGGAAAGGTACTGCATCTTTTTTTCCTAAATGTGGAGTGGATGAACGTAGAGGCGGAGGATTAATCAATTTTGTTTCATTGATGCCTATTTCCTTGGGATTAGAGCCACAATTATTCTAGAAAAAAACTTTAAAGGGAACCTACCACCACGAATCTACCTATAAAGGTAGGTCGGGTCGGGAGGCTACTGGGGCGAGGAGTAGCCGCACCGTGTAGCCTCAGCTGCAGCTAATGCACGCCCCAGTAGCCGCATAAGAAAATTTACATATGTGCCTAATAAAAGTTACCAAAAAAATGCCGGGACTTGAGGATTAGCCCTTAAAAGGGCTATCGCAAACAAAGGCATATAGCCATAAGTCCAGCACAAAAAGGTGGAGAGGTAAAAGGATATTTTTTATTGTTCAAGGATTAAAAACCTCCATACAGGACATCACAGGCGGCGTCACAGACCGACGCGTTTCGACACAACAGTGTCTTTATCAAGGTCTAACACAAACACATATGGACTTACTATTTAAAGAGACCGTGTCCAAGAAGCTCCGCCCCGTGTCGCTGAGAAGCTGGTCACGTGACCGGAGCCGATTGGACCGGAGTCAAAAATAGATATAGTAAAACATCACATTATGATAAAAAACATCAGCAAGTTTGGCGAGATAACCATACGGAGAAGGATACAAATTTCGTATGTGATAAGGCAAAATATTACTTAAAGCATCTGAAACAAAGCATTAGATATATCTTGTTAGTCAAGAGGACTGAAAGAGCATCACAGATCGACATGAATGACCAAAACGTGGAATGAGCTAATGTGTAGGTATGGACTGACATTTGTCAACATTTGTTAACATTTAACATTTGTCAACATTTGTCAACATTTGTCAACATTTGTCAACATTTGTCAACATTTGTCAACATTTAACAAATGTTGACAAATGTTGACAAATGTTGATAAATGTTGACAATTGTTGACAAATGTTGACAAATGTTGACAAATGTTAAATGTTAACAAATGTTGACAAATGTCAGTCCATACCTACACATTAGCTCATTCCACGTTTTGGTCATTCATGTCGATCTGTGATGCTCTTTCAGTCCTCTTGACTAACAAGATATATCTAATGCTTTGTTTCAGATGCTTTAAGTAATATTTTGCCTTATTACATACGAAATTTGTATCCTTCTCCGTATGGTTATCTCGCCAAATTTGCTGATGTTTTTTATCATAATGTGATGTTTTACTATATCTATTTTTGACTCCGGTCCAATCGGCTCCGGTCACGTGACCAGCTTCTCAGCGACACGGGGCGGAGCTTCTTGGACACGGTCTCTTTAAATAGTAAGTCCATATGTGTTTGTGTTAGACCTTGATAAAGACACTGTTGTGTCGAAACGCGTCGGTCTGTGACGCCGCCTGTGATGTCCTGTATGGAGGTTTTTAATCCTTGAACAATAAAAAATATCCTTTTACCTCTCCACCTTTTTGTGCTGGACTTATGGCTATATGCCTTTGTTTGCGATAGCCCTTTTAAGGGCTAATCCTCAAGTCCCGGCATTTTTTTGGTAACTTTTATTAGGCACATATGTAAATTTTCTTATGCGGCTACTGGGGCGTGCATTAGCTGCAGCTGAGGCTACACGGTGCGGCTACTCCTCGCCCCAGTAGCCTCTTTTCTCCTCCTACCGAAAATCTACGGCAGGATCGTCGGACGAGAGTGCACAGCTATGAGGAGCTGCATGCCCTCGTCTGACGATCCTGCTGTCTGCGTCACTGCTCCGAAGCCTGAGCTGTTCTGCGCATGCTCAGATGGCAGGATCGTCGGACGAAAAGTTTCGGTAGGAGGAGAAAAGAGGCTACTGGGGCATGGAGTAGCCGCGCCGTGTAGCCTCAGCTACGGCTACTCCACGCCCCAGTAGCCGCATAAGAAAATTTACATATGTGCCTAATAAAAGTTACCCAAAAAGTGCGGGGTCGTGAGGATTAGCCCTTAAAAGGGCTATCCTCACTTCCTATTGATCCACCTACCACCCGATCTACCTTTATGGGTAGATTTGTGGTGGTAGGTTCCCTTTAATTGATCCACTGTGTTAGTAAAGACTCAGTCATAGATATGGGGGAGCTCCAGCATAAAATAAAGCTACCCTGTCTCCTAACACTGCTTACATGACCCCTCTCAGGAATAAAAGAGGTTGAAAAAAAATTCTGTCTGTGTGTGGCACAGAAGAGAAATCAGCTCCCTCATCACCTCTTCTTCCTTTGGAAATTCCCTTCAGTAAGTCACACACAACACAGCCAGTGTCTCTCTCAACCCCCTCATTTACCCCCCCCCCTCCGGAATTCTCTTCAGGGATTCATACACAAGCAGCATTTCTCTCAACTCCCTCATTCTTCCGGAGGGGGTTGTTTTTCCATTGAGAGCACCTTTTAGGAGGCAGGGTAGCTTGACTGAATGATGGAGCTCTCCTGCCTCTATGAAATGATATTTATTAACATAGGCCTTCATTAGAAGTCTTTTTCAGAAGAATGGTGGCTCTATTCCCATGAATGGAGTCCTCAGTAGAATGTGTTTAAAGGTTTGTGGTGTGTCAGTTTCCCTTTAAGTAAAATACTTACAAAACTGAGCATGCTACAGCCTTGATTTGAAAGCTAAGATCCACTGCCCAAGTCATAACTATTTTTTTTTTTGCCACTTTAGTAAAACCATGCATCATGGTACTGCTTCGGTCTGCTTCCACTCAAGATTTGGTAAGCAAATGAATGTTTAAGAATTACGTAGACACAGGGCCAGCTCCAGGTTTTAGTAGGCCCCTGGGTGACAGAGCCTTAGTGGGTCCCCCTCCAGTAGCCACACTGTCTATGCCCTACATAGCCACATTGTCCTACCCTGCTTAGCCAAACTGTCCTACCCCCGCTCCCCCTGTAGCCACACTGCCCCTCCTGCCCCTGTAGCCACACTGCTCCCCCTAAAGCCACACTGCCCCTCCTTCCCATCCCCCTCCAGCTACACTGCCCCTCCTCCTCCACTGCCCCCTCCAGCTACACTACCCCCCTCCAGGTAAAAAAAACCCCTTACCTTTCCTTTTTCTCTCAAAGCAGCGCAGGAACAGCCGCCTTCTTTCTTCGGCATGTGCCTGCCATAGGCGCCGGCTCTGAAGCCGGCACACGTGATCCGATGACATCATCATGTGCACCGGCTTCAGAGGCATCGCATACAGTGTGGAGAGCCGCTTAGAGGAATGAGGAAAGATGAGTTATAGATTCTGCTACTCCCGACGAGCGCAGCATAGAGGCAGAAAACTACAGAGCCGGATGGTGATCATTTGTACCAGTTTCTTAAAACGACACTGGCACAATTGAGCGGGGGCCTGAGTGAGCCCCTTCAGCGGCCCGGGGCCCCGGTACTTGCACAAGTTAGCTGAGTACTGGTGCCAGGCCTGCCTAGACATCTGCAGAGATCACACAATAAACCTGTTTTCTGCTAAGCATACTTACTATAAAAACAAAGGGAGATGCATGGGTCAAAGATCAGCTTTCTTACTATGCAATGAAAGATGGATCTTTAAAAATGCATAGGATCATTTGACCCTTCCTTCAGTCTTAGCTTTGTATTGATGTCACTCGGTAGAGAAAAGAGTCACACCACAAGTCAAGGTGCTCACCTATAGACCATCTTTTGCTATCTTTTTTATAATTCATTTGATATTATGGTATTGTGTAGCAGGCACAGTTTATAAAAAAAACCTGTCCAGATTATAAGCCACACTGTACTTTATAACAAATCCAGAAGAGCTCACATAACAGAACCATTGGTTGGGCAGCTGTGGTGTGTAGTATGAGGTTCCATAAAACCAGAGGTATATATTAAAAGGATCTATAAAAGCTGAAGTTTATATTATGATGTTCCACAAATCTACATGAGGCGTGTAATATATGAGTTCTAAAGTGGCTGGCGTGTGTAATATGAGGTTCTGCAGAAGTCGAGATTAGATTAGTTTTAAAGGAAACCTGTCAAGTAAAAAAAGGCTTGCTGTACATACTATTGAAAGACTCTCCATAGCTCTCCAATTACTGTATATCCTTGAATATAAGCTGAATTTTTTATCCAAAAAAATGTGCTGAAAGCCCCAAACCTGGCTTATACTTGTTTTAAAAAGAGGAAGTCAATACTCACAATTCCAACGCCCCCCACAGGTTCTCTCCTTACGTCCGCCAGCGGCAGGTCCATGCGACGTTGCGGCACAAAGGCTATGGCGTCAGCCACCACAGACATCAGAGAGTTTGTGCAGTTGCCGGCACACACAATATGATGGCAGCAGAGGCTGATGTCATGGCTGACTATATACTTGGGGCAGGTTGGCTGGCTATATACCGAGGGCAGGCTGGCTATGTACTAGGGGAAGGCTGGCTATATACTGTAGCCAGCTGGCTGGAGGCTGGCTTACTAAATACAGAGGGCTTGCTATATACTTGCGGCTGGCTATATACTAGGACAGGTGCTGGCTATATACTGGGGGCTAACTGGCTATATACTTGGGTTAAGGAGCTATCTGGCTATATAATGGTATGCATTAGCTATATACTGCAAGGAGGCTGTGACCAATGCATTTCCCTTCCTAGGTTTTTGCAGTTTTCTATAGTAAAATTTGGAGCCTTGGCTTATATACGGGTCACCTTATGCATGATTATATCCAGTATCTCACTGTCGAGATCATAACTTTTGTGGAACATATCTAAATGCTGTGCCACACTGTGGCACTTCATGGTCTGATCAACAGAACTGTTTTCTGGTGGTTCACGGTATTCATGAGGGGATCATCCAGTTACTCCTGCCTCTTCTGCTTATTCCCCGAACCACCACTTCCTCAGTCATCAGTTCTCACACTCACATGGCAGTGATTGTAGCATGCACCAGGCTTTATGCTGCAATCACCACCAGCATTTTACACACGAAGTGGTGACTATGGAAGTGGCAAGGAGCAAGCAGAGGAGAAGGGAGTGTATGGAGGCCCCCTCATCAATACCCTGGACTGTCTGAAGACAGTCTTGCTGATCAGACAATGTAGTTTCACATTTTGGACCAGCATTAAGGTACGTTTCACTAAAGCTATGATTTGACAGGGAGATACTGTGTATACTCGAGTATAATCGGACCCGAATATAAGCTGAGGCTCCTAATTTCACCACAAAAAACTGGGAAAACCTATTGACTCAAGTATAAGTCTAGGGTGGGAAACTCATTGGTTGCAGCCAAGCCCCCCCACCTCCCGGTATATAGCTATTCAGCCCCTTGTGCAACAATATATAGCCATCCATTTGCTCCCCAGTATATAGCCAGCTAGCCCGTAGCCCCAGTATATAGCAAGCCAGCCCTCTGGCCTCCAGTATATAGCTATGCAGCCCCCTGACCCTCAGCGATCGACTGCTGAGTGCCATAGTGTAGCACAACACTTAGATATGTTCCACTAAAGCTATGATTTTGACAGGGAGATAATTGGAAAAGGGCTAGGGAAAGTCTTTCATTAGTATGTGCAGCTAGTCTTTTTTTTACCTGACAGGTGTGCTTTAAGCTACACCAGACTTATCATTCAGCAATAGATACTGGGGTGATGTATAAAGCTGTCTGCACCAGAATTCTGGTGTACAAACTGTCAGACATCCTTGTGCCACATATTTTAAGGGTTTTATACAATTTTTAGCCACTTTTCCGAACTGTACTAAAAAGAGTGTGTGGCCTCAGAAAAAGGGGGCATGGCTGCTAAAATATGTATTAATGTGGTGCTGCCAGTCTTATTTTGCACCAGATTAATCAACTAGCATCAAACAAAGTGATTAATCTGGTGTTACAAAAAACTGGTAGTACTCTGCACTGTTCTAACATATGGCACATTGATACATTTCCCCGACTATTATCATTCTGATAATATATCATTTTGATATTATTATTATGACTATATATCTATTGTATCCAGTGCATCCTTTCTCAAGGATCTTTCACAGCATTGTGAAATTCTTGTGTTATCAAAAGGCACATTTTAGTCAATGGTACCATTTGCAAGTCTGTTATATTTTACTGACCTACAGCCCCTGGGAAACTATCAATTTTATCATTTACATCTCAGCCTCTTCAATGCAAGAATATGAGGCTACGTAAAAACAGACAACATACATACATCTTCTGTGTGTAATGCTTATTTTAGAAGCAAAAAAGGACACACAAATTAGGCCATGAGAAGAAGTCCAGTCACCTGACCATATAGGTTGATCCTCCTCACCAAAACATTGTCCTCTTCCACACAATTTATAAAATTACATTTACTAATAAAAATTTATATGACACAAACTTGATTATACTTATGATATTACCATAACCATTACCACCAGTACAATAAAAACAATATGCATAGTGAAAGTAAAATTAGTCACAAAATTGCTTTGATTTTCATGTATCCAATAATAAATGGATATTTTTGAAAGGCTAGCTTCTAAAATTTAAGATTTTATTTTTCAAAAAGAAAGGACAACCCCTTAAAGTATTTTTTAATGCGGCAAAGTTTTGTTTTTGACATAGAGATGTGTGATAATACACTAAATATCGATTAACAAAACTACTCTAGTCATGATGCATAATGGGTAACAATGAAGCGAACATAGAGATGGAGAACTCTGTTTCCATTCTTTGAAACCATAGAGTATCAATTAATCTTCTCCAATCTTAATCAAGGCTTGTAAAACACTCTTGTAGCTACTCCTTTTTTCTGAATGCTGCATCTTTTAAGAAGAGTATCAAGAGAAAACTAATTTGAAAATTAACACAATATAATTGTATCAATTATTTAAAGATCTAGTTTTTGTAAAGCACCAAAGAGCTGAAATCCTCTGCTGACAATGAGACTACAGGCTGAACATCATCAATTGATCAGAATGTGGTGTAAACAGAGCTTGACAAGATACCGTATATACTCGTGTATAAGACGAGTTTTTCAGCACAAAAAATGTGCTGAAAAATGTCCCCTCGGCTTAAACACGAGTCAATACTTAATATATCTACTTAAAAAATATTTAAAAAATAATAAACTTATATACTCACCCTCCGGTGGCCCCGACATGCAGCGCTGCTCCCCCGAGGTCCGCGCTGGTCCTCTTCTGGCTTCCGCGGCCGTCTTCTTGCTTCTCTAACTTCGTGCCGGGTGCCGCCATTAGTTTTCTTCCAGGTGGTGCCTAGTATGACGTCAGCAGCGGCGCATCATACTAGGCGCCGTCCGCGGGAGAGCAATGGAGGCGACCGGCACGAAGTTAGAGAAGCAAGAAGACGGTCGCGGAAGCCAGAAGAGGACCCGCGCGGACATCGGGGGAGCAGCGCTGCACGTCGGGGCCATCGGAGGGTGAGTATATAAGTTTTTTTTTTTTTTTTTTAACGCTGGGCAAGCTGTATACTACTGGGGGCAGACTGGGCAGTGCTGTATACTATTGGGGGCTGTGCTGTATACTATTGGGGGCTGTGCTGTATACTATTGGGGGCTGTGCTGTATACTACTGGAGGCTGTGCTGTATACTACTGGGGGCAGGCTGTATACTACTGGGGGCAGGCTGTATACTACTGGGGGCTGTGCTGTATACTACTGGGGGCTGTGCTGTATACTACTGGGGGCAGGCTGTATGCTACTGGGGGCATGCTGTATACTACTGGGGGCAGTGCTGTATACTACTAGGGGCTTTGCTGTATACTACTGGGGGCTGTGCTGTATACTACTGGGGGCAGTGCTGTATACTACTGGGGGCAGGCTGGCTACATCCTGGGGGGGTCTGTGACCAATGCATTTCCCTACCTAGGCTTATACTCGAGTCAATAGGTGTTCCCAGTTTTTGATGGTAAAATTATGGGTGTCCGCTTATACTCGGGTCGGCTTATACTCGAGTATATACGGTAACTACCTGACCTTCTTGCTGTCAGATAAAAAAAAGAGAAGCCTTGTGGTGTTTTATCTTGGGTAGGGGGATTTATTTTTTAAATTAATAATACCAACTGCAAATCTAGTAATTGTGTCAAATGAATAGTACTGTCTATAAGATCTTACAGCTATACATCTTATGGTGGAAGAATCTTTTAAGTTAACACTGGAAGTGGCATATTTTTTTTAGATTTGAAAGGCAAAGCAAGGAGATTATTGCTACTTTAACAAATATTGGTGTAATGAGGATTGTGCCCATCCCCCATATCCATGTGGCCCTTTGGTTCCTCTATGGGTAAATCCACCCCTGATTAGGTTCTGTGATGTATGCAGGACAGATAAATCAGTAGTCTTTTATAATGTATTCTAGATGGATGAAAGAATTTGGATGATTTTCCCTTTTCATTATATCCCCAGTCCTTTATCATGTACAAGTTACCTAATTTAGTTATGATTTTCTGATAATCTGTAAATTCCTGGGACCTTCTGGCCACTTGCACTTCACAGTGGTGACAGTTTGTGATTATAAGCTGACCCCTACCTTCTCCAATGGGATGCAAAGGAAATAGGGGAGAGGTATGAATCTGTCTCTGATAAAATACAGGAATAATTTGCACATAAAATGCAGTTTACCACATTTATTGTGGGGTTTAGACCATTTAAGGCAGTTTTACAACTTGTCCAAAAAAGGGTTGTGGCCTTGGTTCAGAAGGGGTTGTAGCCTCACAGCTAATAGCCCATGCGCCTGACACAGAGATTAATCTGGCACAGCAGAAAACTGTATAAAAATACTCTGCACTGGTCTAACTACTGACACATTAGTACATCTCCCCCAATGTGTTTTAAACAGAGTTTAGCTTTTTTAGATATAGGCATAAGGGATGTGAGTGTATAAAGTTATTATCAGAGGAGATAAATGAGTGGATTCTTCAGATCTAGGCAAGGTAGATAATGTAAGAAAATATTTTTTGGTGTCAGTAAGAGATTATCGAGGCACAATATATTATGTTTAGATTATTTCATTATGGAGGTACTATAGAGACATTTTATCAAAATAGCATTCCTATAATAAATTAATATTGCATACATAGGTTCAGTCCCCAAATCGCCACCCACAATATGCTAGTGCTCCAGCAATCTTCTGGAATTCTTCCATTCAGCACCTAAATGTTGCGATGACGTCAATTTTCCTCTAGGGGCAGCACGTTTCCTTTACCTCTATGTTGTGATATCAGTGAGTGGTGTTAGGCTGCTGCATTATTAAATCAAAGTGATCATGAGAATGTTGTCATTTTCTGGAAAGGATCCGTAATCCATGTTTGTGTGCTTGGCAGCTTGCCTGAGGGTAACAGTTATGTTATTTTGTACAGTGGTTTGAGTTTGGAGTCTACATTATTTATGCTCGGAGCCCCTGGATAATGATCGCAGTGCTGTATAGTCTGTTGCCTCCAGCAAATTTGTGACGTTTCCACAGTTTTTTATTGCATTATTTTTATAATGGTGGGTAGGCACTTTTCCCTCTCTCGTTTTGATGTACTTTTAGTTATGTATAAATGATCTCAGGGAAATGGCCCGACTATATTTTACTGAGCTTCTCATACTGAACCGCTGCCAGTTCCTGAATAGAGAATCAGTGTGAAGCTGAAATGGATGAATTCAAAAGAATATAATAGCCATCTCTAAATGGATCTAGTGGGTGCGCACTTACTTTCCCCAGACGTGGCAATGCTGATAAGGCAGGAGTTGAAGCTTCTATACAAGACGTGAATAATGCAAAGAGAGTAAAATGTGACCCAGAGTGAATATTTATTGAACTATCATATCTTCTTATTTGTAGTCTGTGCCACTGCTGAATGAAGAAATGGGATATTGAGGAATATCATGGGGGCCATTTACTTAGCAGCGAAAGTACTTCATTGTCCTATATTTCAATCTTAAAAAGGTCTCATTGCTCATATTGCTTTTCATGTAACAGTGTAACGAGTTTAATAGTTGTTCAGAACAAGCTCAGGATAAAATAAAGTAATATTCAATAAAAAAAAGATTTGTTTCATGATTCTTATGAATTCCAGTTCTGATTGCCTTATATAAATGTAGTAGTCTGCACATTTATAGATTTCAGGGGTTTGTACTTTCTATAAAAGCAATGTCACCCGCAGAATGAGTGTTTTTTTCAGAGGCATAAATTGATGTTCTTAGTTCAGCTTAATCTGCAACACCAACTCCCACATACAATCTTATTTATTTTACTGGTATGTTACGTGCCTAACTATGGACATCCTTTTTTCACAAGAGTCACTTTTTGAGGCATCTATTATTGAGGCATAAATATGTCACTTATGATCAAACAGAACACATGTTCCATATGTGTGCAGATGTTTGATGGTTCTGTTTTATTCATGTTTTAGTCTGTTTGCCTCTACTGTACAAATCATTTTTTTCCCCAAAAACAAATAGCTGTTGATCTTCTGGTGAGTATTTTGAATGTACAATGATACCCCATCAGGAATAGTTGGGGTTTCATTTAATAGGTAAACAGGTATTACAATTTAAATCGTCAAAATAATAAGGTAGATATGAAATTAAGGTTCTGGTGAATACATAGTAGCACATTAGTTCAGCAATGTATGGGAGATGAAAGGGAGATTAGATCTTAGAGACCTCACCATCCTGATCTGACTATCCCCTACATTTGCTGAAAGCCTGAATAAATTTGTGATTATGATGGCTGAAGACTGGCCCTTATTTTAAGGTTTATAATAAAGTTGATGTTTTAAAGTGTTCTAATTTCAGGCAGATATAATTATGATTTAAAGCAACATACCTCAAAGCATAAAAAAGTTTTTAATGGAAAGAAAAATCTGAATCACATTCTATACTTGCCTATTTACCGTGTTGTAAAGTAGTTCGCCTGTATGATCATCAGTGTGGTGTTCACCTATGCTGTCTAGTCTCACCTACATGTTTCTGTGCTATCTGCTTATGCATATTCTTGACATCCTTCATTGACAAATCCATATTTAGCACTTACCAGGAGCCCACAGGGGTAGCATTCAGCTATCACGGCCAGGCAGGCAATAATTTTTGCAGAATGGTTAAATATAGTAGATGCACAACAAATTAGTGTCTGCCTCAGGTCTTTAGATCAAATTAATAACTTTGTTACTGTATGTCTTAAATGCATGTTTCTTGACTATGGATTATTGACTATATCCAATTAACCTTCTTACTCACAGGTGTTCAGTTCCTCATGCCACAAACAAAGTCATGCACCAATAAGGACAAAAAAATACTTCCCAAGCCACAAACTTGGGCAGATATAGGATGTTCTATATCTTTTATGGCTAAGACAGTTGGCTCATGTACAAGGCCGTGGATTCCATGGTCATTTTTTCACCATCCCCATTTCACTTTAGTCTGCATGAGGCCTAATCCTGTGGTTCACTAGTCTTTCTTTTAATATTTTCCATGTAACAAGAAGAAAATTAGCCGAACATCTATTTTGCTAAAAGTAATTAATATGAGATCTGATAGGTTGCTATAGACCAGTGATGGCGAACCTTTTAGCAGCCGAGTGCCCAAACTGCAACCCAAACCCCCCCTAATTTATCGCGAGGTGCCAACCAAAAATTAAAGCAGTAACTTATTGCTTCCTGTTCAACATCTTTCTATCATATTGGCCTCCTGAGGACAGCAACACAGTAGAAAGATGGAAAATTTGCATTATTTTAGCTTCTTTCCAGTGTCCCTCTGTAAACAGAGAATTGTGGGGCCAGCAGGTGGTCCTCCAAAGATAATTTGGCCATGTCTACTCATTTTCCCTCTTCCTACAGTCCCAAGCAGCGAAGTAAATATCAAAATATGACTGAAAGCAGCATCTTTTAAGTTGCTTGGAACTGCAGAAGATTCTTTGAGTTCTGTCTGGTGTGCTGGTGCAATGGCCCGGGTGCCCACAGAAAAAGCACAGAGTGCCGCCTCTGGCACCCGTGCCATAGGTTCGCCACCACTGCTATAGACATTGAAGGTTATTCTTAGTATAAACAGTTTATGTGTGAGGTAACATGATTTCAATGGTGTCATTGTTGTAGAGGCATTAGATTTTCTCTGATACTCCAGTCACATCCAGAGTTGCAGTCTTATCCTTGCCATTATATCATCTCTGACTGGAATATCAATCTCCCATTATATAATCTCTGATACTCCAGTCACATGCAGAATAGCACTTCAGTCACATCCAGAGTTTCAATCATTTATCTATCCTCATATTATCTCAGATGACTGCTCCTCTGGCTGTGACTGGAGTATCAATCTGTTATTATATAATCTCTGATTCTCCAGTCTCATTCTCATATGCTTTACATTATATACTTTCTGATATTCCAGTCACATCAAGAGCAGCACTCCAGTCACATCCAGAGATGCAATCATCTGTCTATTGTTAGATAATTTTGGAAACCACAGTCACTCATGAGCTGCACTCATCCATCTGCCATTATAAAATTTGAGATGACTGCAGCTTTCGCTGTGACTGGAGTATCAATTTGATGTTATGTCATCTTGGATACTCCAGTTACATTCAGAGTAGTAGTTTAATATCTGCCATTAGATCATCTGCTATACTCTAGTCACATTGAGAGCTGAAATCATATATCTATTGTTGTATACTTTCTAATACTTCAGTCTCATCCCAAGCTACATCTCAGATGACTGCGGTTTTGGATGTGACTGAAGTATCAATCTGCCATTGTATGATGTCTTTGTTATTACTTAGAGCAGCTATTTAATATCCCAGGCAATGCTGAGCACTACAGCTAGTAAGTAAAAGCAAAAATTACAACAATTATTTATCATTGAGAGTTCAGATTTGTGGAACATAGACCTAAGTTAAAACTGGCTAAAATTCTGAATTTTGCTTTTACTTGTTCTGTATTTTTTCTTTTGTCTTTTTGAACATCAAAGACTTACTGTAGCCATCCTCAACAGCTGTCAAGCCCAGAGCTTTCCATCTCTTTAAAGACCATCATTTCAGATGATTTTTTGCTACGAGCATTATTTTCAAACATCAAGCTGAAAGGAAGAAGTAAACACACCCAGGGAGATTATATGTAAAATCATAGTTACTTAGCTACTTAGACACACACTATATGGTCTAGAATACGGATTCTGTTGGAGGAAGCTATGGAGCCTGATATTTTAGAAGCTATGAAGAATTTCTTAATGAACTTTATTACAAAAATGACAGTTATACTTTAAATATGTTGACACTTTAAATATGTTGATAGCTTAGAAACACAAACAATCGATAGGGTAGATAATGGTCATTGACCTACTCATCAAAACACCACAAGTAAATGTTGGAGAGTAGGCTGGTACACATAGACCAGAGGTTCCTCAAGAGATAAAGGGAAAGGAGAGAGAGTACAAGATATTTAGTTTCATATGTTCCTAAATGGTTTTAATACACATAGGCAGCAATAGTTGTAATCACCTATGAATAAATATAGCAAAGCATATAATAAATACTGATGAGATTACGTTCTTATGGAATGTAAGGATTGCGCCCACAGCAGATACTTGGTAGCCTCACAGAGCCAGACCATTGAAGGGACTGATGACCAGTGAGTAAGGCAAATTGTGCATTTGAAATGTGTTGGTGATGACTATTAGACACTTATCCTTTTATGAAGACTTTATGGATATGAAATAAAAGTCAAAGAGTTTGGATTGAATTCCCGGTGTTGAGTGCTAGATTGTTTAAACATGTGGTCTGCACTGCAGGTCTGCAGGTTGGCACCCTAGGTGGTTACCTACCATCAACCCATCCAACACCATTAACAGGCATTCTATACTGTAAGAGCAGTGAGACAGTGGAACTCTCTGATACAAGATGTTCTAATGGCTAATACTTGTATTTGTTCAGGAGCGGCATGGATGCCTTTCTGGAAAGAAAAAATAGTGGTTACAGTAAAAAAAAAAACCATAAACAGTTGATAATATTTGGCCATATTTGGGTCAAGGCGGAATTCTTCTCTACTTTGGGCCAATTTGCATCAACACTATAGAATTTATATGCTTGGCATTTTTATCAACCTTACCCTGCAGCCAGAAGTTGAAAGAGCTCTTCTCTTGGTCAGCAAACTAGCACATAGCAGCTAAAGGCAGCAAAAGATATTTGTGGCGTGTGTGTATAAGTACTACATAACAATATGATTAGTTTGGGGGGATGAATCCTGCTGACACATTCCCTTGAAGTTTACAGCTCATTTTTTTTCTAATTCATTCTATGACTTGCCATTTAAAATTGAATAATTATGTTTAAGACTATACTTTACAAATGACAATGTTCCATTCCTTTGATATAAATATGATTTGAGCACTGCAATGATCACATCTGTTTAATAATAATTAATCTGGTTTTAGAGCAAATCCCTGTTGCAATTAAACTTCAGGGGAAGAAAGAGAAGAAGGTTTGGCACTCACCACGTAATAAAATATATCTTCTTTATTTCTTACATCGTAGACATCATAAACAGGTACCACATGGACAGGGGGAGGAACGTGATAGCGCGGGAGCGCTAGTTAGGGACGACTCGTTTCGCGCATCAGCGCTTCATCTTGCCTATCTATTACTGTATATACTTTAGTATAAGTCGACCCAAGTACAGGTGGTCCCCTACTTAAGGACACCCAACTTACAGAAAACCCATAGTTACAGACAGACCCCTCTGACCTCTGGTGAAGCTTTCTGAATGCTTTACTATAGTCCCAGACTGCAAAAATCAGCTGTAAGGTGTCTGTAATGCAGCTTTATTGATAATCCTTGGCCCATTACAGCAAAAAATGTTTAAACTCCAATTGTCACTGGGGCAAAAATGTTTTTTGTCTGGATCTACAATTATAAAATATACAGTTTCGACTTACATACAAATTCAATTTAAGAACAAACCTCCGGACCCTATCTTGTACGTAACCCAGGGACTGCCTGTATACGTTGAGGCCCCTATTTTCACTCGAGCATAAGCCTAGGTTCGAACTGCAGCCGCTACAATTTTAGAAAATCCTCACCTATAAAATATAAAGTGTATATATATATATATATATATATATATATATATGTATATACGCTCCAGCATAAGCCGAGTGGGGATTTTTCAGCACAAAAAATTGTCTGAAAGACTCAGCCTATACTTGTGTATGTACTTTGTACCTGGCTCCCCTTACTTGATTGCAATATACATGCTACTAATAGAGGGTGTGAGACATACTCATTTACCTGCAGTACAGCCTCCTCTTTACACAGACCGGACTCCATCTTGAATATTAAAGGAAATCTACCCGTGGTTTATAGCTGTGTTCACCATTATTGCGGCTGGGTAGTCCCCAACAGGGTAAATACAGATATATGTTTATTTGCTCTGTGCCATAACTTGAAAATTGTTCTGAATGGGATCAGTTTTAGTCTTCTGTGCATGTAACCACACCCAGAGCTGCCTGTGATTGACAGCTCCTTATCGGGATCTTTCCTTGGGAAAGCTGGGCAGGAGTTTGAGCTTGTTTTGTCTGCAGCTGTGGTTTGAGTGATGGTTGGCTGAAGCAGTCAGTGCTGGAGGCAGTGTCCATTGCTGTCTTTATATTCTGCCCAGTTCCTTCATAGGATGGTGGGTATTCAGTCTTATCTTACTATCTAGTGCTATTGTCTTGTTTGCTTTTCTGTGTTATTTGACCTCTGCTATGCTTACAGACCATTCTGTTGCTATGTGATTCTGTACCTTAGCCGCAATATTGGTTTTGACCTGGTTTTGTCTGAATCCGCTTGTCTGTGTGTATATGTTGCTTTACACACAGTGTCGTGTATATCCCAGAGTGACACCGCTTTCCCTGTTACTGACTTGTGTTGCTTTTCTGTGTATCCGAATTCCTGTTACCTGTCCGCTCCAACATCCAGCAGCTGCCAGATAAAGTAAGTTTTCCCTGTCTTCTTGTAGGGTAGCTCAGTGACCATTAGTTAGGTTCCAGGTAGTGGGTTCGCCCCTGTCAGGGTGGTTTATCTGCTGAAGGCAGGGCCTAAGTTGCAGGGACGTCACAGGGTGAGTTTGCCACCACTTACCCAGTCTGACAGCTAGTGCCAAGCCTGGTTGTGGTTGTGCTGTTGCTGGGCAAGTTCATTACACTCTGCTCCTGTAGTTAAAAATTAACTTTAATTTTAATGAAGATTAATTTAAATGAAGTATAAGGGCTCTGGGGGCGTCAGCAGAGCTCCTCTGGTCTGTGTGGCTCTAGCTATATTCCCCCTACTGGGATCTTGCGACAGCATAGGGTATGTACTGCTTGTGCTGCCACAAGATTATAGCATTTAGAGGGAGGGGGAGATTGCAGATAATTTAAAAACTGATTTTATTTAAATTTTTAAGGGTACTTCACACATATATATTGGAACACATCATTTTTGTACTCAGTTCTACAACTGATAACAGGCTGATCTGCATATGAAAAAATCTAATGCAACTGACCAATAATTTATATTGTCCCCACCACCATTTCTACCACCGGACGTGCGACTGCCGGGAGTGCTATTGTTTTGAAGCAGGAGAGGGGCACACATACAGCGTGTGTGTGTCTGCAGAGGGCACAACATGAATGTGTGTGTGTTTTCTGTATGTAGAGGGCACAGCATGAGTGTTCATAGAATCACATTCAGGGAAAAGCAGCCTGTTTTTGTTGCTGCACTAAACAACTTCTTTGAGTCCCAGATGTCAGACCTGCCCTGTTCTGTGTACATTCTCAGCCTCACAGGGAGAGAAGTGCAATAATTATGGCATTTATAACAATAGAGGTCACAGGTTATGTAACTGAGACTGGACCTGCCGATAAAGGGGGCCTGCAGCTGCCTGAGAGAGGTGATGGCTCCTGCAACAGGTTTTTCTGAAAATAAACTTAAAGATGCACAAATGATCGATTATGAGCTGTACAGACAGAGATACCTTGGCCTGCACCCATTCTATGACCATCAGGTGGTATGATGGTACAATTGTGCTAACTACGTTCTTCTGCCTGGACACAAGAGGAAGCCAAGGCATATTCATAAGGGGTTTCTGCTATCTGCTATTATTTAATATGGTGTGTTTTCCATCATATTAACCCCTTAATAAGTTGTAACTGTACGTCATATGTCAGTTAAGGATGTATGGAGCGGGCTCACCGGTTTTGCCCACTCCATACAAAGCAGGTGTTAGCTGCATTATGCAGTTAATATCAGGCTGATACGCACAAAATGTGCTGGCACTGATCATGGGTATTAACCCCTCAAGTGCAGCCATCAAACGTAATGGCAGCACTAAAATGACCAGCACCCCCAATGACGTCATTGGTGGGCGCCGGCCGGTTGCTATGAAAGTGACAAACCAAACTCAGGGTTCCATGGCTGTTATAGCAGGATCTGTAAAAGAGTATGCGGTCAGCGGGTTCTTTTACATATACAGTAAAGTTACAATACTGTAGTGTTGTAGTAGTGATCTGTAGTGATCAGACACCCTAAGGTTAAGGTACCCTAGGGTGTTTTGAAATACGGTGAAAAAATAAACAAAAAGTAATAAGCCTCATAGTTCAAATCACCCCCTTTCACTAGAATAAATAATAAAAATTGTAAACATGTTAGGTATCACTGTGTCCCAAAATGGACAATCTATGAATATATATTCCTGGTGGTGAACCCTTTAATAGAAAATAGCGTACAAATGTCCGGAATGACACTTTTTTTTGTCATTTTGCAACACATAAAAAATATAATAAAAAGTAAACAAAAGGTCATGCAGTCCCCAAATTATTTTTGTACAAAAGGTTTCAATTTTTTAGAACCTATTAAAACCAAATAAAACTTATATAAAAATGGAATCCCCTTTGTCACACCGACACAAAAAATAAAACAGTTAGTTGGGGAGCACAATGAAAGACCTAATCCACAAGAAAATGTCAAAAAAGCGTTTTTGCATCAAGTTCAATGCATTTAGAATTTTTTTCCTGCTTCCAAGTACAAGCCATGAAAATGAAACACTGCCGCTCAAAAGTACATATTACGGGTTCTGTGCTAATTCTTAATGAAGAAGAGGGGGTGATGTGTTACACATTAATGAAGGGTTGCTGTTCCAAATATTAATGGGATGGTTGCTGCACTATATATTAATAAGTGGGTTACTTCGGTACTAAATATCATTGAGAAGGGGTGCTGATATAATAATGAATGAGGGAATGCAAAAGTTACAAAAGTTACAAAAGTATTCATGTCCCTTCAAATTTACTTAGTTTTTTTTATTAAACAACCACAAACTAACAAGTGCTACACAAAGTATCATGTATTTGTGAAGTGTAAAGAAAATTGTAGCCACTTATGGAAATTTGCAATTAAGAAGTGTGATGTGTGAACATACACTCACCGGCCACTTTATTAGGTACACCTGTTCAACTGCTCGTTAACACTTAATTTCTAATCAGCCAATCACATGGTGGCAACTCATTGCATTTAGGCATGTAGACATGGTCAAGACAATCTCCTGCAGTTCAAACCGAGCATCAGTATGGGGAAGAAAGGTGATTTGAGTGCCTTTGAACGTGGCATGGTTGTTGGTGTCAGAAGGGCTGGTCTGAGTATTTCAGAAACTGCTGATCTACTGGGATTTTCACGCACAACCATCTCTAGGGTTTACAGAGAATGGTCCGAAAAAGAACAAACATCCAGTAAGCGGCAGTTCTGTGGGCGGAAATGCCTTGTTGATGCCAGATGTCAGAGGAGAATGGGCAGACTGGTTCGAGCTGATAGAAAGGCAACAGTGACTCAAATCGCCACCCGTTACAACCAAGGTAGGCAGAAGAGCATCTCTGAATGCACAGTATGTCGAACTTTGAGGCAGATGGGCTACAGCAGCAGAAGACCACACCGGGTGCCACTCCTTTCAGCTAAGAACAGGAAACTGAGGCTACAATTTGCACAAGCTCATTGAAATTGGACAGTAGAAGATTGGAAAACATTGCCTGGCCTGATGAGTCTCGATTTCTGCTGCGACATTCGGATGGTAGGGTCAGAATTTGGCGTCAACAACATGAAAGCATGGATCCATCCTGCCTTGTATCAACGGTTCAGGCTGGTGGTGGTAGTGTCATGGTGTGGGGAATATTTTCTTGGGACTCTTTGGGCCCCTTGGTACCAATTGAGCATCGTTGCAATGCCACAGCCTACCTGAGTATTGTTGCTGACCATGTCCATCCCTTTATGACCACAATGTACCCAACATCTGATGGCTACTTTCAGCAGGATAATGCGCCATGTCATAAAGCTGGAATCATCTCAGACTGGTTTCTTGAACATGACAATGAGGTCACTGTACTCAAATGGCCTCCACAGTCACCAGATCTCAATCCAATAGAGCATCTTTGGGATGTGGTGGTATGGGAGATTCGCATCATGGATGTGCAGCCGACAAATCTGCGGCAACTGTGTGATGCCATCATGTCAATATGGACCAAAATCTCTGAGTAATGCTTCCAGCACCTTGTTGAATCTATGCCACGAAGAATTGAGGCAGTTCTGAAAGCAAAAGGGGGTCCAACCCATTACTATCATGGTGTACCTAATAAAGTGGCCGGTGAGTGTATATGTTCAGATACAACATTTATTGGACTTAATTTAGTTGCAATGAAAGCTAAAAGTCTGTTAAAGCTTTGCACATCTAGATTCTTGCAAAATGCCATGGGTTTTTAGAGGGGCTATTTTTTTAAAGAATTATCTTTATTTAACAATTCATTGTTAAAAACAATTAAAAGGCACTCAAGGGCATATACAAACTAACAAACCAATAGCTCCCTATACAGAATATAAATAAATAAATACAGGCACATATATATCATCAAGTATAAGGATGGAAGATGTATTATGCCTTGGAGGCCTAAAAACTGTAAACGAAAAAGTAAGATACAATTACCTATAGTGCATAGATGGTAACATCTAGGGAGCTAGAGGAGCAGAGTCCCCACGCGTATCACCTGTATACAAAGGCTTCCTCAGAGGTGAGGAAGCATGCTCAAGGTATGTTTGCTTTATAATGCAAGAAAACAAATGGTAGATTTCCTTTAACTCAAGATTTAGATGTTGTTTCTCTGGCTGAATTAACACTTTCTTCCCTTTACTGAGCTAATGGATTGGAATTTTTTTTTATCTCTGAGGGAAATAGTTATTATTCTGTCTTGCCTTTCTATACAATTATTGGATATATTGTACAGTACTTGTATTTACATCTACTGCTATTTAACGGTGTATGATAAATCTCTGCATTATATTGGTAAATAAGCATTAAAGTTTGTAGTACTTTAGTAGAATTTTTACTTTAGAGGGGCTTTTTTTTTAAGACAAATGTATATGCATTGTGGTAAACCATTCCATTATAGCTTTGGCTGTATGTTTAGGGTCATTGTCCTGTGTTCTAGTCTTTTGCTGTCTCTAACTTCTTTTCCTCCAGGATTATCCTGTATTTACTACATCCCTAAACTCTAATCAGCTCCCCAGTCCCTGCTGAAGCAAAGCATCACCACAGATTGATACTGCCACCATCAATCATTGTGAAGGGGATTGTGTGTTCAGGGTAATTTACATTGCTGACTTTCTGCTGATTTACATAGTTTAATATTTAGACCAAAAAGTTACATTTTTGGTCCCATCTGAACAGAGCACCTTCTTCTAAATGCTGTTTCCCCCAATTACTTTTTGCATACTGAAAACTGAACTTCTTATAGCTTTCCTTCAAAAATGATATTTTACTTACCACTCCATATAGGTTAGATTTGGGGTGAAAACGACCAATAGTTGTCCTGTAGACAATCTCTGCTGCTCTTCCGGAATGACCATGGGCCTCTTAACTGCTTCTCCTGTCTTGGCCATCAGTGTCAGTTAAGGGGTATGTTCTGGAAGCCTAGGTGTTGTGCCATACCCCTTGTATTTACATATGGCTCTTTTCTAAAGACATTGATGCCCCTTCAAATTTACCTCATTTTTAAATAATACAACCCAAAAAATGGGTTGAATCTGAAAGATGCAAAATGTCCCAGTCATTAGCGAGTTAAATAATGAGGAGGAGAGCTGTATTATATGTAATTATTAAGTTGGTGGTGTGCTACAGATTAAAGAAGATGTTCTTGCATTGGACATGAATTAACCCCTTAGTGACCTAGCTCATTTGTGCCTTGATGACCAAGGCCTACTTTTCAAAACTTGCATGTGTCACTTTATCCGGTAATTACATTACAACACTTTAACTTACACGGGTGGTTTTCAGATTATTTTTTGTGACTTGTTCTACCTCAAGTTAGAGAGAAATTTTGATTGTTATATTTAGCATTTATTTATGAAAAAAGTGAATTTGTTAAAAATTAGAGATGAGCGAGCACTAAAATGCTCGGGTACTCGTTATTCGAGACGAACTTTTCCCGATGCTCGAGTGCTTGTCTCGAATAACGAGCCCCATTGAAGTCAATGGGAGACTCAAGCATTTTTCAAGGGGACCAAGGCTCTGCACAGGGAAGCTTGGCCAAACACCTGGGAACCTCAGAAAAGGATGGAAACACCACGGAAATGGACAGGAAACAGCAGGGGCAGCATGCATGGATGCCTCTGAGGCTGCTTAATCGCACCATTATGCCAAAATTATGGGCAACAGCATGGCCATGACAGAGTGACAGAATGAAGCTAGATAGCATCTAAAACATCCAATAATTGACCCTGACACTATAGGGGACGGCATGCAGAGGCAGCGGCAGCAGCGGCAGGCTAGAGAGTGGCATGGCGACATACCCTAAATGGACTCAGGCTTCAAACCAATGGGTGGCAGAGAGGAACCAAAGGAGGTGAGGAAGAAGCGCTCAAATAATATCGGTACATGATAAAAGTTTGCCAGTATATTTTGTGGATTACACAGCAGGGTGGCGACAAAGTTAACATGGAAGCCATGAAAACAACCCAAAATTCTGCCTGACACAGCTCGTTTGATAAGGGGACCATGTATGGAGGCAGTGAACTAGTAGTAGATTAAAGGTGCTGCAGTTAAAACTATGTTAGTTGGATCTTGGCATGGAGCTGGCGCTCCGCTGCCAGGCGAGCTTTCGCCAATCCAAGCCCCTGTCTCTAGGCTACTCCCCAAACAGCACTTCTAAGAACCTTTTGTATAAGATCAAGTGTAGTAGCGTTCTTATAAGTTTAGGATATGGCGGGTGAGGGGAATGTAAACAGATGCGCAAGAAGCGCTGAAATAATATTGGTAAATGATAAAAGTTTGCCAGTATATTTTGTGGAAAACACAGCAGGGTGGCGACAAAGTTAACAAGTTTGTTGTGGAAGCCATGAAAACAACCCAAAATTCTGCCTGACACAGCTCGTTTGATAAGGGGACCATGTATGGAGGCAGTGAACTAGTAGTAGATTAAAGGTGCTGCAGTTAAAACTATGTTAGTTGGATCTTGGCATGGAGCTGGCGCTCCGCTTCCAGGCGAGCTTTCGCCAATCCAAGCCCCTGTCTCTAGGCTACTCCCCAAACAGCACTTCTAAGAACCTTTTGTATAAGATCAAGTGTAGTAGCGTTCTTATAAGTTTGGGATATGGCGGGTGAGGGGAATGTAAACAGATGCGCAAGAAGCGCTGAAATAATATCGGTAAATGATAAAAGTTTGCCAGTATATTTTGTGGATTACACAACAGGGTGGCGACAAAGTTAACAAGTTTGATGTGGAATGGCCTGTAATAGCTCTTGGGCGGTGTGCCTTTTATCGCCTAGGCTCAGCAGTTTGAGCACCGCCTGCTGTCGCTTAGCGACGGCACTGCTGCTGTGCCTAGAGCTACCGACTGATGGCGCCATGGCCACAGATGGTAATTCGGAGGAGGTGGAGGAGGGGTGGGAGGAGGAGGAGGTATAGTAGGCCTTTGAGACCTGGACCGAGGTAGGCCCCGCAATCCTCTGCGTCGGCAGTATATGACCAGCCCCAGGGTCAGACTCGGTCCCAGCCTGCACCAAGTTAAGTGTAGTAGCGTTCTTATAAGTTTGGGATATGGCGGGTGAGGGGAATGTAAACAGATGCGCAAGAAGCGCTGAAAAAATATCCCTAAATGGTAAAAGTTTGCCAGTATATTTTGTGGATAACACAGCAGGGTGGCGACAAAGTTAACAACTTTGATGTGGAATCCATGAAAACAACCCAAATTTCTGCCTGACACACCTCGTTTGATAAGGGGACGATGTATGGAGGCAGCTATATGGACGACTTTTGGAGGTAGCAATAGAGACAACGTGTGGAGGTTGCTATGGAGACAATTTAATTTGGATAGTGCCTGTATGTGGCAGTCCAAAAAAGTTTTCAAACCAGAGGAGCAGGTAGGTGGCCCTCCAGAAAAATGAAATAGATTGAGTGCCTGTATGTGGCAGTCCAAAAAAGTTTTCAAACCAGAGGAGCAGGTAGGTGGCCCTCCAGAAAAATGAAATAGATTGAGTGCCTGTATGTGGCAGTCCAAAAAAGTTTTAAAACCAGAGGAGCAGGTAGGTGGCCCTCCAGAAAAATTGAATAGATTGAGTGCCTGTATGTGGCAGTCCAAAAAAGTTTTCAAACCAGAGGAGCAGGTAGGTGGCCCTCCAGAAAAATGAAATAGATTGAGTGCCTGTATGTGGCAGTCCAAAAAAGTTTTCAAACCAGAGGAGCAGGTAGGTGGCCCTCCAGAAAAATTGAATAGATTGAGTGCCTGTATGTGGCAGTCCAAAAAAGTTTTCAAACCAGAGGAGCAGGTAGGTGGCCCTCCAGAAAAATGAAATAGATTGAGTGCCTGTATGTGGCAGTCCCAAAAATTGTTTAAAACAGAGGACCGGGTAGGTGGCCCTCCAGAAAAATTAAATGCATAAAGTACTATAGCTAGAGCCAGTGGGCCCTGTCAAAAAATAGCCAGTTTCCTCTGCTTTAGTGTACAAAGAGGAGGAGAAGGAGGAAAATGAGGAGGAGGAGGAGTGGATAAATTATTCAGGTTGAGCTTCCTTCACCTGGTGGAGATTGGAAATTATGAGAAATCCAGGCTTTATTCATCTTAATAAGCGTCAGCCTGTCAGCGCTGTCAGTCGACAGGCGTGTACGCTTATCGGTGATGATGCCACCAGCTGCACTGAAAACCCGCTCGGACAAGACGCTAGCGGCAGGGCAGGCAAGAACCTCCAAGGCGTACAGCGCCAGTTCGTGCCACATGTCCAGCTTTGAAACCCAGTAGTTGTAGGGAGCTGTGTGATCATTTAGGACGATGGTATGGTCAGCTACGTACTCCCTCACCATCTTTCTGTAAAGATCAGCCCTACTCTGCCGAGACTGGGGAGAGGTGACAGTGTCTTGCTGGGGTGACATAAAGCTGGCAAAAGCCTTGTAAAGCGTAGCCTTGCCAGTGCTGGACAAGCTGCCTGCTCGCCTACTCTCCCTCGCTACTTGTCCCGCAGAACTACGCACTCTGCCGCTAGCGCTGTCAGAAGGGAAATAGTGTTTCAGCTTGTGCACCAGGGCCTGCTGGTATTCATGCATTCTCACACTCCTTTCCTCTCCAGGGATGAGAGTGGAAAGATTTTGCTTGTACCGTGGGTCCAGGAGAGTGAATACCCAGTAATCGGTGCTGGAATAAATTCTTTGAACGCGAGGGTCACGGGATAGGCAGCCTAGCATGAAATCTGCCATATGCGCCAGAGTACCAACGCGTAAGAATTCACTGCCCTCACTGGCCTGACTGTCCATTTCCTCCTCCTCCAACTCCTCCAACTCCTCTTCTTCTGCCCAAACACGCTGAACAGTGAAGGACTCAACAATGGTCCCCTCTTGTGTCTCGCCAACATTCTCCTCCTCTTCCTCCTCATCCACCTCCACCTCCTCCGATATGCGCTGAGAAACAGACCTAAGGGTGCTTTGGCTATCAACAAGGGAATCTTCTTCCCCCATCTCTTGTGACGAGCGCAAAGCTTCCGACTTCATGCTGATCAGAGAGTTTTTCAACAGGCCAACCAGCGGGATGGTGAGGCTGATGATGGCGGCATCACCACTGACCATCTGTGTTGACTCCTCAAAGTTACTCAGCACCTGACAGATATCAGACATCCACGTCCACTCCTCATTGTAGACTTGAGGAAGCTGACTGACCTGACTACCAGTTCTGGTGGAAGTTGACATCTGGCAGTCTACAATCGCTCTGCGCTGCTGGTAAACTCTGGATAACATGGTTAATGTTGAATTCCACCTCGTGGACACGTCGCACAACATTCGGTGAGCGGGCAGTTGGAGGCGGCGCTGCGCTGCCCTGAGAGTGGCAGCATCTGTGCTGGACTTCCTGAAATGCGCACAGATGCGGCGCACCTTCGTGAGCAAATCAGACAGATTGGGGTATGTCTTGAGGAAACGCTGAACTATCAGATTTAACACATGGGCCAGGCATGGCACATGTGTCAGTCTGCCGAGTTGCAGAGCCGCCACCAGGTTACGGCCGTTGTCACACACAACCATGCCTGGCTTCAGGTTCAGCGGTGCCAGGCACAGATCAGTCTGCGCCGTGATGCCCTGTAATAGCTCTTGGGCGGTGTGCCTTTTATCGCCTAGGCTCAGCAGTTTGAGCACCGCCTGCTGTCGCTTAGCGACGGCACTGCTGCTGTGCCTAGAGCTACCGACTGATGGTGCCATGCCCACGGATGGTAGTTCGGAGGAGGAGGTGGAGGAGGGGTGGGAGGAGGAGGAGGCATAGTAGGCCTGAAAGACCTGGACCGAGGTAGGCCCCGCAATCCTCGGCGTCGGCAGTATATGACCAGCCGCAGGGTCACACTCGGTCCCAGCCTCCACCAAGTTAACCCAATGTGCCGTCAGCGATATATAGTGGCCCTGCCCGGCAGCACTCGTCCACGTGTCCGTGGTCAGGTGGACCTTGTCAGAAACGGCGTTGGCCAGGGCACGGATGATGTTGTCTGACACGTGCTGGTGCAGGGCTGGGACGGCACATTGGGAAAAGTAGTGGCGGCTGGGGACCGAATACCGAGGGGCGGCCGCCGCCATGAGGTTGCGAAAGGCCTCGGTCTCTACTAGCCTATAGGGCAGCATCTCCAGGCTAAGCAATCTGGAGATGTGGACATTAAGGGCTTGGGCGTGCGGGTGGGTTGCACTATATTTCCGTTTCCGCTCCAGCGTCTGGGGTATGGAGAGCTGAACGCTGGTGGATGCTGTGGAGGATCGTGGAGGCGAAGATGGGGTTTTTGTGCCAGGGTCCTGGGCAGGGGGCTGACTATCAGCTGACACAGGGGAAGGAGCAGTGGTGTGCACGGCCGGAGGTGAACGGGCTTGGTGCCACTGAGTGGGGTGTTTAGCATTCATATGCCTGCGCATACTGGTTGTAGTTAAGCTAGTAGTGGTGGAACCCCTGCTGATCCTGGTTTGGCAAAGGTTGCACACCACAGTCCGTCGGTCATCCGGTGTTTCCTTAAAGAACCTCCAGACTTCTGAAAATCTAGCCCTCGCCACGGGAGCCCTCGCCACGGGAGCTTCACTACGTGACACATTTGGCGCTGATGCACCTGCTCTGGCCCTGCCTCTCCGTCTGGCCCCACCACTGCCTCTTCCAACCTGTTCTGGTCGAGGACTCTCCTCCGTCTCAGAAGCACTGTGTTCACCTGGCCTCTCAACCCAGCTTGGGTCTGTCACCTCATCATCCTCCGATCCCTCAGTCTGCTCCCCCCTCGGACTTCCTGCCCTGACAACAACTTCACCACTGTCTGACAACCGTGTCTCCTCATCGTCGGACACCTCTTTACACACTTCTTCCACTACGTCAAGAAGGTCATCATCACCCACAGACTGCGACTGGTGGAAAACCTGGGCATCGGAAAATTGCTCAGCAGCAACCGGACAAGTGGTTTGTGACTGTGGGAAGGGTCCAGAAAAAAGTTCCTCAGAGTATGCCGGTTCAAATGCCAAATTTTCATGGGAGGGGGCAGACTGGGGGGGAGGAGGCTGAGGTGCAGGAGCTGGAGGAGTGCCGATTTCGGTGACATGGGTGGACTGCGTGGAAGACTGACTGGTGGACAAATTGCTCGAAGCATTGTCGGCAATCCACGACATCACCTGTTCGCACTGTTCTGGCCTCAACAGTACTCTACCACGACTCCCAGTAACTTCAGACATGAACCTAGGGAGTGTAGCTCTGCGGCGTTCCCCTGCTCCCTCATCAGCAGGTGGTGTCTCACCCCACCCAGGACCACGGCCTCTGACCCCTGCAGTAGTTGGACGCCCACGTCCCCGCCCTCGTCCTCGTCCTCTACCCCTAGCCCTCGGGTTAAACATTTTGAAAATGAAAGTTATAACTTTAATTTTTTTTTTAACTTTTTTTTGTGTTTTTTAGGTTTTTTTTGTGTTTTTTAGTTTTTAAAACCAAACAATGCTATCCTATTGCTATGGCTATTTTCTAGCCAAGTATGAAAGCACACTGCTATGCCAGATGAGATGACGCTGAGTTATGAAAAAATAAACGTAAAATAAAAAGGAAATGGCAGACTGTGCCTAATTGAAATCCAACCCCTAATAAATTTTCCCACTTCGGTCTTTGCGATGGATATGTGCGTCACTAAGCGCTAAACACAGCGGTCGCAAGTCTCACTCCAAATTCCTGACAATTGGCTAGTATATGCACTGCAGCAAGGACAGCCACCAGCAGATCAACCAGAAATAAAATATATATAACGCTATTGTAGGCGTAAGTAAGCCGTTTGGATTCTCCTTTGGCTATTTTCTAGCCAAGTAGGAAAGCACACTGATGAGATGACGCTGAGTTATGAAAAAATAAACGTAAAATAAAAAGAAACTGCCAGACTGTGCCTAATTGAAATCAAACCCCTAATAAATTTTCCCACTTCGGTCTTTGCGATGGATATGTGCGTCACTAAGCGCTAAACACAGCGGTCGCAAGTCTCACTCCAAATTCCTGACAATTGGCTAGTATATGCACTGCAGCAAGGACAGCCACCAGCAGATCATCCAGAAATAAAATATATATAACGCTATTGTAGGCGTAAGTAAGCCGTTTGGATTCTCCTTTGGCTATTTTCTAGCCAAGTATGAAAGCACACTGATGAGATGACGCTGAGTTATGAAAAAATAAACGTAAAATAAAAAGAAACTGCCAGACTGTGCCTAATTGAAATCAAACCCCTAATAAATTTTCCCACTTTGGTGTTTGAGGTGGATATGTGTGTCACTAAGAGCTAAACACAACGGTAGCAAGTCCCCCTGCAAATTCCTCACAATATGGTACTAGCTGCAAATGAAAAAAAAAAAAAGTATAAAGTTATTGTAGCCCTAAGAAGGGCTGTTGGGTTCTTGTAGAATCACTCCTGCCTAACACTATTCTAATTGAACAGCCTAACGCTTTCCCTGACCAGCAGCAGCTCTCTCCCTAGCGGCATCCAGACACAGAATGATCCGAGCAGCGCGGGCAGCGGCTAGTCTATCCCAGGGTCACCTGATCTGGCCAGCCAACCACTGCTATCGACGTGTAAGGGTACCACGTCATGCTGGGTGGAGTGCAGAGTCTCCTGGCTTGTGATTGGCTCTGTTTCTGGCCGCCAAAAAGCAAAACGGCGGGAGCTGCCATTTTCTCGAGCGGGCGAAGTATTCGTCCGAGCAACGAGCAGTTTCGAGTACGCTAATGCTCGAACGAGCATCAAGCTCGGACGAGTATGTTCGCTCATCTCTATTAAAAATGTAAAAAAAAAAATAGCTATTTTTAAAATTCTAAATGTTCTGTTAATCTTACTTCCAAAACTAGCTAGGAATTAACATTTACCGTATCTTGGCTTTGTGTTAGTATAATTTTATAAGTGTCTTTGTTTTATTACGACACTAGAAAGATTATTAATTTTTCAAATGTTAAAGAAATTTTAGTATCAATTATTTTAGGGACCATTTTTTCCATAGGAGTTTTTGAAGTTCTGTCAATAGAAACCCACCACATATCACCCCATTTTAATAACAGAATATAGCAAGTTTCTTGACCCTCTAAGTATTGTAAAGAACTTCAAACAAAATAAAGGTTTGATTTGGAATTTACTCATTTTTATCATATGTTCATTTATCCCTAAAATGTAAGCTGCTGTCTGGGTACATTGAGCTTTTGTAGGGTAGAATAGTTTTCAGGTGCCATGACATGTTTGCCCCTGAGGCAACGTTCACATATGGCATTTTGGTGGCATTTTGAAACACAATCCAAAGGTTCGATCTGCGATTGCATGTTGAGGTAAGATGGCATTTCCTTTGCATTAAGTTCACGCGTTGGAATCACAATATTACCTCAATGTGATTATGGGTAGAGCCTTCAATTGCTTCACAAATCACTACTGGGGCATGCTGTATACTACTGGGGCAGGCTGTATACTACTGGGGGCAGGCTGTATACTACTGGGAGCAGGCTGTATACTACTGGGGGCACGCTGTATACTACTGGGGGCACGCTGTATACTACTGGGAGCAAGCTGTATACTACTGGGGGCAGGCTGTATACTACTGGGGGCAGTGCTGTATACTACTGGGGGCAGTGCTGTATACTACTGGGGGCAGGCTGTATACTACGGGGGGCAGGCTGTATACTACTGGGGGCAGGCTGTATAGTACTGGGGGAAGGCTGTATATTATAGGGGGCTGGCTGGCTATATACTGGGCATTCTGTGACCAATGCATTTCCCACCCTCGGCTTATACTCGAGTTAATATGTTTTCCCAGTTTTTGGTGGTAAAATTAGGGGTCTCGGCTTATATTCGGGTCGGCTTATACTCGAGTATATATCTATATATACCTATATATAGTATATATCATGTGCCATGTACTGGGAAGTGGAAATAAAATTCAAAATTGACAAGAAACTCCATTTGAGATGTTTTCTTGTGGGCTCTGTTTTTACGTCTTTCACTGTGTGTTCCAAATGACATATCTAATTAATTCTTTGGGTCAGTTTTCTCACATAGATACCAAATGTATATAGGTTTTATTAGGTCTTAGATTTTATCATTTTAGAACCTTTTGTACAAAAAAAAAATTCTTAATTTTGTCATACTCTGATGCCAAAATAGCGTACACATACTTAGGTGTACAGAGCTGGCTAAGGTGTAATTTTTTCTGGGATCACAGAATATCTCTGTCAAAGTCCACTTGGTGAAAAAGATGTGACAAGTTTGGGGCCTAGATGATGGCCTGGAGCCTCGCCCCGGTCACAGCAGAATTTCAGTAATCTCTAGTTACTCCTAAGGTAAGCGATAGATGTGCACAATGCGCATAATACCATCATTTATGGTGAGTACTGTCATTTTCAGCATCAACATCACCGCTATCATAGTCAGCACTACTATCACCATCAATCAGCAAGCGAGCTAAAGGTAAACAGAATGCATCTCTGGATATGACTGTAATATAAGATCATAACCACTCAAGATCCTGCATAAGGTATTAAAAGCATAGTACTCTCTAAATTTACTCTAAATAAACTTATTGTTTATTGTAAGCTGTAATCACTGAACATGAACATTCTTTAATGTATAACCTTTAATCCTATATTTCATTCATTACAGGTATAAGGAAATAAAGTTACAGTTTCAACATTCTGCTATATTATCAAAGCGGAAAGAAAGTATTTACACCCCATTAGTTATTACCTTCCATGGTTTCACGCTCACTTGGTGCTTCTCAGGGTAGAAAATCTCATTTACTCTCATTATAGTATAGCAATTATTTCTAGCACATAAAATATATCTTCTATAAAGTGGCAGGAGCGTGCAGCGAGCAAGGTAGAAGAGACGGTGCCAATCTCCGAAGCATCTGCTGAATAAAAAGATCTCAGACATCTGAAGAAGCCACTTTGTAGATGTGGCAGTAAACAATCCGGAAAACATTACAAGTGTTTCCCTCAGATGTTTGGTGACTGCAGGGATGTAAAAGCCTAAATGATTCTCTGGATGAACAGTTTTGGGAGCAAACAGATACTGTAGTGATATAACACAATATTATCACAATCTCAAAACTCCCCATCATTGATTCCCCAGTCAAATTCTATTTTAAGATGTGAATATGGGTTAAGGTTATCGCTATTGCGCCAGCCAAGCAGTTAGCTAATCACTTAATAAATTATTCCTCTTTCAGTGGATGAAATGTGTATAACTATTATCATTAATGAGTAACTCCAATGGTTGCAAAGTGTCCAGATGCATAAGGGCCCATGAGCCATCAATTAATTACTCAATATGAAGAAACCAATGACATAAATGATACATTATAGTCTGGGCTTGGTACAGGTTTTGCATTGTGGTCCAGAAGTTTCAAGTATAATTTCCTTTATCCTTTCTGAACATTATGCAATAGATTGACAGTAGAAATGAGTGAATCGATTCTGCGCCAATGTGTTCCTCCTTCTCCACCTCCACCTGAGCCTCCACAAGGCCAAGTGTTGCTCCATCATACCACATGTGCAGGGCATGTTTCCACCCTTTGGAATTTCAGCCTCCATATGCTAGATCGCCTGTATGAAGAGAGATTAATGATTTTTTGATGACATTGGACATTTGAGCACAAGCAGAGTCTGGTGAAATTAGTGTTTTTTTTACTCAGGTGACAGGAGAGGTGGAGCAGGAGCATCCGCAGGAGGTAGAAGGTGAGGCAGATGACCAAGAAGCACCGTGGCAGTATACAGTGGATATGGAGGCTGGGAGTCCCTCAGAGTCACTTGTACAGATGACCCGCAGCATGCTTCTTTGCCTAACTAGTGGCAGCCGAATAGTCAACATCCGGCATAGGGATGACTTCTGGCTCTCTACCTTCTTGGACCCTCGCTCCCGATCCAAAATGGGTGCTATTTTTCCAGCTGCCGAGAGGGAGGAACAACTGGCGTACTATAGAGAAATACTTTGCAATTGGCCGTTGCCTATGTGCGCCATTGTCCATCTTCTGTCAGGTCTGACCAAGGGATTCCTGGCAGTCATTGCTCACGTACTACTGCCACGGCTGTGGACAGGTTGGGGGGGTGGGAGCAGTAGCAGCTTTAACAGCAGCAACTTAAGTCTGGAGTCCTTAATGAGCAGCTTCCTTCACCCGCCTAGTGAGGAGGGCAGCCGCCACCTCCAGCAGCAGCAGCACATGGAGCAGAGCCTGCACCAGCAGGTGGTGGCCTACTTGGACAGCACTCTATCACCCCAGGTAGAGGATCCCCTGGACTACTGGGCAGCCAAACCTGATGTGTGGCCGCAACTTGCGGAGTTTTCACTAGAGAAGCTGTCCTGCCTTGCTAGTAGTGTGGTATCAGAATGGGTGTTAAGTGCAGTGGGGGCCATCGTTACCCCAAGGAGAACCCGCTTGTCCACCCGTAATGTGGAGAGACTGATTTTTGTCAAGATGAATTAGGCATGGATCGACCAGGATTTCAACACACCAATGCCTTCTGACCTCCTGCTGCTGGCACCTCCACACTAATTGTACCACACTGTGGCCTACCATGTTGTTGGCACCACCAGAATTTGTCATTGTGCCACTCTCTGACCTCCTGCTGCTGCCACCTCCACACTTTGTCATTGTGCCACTCTGTGGCCTACCATGTTGCTGCCACCTCCAGAATTTGTCATTGTGTCACTCTTTGGCCTCCTGCTCCTGCTGCTGCCACCTCCACACTCTGTCATTGTGGGTTTCTACACGTAGCAGCGTTTAACAGAACAGATTCTGTCGTAATCTATGGAATCATCTGATGTCAGTGTGCACAGAGTGATGTTATAGTGGGATCTTGGCCCTTAGCTCCGTCATTTCGAGCTGGCACAGATGTTACTTTGTCGGGCTGTGTTTCCGCTTTACTTATTTGGTTAAGTTGGCCCCTGTAAGTGCCCATGTAATTGAAGAGTGAAGCGATTCTTAGAGCGGCAACTGTCATGTACGTGTCATACTAGAACGCAGCATTGTTTGAAGACCAAACCACCAAACCCTGATCCCTATGCATATTTGAGCATGGCACAACATTCTACAACACCCTACAGGCTCTCTGCAACCAAGAAATACCTTTTTTTTAACGTGAATCGTCATGATTCAATTTGGGTTGAAACAAATTTTGTCGGAAAATTCGTCAAACTTGGCGAATCGTATTTTGAAAAATTCACCCATCTCTACTTGTTACTCCTCCTCCCTCCATAGGCAGAAGAACAAGACCTATACTTTGCTGTGCATATTCCCAACATGGTCTCAGTGCGGTCATGCACTGCATGCTCACTGAAATCTATTGCTCATTAAAATCTTTGGGGGTTGGGATCTGGTTGCAAATAATGCAACCAGATCAAGGCCTTCATTGCGGCTGTTTGAATGAGGTCTTACTCTGTAATCTCTTTGGCAGTTGGATGGCAGGAAAATGGTGCGCATAGGATGAGGGGCATGACACTAAGGTCAGTATGCAGTGCCCAGTGCTGAGGGAGCTATAAGCTGCTTATGGCCATTGCTCAAGCTAAGCTTATGTTCACATTTAGATTTGTCCAGGGACTACAGATGCTAGTGGACCCACTCACCGCTTCAAATTTATTTTATATATTACATTATATTCAAGATGCTATATTAGCAGAGCAGAATCCTGCACTGTTCTTCCTGCAGGCGATTAGAAGGTAAAATATTCGGGTGCCGGGAGAGTGTGAAACTGCGCTCTCAACTATCCCAGATTTCATGGAACTCTTCCGTATTTAAGGCCTGTACCATCAGGCATTAACATAACTAATGGAGATAACTATTAAGTGGGATTGTATTTTAATGTAAATTGAAAAAAATAAAGTTTATTAAAAGGTAAAAGAAGAGGTCACAAACTGTGTACTCATTTACTCATTTAAAGTTCCAAGTGTACATCACGTATTTATAAATCATAGGATGGTGTCTAATATTTAGACTTTGCTTGTAAATTCTGATTCTAAAGTCTGCCTCAGTGCTAAAATAATTCCAAAGTGTTGTGAAGTACAGCCCATGGCAGGTTGTGCTACATGAAAAGGAAAAAAGAAAAAGAAAAACTTTAGATAAAAAAGTTCCAAGATTTTGAGTCTTGTTTTTAAAGATTCAAAATATTGAGGTTCATTAATGTTCAGCTAAAAGAGATCTCTGCTGGAAATGATTCCAACTGTGCTGTATAATGATGATGCTGGGGAAAGAAGATCTGATGCTACATAAAAGTACAGCTCTGTAGCCAGCCATGGCTGGGTGGATTACACCATTCACCAAGAGCATTTGAATTTGTATGTAGAAGCACAATAAATAGAGCCTGATATATGAGGATCATTAAACACTGATACAATGGATTTTTTAATGTCCACAACCACAGTATGAGAAGAAATCACAAATTCCCACTGGTCTTTAAGTTGATGAATGAAACAATGGTGGATCTGTTAGTCAAAGTCAGAGAATAAAAAGAAAATGAACATACGGAATTAAAGCTCATTTGCATACAGCGTCTCAATGAAATCACATTTTTGTAAAAATAATAAGAAATAAACATAAATAAATTAAAGTGGAAAATGATCAGTAACATATGTTAAATTTATTAAAGGAGTTTGCCCAAGAACGAATGTTCTCAAATTTTAATCCCCTAGTGATTTTTTTTTTTACAATAAAAAACATTTCTAGCCCCTTACTTTACAATTTTACTTGTTTTATTGCTGTGTTAGCTCCTATAAGTCATTGTTGTTCATTGTAAAAATCCAGAGTGTGGGAGGGGAATCCCTATGTAGACACTTCATGATTCCTCTGTAACGACAAAAGATCCATGGTTTATATACACTTTAATTTAGCTTCTGAACATTCTACTAGTATCTGACATACTGAAAAAGAGAGATGAGACATATCAGAGATCCATGAGATGCATATAAGACACAATGACACACTTCAGGTCTGCTACATCTGAACTATAACACACAAAGAGATCCCCTACCCCATCCTCAGATAAAGATATTATCTTCCCTTTAGCTTGTAGAGTAAGTCTGTACCGGATGCTACTTGCTGGCAGGAAGTGTCTGTGTGTGAGCTTGTCTTGTAATGCAGTGGGGAGGAGCAGGAAGCAGACAGGAAAAGCTATTCATGAGAAGAATCTATCCTGCTCGACTGTAAAAATCAGAAGATTTCTGGTCAGATCCAACATTCTATAAACCCAGACTGATAGAGACAGGTTGGAATTATATCTGTGAAATGCTGTATTTTTGATAATAACATTGAATTAGATAATGTGTTATTTTGTTTTCCTGAGTATATTTAAGATTCTTGTCTTTGTGGGAATACCCCTTTAATGTTTTAAAAGTAAAATTTTAGTAGCTTGTGCATTGTATATATTGCTCAATACACATATTTATAACCCTTCTACACATACGGTTATGCACTGATACAAATACATTTTATGCTCATATACACACATTGGGGCTCATTTACTAAGGGTCAGCGGACCGCGATTCCGATTCGGCGCCGGCTTGTGACAGAAATCGGGGGCCGTGCCGTCGGACAACCTGATGGATTCAGACAAACCCCGGAATTTAAAAATGAAATTATGTCACAAGATCAAGCACTCACATGCACCAGGAAGAAGAAGGTGAACTCCGGCAGATCTCAGCATGGAAGCGACACATGCAGGAAATTGGACATACGACCTTAGTGAATTGCGACAGACCTGAATCCTCGTCGGACAACGCACCGCGGGATCGCAACAGGACCAGGTAAGTAAATCTGCCCCATTGGCTCAGTTTTAAACATTGGGGCACATTTATTTACTCAATCCTGTGTAGTTCACAAAAGTGCAATGTCCAATGAGAATGCACTGTGCCACAACTCACTAAGGTTGTGCGCCGGATATCCTGCATGTGTCACTTGCTCGCTCAGGTCCGACAGATTTTATTTTCTGTGACACAATTTGAAAGTTAAATCCTGCGCTCAGTCCGAATCAGTCCAATCGTCCAACAGCCCGCCCCCCGATTTCTGTTGCATGAAAGCCAGCGCAGCCGCATCACAGTCTGATTGCGTGCGACACAGTCCCCCGTTAAATACCTGTCCCAGCGGCACAAATCCAGAAAATGTTGGAAAAACCAACAAAAGTACGGCTGCGGACCCTTAGTAATTAGGCCCCATTATGTGAGTATAATACTATACATTATAATATCAGATGTATTCATTTAAAAACTCATATAAACATGTATACACACACATTTATACATGCATAATACTCTCACATATACACTCATGTATAAAATTATATACAAATACAATCATAGGCTCATATGTATACACTCATATATACCTTACACACAGTATATACTCATATATAAATTATACACTCTTATATACACATTACACACTCATATAAATCACAAACAATGTATGAACTCATATATACACATTATATACTATATATATATATATATATTATACAATCATTACACACATTTTACACTGATACAGACACATTATATAGATACATAATACACATTATATACTCCTATATACATTATACAGATATTACACACACATTCTACACTTCTGTATATACACATTACACACTCCTACACAGGGCCGCATCTGCCATGAGGCGAGATGAAAATCTCGCCTCAGGCGGCAGGTGTCCGAGCCGTAGGGGGGGGGGGCTGCGGCAGCAGCAAAAAGGTGAATCACTGTTCGCTTTGTCATACCATTGCAATTGTTGCGGCTGAGTCCCCAGCGGTGCTGCCAGCAGCCAAATGGCGACACTGCACTCACTGTTAGCACGCGCCTACGCGGGATCACCCGCGCCCATCCACACTTCCTGTCAGCTGCGGAAGTGGTGTGAAATGGGAGCGGAGAGGAGCTGTGCAGTGGTACTGGAGAGGATCGGAGAGGAGCTGTGCAGTGGGTACTGGAGAGGATCGAAGAGGAGCTGTAAATAAATGAGCGCTGAAGTGAAGGCGGAAGAAGTCCGTAGCAGAGAGAAGTGAGGAAGAATGGAGCAGAGAGGAGGAAAGAGGAGCGCTGCAGAGAGGAGTAGAGTGGAGAGAGGAGGAACGGAGCAGAGAGGAGAAGAGTAGCGCTGCAGAGAGGAGCAGAGTGGAGAAGAGTAGCGCTGCAGAGAGGAGCAGAGTGGAGTGAGGTAGAACGGAGCAGAGGAGCAGAGTGGAGCAGCACAGAGAGGACTGCAGACGAGCTCTGCAGATAGGAGCAGAGAAGAGCGAGCCATAAGTGTGATAAGGTACTACAGCACAGTCCATCTATATGTACCCCAATATACAAGCATCAGGGCTAGTACACCAACAAGTGAGCTGTGCCCTGGTGTTCTAAGGGTTAACAAAGTGGGCACCTTCAGTGGGGCAGACACAGCCCCTGCTGCTTTGTTAACCCTTAGAATGCTAGAGCAGAGATCGTGATAATGCCTCTGCATACTCTTTGAAAAAAGTCTCACACCTAGACTTGTCCCAACCCAGGAGGAGCACTGTGCCCCAATTACAGAGCAATCCTGCTGTTGCAGGATAGACATGTCCAGAGACCAAGTTCCAGAGTGACTGGAGCTCTATGAGCCTCAGTAGTGTAGTAGGGATGTGCAGGGTCCTGGCTCCTCTGGCTGCTGCCACTATCTGTCGGGGCAGTGTGCACAGAGCTGGGTCTGGTACTCACTGCAGTCTGCCTCTGCCAGCCGACTCCATGTCATGAAGGACGAGGCTGCAGGGAGGAGGAGGTGAGCACCAGAGACCTGTGACACCACTGAGCAGAGGTTAGAAGCTGTCACTGAAGACCATAGATTACATGACCCCTACATAGACACAGAGCCCAGTACACACTGTGCTGATCAACCTTGCGGCTCATTTCTCCTGGGTGGCTGTAATCTGTCAGAATATAACTTCTTCCAGTTTTCTGTACATCTGAGATTACCTATAGTAAGTTGATCAATAACATGTGCTGGGATACCTCATAGCTATCAAAGGTGACAGTAGTGAGCATGTATAAGAGATGCTGCAGGTGCTTGTGAGGGATACAGTATATATAAGAAATATAAGGCTGCATTCACACGTGGCTTTAAGGCAAATCTCAGTGGGCGTTACTTGACCCAACCACATGCGTTTCCATTCTAGCGCATGCAATCAGTTACGAGCACCTGCTGTTTTTTCATTATTTAAGTTGAAGACACTGGGTGCTGGCGACCATTTTATCTAGCGTCTTTTCTATGTGACATTATACTGTAAGTGACTGTGGTGTTTTTAGGGATGCAGTTTGAGATGTGCTGCCGTGAGCTGAAGACGTCTTGTGTTGAATTTTGCTGAGAGAAGTCACAGTCACAGAGAAATGATCAAAGTTGTGTTAACTGATGGAGAAGAATTGTCATCTGTAAGGAGCCACCAAGATGAAGACTACAACATATAATATGGTGAGAAGGTCGGAGCTACTGATTTATACAGTAAGTGATGTCTATATATCCCTTATGGCAGCCCTGGTTTGCAATACATTGATTGGCGCTATGTAGAAATGTGAGGGTATATATATATATATATATATATATATGTATATATATATATATATATATATATATATAGATGTGCACCTATATTTCAGTTACTTATAATATGGTGTGTAATATATATATATATATATATATATATATATATATATGCATAGATATAGTGCTGTGATTATTTATTCATGTTATGCATATAAAGTGTCTGTGGAGTGTACATATATGGGATATGTTTAATCTGAAGAATAATGTGAGGACTAGCAGCAAGGGTTTAGGTATATAGGGACCCTGATTCTAAGTTCGCACCAGGGCCCACTGGGGTCTTGTTACGCCACTGGACTTCACTGCTTACTTACTTACTTACTTACTTACTTACTTACTGGCTGCAGCAAATGACTTGGTTTAGTCAGTAGTTAAAATCCAAAATCTTTATTAGGGTATCAAATAGTTAAAAGATCAAATTCATCAGGATGAGATGGCTTGTATTTCATCCTGATGAATTTGATCTTTTAACTTTTTGATACCCTAATAAAGACTTTTGAGATTTTAACCAAGGATTAAACCAAATCACTTGCTGCAACCAGTGCCAAAAGCTTCTCTTCTATTTGAGTTATCCACAAGTCTGGCTGTATATACCATCTATGGGGGATAGTTTGGCTGTATATACTATCTATAGGTGGTGTTCTGACAGTATATGCTATCTATGGATGGTGCTCTGTTTTATATACTATCTATGGGTGGTGGTCTGACTATATATTCTATCTATGTTTGGCGGTCTGGCTGTATACACTATCTATAGGTGGTGGTCTGGCTGTATATGCTATTTATGGAGGGTTCTGGCTGTATATACTATCTGCAAAGGGTTCTGGCAGAATATACTATCTATAGAGCAGTGATGGCGAACCTATGGCATGGGTGCCAGAGGTGGCACTCGGAGCCCTTTCTGTGGGCACCCAGGCTGTCTCCCCAGAACACAGTTTACCAGATAGGACACAAATCTTTCTGCAGTCCCAGACAACTTGAGATGCTGCTCTCAATGATCTTTTAAGATCTAACATCTTTGACAGATTAGAACTGCAGGAAGAGTGAGAAGGTGTGAACAGGGCTAGATTATCTTGGTCTCCTTGCCCTCCTGCTTTCAACTGTATTGGTGTCCTCAGGGGGCCAATTCAATTAAATGTTGTGGAAGAGCAAAATGTTACTGTTTAAATTGTCATGTTGGCACTTGATGGAAAATAAGAGGGTTTTGGTTGTAGTTTGGGCACCTAGTCTCTAAAAGGTTTGCCATCACTGCTTTAGAGGGTTTTGGCTGTATATACTGGTAGGGGTTTATGTCAGTATATGTTTGTGTCACTTATTGAATACTAATGTGTGAAACAGCACCAGCGTGTATAGTCCTAGTGATCTGGTAGCGCTGTGTGAGTAGGTTAATGTCATGGGCATATTCAGATCAGGTTGTAGATACTTTTTAAAGATTTCTCTGCAATTTCAGTGAGAAATGGATCGGAAGTAGGGTGCTGAGAAATGGGGGGGGGGGGGTAGCATTTAAATTTTCGCATCAGGCAGCAAAAAGGCCAGAATCGGCCCTGCTCATACAAATATTATAAACTCATATATATACATTATACACTCCTTTATACAAATGATACACTCATACACATATTATATACTCATATACATATTATACACTCATTAAACACACATCATACACTTATACATACACTCATTACAAACACTTATATACCCTGCACACTTACACTTATATTCTCTGGAAGCAACGTCCAGCAATCTTCTCACAGGTACTGGAGCTGTTTGCATCCCAGGAGACCTGCTCCCAGGACAGGGGGCAGAAGGCCACACAGATAAAATTTAGCCCAATGATAGGAAAGGATGTTACCTGAAGCCTTCTCCCGCTGCTGATCTCCTCTGCCCAACCTCCCCCTTCCCAACATTTCTACACTGAGCAGCAGCTCAGCATAAAGTTCTGCAGTAGGAAACATGTGCTGTGCAGGCACATTGTCGGTTCTATGGTTTGTGTGGCCGGTCGTATCCGGGGCCCCGTAGCAGTTGCTACGTCTGCTACCACGGTATTTACGCCATTACCGCTTTTAAAGCAAATGTGGTAGTAAAAACACTAAATCAGAGCAGAAAAACACATATGAATTATTCACATGACTATAATGATCTGTACAATAAATGACAGAAACCGTAACAGGATCCCTAGGGTGAACATGTAAAAAAACAGAAACAAACTTGCCAAAATGATGATGCTTTATTATAAAACAATTGACTGTACACTAGTGCATTAAGAGTATTCACACTATAATTATAGTGTAATGCAACATTTGTGGTGAACTAACAAATCATATTCCCTAGACCATGACTGTAATGAATAGCTAACTACTGTAAAAAATATAGATAACTATGTTGTTGAGAATTATATCAATTTGCAAGCAATAATGTTACAATTCTCACAGGGCATAATGAATGAATGTATTCTTGAATGTTCCTTTTCACAATTCTCTTGACATGTTAACTTCTTCTGATTGTCAAGGTTGTATATTGTGCTTATTGTCACACAGCAGTAATTTTAATTTTAAATAATGCTTGTTCTCCAATAAGGTTAGATATTTCCCACTATTGAATGTATTTGGCAGAACCAAACACATACAACTGACCCATTGCATCAACATCAAGGGAACCCCTATCACCCACCGTCTGCAGATTATATTTTTTTAAGTTGTACAAAAACCCTTTTTCTACAAAGCTGTTATATTTCTTCTGGTAGTTTATGATTGTCAGAAAGGTTATTGTTACATATATTGAAATCATGCAGGTTAATGAAACTATGGAAATACACATCTGGTCGTAGTAGAGTAAGTAGATAAATATACAGACCCAAGGTCACAGTACAGGATCAGGATACAGGGTCTGGTAACAAGCTCAGATACAGGTTTGGGGTTATTGACAATATAGGGGTTCTGGATACAAGATACAGGTAGGGGGTCCAGATCAGGCATTATACAAGGTTCCAGATCTGATAAAATACAGGGTTCTGCAGCAGGCAGAATACAGACTCAGGTTTAGATTTACGGTTCCAGGTTAGGTTAGGGTTCAGGGTACTAGCTTAAACTTGATACAGGCTTAAGTACAGGTTCAAGGTTTCAGGTCTAGCACAAACCGAGAAGAATTTCCAGGCACAGGACAAATAATAGTAAAGTAAACTGGGGATTAGACATTTATCTAGTTCCTGGGCACCACCCAAGCAGCTGACAAGCTAGGCCCTGCATCAGAGCTTCAGAATGAACCACTGAACTTTCCAGGGATTCTGCTAGGCAGCTGAAGATGTGGCTCACAAGTTTAGGAGACTGAAACCAGAACCCATTCAGAAAGTTCTGCCAAGTGGTTGGGAGGAGGGGGCATGAAGCAGTTTATAATAGCATCCCTTGAGGTCCAGGGCAGTAATTACAGTAATATAGTGAGACTGGAAGGATACAGAGTAGTATATAATGCTGTCAAAAAGTATTTGCCACTTCCCGATTTTTTTAAAATTGTAACTATGAAGTTAATAATGCTTTTTCTATAGCTGTAACAGTCAACATGTTAGGGGATCATGCCCTCTCTCCCCATTGGTCAAATTCCCCCTCATGCAGCTAATCCTCCTACGACAGCCCCAGGGTCCACAAGTGCCCGATGGCCTTGCTAAGGATTTCCTAAAATTAAGTATTTAAAATGCACATCTCATCTTACAAAATATAAGCCCTCAAAAATTGCCTAAGAAAAAATAAAGATTGTGAAAATGCATTTATTATTTAATGTTTACTGGTCAAATTCCTGGGTTGGGTGCTGTGGTACATTAAGTGAGAATGCTCTGCTTTCTTAAAAAGGGGGGATCTTACACAAAAGCATTTATATTTATAAAAATATTCAAATGAGCTGGAGGGGCTCACAGATACATCACTCGAGCGCCTTTTTGCATCGCCTACTGCTAATAAATGCATGTCCCCTCCGTGTTCATGGTGCCCCCACCGTTGACATCACAATTGGTGGGTGAGGCCAGGTGCCATGAACATGGAGGGGGCATGCATATATTAGCAGAGGTGCTTGGGTAACATAGCCCTGAAGGTCTCTGACTCATTTGAATATTCATATAAAGTCTTTTATAGAACAAGGCCTATGTCCCAGGACTTCATAAAAGCGAAATCATCCCCTGACAGACAGGATGAACAAGTAAGTTTGGGACATCTTTTATCAGTAAATCTGACATTAGCTGTGCAACATTAAGTGGCCTCGGAACAACTTTGTGACAATCCTTGAATGGCCCAGTGCTTGTAAGTGCGTGTCTTGCGACACATTTCTAAATGTTAAATCTTGCGCGCTGTCCGAATCCATCGTCGCGCCTTGAGAAAGCGTGTGTTCACGTGAAACGGCCTGTCGCCTTGGCGAGGCAGCTCCTCACTCTGTCCGGTCACCTCTACTAGAATAAAAGAAGCGTTTTTAACATAATTCTGGAGAGTACCGCATTTTCCTCTCTTTTTTTACCTGTTTAGATTAGTGTAGACCTGCTTGTGATAATGGGGTTTATGTACTAAGGGTCCCGCGAACCACACTTTTATTGGACATCCCGACGATTTCCGTTTTGCGCCACTGGGACAGGGATTTAAAAGGGGTTTTTGGTGCATGCAATCGGATTTTGGCGCAATCGCACCGGCTTTCATGAGACACAAATCGTGGGGAGGGGGGGTTCGGGGTAGAGGGCGGCTGTTGGACGATCCGACGGATTTGGACAAACTGCGGGATTTAACTTAAAAAGTGTGTCGCAAGCCATGCACCTACATGCACTAAGAAGAAGAAGGTGAACTCTGGCGGACCTGGTCAGGGAAGTGACACATGCAGGATATCGGACGCACAATCTTCATGAATCGCAGCAGAGTGCATTATCGATAGACAGTCCAGATTGGGGATCACGCAGGGACTGGGTAAGTAAATGTGCCCCAATATCGCTATCTATTATTGTTATCTTTTTTTATTCTGAAGTACCCAGAATTATATCTCTAGCACAGTTATGTTTTTTTACTCTGCTGTTATGAAGCCTCCTTTATGACTGAGCAAAACATATTGGCAGCTAATCCAATTAGAATATACCTAAACCCGCTGTGACATATACACACATATTGTAGACAATGCAAAGAATTATCAGAAGGATCTGAGATCAGAACTGTTCTATTTGTTCAGTGCAACCAATCAGAGCTCAGGTTTCATTTTACAAACTACTCAGGGAAACTGAAAGATGAGCCCTCATTGGTTGGCATTAGCAACTTGAACAGTTTTGCTGTTGATAAATCTTCTCCAATGCATTGATATTCCCTTTGTTTGTGCCCATGTTATTAACTGCAAGTGGCTGCAATGGCATTTGTCAAACATGATTTCACCATGATTAGGGTACATTCACATGCGGTATGCCCTCCGTGCGGGCATATCGCCGTGTGCTGGAAGTGAGGAGGAGGTGGCCCCTCCTCCCTCCATAGAGAATAGCGTGAACACGGCCGCACACACGCCGATTTTTGCAGTGTGCGGCTCGGATCAGTGCCACACATGTGTGGCACCGTATCTGCGCCGTGCCGCTATTTCCGTCTATGGGGACGTAAATGCGGCCGCAAATTTGCGGGTGCATGTACGTGCCCACAGAGGGCCATGTGAATAAGCCCTTAGATCACTGGGAATAAATTACATAGCTAAAAGTAAAAGAGAATGTTTTATGACTTGAATCTCACCAGGTTTATTCTTCTCTAACCAAAAACAGCATAGTCTTCTAAATAACAGTGTGTGCTTTCTCTAAAAAATAAAGAACATCACATTTAAATTAGCTCACTAAATCTCAGTTTGTATTTTGATAACAGGCATCATCGACCACATCTCACAACAGTTGGCTGATTCGTCTGCCAAGTCTACCAAACAAACACTGAGAAATGGAGCATATGTTGTTATAAAAAGATGTCACATCTAATGGTGATGTTTATAGCACAATATCCCAAACATGCTACATAGGAAATATGTTATAACCAAAGTAAAAATATCACAAAGAACTTGACTGTGACAGGACAGATCTTTTACTGCAAAAGGAACACATACAATGTAAACTAACAGTATAGTGCTGGTAAAAGGGATATATTTAACATGAATGCAGTATTAAAATGTGTTGGATTGTTACTCACACTTAGGCTACATGCACACTCTGTTGTCTCATAGAATTGTTTCACCAATATTTTATACAGAAGTCTCATGTTTCAATGTAGTTATGTACACCGCCATTTATTTCATAGGTTTGTATCTGTGTGTCACATCCACAATATTTTTTTTTGAAGCAGCTCCAATTCATACCTGCATTTATGGTCTGGGACTTCCTATGGAATTTTACAGAGCTGTGAAAATTACAGATGCCACCACACAGGTGTCTTTCGCATGACATCCATATTGCCATCATTCCAAAGAATGTGTAAACTGCTTCCACATGTATCTATAAAATGTCTGCGTTGTGTCACGACCGCACTATGCCAGACACGCCAACAAATTGCGTACCTGAAGGATTGCTGAGTTGGACCGTGCACCACATTTAATACAGTGACTCCAAAGAATTCTGTTGCACGCTCTGGGGCAAATTTACTTACCTGGTCCTGTCGCGATCCCCGATCTGGACAGTTTGACAAAGATGAAGTCCGGCGCGATTCACGTAGCTTGTGCGCCCGAGTTCCTGCATCCTTCACTTCCCCGCCGAGGTCCGCCAGAGTTCACCTTCTTCTTCCCGGGGCATGTCATGCGTCAAAATTTGAAATCCCGTGCGTTGTCCGAATCCGTTCCGTTGTATGACGGCACGTCCCCGATTTGTGTTGCGTGCAAGCCGGCGCCCATGTGGCAAAATCTGATCGGTGTGAGACAATCCCAGGCGCGATGCGGTGCAGATCAGAAATCGTCAAAATATATCCCACCAAAGAGCCGCCACAGGACCCTTAGTAAATGAGCCCCTCTATGTTAGAGGTGCACCATAAAAAGTTGATTAAAAAGCGACTTTTGATTAATCTGGCACACTCTGCAGTTTGCACTACTTTTGAAAAATATGGCCCAATGACTTTTGTGTTAATGTCCTGTGCCAAAATTTATTTTCTGTACTACAAAATGCCATTTTGTATACCCATAGTATATGCAGGCAGCAAGTACTGTCCCCAACCAGTACATAGTATATACAACCAGCAGAAAACCCTCCCTCCCTCACACCCCGTATATATATGTATATATATATATATATATATAAACCCAGCAGTAGATATAGAAGCCAGCAGTAAATGCAGGCACCTGATAACACCCCTCACAACCAGTATACAACAGTATATACAGCCAGCAGGTAACCTCCCACCCAGTACATGGTATATACAGCCAACAGTAAATACGGCCACCTTATAACTCCCCCCACACCCAGTACACAACAGTATATACAGCCAGCAGGTAACCTCCCACCCAGTACATGGTATATAAGGTCAGCGGTAAATACAGCCACCTGATAACTCCCCACCCCCAGTACACAGTATATACAACCAGCAGGTACCCCCATAGAAACTATATATAGCCAGGTAACCCATGTTGCCCCCACCCACAGTATACACAGTCAGCAGTCATACCCTCCCTCCCAGTACCTATAGCCAACAGGATGCAGATAGATATGAATGCTGTAGTGGAGCACAGAGCCATCAGAGTAGGAAAAACAGTGATGTCAATACTCTGTGGCCCACATTTATCAAAATTAGTGCAAACTTGGCTATAGAGTATGCAGAGTGTGCCAAGTTAATCAAAACTGCTGCCTGATCTTTATTTATCTGGAGCACCCTACACTGATCTGGAAGTGTGGACCATTTTTCTTGGTGCACGTTGTTCATGATTAATTTATATACATTTATGAATTGTACATACAAAAAATATGGTGGAAAGTTGTTCCAGTTTAACCCCTTCCCGACATTTGACGTAATAGTACTGCATCGCGGGAGATGCGTTCGCGCAAAATGCAGTACTATTACGTCATGCTTCTGCCACCGGCTCCTGAACGGAGCCGGCGCCAGAAGCTGCGGGTGTCAGCTATATATTATAGCCGACACCTGCCTCTAACACCCGCGATTGGAGACTTCTCCGATCGTGAGTGTTAACCCCTGACACGCCGCGGTTGCGCTGACAAGTGGATCACTTGTTCAAGCTAACCTGTAAAAGTTAATAAAAAATGTTAAAAACATTACATAAAATATTTTTTTTATAAAAAGAATTCCCTATATATTCCCTATACACATGCAATAAAGTGAAAAAAACACAAAATCGCCACGTCCGTAACAATCCGTACAATAACTCAGAAATATTATTGGACCTGCTCGGTGAACACCGTAAAAACAAAACCCGAAAAACACGCCAAAAATGTACATTTTTCATAAAATCTGTACACAAAAATGTTCTAAAAATTGATCAAAAAAAGTTATGTGCGCAAAAATGGTACCACTGAAAAGAACAACTCAACACTTAAAAAATAAGCCCTAAACTATCTCTGTCAACCAAAAAATATTAAAGTTATGTCTTTGAAAAGATGGCAATGCAAAAACAAATGAGATTTCCTCTATATTAGTTTTTATCCAGTAAAATTGTAAAAAATAAATGAAAAACTATATAAACTATATAAATGAGGTATCACCATAATCATAGTGACCCATAGAATAAAGATAATATAATATTTTTAGTGAACGATGTACGACCCCCAAAATATACGAAAAAGAAAGTAAACCAAAATTGACAATTTTCTTTTCACCCATACATTCAAGAGTTAATAAAATCTCATCAATAAGCTAATGACCCACTAAAATGAAGTATTTGTAAAGTGCATCTCAAGTCGCAGAAAATAAGCTCTTATATGTCCAAATTGCCAAATACATAAAGATTGTATATCCAATAAAAAGTGACATTGTATAATCTGCTCTGAATGGCGCAGCTTCCCTTTGATGCCCTGGTGTGTGCCCATACAGCAGCTTACCACCACATATGGGGGATTGTAATACACGGGAGGGATTGGGTATCAAATTTTGTGGAGCATTTTGGTATTTTATCCACTGAGAATTTGTACATTTTTTGAAAAACACATTCATTTAGCGAAAAAAAATTTACTTTCAAAATTGCATCCGATTTTGTTTTAACCCCTGTAAAACAATTAAAGGGTTAACAAACTTCATAAAAGTTGTTTCACGTACATTGAGGGGTGTAGTTTCTAAAAAGGGGTAATTTATGGGGTTTTACTTTTATTTAGGCCTCTCAAAGTGATTTGAAACCTGAGCAGGTCCCTCAATAGCAGGATTTTGCGTTTTTTATGAAAATGTGAAAAATCGCACCTAACATTCAATGGCCCATAACATCGTGCAAAAATAAGAGTATGCATAAAAAACCATGTCCACATAAATTAGACATTTAGTGAATGTTAGTTATTATGTTTTTTTTGCGGTTATGACTATGTATGGAAAAAGTAGAACATTTTGAAGTTCGAAAATCACCAAATATCTGATTTTCTCATAAATAAATGCAAAACATACCACCAAAATTTTTCAACTAACATGAAGTACAAAGTGTCATGGGAAAACAATTTTAAAATCACTTGGATATGTTAAAGCGTTCCAAAGTTATAACCACTTGTAGTGACACAGGGCAGATTTGAAAAAATGGGCCGTGTCAGGAAGGTGAAAAGTGGCTTCAGCGTTAAGGGGTTAAATCAAATCAAAAGACAAGAGGGCACTGTCTATGTCTGGAGAAAATAAGGTTTAATCACCAGAGGCGACAAGGCTTTTTTACTGTGAGAACTGTCAATGTGTGGAATAGCCTGCCTCTGGTGCTGGTCACAGCAGAGACAGCAGACAGCTTCAAGAAGGGTCTAGATGCTTTTTTACACCTGAATAACATTGATGGTTATGTTATTCACAATTGTTTCCCCCAAATCCCTTCCTCATCCAACCCCTTCCCTTCCTAGGTTGAACTTGATGGACGGGTGTCTTTTTTCAACCTTATAAACTATTCAAGGAGAAATCACAGTTTACTCTAGGTTAAATCCACATTATTTAATTTCCTTCACAGCCCCTGTTTTAGAGCAAAGCTGTTCTAGTTGCACATGGCAATCAATCAAAGCTCAACTTTTATTTTCTGTTAAATTATCCCCATTATATTCTGCAAATATGCCAATTAGGCTCTCTACTAACAGATTGGTGTTCCTTCTTATATACAAAATACCGAAGAACACATAGAAGCTAAAGCTGCCACTAAAAAATGTATTGCATTTTATTATTGTGAAAAACACACACATATAATATATACAGACTCACACATATATTCAAAGCTCAAGTATCGGTGTATTTTACAATTATTCAAGGAGAAATACAGTCCACTCTAAGGCCCGTTCCACACTTGCGAGTGTGATACGATGAACTCGCATCACACTCGCAATGCATGCTGCTGGGAACGCACGGCCCGAACGCTTCACCGCGGGAGTGAGCTCAGCATGTCAGTTCACTCCCGCGGTGCAGCGATCGGGCCGTGCTTGAAAGTCACAGTAAGCTTGAAAGTCAGTCTTGTGGTGTTTCCAATGGGGTTTTAAATAAAAAAACAGTGCTCAAAGTTGGTCATTTTGGATAAGAGGATGGCCTGCATCTTCCATAGAGTTTAATGCAGGATTTGGTCTTTTGGGGAGGGAGACCTCTCAAAAAGGTGGTAATTTGGAGAGGTTTTACAGTATAGTTATTTGTACATTTGTATTGATGGATGTAAAATTACAAACATATGTAATTATTTCTTACTTCATGTTTTTTTGCCATTATTATCAACAATTTGGACTATTTTTGAAGGATAAATTAGTTTTTATTCTGGTTATCTTAACTGCTTCAAGACTGTGTAGGGTTATATGGAGAGGTCTCACAGACTGAGCGCTCTCTATACACAGCAGGTGGACACTGTATTATACAGCTGACACCTGCAGCTAACCACTGTGATCAGTACTGCTCCAATGAGAATATCATGGGTTGCTATAACAGCTGGGAGCCTGTAAGAGGTTCCCATAGCTGGCATCTGGCAGACTGTAATAGAGAAACAGTATATTTATAATATACTGCAATACAGTAGTGCTGCAGTATACTGTACAGATGATCAGACTCCCTAGGGTTTAAGTACCATAGGAACCTGAAATAAAAATGAAAATGTGATTAGACATAGTTGTTTCCTCATTATGAGTCCTAGACAAGTATAATGTTATTACAAATCCTTTACCTACAGAACATTCACCAGTCCAGGGCTTTTACTTTCTTTGTTTTTATGAATAGTTCAATCAACTGTTTGTAGATCTATTTCCACAACCTGCAAGATTTATAATTTTTCCAGGAACTCCAATGGCTCCAAGCCGTACAAAAACAAAAATGTCTCCAAGTAAAGTATGATTAAAAGCAGAGGAACTGAGGCTTGCAAAAACGAAAAGAGAAAGTAATTTCCTTTGAACCAAGCAATAAATCCAGAGGGCAGTAATGACCATCTTTTGACACAAGTTGGGACATTGATTAAGTGGACACCTTGAGCCAAACTCTAACGTTATGCCCGATGTTCTATGGAAGCATCTCCTTAAAGAGAGCTTAGTCTGTTGAGTGTAATATTAGGTTTGATCCATGTCATAAACATTTTCCAATCTCCAAGGTATTCTTTATTATTGATTAAACTTTTTATATAGATATTAAGACAATTGTTAGATGCCTCTTTTTCACATGTTTTAGCTTATTTCAGATTTTATTTTTATCGGATAAAAATGTAGTAAAATGATATTTTGTGCTGTTGTGATTAGGTTTTTTCACCCTGGAATAAGATGATTTATATCTATGGTCACTGGATGAATACAAGATAAGCATGGTGAAATAATGCATTGCTACTGATAAAGGTTTTTTGTTTGGTGCAAGGATATGAATGCTTGTTTAACAGCTACAAATGGTGGGGAACAGCAAGAAGAATAATGAAGGGATTAATGTCCAAACAGAAGAGGTAAAAAACCTATTTAAACTTGTATAAATATAGTAATTTCAGTGTATATTAAAGATCCAAGCAGCAGGTAATGAAAAAAAATAAGGTCATGTCTTCTTAAATGTTGTTTTTTTTTTTTTGCATAAAATACAGTATTTTAATAAATTGTGACAATTTCCTTTTATATACCACTCTCCTACTTTTTTTTTTATTATTGGTCCAATGGGAATGTTTTATACTGACTTCTCTCTGGTACTTTGGTTTAGTGTGGGACCATCTGTCACCACTGGCATCTGTTTGGATACAAATGCTCAGTGATGACGTCACTGTACACCTTCTACAGCTTGCAACAGCTGCTGTAGCAGGCACATAGCTGTCAAAACCACTGAGCCAATGCGTACATACAAAAACTGATAGTGACAGGCAGTATAGCACTTAATAAGAGTGCCAGGTAGGGGTGAGTAGCATAGGATGTTTATTAGTTTTATTCTTGCTTCTCCCTGCATGTGTTTTATGCTTCTTCACCTGAATAAAGGACATTACACTTTTCTAACAAGTGGGTGAGTGCCGTTACTTTCTTCTACGTGTTGCTTATGGACTTTTATGTTTATTAACTGAGCACCACCGCATGGTCCTCTATCGCGATCTCGAGTTCCAGGATCGGTCTGTGGCTCAATGTGTGTCGAGTGGGGATACTGCTCTGATGGAAGATAGTGCCTGCCAGTTTTCCTTCATGTGAACATAAAACAAAGATGGTACCTTGTCAAAACTAGGCTAAAAAGATAACACAGAAGGGAAATCTCTCATGATGTGTCTATATCCTCACAATAAACAGGGAATTTAGAAGGTGTCCAATGTAATAAATGTGATAATAGAGATGATATACTTCCAATCCCCCGAATCATAAATCATTAACAACTGTACGACAATTGTTTAATATTGAACATAGCCAACAAATCTCCAAGGCTGAAACACAGGGTACATTTTAAAGAAATGTCACAGTTAGATAAAATATACTTCAGAATGTAGGAATTTGATTTACGTATAATAATTACAAAATTTAGGGTCATTGAGTTTAGATAAAAGACAGCTGATAGGAGACCTCATTACAATGTACAAATACCTGAACATGCAGTACAAGGATCTCTCCAAAGATCTTTTTATACCTAAGCCTGTGGCCTGGACAAGTTGTTATGGTGGACTTTTATACATCTCCATTCTGGTGAGCAAAAATATCACAGGTTATGGGGAAAAAAAAACCTTTATTTTTTAAAGGTTGGACTTGATAGACTTGGAAATACTCAGGGGGATTGAAGTAAGCAAGAAAAAGTAAAAACATGACTTGTTAAAGGAATTTTTTCCTTCTATGGAGCCTATGAAATATGCAGCTGATTATCCTCACGTGCCGCTTACCGGGGAATCCGATCCTCTTACGGATCTTACAACTCCAAAAAAAAAAGATAATTTTTAATTAATACCTGTTAAATAATGCTCTAAAAAGTGTTAAAAAATTTTTTACACACTCTAAAATAAGAGTACTAAAAAGAACAACTCTTCTCACAAAAAATAAGCCTTTAACCAGATTCGTCAGCTGAAAAATAAAAAAGTCATGTATATGGAAAACGTTGATGCCAAAATGAACAACATTTTTGCCAAATTACTTTTTATTCAGAAAAATGGAGTAAAAATAAAAAAAATCTATATAAATGAGGTATTGTGGTAATCTTGGCGACCGATAAAATAAAAATAATATACTATTTTTATGGTATGGCAAACGGCCCCCAAAAAAACTTCCTAAAAATTAAAAAGTGCATCTCATGTGGCTACAAATTTCTCCCGAGTACACTGATACCCCACATGTGGTGGTAAATTTCTGGTGGTCCATATTAAAAAAAGAAAAAAAATAGTGCCTGTACAATTTGACGAAGCAAATCTGCTTTGGATGGCGCCTCCTTCCATTCTATCCCCGGTGTGCACCCATACAGCAATTTACCACCACATATGGGGTATCAGTGTACTCGGGAGAAATTTGTAGACCTCACCTCCATTTTGTTTTAACCTATAAAACACCTAAAGGGTCGAAAAAAACTTCTTAAAAGTGCTTTTTCATATGTTGAGAGGTGTATTTTGCATAATGGGAAAGTCTAGCAATTATTTAGGCCTCTCAACGTTAATTAAAAGTTGAGCAGGTCCATCTAAATACAGGTTTTGGTGATTTTCCAAAAAATTAGAAAAATGGCACCTAAATTCTGAGCCTCATAACATTCTATTAAATATGTGGAATCTTAAAAATACATGCCAACATAAAGCTGACATTTGGGAAATGTAAGATATCATCCACATTTTCAAACTGATTTGACGTACAATGTGTTACGAGAAAACCATCTCAAAATCCCCTGGATATCTCATAGCGTTCCAAAGCTATAACCACTAATAGTGCTACAGGGCAGATTTGAAAAATGGGGCCGCATCGTAAAGGTCAAAATAGGCTGAGTCCTGAAGGGGTTAATTTGGATTATGCTTCCATTGGTCGTGGTTGTGGTGGTTTGATGTAGGGTTAAAATAAACAATATTGTTAATGAAAAAGGATATGTACCTTTAATTGTAATATGGAAATATGGAAAATGATGTTTAATGTATTTTTCTAAAATAATTAGGCTATTCTATCTGTTCTTTTAAACTGTTGTGATGCATTTGAAAACACAAACTCACCCTTAGAAGTAACCAATATATTTCAATAAAGTGTAAATGCAAAAATTTATGAATTTAAAAAAGCAGCCCAAACTTTTAAATGCAAAATTAATATAAATGTGAAGCATGTGAAATTATTCCAATTCACATGTTAAAACAGGGTCCATGAAAAAAAAAAAATCCTTCCGTTTCACCTGCCCTGGACCAGGTACCTAAAATATAGTAAAAATAAGCATAAAAAAGTGATATATAAGTGAAAAGTCGCATGGAATATCTGTAAAATAAAGATAAGGTAAACATAAAAATAAAGATAATAAACATAAGGAAAAAGAAAAGTAGATCCCCAAATGAGTCCACAACTCTTTAATCATCTCATCTTAGTGTGCCAACGTAGTGTACCAATAATTTAACCCAATTTATTCTTAGTACTAAGTACCTAGCAAATTCGGCATATATTTCTATCATATGATCTATCTGGCTAGAATCTTATAAATAAAGCAGCATATCGTCGGCATACAGGGATATCCTTTTTTCCTCTCATAGTAGCATTATCTTTTCTAATCCTGATGGCTATGACTTGAAGGGTAGAGATCTGTCATCTATTGCGACTTGACAAATCAAAACAGGGTGAATCTGCTCCTTCTATAACTACCTAAACCCAGGATATAAAATCCTGGACTCTACTGCATTTTTTCAGGACCTCCCAGAGACAGTTCCATTCAACCATTCAATTTTGAAATGTGTTTCATGTGTTTATGAAAGACGTGTAGAATAGTAGTGTGCATAAGACCTTCAGCATATTTTGCGTTCCCTGCTCCAATAATTGAATTTTTTTTCCTTCTACAGATAAAAGCAATGTATTCTCGTGTGCCTTGGTGACTCTCTCATCCATCTAGACACCTTTTCAAGTTCATATTTCTTATTGATATTGTCATAAACTTGAAGGCAAAGAGAACAAAGAATGAAAGTAGAGAGGGAAAAGTTTTGCCTCCGCTTGCAGTAAACATTGTTTTCCAAAAGAGAAAGTGACATAAATAAGTTGTGAACCGCTCTGGGGAAAGGACAACTCACATGATGCCAGGTACAAGCTCTGACTCTAATGGTTCCTCAGAAAACAAAAATAGTAGAAAAAAAAGTTTCATGTGAAATGATGATGGTAAAGGAGAGCACCTAGAGACTACGAAAATAAACATGAAAGTCTTCAGTTAAATCTTCTTCATACATCTTGCAGACCACACAAAGGCACACACAATTCTACTTTTCTAAAATTCTAAAATTTAAAAAGCTCTGGTAATTATATTGTTTGAATCATTTATTTTTGTCAGGTGGTTAGATGTTACTTTAAATTCCTTTAGATATCTATCTGGAGAAAGAAATGTGACAACCATCTTGGCCATACATCATTACAGAACAAAAAGTTGGTGTTACTACCTCTATTAGTTATACAAGTTATACAGTGCTTCATCTCCAATTTTTTTGTATTTCCTATAGCACCTGCCCATTGCACCATTTATTTGTTACCTCCTGTGATGTTTAGGTCAGGACTCTGGCTGGGCTAGTGAAGACTGGTCACAGAGTTGTTCTGAAGCCACTATTATGTCATTTTAGCTGTGTGCTTAGGACCATTGTCTTGTTGGAAGGTGAAAACCTGCCCAGTCTAAGGTCACAAACATCTTCCATTTAAGTCAATGTAAGTGTGGTCTGCCAGGTGTATGAAGAAAATTCAACTGATGTTGAAAACTGATGTTTTTTTATTTTAGACCCCTTTAAAGTTTTCACTATTTGTTTCATTTCAGCCAATTGGTAAGATAAAAACAGTTCTTGTTTAGCTCATTAATGTACACTCTGCACATCTTGACAGAATAAAAACAGAAATGTAGATATTTTTGCTAATTTATTAAACAAGGGGTGATGTGAAACTCGAAGTGTGTTTCTTATGTCCAGCCTATTCCGTTTATGTTGCTGTCATGGCTGAAAATCCTGGAGATAGAGATCCTGGAAATGGGAGTATTGTTTTTTGGTGCTTTTGTGGCAATTTCTGGGTATTCTGCCTTGACATTAATCGAGAATGCTGGAAGATTTGAGATCTCAAACCTGCTTTTATGCCCACCATCATTTGTGATCTCAAGTAGTTGTTCTTCTTCCAGCATTTACAAGTTTATTTCCCCTGGCTTGTTTACAAATTGGTCACGGATCCATTCCTTTACAGTTCGTGGGGCTTTTACGGTTAGGAAGCAGTTGGATTTTGGTGCAGTAGTGCCGGCTTTCATGCAACAGAAATCGGGGTTCGATCCGACTGATTCTGACTGAGCATGGGATTTAATATTCAAATTGTGCATCCAATGCACTTACATACACTGGGAAGAAGATGATTAACTCCGGCGGACCTGAGCGGGGAAGCATCAGATGCAGAAAATCGGGCGCACAGTGCATTGTTGTAGGACAATGCATTTCGGGTAAACTCCGTCGGCCGGGTAAATAAATGTGCCCCAGTGTGTAGACTCCCATTCAGATGCAACTTCTTTGACCCTAGTTGTGAATCCAGAAAGCCATCCAGTCATGGGAGCCGTTCCATCCGTGCATATACCAACACAAAATGACCACTTCAGTTTTCCTGACACGTAATCATCCAAACACTTGAAAAGTTCTGCAGCTGTACTATTAGTTGACAGCAATAACACACATAACATATCCTCTTGTACATCCTCCTGAACACATACCACACATAAACAAGCATTATTGTTTTGTTGTCAATGTCAGTAGACTCGTCAACCTGGATTACATACCACGGTGACTCATTAATCCTCTCCAAAAATTGCACCTCAATGTCCTCTGCTATGTCATCAATCAGTCTTGTCATGGTGCTACCTGAAAGAGGAACCTGTGCTACTTTTTTACTGCAACCTCTCTTAAAACTGCAACAAATGTCCTTAACTGGAGGCAGGATCAACTTGTCCCCAATAGTAAAGGGTTTCTTAGCCTTGGCAATGCAGTGTGCCACTAAAAATGAGGCTCTCAGCGCAGGAACATTTGATGATATGGTAGCCTGAACCCATAATTTAAGTAGGACTCTTGGTATTTTCCTTTAAATGCATGTGGCGGACACACTGTTGTGAGGTATCAGTGACAGACGCACTGTTATGAGGGATCTGTGGCAGACACACTGTTATGAGGGATCTGTAGCAGACACACTGTTATGAGGGATCTTTGGCGAACTCACTGTTATTGGGGATCTGTGGCAGACTCACTGTTATGGGGATCTGTGGCAGACTCACTTTTAGGGGGATCTGTGACGAACACACTGTTATGAGGGATCTGTAGCGGGCACACTGTTATGAGGGATCTGTGGTTGACACATTGGGGGTCATTTACTAAGGGCCCGATTCGTGTTTTCCCGACTTGTTACCCGAATATTTCCGATTTGCGCCATTTTCCCCTGAATTGCCCCGGGATTTTGGCGCACGCGATCGGATTGTGGAGCATCGGCGCTGGCATACACGCGACGGAAATCGGGGGGCGTGGCCGAACGAAAAACCCGACGGATTCGGAAAAACCGCTGCATTTAAAAAAAAATCTGTCGCAGAGCTTGCACTTACCTTCACTCAGCCCGGCTCGGTGAACTCCAGTGTGTTCCGATGCTTTTCAGCGCAGCAGCGCCACCTGGTGGACGGCGGAGGAACCACCTTAATAAATCCCGGCCGGACCAGAATCCAGCGCGGAGAACGCGCCGCTGGATCGCGAATGGACCGGATAAGTAAATCTGCCCCATTGTTATGAGGGATCTATGACGAAAACAATTATGAGGGATCTGTAGCAGACACGCTGTTATAATGGTTCTGTGGCGGACACACTGTTATGGGGGATCTGTAGCGGACACACTGTTATGGGGGATCTATGGCAGACTCCCTGTTATGAGGGATCTGTGGTTGATACACTTATGAGGGATCTGTTGTAGGCACACTGTTATGAGGGATCTGTGGCAGACACACTGTTATGGGGGATCTGTGGCGGACACACTGCTATGAGGGCTATGTGGCGGATGCACTGTTAAGGTGAATCTGTGGTGGATGCACTGTTATGGTGAATCTGTGGTGGATGCACTGTTATGGTGAATCTGTGGCGGATGCACTGTTATGGGGGATCTGTGGCGGACACACTGCTGTGGGAGATCTGTGTCAGACGCACTGTTATGTGGGATCTGTGGCGGACGCACTGTTATGAGGGATCTGTGGCGGATGCGCTGTTATGAGGGATCTGTGGCGGACGCACTGTTATGAGGGTTCTATGGTGGACACACTGTTATGAGGGATCTGTGGCGGACACACTGTTATGAGGGATCTGTGGCTGACACACTGTTATGGTGGATCTGTGGTGGACACACTGTTTTGGGGGTTCTGTGGCAGACACACACTTCTAACTTACAGACCCTACAATTCCCTTTTTGAACACTGGACATAAGGCTCATAAGATTTTCACAACCTGGAACCTGAAACTGCCTTTCTGACTGAGCAGCAACACGAGCAAAAGCAGGTCAAGGGGGGTGGAACTATTCTAAAAGGTGCTATACTCACTGGATCACTTGACCATTACAGCAGAACAAACAGATCCAGTAAGCATAGCCCTTTAAGAAACTTTGTGGGAGGGCAGTAGCATTCCCATGCTTTTACAGCAAAGGGGGAGTGGTTACTGTAGTACAGGTTGCTATGTATTGCTGTCAATCAGTATAGCCATATATAGCCATACATAGCTCCCAAATAGCCATGACCAGCTGTGGGGCGGAAAGAGGTTACTGTCAGCTTGCTATGTACCGCTGTCTTTCACTGACAGCAGTACATAGTGCCACCAGTAGCCCTAGTGCCAGCTGTGATCAAGGGAGCTTACACTGTTGCTAGGTACCACTAACTATTACTGAACGCAGTATCTAGCATTAGTAGTGCAGAGTCGGCTGTCCATGGCTCTGCACTGCATCGGACAAGGCACTCATCAGCCACTGACAGGTCACCCAGCGAACGCAGCTGTGGCCTGGAACAATGTGTTCCACGGTCCGGTTGTTGGGGATCACTGGCCTTGGTTATAAAAGAATTTGTGAATTTCAGCACACAAGGTTCCTAAGAGCACTATGGTCTCCATAATCCTTAAATGGAAGAAGTCTGGAATGACCACAACTCTTTCTTGACCTGGCCATCCAGCCAAACAAAGCAATTGGGGGTTAAGAGCTTTGGTGATAGAGGTAAAGAACAACCCTGAGATCACTGTGGCTGAGCTCCAGAGATGCAGTAGAGAGATGGGAGAAAGTTCAACAAAGTCAACTATCTCTGCAGCCATCCACCAGTCAGGTCTTTGTGGCAGAGTGTGTCCACGGAAGCCTCTCCTCAGTGCAAGACATGTGAAAGCTTGTGTACAGTTTGCAAAAAACACATAAAAGACTCCGATACTATAAGAAATAAGATTCTCTGGTCTGATGCGATGAAGACTGAACTTTTTGGTGTTAAGTCTAAGTGGCATTGCTCATCACCTGCCAAATACAAATCCCAGTGAAACATAGTGGTGGCAGCCTCATGTAATGGGGGTGTTTTTCAGCTGCAGCTACAGGATGACTGGTTGCAATTGAAGGAAAGATGAATGCAGCCAAGTACAGATATATCCTGGATGAAAACCTCTTCCAGAGTGCTCTGGACCTTGGACTGGGACAATCCCTTGATAATTTATTCTCCTAAGAGAGCAGAATAATCATAGGAAACAAGCTCCAGGTATGTTCATCTTTAGTCTGCTCATCTGTCTAAAGTATATGGACCTCAGAAAATGTTTTATTTAAACTGCATCAACTAGGAAAGCAAGTTAGAATTTGTCCCAGCACAGAGCACTGGGACGAGATGTCTGGCACTCCGGGCTGCTAATTATGCACACCCTCGCAATCTCCCTCTCGTGAATTCTTGCCTCTAGCATGACGTCACCTCATTCTTCCAGAAGGGAGATAAATACAGTGACACTCCCCAGTATGGGAGAGGTAGGTGGCGGGGGCATGCATAATTAGCAGCCTGAAGCGCCTGACATCCTGTCTCCGCACCGTGCTGCTAATTATAACTTTCTTTTTCAGATGATCCTGATGTTTTAAGACTATCGGGATCAATATGAAGAGTAGCGGAAATTAGTATTTCTAGGTTTTTTTGTGTTTCTTCATTGGTTGATTTCCTGACTTTTACTTAAGACCACCTGACTTACATACGACCCCTAGTTACAAACAGACCTCTGGATTTTTGTAATTTACTGTACTTTAGTCCTAGGCTCCAATAAACAGCTATACAGTAACAGTTATCAATGGTGCCTGTACTTAAGATTTATTGTTTATCCTGGCTCTTATGACAATCCAACATTTTTAAAATCCAATTGTCACAGAGACCAAAAAAATTTTGACTGGGGTTACAATAATAAAGTATACGGTTCCTACTTACATACAAACTCAACTTAAGAACAAACCTACAGAACCTATCTTGTATGTAACCCGGGGACTGCCTGTACATACAATATTCATTTTTGAAATAAAATAAAATTGCAATTGTACTTAAATACAACGTCTCAGTAAGGAGCATCACACACCAGGTTGGAATTCGATAGACAGATTGACTAGATGTTCTTAAATACAGTGACACTGGGTATCATACGGTATAGGCTTAAAGTATCACATATGTGGACTTGGAAACTCAGAAGACATTAGTAACTTTTTCTAGAAATAATTTAAGTCGCAGCTTTTAAATAAATGTGAATCATTATAAAAAGCTTTTATGAAGCTGTTCTCACTTATTAGAATCAGAAGTGAGGGTAATAGGTTCATTACTAAATCTAATCTGCAGTCAGAGGTCAGAGTTACTTAATAACCTGTCACATCCACATGTATCCATCCTTCATTTATTTTTGTTAGAAGAAAATTATCCAACACTAATATGAAAATTCTGCCAACATGTGACAATAGCACAGCGCTCTGTCTATGGGTACCATGGTAACTATGAGCCATGCTGGAGGCAATGCCTTTTGTTATAGGCCACTGTTAGCGCCCACTTCATGACTGGCTGTAAGTGGACAATCCACCCCTCAGAGCCCAATTATATCCAGTGCCTTATGCAATTTATCAAAAGAAAAAAAAAGTTAAGTGATCTGCCTAAGGGTTTCTGTCCAACTCATACCTAAAGTAAAGTAAAACCACAACTTAATAGTTAAGATCAGTGTAAAAACAAAATATAAAGACGCAAACATAACCACTACAATAATTCTATCTATCTGTAAATTCCCAGCGCTATATTATTAAGTACATGTTTGCTATGTTTACTGCTTGCATTGTTGAAACTTCTGCCCTAAAGTCTGTTTTGTGTTTAGTGTCTTCTTCTTCTGCAGCTATTTTCCCGCACAATAATGCATGCCCTGCAGCAGCATCCACCTCAAACAATTCTTTCTTCTGTGTTGTGTATTTCATCTTTTACATCTTCTGCACACAAATCTCTAGAGACTGGAACTTTCATCATTTTACCTTTATAACCCCTTCCCTTGGGTTTTCCACAACAAGTGGACTAAAGTTTACAATGCTACATTATCCCGGGGCTGAGCAGAACCCAAATCTATAAGTGTTTACTCTTCATGCAACTCAATGAGATTCTTACTTTTCTGTGCTCCACCTAAAGATTACAATGTGTCTAGCTTTTTAAAGTCATATTTCCAGATTAAAACAGCTCATATTGCATCCTTAGATATGTTCACAACGTATTTTTAATTAGGATCTTTGAACATTTTATACTCCAATTGTCTCATAAAAATCTCTCTAATTGATGACCTGTTGATTTTAAGTGTAGTGATGGAGCTGACTCTTTTGGTGTTTTCAGTGCTGAGAACAAGGGCTGCTTTAGTACTTTGGCAAGCCCAATTCAAATGTCACAAACGGGGCCCCATTCACCCTTAGGGAAAACCATCTATACAAGTTAAGGTTAATATTCTGTATATATAGGCACAGCACAGAGATTGAAGTTAGGACTGACATGGGCCCTCTGTTGCCATAGGGCATGGTGCGTCTCTATGGCTAATGTAGCCCTACAGAAAAGAGAGCTGTAACTGCATTTGGTGACAATACACAACTCATTCTAGGGTTTCCACTACAGGCTCTATTGCAAAAATATATATTTCTGTCAGAATAACATGAGAAACTGGCCAATATTGTTTGTGGATGTTGTAAAAAAACATAGTAAATAAAATATTATATCTCTGTGAGATTCATCATTCCATCATGAACCACTGATCACTATAAAGCCACAGCAGGTCCAAAAAATGCAAACTGAATTTCCCAAATAGTTCACAACTTCCTGAAAGGAAACCATAGACTCTTCAGCAGCTGCATTGGAGTCTTGTCTATTACAGACAACTTATCAGATTAGCATTTATTAGACAGTATCCTTTATTATGTTGTCACCTATGATACAGTGTAGCCAATAAAGCAGAGAATGTGATCCTCTAAGTGCCAGAGTGCATAAATTGCCTTTAGGTGAGCCTCATTGCAGCCACCCAAAACTGCACACTTTACATAGCCCTTGAGAAGTGCATTGTTCTCTGATATATGAATGACCTCCACACAGCACTTAATTGACTGAAAAATCAAAACTTCATTTTCAACCTTTCATGCAGTTGTTTTAACTATTATTGGGATGATCCAATTGCTAATGTGGCTTTTTGTATTTTGATAACATTATTTACTGGTTTCTAAATGGGAAAACTTTAGCAATCTGACGGTATGATAGGCATAGTCACACAGGCACAAGAATACTTCCAACTATTGAACACATTCCCTGGGTTAATGTATATTAAAAGGACATTTTGCCTTTAGCACCCCTAGTTTGTGTCCTCTATTGTGTCCATATCTTTACAATCAAAGTCGATGACAATGAGCTGCAGTCAAGGGCGATTTAAGGTTTTTCTGTTACTAGAGGGAAAAATGGAAGGTTCCCTCCATTAAAAGACAGACCTAGATATATCTTACTGTTTAAATCTGTCACAGTCGCTGCCTTTTCCCCCTGGTCTGTCCTGTTCTTGGTCCTAGTAGGTACACACAGATGACAATTCTTCTCCATCAGGTATAGTATGTTATGATGGCTTCTTCCGGAAGTAATTTATTGCTTCAACACAAAAGAAAAAGTGAAGTGAAGAATAACTTCCAGACCAAAACAAATTTGTCTGAAGTTACAATTATAAAATATACAGTTCTAACTTGCATACAAATTCAACTTAAGAACAAACCTACAGAACCTATCTTGTACGTAACCCGGGACTACCTCTACCCTGCATAAATGAATACATTGCAGACTCTGAAAATCTATATATAAACAGTATGTAACAAAATAGAGTACACCCTTCACATTTTTAGAAATATTTTATTTTAACTTTCCATGGGGCATCATTGAAAATATCACACTTTGAAACAATGTAAAATAGTCAGTGATCAGCTTGTACAACAATGTTCATTTGGTGTACACTCAAAAATACAGTAATATTGTTTAAACTGCTGGCAACAGAAGTGAGTACACCTGTAAGTGAAAATAGCTAAAATGTGCACAATTAGTCATTTTCTCTCTCCCATGCCATGTTAATAATTAATGTTGTGAGGTCTCAGGTGTGAATGCAGTGCAGTTGTTAATTCCATGTTATCACTCTCACACACTTTCATACTGATCGCTGGAATATGGCACCCAGGGGTGTACCCCCCATGAGGAGTCGCCTTGTACAGCACACCCTGCTGAATGACGAGGGGCAACATTTTATGACAGTGCTGTCCCCCTTGGTAACACACCACCTGACCACAGCCCAAGACCAGCTGTTAAACTTAGAAAAAAACAATATATTCACCTCCAGTTTCTTCTCCCTGCCCACGTGCACACACTATGACGCCTCTTGTGTGACGTCACTGGAAGCATGGGAGAGAGCGGTACAGGGGAATTTATAAATAGCAGCCTGGAGCGTTGGACATCTTCTAGGTGATCCCGGCGTGTCAAGACTAGCGGAGGACAGTTGAGATGAATATTTCTAGGTCTCTTTTGTTTTTTCCAAATGGTGGATTTCTTTTAAACGGGGGCTCTACTGGGATCATTTCTCTCTCAGATCTTACACTCTGCAGTAAACATTTCATTAAAGGGCGGAGCTGCTGTGGACATTACATTTAAGGGGAATTTGCTGTGATCATTTCATTAAAGGGGGGGCTCCGCAGTGGACATTACATTAAAGTGGGGCTCCGCAGTGGACATTACATTAAAGTGGGGCTCCGCAGTGGACATTTCATTAAAGTGGGGCTCTGCAGTGGACATTTCATTAAAGTGAGCTGGCAGTGGACATTTCATCAAAGATGGGCTCTGCTATGGACTTTACATTACAGGGGAGGGGGGGCTCTGCTGTGGACATTACATGAAAGGGGGGCTCTCATGTGGACATTACATTAAAGACAAGCTCTGCTGTTTACATTACATTAAAGGGGGGCTTTGCTGTGGACATTTAATTAGTAAGGGGAGGCTGCTGTGCATTTTATCAAAAAGTAGCACCTGCATTTCACACCCTAGCACTTGTACTCCAGTCAATAACTTTCCAGGTTTTGTTTGTGGTAAAATTAGGTGCCTTTGCATATACTTTATATAGCAGTAAAATAAACTATGTGAAAACCAAAAACCATTCCTCTCACTGAAGTTAAAGGCACTCTTGGTGTTTAGACCCAATTATTTAAATGCAGAAATTAAAAAAAAATTGAATTTAAAACTCCATTAATCTGGAACTGAATTTGAAATTCAAATAATCCAGAAATGAATTTGAGGAACCATTAATCTGGAATTAAATTTGAATTCTCAGTGGTGGTTACAGAGGACTATGCTCCCCTCCTGGAAATTTAATATGCTGCATGCATCATTCATTACAGTTGCCTTGAAAATGTTGGTGTGCAAAGTTTTTGCCTGATATCTTTGATTGATTATATCCAATGTAGAATTGATAATGGAGGATGACCACTATTCAAGGGCCAAATCTATTTTACTAATGACTGAGAAACATGTAAGCTGTGTCATTAATTTACCGAAAAGCTCTAGCTCAGGGGTTGTTGTAGGCCTGGGAAACAAGAAGCAGGATAAGGAGCTTTGCCACTATCTTAAAACCCTAAAACCAGCAACCAAGACATTTATGGTTTTCCTCACTGGCATCATATTAACCTTTAATGGGATCTTCATAGTGGTTTACCCACCACACCACAGAGGAATTTGTATATAATGCTTCTCTCTCTCTGTATCGGAAATGCAGCTCAATTGTAAGCAAAAATTTATTCATATGATAAACTTACTGCAGAAATTGAAGGGCATCTACCATCAGTTTTACAGATTGGACGTGTGTTCTAAGTAGTATAAATCAGAGTTATAGAGTTATAGAGTTATAAAAAATTATTTGAATTAGTCTGGGGCGCTCCGGCTACGTTACTGGAGCCCCCCGCAGTGCTTTGATTTTCAATTTATTAATTCCCTTGATTCGGATTCAACTCCCACTGGTCCGAGATAGGGTGGGTAAATAAATTAAAAGATGAGGCGCTCTGAGGCGCTCCAGTGATGTTTGGATAGGTGTGTTCTGTGAGATATTCTGTGGCAACTAAACTTTGCAGATAGAGTGTTTCTATGTGCTATTCTGTAACAACACTACTTTTTGGATTGACATGTTCCTGTGCACTTTTCTGTGACAACACTACAGGACTAACTTTGCAATCTAGGTATGATTGATAAAGATGATTTTTCTGGAGCTAAATACTATACTATACTATAGAGCTTTAAGATCTTGCTAGATGATGCAGTGAATGCTAATCACACTGCAGTATAATCATGTATAATTAGTAGGAATATCCTTGCAGTGAAGCAGTTTTTCACAGTGCCCTTATAAGGGCAATTATTTCAGATTTCCACCTATCCCTGATAATAGGAGCATCTTCTATACACCTTTGAGCTGTGCCAGTGCAATTTCTGCTGTTGTACAAGTCGCTGCCTAGCTGAATGACCAGGGCGAGTAGCAATCTCTTCCGAGCTCTCTCTTGTGTGTAATGGTGTTTGGATATGTGACACTGCTCTTATACTGCAGAATCACATATCCAGCCCAAAAAAGAGAGTTACAGGAAATCTACAATAAAAATCAAGCATAATAAACCATAGATAATTCCCTTACTCATAGATCCAGGTACCGTGACTGTGGTATTCTTCTTATATATGTTATCCATGGCCTCCTTCCTGCTAAAATCAGCTTTTAAAATTACGCTTATGAGCCTGAAGAGCTACCCTAGCCCTAGACTGATATAATGTCTCACCCTCCTCCCCGTTCCCACAGCACTTGTGCAGTGATTAGGAACTGCTCAGGAGTCAAGGATAGGAATAGGACTTGGGACTCATAGCACTTGGGTGGAATAATGTATCCCTTTTTTGTCACTCACAAAAAACCTTTCAGTGTGCACTTATTTTTTTGCAAGTTTGGTGCTTCTGATTTTGCTTATTGAATATATGTATATATGGACACACAAAAACTATATACACTTTAAAGGGCATTTTATAAATTTCTAATGCAATAGCAGCAACTGTACTCTTTATGGGACTAATGCTGTTACAGTAGCCATATATGTGCTTAATATCTTGACATGCAGGGCTACGGACAGCTGCCACTCAAGGGAAAGATTGATGACTCTACATATAGTTTCACAGGTCTTTCTGAATGTCTGTAAGGCTGCATATTTACCATTCTTGAGTGGCTGTTGCTCAAAGCAGTATATGTAAAGATATTCATCCTATATATAAAGCTACTTTAACAATACTTCAGGACCAGCAGTCAGTGAGTAGCTTGTATTACAATTTCCTGAAATTGCTTAATGGGGTTTTCCCACAAACACAATTTAGGCCCTATCCTCAGTGCTGACCCCCACAAATCGCGAAAACAAGGGGTCCGAGAGCCACGCTCGGCGATCTCAGTCAGCTCCATAGAGGTTAATGGGGCAGAGCCGGCGTGCATGGCCGTCTGCTCCCTTTGCTCTGATGGAGCGATGAGGGGTCGGTCGGACGCCTTGTTTTCATGATCTGCAGGGATATCAGCACTGATATCCCCATTGAACAGCAAGTTAGGCCCTATGCCATGGATAGGGCCTAACTTGTCTTTGTGGAAGACTACTTAAACAGTTCATTACTCAATTGAAGGAAAAAGACTCATGCTTATTTATAGGCATGAGACTTATTTCACAGACTAAAACTTCATGCGTTATTTTGACCTCTTATGGATACAGTAGCATCCATCATGCAATGGACCTCACTGTTGAAAAATGTAAAAAATTAAAGGGAACCTGCCACCTAACTCCTTTCTGACAAACCTAGTAGTACTTTATTCTGCTCTTTAATTGTATCCAATCCTTTCTTTTTCTATTCTTTTCTGCTAAAGCCCTTTTGTAAATATCCACTTTTTTCCTTTCTCTTTCACACAAAACATTTGTATAGGAGGCAGGAGCTCAATGATGCAGTCAATATTCCCCTGCCTCCACATGCCGTTCTTTCCTGAAATTACCACTATTCAGTGTAACATCACTCTCCCTGGCTTTTGAATTCTTGTGCAGTCTTCACTGTGCAGCGCAGGTGTGATATTCTGCAAACTGCTTGTGCTCAGGTGTTCAAACACAGGAGTAACTGACTGGCAATACAGTGTTTCAGTATTAAGTGCTCTTATCTCCATTTTTGCCCAGGGCCCCACTGTGTTTAAAACCCAGAAGACACCTAATTTACACTTACACAAGCTGTACACTGACTACTTTACCTATCAAAGTGGGTCATTTATCTTAGTTTCTTATGTTTGTTTTTTGTTTACTTATTTTTGGTTGTTTTTCTTGTGCCTAATTTATCTTAATGTTTTTTTATTTTTATTTTGTTTGTTTTTTATTTTGTGAAATGTGTCAATTCACTTTCCTGTTCCTGGCTTACATTTGGCTTACAATTTCCACCTTTTTGCACCTTTTTCCAAGGTTTACTGAAATAGGTTTAATCTCTTTTAGGCACAATTCAGACAATGTTTACCAAAAAAGGCACAAGTACAAACACACATCTACCCTGCTAAGATAAAAAGCGCAAACCTGAGGCAGCCAACTTCTATAATTTTTTGCAACCTATAGAATAGTTGCAAAAAAGGCACAAGTGATGACAAAAAAGCAAAAATAAATAATCCCCAAAGAGTCATATTTTTCTGTGTTTTAATGAAAGTATGTAATAAAATATTCCCAAAATGTGTAGTTTGTTCTAACTTTTATACATCCCACTAATTAAATCGAATGTATACAGGAATTGTACCCTTATTAATTCATATGCAGCACCAATAAAGCCCCATTAATAAGAAGCATCAACAACCTTTCATTAATTCAAATACATCACCAGAAACTCCTCATTAATTCATATATTATAAAGAACAAGGCACCCACATTTGCATGTGTCTGGTGCTAAAGTCCAACCAGGCACAAGTAGCTCCAACACTCCCATTCTGATTCAAATGTAGCACAACACTGGGGCAAACCCTCATACATTCATACTGTATTTAGCACAACACCCCCTGATTAATTTTCTGTTTTCACTAGCCGCACCCCTCATTTATTTATATATGGCTCCAAAGCCCCAGGACTGTGGCAATTAAAAAAATGCAACTTACCAATTGGGTACTGCTCCTGGGCTTCCACGGAAGGACATAATGTGATGACATTATTACACCAGCTAGGTCAAATAAAGAGTCAGGCTCATCGCTTCTGTGTCGCCCACATAATGAATTGTATATCCATCTGAAGAATGCACAAACAATTTCTTCTATGCAGACTGTGATGACTCTAGTGTGGTTGTTTCCCTCAAGGACTCAAAGTCGTCAAAAAAATGTACATTAGCTTTTAATTCTGTGGTCTATTAGGACATAAAAAAGAAATACATCTAGTACCAAAGAATGTCTTAAAATTAGATGAACAACAACATACAAAAATATGGTGAGTTAAGTTTATATCTTAAAGTACATTATGTTATGTTGACAAATACTATGTCTGCACAGAAGCAGTCTGTGAAAATGTAATAAAAATGGAAAGTAGGTTCGGCTCACCTCCCTTTTCTCTGTCGGTGAATGGGGCCTTTTCGAATGCTACATGGAGAGCTGAGTGGGGGCCAGCAAGTACGTAGCACAAAATAGACAAAATCCTGAGTGGACTCCAGCAGTCAAATCCAGAAAGGAGGTAAATTAATTTTTCGCTTTATTAAATTTAAAAAAAATGTAAAAATACAGGGTACACTGACAAGACTGACGCGTTTTGGACAAGTCTGTCCTTAATCGTAGCCTAAAAACACTGACATAGTACAAAATATATAAAGAGGAAAGGGGCACCAGAGAATTCTTGGAGTAACCTATTAACACCTGTTACCTGGATTTAACCAATGTTATGGGACCACATATATACATCATTGAATATACAAAATATATCATGAGAAGAACACAGAAATAATGCATACATACAAGTATAGATTGCCTAAATGCATTTCCAAATTAAAATAAAGATAATAAGTCATTTTTTATTCATACCCATCGGAGATCGGTTGCCTAGTTCCAGAATCCAATACGCCTCCTGCATGCGTAAGCTTCTAGTCCAATCCCCACCTCTCAGACCATGTGAGGCACGTTCTACCGGAATAACCCGTAATTCACAAAGGTCTCCGTGGTGTGTCAATCTGAAATGCTTGGACAGGCCTGAGATACTTTGAACAAAGGTGAGTTCTTTTTAGAGACAATGTTAGTATTGTGTTTCGATAGCCTTGTCTTTAATTTTCTAATCGTGCAGCCCACATGTTACAGGTTGCACGCTTGACAGGTCACTAAATAAACAACATAGTCACTGACACAACTGAGATGTGTCTTGATGTTATATGTTTTGCCAGTGTGAGATGAAGAAAAGATGATTGATTGTTGCATATGTTACATTGGGCATAACTGCATTTGGAACTACCCACGTATCTGAGCCAAATGGTACCGGTAGTTTGAGATGTAAAGTGATTGGGTGAAACTAGTTTGCCCAAAGAAGGGGCATTATGTGAAACAAAACTGACTCCATCTTTGAGTATTTTAGCTAGAATATCATCTTAATACAGGATGGGAATGTAATGTTTAATGATTCGTATGATTTCCCGATAATGAGTACTCTACGCAGTACTGAAAGTTACAGGGTGTTGTTTAGTTTTTCTGTCCTGTACACTTGCTATTTTTTGTCTGGTACTGGCGTGTAGTAGATCTGTTCTAGATTTGACATTTGACATTTCTAGTAATGTGGGATTTATAACCTCTGACACTTAATTTTTGTATAATTTGTTCAGCAGTATTATTAAAAATGTCTTGTGTGGAGAGGATGCCTGTAGCTCGTATGAACTCTCCTTTAGGGAGATTAGAAATGACATGACAAGGGTGGTGGCTAGTAGCAAAGAGAACTGTTTTACCCGAAATGGGTTTGCAATAAATATCTATGGATACTGATTGATTATTCTGTTCCATCATAAGCCATAGGTCAAGAAAAGAAATATGCAATTTTGAAAAAGCATAAGTAAACCTAAGATTAAACTGATTGTTGTTCAAATTATTAATACAATTTATGATGTGTTCTTGGGGTCCTGACCAAATGATAAGATAATCGTCAATGTAACAATGTAACATTGGTTAAATCCAGGTAACAGGTGTAGAGAGGTTACTCCCAGAATTCTTTGGTGCCTCTTTCCTTTTTATAAAATTTGTACTATGTCAGTGCTTTTAGGCTACGACTAAGGACAGACTTGTCCGAAACGCTTCAGTCTTGTGACTGTACCCTGTATTTTTAACATGTTTTTTTTATTTAATAAAGCGAAGAATTTATTTACCTCCTTTCTGGATTTGACTTCTGGAGTCCGCTCAGGATTTTGTCTCTTTTATGCTGTGAAAATGTAATAACCTCCTGTTTCCACAGGAATGAAGAGGGTAAGTAGCACTTGCCACTTTTTAATTGGTAAGCAGTAAGTGTGATCTTTATATGTAATCCAATCCTTTTGCTGGTCTTAAAAGAAACCTACCATCAGCAATCTACCTATCAAGGTAGATCTTACTAAAACCCTAAGCCCTAAACTATATTTCTTTAATCCTATAACATTTCCTAGCCTGATCTAAACTTATCTAACTAATGTGCAAATTTTTGGCGGAGGCTACTGGGGGCAGGAAGATTAAGTGAAAGATAATTTGGGGCTTTAGAAGGAACCTACCATCTGATCTACCTTAATAGGAAAGATATTAGCAATAATCTTAGATAATACAATTAATTTTTCAAGGAATTTACAACTTCTCACACTTCTTTAATCTCCAATATTTCTTTTTGAGTGTAGATTCAAATCAAACATAAGATAACTAAATAAAAAAAAATATTTTAGAAACTGAATAGACAGAGAACTATCTCCAGTTTTAAAACTACATTTTATCTGTGACTACACGTGGGATTTGAATCGTAAGCTTCTTAGGACTGGGCCTCAAGTCCTCCAACAATAGACATAAGAAACTGAGCAGCACTCCAAGTAAAGTGGTAAATAAGTGTTTTTCTTCTTTATTCCATACCAAATAACAGCAGCAATGTTTCAGCCCTGTAAGAGGCTTTTTCAAGCCAACAATATAGTGTGAATGGTGGATATATATACATGAATATGTGATCACATGATCCTTTACAGCCCACCATATTAACATATTTGTGATACAATAAATTGAAAGTTATCCAATACATCTATATATATAGTCAATGTGCACATTAATATTAATACAAAAGTGTATACAATGCTAAAAAAAGTGTTTAAATCTAGTAATCAGGTTCACTAGCCATGTTATCCTAGACAACAACAACTGCCTTCGCATACATAAGCCTCCTTCTTTGGATCCTAGATGTGTCACCGTTTAAGCCATATAGTCTGATCGTCTGAGTGATAACTATAACTTCAGAAAAATGACACGATTCACTTGGAACGCAACAGTGTAATGCATGCCGTCAGGGAGTCTATGCGCATGTGCAGTAATTACTGGCAGGCGAATGTGGCGCCATAGCAACATGTTCATGTCCACGACAACAAGGCAACACAGTCACTGCTGCGCCGCCTCGCTAACTGTGGAATCTCAAGTGGAAAAGATGTAAGTAAAGGCTGTAAAAAAAAGGCAAATAGCCGATGAAATCCAAACATCTCAATGAGGACTTCTGGAATTCATATAAAGAGAGCCCCAATCATTACACAGGACAATTAACTAGAGCAAAGAATGTGACCAGGAACGGGTGTAATGGTTAACCCATTCCAGGGAAACCATCACCTGTAAGAGGTGACAAGTGTACATGTGTACATGTGTATGCATAGGTTACAGTCCCATGTGCCACCTCCTTCCTAATGTAGGTCACCAACATGATAATTAGAGATGAGCGAACATACTCGTCCGAGCTTGATGCTCGTTCGAGCATTAGCGTACTCGAAACTGCACGTTGCTTTTTGGCGGCCAGAAACAGAGCCAATCACAAGCCAGGAGACTCTGCACTCCACCCAGCATGACGTGGTACCCTTACACGTCGATAGCAGTGGTTGGCTGGCCAGATCAGGTGACCCTGGGATAGACTGGCCGCTGCCCGCGCTGCTCGGATCATTCTGTGTCTGGATGCCGCTAGGGAGAGAGCTGCTGCTGGTCAGGGAAAGCGTTAGGGTGTTCTATTAGAATAGTGTTAGGCAGGAGTGATTCAACAAGAACCCAACAGCCCTTCTTAGGGCTACAATAACGTTATACGTTTTTTTTTTTTGTTTGCTTGTGGCTGGGCTTGCTGGCACTAGTAGTGCAGCTAGTACCATATTGTGAGGAATTTGCAGGGGGACTTGCTACCGTTGTGTTTAGCTCTTAGTGACACACATATCCACCCCAAACACCAAAGTGGGAATATTTATTAGGGGTTTGATTTCAATTAGGCACAGTCTGGCAGTTTCTTTTTATTTTACGTTTATTTTTTCATAACTCAGCGTCATCTCATCAGTGTGCTTTCATACTTGGCTAAAAAATAGCCAAAGGAGAATCCAAACGGCTTACTTACGCCTACAATAGCGTTATATATATTTTATTTCTGGTTGATCTGCTGGTGGCTGTCCTTGCTGCAGTGCATATACTAGCCAATTGTGAGGAATTTGGAGTGAGACTTGCGACCGCTGTGTTTAGCGCTTAGTGACGCACATATCCATCGCAAAGACCGAAGTGGGAAAATTTATTAGGGGTTGGATTTCAATTAGGCACAGTCTGGCAGTTTCTTTTTATTTTACGTTTATTTTTTCATAACTCAGCGTCATCTCATCAGTGTGCTTTCATACTTGGCTAGAAAATAGCCAAAGGAGAATCCAAACGGCTTACTTACGCCTACAATAGCGTTATATATATTTTATTTCTGGTTGATCTGCTGGTGGCTGTCCTTGCTGCAGTGCATATACTAGCCAATTGTGAGGAATTTGGAGTGAGACTTGCGACCGCTGTGTTTAGCGCTTAGTGACGCACATATCCATCGCAAAGACCGAAGTGGGAAAATTTATTAGGGGTTGGATTTCAATTAGGCACAGTCTGGCAGTTTCTTTTTATTTTACGTTTATTTTTTCATAACTCAGCGTCATCTCATCAGTGTGCTTTCATACTTGGCTAGAAAATAGCCAAAGGAGAATCCAAACGGCTTACTTACGCCTACAATAGCGTTATATATATTTTATTTCTGGTTGATCTGCTGGTGGCTGTCCTTGCTGCAGTGCATATACTAGCCAATTGTGAGGAATTTGGAGTGAGACTTGCGACCGCTGTGTTTAGCGCTTAGTGACGCACATATCCATCGCAAAGACCGAAGTGGGAAAATTTATTAGGGGTTGGATTTCAATTAGGCACAGTCTGCCATTTCCTTTTTATTTTACGTTTATTTTTTCATAACTCAGCGTCATCTCATCAGTGTGCTTTCATACTTGGCTAGAAAATAGCCAAAGGAGAATCCAAACGGCTTACTTACGCCTACAATAGCGTTATATATATTTTATTTCTGGTTGATCTGCTGGTGGCTGTCCTTGCTGCAGTGCATATACTAGCCAATTGTGAGGAATTTGGAGTGAGACTTGCGACCGCTGTGTTTAGCGCTTAGTGACGCACATATCCATCGCAAAGACCGAAGTGGGAAAATTTATTAGGGGTTGGATTTCAATTAGGCACAGTCTGGCAGTTTCTTTTTATTTTACGTTTATTTTTTCATAACTCAGCGTCATCTCATCAGTGTGCTTTCATACTTGGCTAGAAAATAGCCAAAGGAGAATCCAAACGGCTTACTTACGCCTACAATAGCGTTATATATATTTTATTTCTGGTTGATCTGCTGGTGACTGTCCTTGCTGCAGTGCATATACTAGCCAATTGTGAGGAATTTCGGAGTGAGACTTGCGACCGCTGTGTTTAGCGCTTAGTGACGCACATATCCATCGCAAAGACCGAAGTGGGAAAATTTATTAGGGGTTGGATTTCAATTAGGCACAGTCTGGCAGTTTCTTTTTATTTTACGTTTATTTTTTCATAACTCAGCGTCATCTCATCAGTGTGCTTTCATACTTGGCTAGAAAATAGCCAAAGGAGAATCCAAACGGCTTACTTACGCCTACAATAGCATTATATATATATTTTATTTCTGGTTGATCTGCTGGTGGCTGTCCTTGCTGCAGTGCATATACTAGCCAATTGTGAGGAATTTGGAGTGAGACTTGCGACCGCTGTGTTTAGCGCTTAGTGACGCACATATCCATCGCAAAGACCGAAGTGGGAAAATTTATTAGGGGTTGGATTTCAATTAGGCACAGTCTGCCATTTCCTTTTTATTTTACGTTTATTTTTTCATAACTCAGCGCCATCTCATCTGGCATAGCAGTGTGCTTTCATACTTGGCTAGAAAATAGCCATAGCAATAGGATAGCATTGTTTGGTTTTAAAAACTAAAAAACACAAAAAAAACCTAAAAAACACAAAAAACACAAAAAAAAGTAAAAAAAAAAATTAAAGTTATAACTTTCATTTTCAAAATGTTTAACCCGAGGGCTAGGGGTAGAGGACGAGGACGAGGGCGGGGACGTGGGCGTCCAACTACTGCAGGGGTCAGAGGCCGTGGTCCTGGGTGGGGTGAGACACCACCTGCTGATGAAGGAGCAGGGGAACGCCGCAGAGCTACACTCCCTAGGCTCATGTCTGAAGTTACTCGTGGTAGAGCACTGTTGAGGCCAGAACAGTGCGAACAGGTGATGTCGTGGATTGCCGACAATGCTTCGAGCAATTTGTCCACCAGTCAGTCTTTCACGCAGTCCACCCATGTCACCGAAATCGGCACTCCTCCAGCTCCTGCACCTCAGCCTCCTCCCCCCCAGTCTGCCCCCTCCCAGGAAAATTTGGCATTTAAACCGGCATACTCTGAGGAACTTTTTTCTGGACCCTTCCCACAGTCACAAACCACTTGTCCGGTTGCTGCTGAGCAATTTTCAGATGCCCAGGATTTCCACCAGTCGCAGTCTGTGGGTGATGATGAGGTGTCCGACGATGAGGAGACACGGTTGTCAGACAGTGGTGAAGTTGTTGTCAGGGCAGGAAGTCCGAGGGGGGAGCAGACTGAGGGATCGGAGGATGATGAGGTGACAGACCCAAGCTGGGATGAGAGGCCGGGTGAACACAGTGCTTCTGAGACGGAGGAGAGTCCTCGACCAGAACAGGTTGGAAGAGGCAGTGGTGGGGCCAGACGGAGAGGCAGGGCCAGAGCTGGTGCATCAGCGCCAAATGTGTCACGTAGTGAAGCTCCCGTGGCGAGGGCTCCCGCGGCGAGGGCTGGATTTTCAGAAGTCTGGAGGTTCTTTAAGGAAACACCGGATGACCGACGGACTGTGGTGTGCAACATTTGCCAAACCAGGATCAGCAGGGGTTCCACCACTACTAGCTTAACTACCACCAGTATGCGCAGGCATATGAATGCTAAACACCCCACTCAGTGGCACCAAGCCCGTTCACCTCCGGCCGTGCACACCACTGCTCCTTCCCCTGTGTCAGCTGATAGTCAGCCCCCTGCCCAGGACCCTGCCACAAAAACCCCATCGTCGCCTCCACGATCCTCCACAGCATCCACCAGCGTTCAGCTCTCCATACCCCAGACACTGGAGCGGAAACGGAAATATAGTGCAACCCACCCGCACGCCCAAGCCCTTAATGTCCACATCTCCAGATTGCTCAGCCTGGAGATGCTGCCCTATAGGCTAGTAGAGACCGAGGCCTTTCGCAACCTCATGGCGGCGGCCGCCCCTCGGTATTCGGTCCCCAGCTGCCACTACTTTTCCCGATGTGCCGTCCCAGCCCTGCACCAGCACGTGTCAGACAACATCATCCGTGCCCTGACCAATGCCGTTTCTGACAAGGTCCACCTGACCACGGACACGTGGACAAGTGCTGCCGGGCAGGGCCACTATATATCGCTGACGGCACATTTGGTTAACTTGGTGGAGGCTGGGACCGAGTCTGACCCTGCGGCTGGTCATATACTGCCGACGCCGAGGATTGCAGGGCCTACCTCGGTCCAGGTCTTTCAGGCCTACTATGCCTCCTCCTCCTCCCACCCCTCCTCCACCTCCTCCTCCGAACTACCATCCGTGGGCATGGCGCCATCAGTCGCTAGCTCTAGGCACAGCAGCAGTGCCGTCGCTAAGCGACAGCAGGCGGTGCTCAAACTGCTGAGCCTAGGCGATAAAAGGCACACCGCCCAAGAGCTATTACAGGGCATCACGGCGCAGACTGATCTGTGGCTGGCACCGCTGAACCTGAAGCCAGGCATGGTTGTGTGTGACAACGGCCGTAACCTGGTGGCGGCTCTGCAACTCGGCAGACTGACACATGTGCCATGCCTGGCCCATGTGTTAAATGTGATAGTTCTGCGTTTCCTCAAGACATACCCCAAACTGTCTGATTTGCTCACGAAGGTGCGCCGCATCTGTGCGCATTTCAGGAAGTCCAGCACAGATGCTGCCACTCTCAGGGCAGCGCAGCGCCGCCTCCAACTGCCCGCTCACCGACTGTTGTGCGACGTGCCCACGAGGTGGAATTCAACATTAACCATGTTATCCAGAGTTTACCAGCAGCGCAGAGCGATTGTAGACTGCCAGATGTCAACTTCCACCAGAACTGGTAGTCAGGTCAGTCAGCTTACTCAAGTCTACAATGAGGAGTGGACGTGGATGTCTGATATCTGTCAGGTGCTGAGTAACTTTGAGGAGTCAACACAGATGGTCAGTGGCGATGCCGCCATCATCAGCCTCACCATCCCGCTGCTTGGCCTGTTGAAAAACTCTCTGATCAGCATGAAGTCGGTAGCTTTGCACTCGTCACAAGAGACGGGGGAAGAAGATTCACTTGTTGATAGCCAGAGCACCCTTAGGTCTGTTTCTCAGCGCATATCGGAGGAGGTGGAGGTGGAGGAGGATGAGGAGGAAGAGGAGGAGAATGTTGGTGAGACACAAGAGGGGACCATTGTTGAGTCCTTCACTGTTCAGCGTGTATGGGCAGAAGAAGAGGAGTTGGAGGAGTTGGAGGAGGAGGAAATGGACAGTCAGGCCAGTGAGGGCAGTGAATTCTTACGCGTTGGTACTCTGGCGCATATGGCAGATTTCATGCTAGGCTGCCTATCCCGTGACCCTCGCGTTCAAAGAATTTATTCCAGCACCGATTACTGGGTATTCACTCTCCTGGACCCACGGTACAAGCAAAATCTTTCCACTCTCATCCCTGGAGAGGAAAGGAGTGTGAGAATGCATGAATACCAGCAGGCCCTGGTGCACAAGCTGAAACACTATTTCCCTTCTGACAGCGCTAGCGGCAGAGTGCGTAGTTCTGCGGGACAAGTAGCGAGGGAGAGTAGGCGAGCAGGCAGCTTGTCCAGCACTGGCAAGGGTACGCTTTACAAGGCTTTTGCCAGCTTTATGTCACCCCAGCAAGACACTGTCACCTGTCCCCAGTCTCGGCAGAGTAGGGCTGATCTTTACAGAAAGATGGTGAGGGAGTACGTAGCTGACCATACCATCGTCCTAAATGATCACACAGCTCCCTACAACTACTGGGTTATAAAGCTGGACATGTGGCACGAACTGGCGCTGTACGCCTTGGAGGTTCTTGCCTGCCCTGCCGCTAGCGTGTTGTCCGAGCGGGTTTTCAGTGCAGCTGGTGGCATCATCACCGATAAGCGTACACGCCTGTCGACTGACAGCGCTGACAGGCTGACGCTTATTAAGATGAATAAAGCCTGGATTTCTCATAATTTCCAATCTCCACCAGGTGAAGGAAGCTCAACCTGAATAATTTATCCACTCCTCCTCCTCCTCATTTTCCTCCTTCTCCTCCTCTTTGTACACTAAAGCAGAGGAAACTGGCTATTTTTTGACAGGGCCCACTGGCTCTAGCTATAGTACTTTATGCATTTAATTTTTCTGGAGGGCCACCTACCCGGTCCTCTGTTTTAAACAATTTTTGGGAGTGCCACATACAGGCACTCAATCTATTCAATTTTTCTGGAGGGCCACCTACCTGCTCCTCTGGTTTGAAAACTTTTTTGGACTGCCACATACAGGCACTCAATCTATTTCATTTTTCTGGAGGGCCACCTACCTGCTCCTCTGGTTTGAAAACTTTTTTGGACTGCCACATACAGGCACTCAATCTATTTCATTTTTCTGGAGGGCCACCTACCTGCTCCTCTGGTTTGAAAACTTTTTTGGACTGCCACATACAGGCACTCAATCTATTCAATTTTTCTGGAGGGCCACCTACCTGCTCCTCTGGTTTGAAAACTTTTTTGGACTGCCACATACAGGCACTCAATCTATTTCATTTTTCTGGAGGGCCACCTACCTGCTCCTTTGGTTTGAAAACTTTTTTGGACTGCCACATACAGGCACTCAATCTATTTCATTTTTCTGGAGGGCCACCTACCTGCTCCTCTGGTTTGAAAACTTTTTTGGACTGCCACATACAGGCACTATCCAAATTAAATTGTCTCCATAGCAGCCTCCACACGTTGTCTCCATTGCTACTTCCAAAAGTCGTCCATATAGCTGCCTCCATACATCGTCTCCTTATCAAACGAGGTGTGTCAGGCAGAAATTTGGGTTGTTTTCATGGATTCCACATCAAAGTTGTTAACTTTGTCGCCACCCTGCTGTGTTATCCACAAAATATACTGGCAAACTTTTACCATTTACGGATATTATTTCAGCGCTTCTTGTGCATCTGTTTACATTCCCCTCACCCGCCATATCCCAAACTTATAAGAACGCTACTACACTTAACTTGGTGGAGGCTGGGACCGAGTCTGACCCTGGGGCTGGTCATATACTGCCGACGCAGAGGATTGCGGGGCCTACCTCGGTCCAGGTCTCAAAGGCCTACTATACCTCCTCCTCCTCCCACCCCTCCTCCACCTCCTCCTCCTCCTCCGAATTACCATCCGTGGCCATGGCGCCATCAGTCGGTAGCTCTAGGCACAGCAGCAGTGCCGTCGCTAAGCGACAGCAGGCGGTGCTCAAACTGCTGAGCCTAGGCGATAAAAGGCACACCGCCCAAGAGCTATTACAGGCCATTCCACATCAAACTTGTTAACTTTGTCGCCACCCTGCTGTGTAATCCACAAAATATACTGGCAAATAGAGATGAGCGAGCACTAAAATGCTCGGGTACTCGTTATTCGAGACGAACTTTTCCCGATGCTCGAGTGCTCGTCTCGAATAACGAGCCCCATTGAAGTCAATGGGAGACTTGAGCATTTTTCAAGGGGACCAAGGCTCTGCACAGGGAAGCTTGGCCAAACACCTGGGAACCTCAGAAAAGGATGGAAACACCACGGAAATGGACAGGAAACAGCAGGGGCAGCATGCATGGATGCCTCTGAGGCTGCTTAATCGCACCATTATGCCAAAATTATGGGCAACAGCATGGCCATGACAGAGTGACAGAATGAAGCTAGATAGCATCTAAAACATCCAATAATTGACCCTGACACTATAGGGGACTTCATGCAGAGGCAGCGGCAGCAGCGGCAGGCTAGAGAGTGGCATGGCGACATACCCTAAATGGACTCAGGCTTCAAACCAATGGGTGGCAGAGAGGAACCAAAGGAGGTGAGCAAGAAGCGCTCAAATAATATCGGTACATGATAAAAGTTTGCCAGTATATTTTGTGGATTACACAGCAGGGTGGCGACAAGTTAACATGGAAGCCATGAAAACAACCCAAAATTCTGCCTGACACAGCTCGTTTGATAAGGGGACCATGTATGGAGGCAGTGAACTAGTAGTAGATTAAAGGTGCTGCAGTTAAAACTATGTTAGTTGGATCTTGGCATGGAGCTGGCGCTCCGCTGCCAGGCGAGCTTTCGCCAATCCAAGCCCCTGTCTCTAGGCTACTCCCCAAACAGCACTTCTAAGAACCTTTTGTATAAGATCAAGTGTAATAGCGTTCTTATAAGTTTAGGATATTGCGGGTGAGGGGAATGGAAACAGTTGCGCAAGAAGCGCTGAAATAATATTGGTAAATGATAAAAGTTTGCCAGTATATTTTGTGGATTACACAGCAGGGTGGCGACAAAGTTAACAAGTTTGTTGTGGAAGCCATGAAAACAACCCAAAATTCTGCCTGACAAAGCTCGTTTGATAAGGGGACCATGTATGGAGGCAGTGAACTAGTAGTAGATTAAAGGTGCTGCAGTTAAAACTATGTTAGTTGGATCTTGGCATGGAGCTGGCGCTCCGCTGCCAGGCGAGCTTTCGCCAATCCAAGCCCCTGTCTCTAGGCTACTCCCCAAACAGCACTTCTAAGAACCTTTTGTATAAGATCAAGTGTAGTAGCGTTCTTATAAGTTTAGGATATGGCGGGTGAGGGGAATGTAAACAGAAGCGCAAGAAGCGCTGAAATAATATTGGTAAATGATAAAAGTTTGCCAGTATATTTTGTGGATAACACAGCTGGGTGGCGACAAAGTTAACAACTTTGATTTGGAATCCATGAAAACAACCCAAATTTCTGCCTGACACACCTCGTTTGATAAAGGGACGATGTATGGAGGCAGCTATATGGACAACTTTTGGAGGTAGCAATGGAGACAACGTGTGGAGGCTGCTATGGAGACAATTTAATTTGGATAGTGCCTGTATGTGGCAGTCCAAAAAAGTTTTCAAACCAGAGGAGCAGGTAGGTGGCCCTCCAGAAAAATGGAATAGATTGAGTGCCTGTATGTGGCAGTCCAAAAAAGTTTTCAAACCAGAGGAGCAGGTAGGTGGCCCTCCAGAAAAATGGAATAGATTGAGTGCCTGTATGTGGCAGTCCCAAAAAGTTTTCAAACTAGAGGAGCAGGTAGGTGGCCCTCCAGAAAAATGGAATAGATTGAGTGCCTGTATGTGGCAGTCCAAAAAAGTTTTCAAACCAGAGGAGCAGGTAGGTGGCCCTCCAGAAAAATGGAATAGATTGAGTGCCTGTATGTGGCAGTCCAAAAAAGTTTTCAAACCAGAGGAGCAGGTAGGTGGCCCTCCAGAAAAATGGAATAGATTGAGTGCCTGTATGTGGCAGTCCAAAAAATTGTTTAAAACAGAGGACCGGGTCGGTGGCCCTCCAGAAAAATTAAATGCATAAAGTACTATAGGTAGAGCCAGTGGGCCCTGTCAAAAAATAGCCAGTTTCCTCTGCTTTACTGTACAAAGAGGAGGAGAAGGAGGAAAATGAGGAGGAGGAGGAGTGGATAAATTATTCAGGTTGAGCTTCCTTCACCTGGTGGAGATTGGAAATTATGAGAAATCCAGGCTTTATTCATCTTAATAAGCGTCAGCCTGTCAGCGCTGTCAGTCGACAGGCGTGTACGCTTATCGGTGATGATGCCACCAGCTGCACTGAAAACCCGCTCGGACAACACGCTAGCGGCAGGGCAGGCAAGAACCTCCAAGGCGTACAGCGCCAGTTTGTGCCACATGTCCAGCTTTGAAACCCAGTAGTTGTAGGAAGCTGTGTGATCATTTAGGACGATGGTATGGTCAGCTACGTACTCCCTCACCATCTTTCTGTAAAGATCAGCCCTATTCTGCCGAGACTGGGGACAGGTGACAGTGTCTTGCTGGGGTGACATAAAGCTGGCAAAAGCCTTGTAAAGCGTACCCTTGCCAGTGCTGGACAAGCTGCCTGCTCGCCTACTCTCCCTCGCTACTTGTCCCGCAGAACTACGCACTCTGCCGCTAGCGCTGTCAGAAGGGAAATACTGTTTCAGCTTGTGCACCAGGGCCTGCTGGTATTCATGCATTCTCACACTCCTTTCCTCTCCAGGGATGAGAGTGGAAAGATTTTGCTTGTACCGTGGGTCCAGGAGAGTGAACACCCAGTAATCGGTGCTGGAATAAATTCTTTGAACGCGAGGGTCACGGGATAGGCAGCCTAGCATTAAATCTGCCATATGCGCCAGAGTACCAACGCGTAAGAATTCACTCCCCTCACTGGCCTGACTGTCCATTTTCTCCTCCTCCAACTCCTCCAACTCCTCTTCTTCTGCCCATACACGCTGAACAGTGAAGGACTCAACAATGGTCCCCTCTTGTGTCTCGCCAACATTCTCCTCCTCTTCCTCCTCATCCTCCTCCACTTCCACCTCCTCCGATATGCGCTGAGAAACAGACCTAAGGGTGCTTTGGCTATCAACAAGGGAATCTTCTTCCCCCGTCTCTTGTGACGAGCGCAAAGCTTCCGACTTCATGCTGATCAGAGATTTTTTCAACAGGCCAAGACGCGGGATGGTGAGGCTGATGATGGCGGCATCGCCACTGACCATCTGTGTTGACTCCTCAAAGTTACTCAGCACCTGACAGATATCAGACATCCACGTCCGCTCCTCATTGTAGACTTGAGGAAGCTGACTGACCTGACTACCAGTTCTGGTGGAAGTTGACATCTGGCAGTCTACAATCGCTCGGCGCTGCTGGTAATCTCTGGATAACATGGTCAGTGTTGAATTCCACCTCGTGGGCACGTCGCACAACAGTCGGTGAGCGGGCAGTTGGAGGCGGCGCTGCGCTGCCCTGAGAGTGGCAGCATCTGTGCTGGACTTCCTGAAATGCGCACAGATGCGGCGCACCTTCGTGAGCAAATCAGACAGATTGGGGTATGTCTTGAGGAATCGCTGAACTATCAGATTTAACACATGGGCCAGGCATGGCACATGTGTCAGTCTGCCGAGTTGCAGAGCCGCCACCAGGTTACGGCCGTTGTCACACACAACCATGCCTGGCTTCAGGTTCAGCGGTGCCAGCCACAGATCAGTCTGCGCCGTGATGCCCTGTAATAGTTCTTGGGCGGTGTGCCTTTTATCGCCTAGGCTCAGCAGTTTGAGCACCGCCTGCTGTCGCTTAGCGACGGCACTGCTGCTGTGCCTAGAGCTAGCGACTGATGGCGCCATGCCCACGGATGGTAGTTCGGAGGAGGAGGTGGAGGAGGAGGAGGCATAGTAGGCCTGAAACACCTGGACCGAGGTAGGCCCCGCAATCCTTGGCGTCGGCAGTATATGACCAGCCGCAGGGTCAGACTCGGTCCCAGCCTCCACCAAGTTAACCCAATGTGCCGTCAGCGATATATAGTGGCCCTGCCCGGCAGCACTCGTCCACGTGTCCGTGGTGAGGTGGACCTTGTCAGAAATGGCGTTGGTCAGGGCACGGATGATGTTGTCTGACACGTGCTGGTGCAGGGCTGGGACGGCACATCGGGAAAAGTAGTGGCGTCTGGGGACCGAATACCGAGGGGCGGCCGCCGCCATGAGGTTGCGAAAGGCCTCGGTCTCTACTAGCCTATAGGGCAGCATCTCCAGGCTGAGCAATCTGGAGATGTGGACATTAAGGGCTTGGGCGTGCGGGTGGGTTGCACTATATTTGCGTTTCCGCTCCAGCGTCTGTGGTATGGAGAGCTGAACGCTGGTGGATGCTGTGGAGGATCGTGGAGTCGACGATGGGGTTTTTGTGGCAGGGTCCTGGGCAGGGGGCTGACTATCAGCTGACACAGGGGAAGGAGCAGTGGTGTGCACGGCCGGAGGTGAACGGGCTTGTTGCCACTGAGTGGGGTGTTTAGCATTCATATGCCTGCGCATACTGGTGGTAGTTAAGCTATTAGTGGCGGAACCCCTGCTGATCCTGGTTTGGCAAATGTTGCACACCACAGTCCGTCGGTCATCCGGTGTTTCCTTAAAGAACCTCCAGACTTCTGAAAATCTAGCCCTCGCTGCAGGAGCCCTCGCCACGGGAGCTTCACTAGTTGACACATTTGGCGCTGATGCACCAGGTCTGGCCCTGCCTCTCCGTCTGGCCCCACCACTGCCTCTTCCAACCTGTTCTGGTCGAGGACTCTCCTCCGTCTCAGAAGCACTGTGTTCACCCGGCCTATCAACCCAGCTTGGGTCTGTCACCTCATCATCCTCCGATCCCTCAGTCTGCTCCCCCCTCGGACTTCCTGCCCTGACAACAACTTCCCCACTGTCTGACAACCGTGTCTCCTCATCGTCGGACACCTCTTTACACACTTCTTCCACTACGTCAAGAAGGTCATCATCACCCACAGACTGCGACTGGTGGAAAACCTGGGCATCGGAAAATTGCTCAGCAGCAACCGGACAAGTGGTTTGTGACTGTGGGAAGGGTCCAGAAAACAGTTCCTCAGAGTATGCCAGTTCAAATGCCAAATTTTCCTGGGAGGGGGCAGACTGGGGGGGAGGAGGCTGAGGTGCAGGAGCTGGAGGAGTGCCGATTTCGGTGACATGGGTGGACTGCGTGGAAGACTGACTGGTGGACAAATTGCTCGAAGCATTGTCGGCAATCCACGACATCACCTGTTCGCACTGTTCTGGCCTTAACAGTGCTCTACCACGCGTCCCAGTAACTTCAGACATGAACCTAGGGAGTGTAGCTCTGCGGCGATCCCCTGCTCCCTCATCAGCAGGTGGTGTCTCACCCCGCCCAGGACCACGGCCTCTGATTCCTGCAGTAGTTGGACGCCCACGTCCCCGCCCTCGTCCTCTACCCCTAGCCCTCGGGTTAAACATTTTGAAAATGAAAGTTATAACTTTAATTTTTTTTTTACTTTTTTTTGTGTTTTTTTGTGTTTTTTAGTTTTTTTTTGTGTTTTTTAGTTTTTAAAACCAAACAATGCTATCCTATTGCTATGGCTATTTTCTAGCCAAGTATGAAAGCACACTGCTATGCCAGATGAGATGACGCTGAGTTATGAAAAAATAAACGTAAAATAAAAAGGAAATGGCAGACTGTGCCTAATTGAAATCCAACCCCTAATAAATTTTCCCACTTCGGTCTTTGCGATGGATATGTGCGTCACTAAGCGCAAAACACAGCGGTCGCAACTCTCACTACAAATTGCTCACAATTTGCTAGTAGATGCACTGCAGCAAGGACAGCCACCAGCAGATCAACCAGAAATCAAATATATATAACGCTACTGTAGGCGTAAGTAAGCCGTTTGGATTCTCCTATGGCTATTTTCTAGCCAAGTATGAAAGCACACTGCTATGCCAGATGAGATGACGCTGAGTTATTAAAAAAATAAACGTAAAATAAAAAAGGAAATGGCAGACTGTGCCTAATTGAAATCCAACCCCTAATAAATTTTCCCACTTCGGTCTTTGCGATGGATATGTGCGTCACTAAGCGCAAAACACAGCGGTCGCAACTTTCACTACAAATTGCTCACAATTTGCTAGTAGATGCACTGCAGCAAGGACAGCCACCAGCAGATCAACCAGAAATCAAATATATATAACGCTACTGTAGGCGTAAGTAAGCCGTTTGGATTCTCCTATGGCTATTTTCTAGCCAAGTATGAAAGCACACTGATGAGATGACGCTGAGTTATGAAAAAATAAACGTAAAATAAAAAGAAACTGCCAGACTGTGCCTAATTGAAATCCAACCCCTAATAAATTTTCCCACTTCGGTCTTTGCGATGGATATGTGCGTCACTAAGCGCAAAACACAGCGGTCGCAACTCTCACTACAAATTGCTCACAATTTGCTAGTAGATGCACTGCAGCAAGGACAGCCACCAGCAGATCAACCAGAAATCAAATATATATAACGCTACTGTAGGCGTAAGTAAGCCGTTTGGATTCTCCTATGGCTATTTTCTAGCCAAGTATGAAAGCACACTGATGAGATGACGCTGAGTTATGAAAAAATAAACGTAAAATAAAAAGTAAATGGCAGACTGTGCCTAATTGAAATCAAACCCCTAATAAATTTTCCCACTTTGGTGTTTGAGTTGGATATGTGTGTCACTAAGAGCTAAACACAACGGTAGCAAGTCCCCCTGCAAATTCCTCACAATATGGTACTAGCTGCACTACTAGTGCCAGCAAGCCCAGCCACAAGCAAACCAAAAAAAAAAAGTATAACGTTATTGTAGCCCTAAGAAGGGCTGTTGGGTTCTTGTTGAATCACTCCTGCCTAACACTATTCTAATAGAACACCCTAACGCTTTCACTGACCAGCAGCAGCTCTCTCCCTAGCGGCATCCAGACACAGAATGATCCGAGCAGCGCGGGCAGCGGCTAGTCTATCCCAGGGTCACCTGATCTGGCCAGCCAACCACTGCTATCGACGTGTAAGGGTACCACGTCATGCTGGGTGGAGTGCAGAGTCTCCTGGCTTGTGATTGGCTCTGTTTCTGGCCGCCAAAAAGCAAAACGGCGGGGGCTGCCATTTTCTCGAGCGGGCGAAGTATTCGTCCGAGCAACGAGCAGTTTTGAGTACGCTAATGCTCGAACGAGCATCAAGCTCGGACGAGTATTTTCGCTCATCTCTACTGGCAAACTTTTATCATTTATCGATATTATTTCAGCGCTTCTTGCGCATCTGTTTACATTCCCCTCACCCGCCATATCCCAAACTTATAAGAACGCTACTACACTTGATCTTATACAAAAGGTTCTTAGAAGTGCTGTTTGGGGAGTAGCCTAGAGACAAGGGCTTGGATTGGCGAAAGCTCGCCTGGAAGCGGAGCGCCAGCTCCATGCCAAGATCCAACTAACATAGTTTTAACTGCAGCACCTTTAATCTACTACTAGTTCACTGCCTCCATACATGGTCCCCTTATCAAACGAGCTGTGTCAGGCAGAATTTTGGGTTGTTTTCATGGCTTCCACAACAAACTTGTTAACTTTGTCGCCACCCTGCTGTGTAATCCACAAAATATACTGGCAAACTTTTATCATTTACCAATATTATTTCAGCGCTTCTTGCGCATCTGTTTACATTCCCCTCACCCGCCATATCCCAAACTTATAAGAACGCTACTACACTTGATCTTATACAAAAGGTTCTTAGAAGTGCTGTTTGGTGAGTAGCCTAGAGACAAGGGCTTGGATTGGCGAAAGCTCGCCTGGAAGCGGAGCGCCAGCTCCATGCCAAGATCCAACTAACATAGTTTTAACTGCAGCACCTTTAATCTACTACTAGTTCACTGCCTCCATACATGGTCCCCCTTATCAAACGAGCTGTGTCAGGCAGAATTTTGGGTTGTTTTCATGGCTTCCACAACAAACTTGTTAACTTTGTCGCCACCCTGCTGTGTAATCCACAAAATATACTGGCAAACTTTTATCATTTACCAATATTATTTCAGCGCTTCTGGCGCATCTGTTTACATTCCCCTCACCCGCCATATCCTAAACTTATAAGAACGCTACTACACTTGATCTTATACAAAAGGTTCTTAGAAGTGCTGTTTGGGGAGTAGCCTAGAGACAGGGGCTTGGATTGGCGAAAGCTCGCCTGGCAGCGGAGCGCCAGCTCCATGCCAAGATCCAACTAACATAGTTTTAACTGCAGCACCTTTAATCTACTACTAGTTCACTGCCTCCATACATGGTCCCCTTATCAAACAAGCTGTGTCAGGCAGAATTTTGGGTTGTTTTCATGGCTTCCATGTTAACTTTGTCGCCACCCTGCTGTGTAATCCACAAAATATACTGGCAAACTTTTATCATGTACCGATATTATTTGAGCGCTTCTTGCTCACCTACTTTGGTTCCTCTCTGCCACCCATTGGTTTGAAGCCTGAGTCCATTTAGGGTATGTCGCCATGCCACTCTGTAGCCTGCCGCTGCTGCCGCTGCCTCTGCATGCCGTCCCCTATAGTGTCAGGGTCAATTATTGGATGTTTTAGATGCTATCTAGCTTCATTCTGTCACTCTGTCATGGCCATGCTGTTACTCATAATTTTGGCATAATGGTGCGATTAAGCTGCCTCAGAGGCATCCATGCATGCTGCCCCTGCTGTTTCCTGTCCATTTCCGTGGTGTTTCCATCCTTTTCTGAGGTTCCCAGGTGTTTGGCCAAGCTTCCCTGTGCAGAGCCTTGGTCCCCTTGAAAAATGCTCGAGTCTCCCATTGACTTCAATGGGGCTCGTTATTCGAGACGAGCACTCGAGCATCGGGAAAAGTTCGTCTCGAATAACGAGTACCCGAGCATTTTAGTGCTCGCTCATCTCTAATGATAATGTATTATAGTCCCTGACTGAAGGTTCCACATATTATTAAATCATATCTGAATAATGTAATACCAGTTCATGTAGATGCACATACATGTGCCCATACATGAAAAATCCTCAAGACAACTCCACAGAACAATGACTTGTGCGTCTAGTGTGATTTCAGCAGCCACAAAAAAGTGTATGTAAAAAAAATGTTGAATAGACGGCCAGCTTCCACAGGGAGACATCCAGGGCCGGCTTGTATCATCTAGAAGAATATGTATTTACAGTTGTTGCTAAGGAGGCAACACAAAAGGTCCTTTTGACCATATAAAATTTTACTTTTATTTAATCCAGTATTAATTAAAAAAACAGATCATGAATCTATAACGTGTGAGCCTTGACATGAACAGACAAATTAAAAAGCTATGGCGAGTGTGGAGATATGGTCTGAATTAATTCAGCATATTAGTATAGCGAGCTGGTGGGACGGTGTGACTCGCTAATGAATGTTTTGCACTGAGGTGTTAGCACATCAAAAAGCAAACAACGAGGTACTGCTCAGCCAGTACAATATAGGAAAGTACACATTAAGCGGCTTATGGGAGCATCTGTGTTCCTAAATAGAGACCCGCATGGGTCTTTCTGCAGCTGTATATGCAGTGTTCACCTCCGTGAGATGTAGCTAGAGATCTTTAGTATATTCACCCGCCACATTCAGTAGCATACTTTGATTTTAAGACATGTTTCGCCATTAGCATGGCGTCCTCAGGGGGTATCGGGGCTGAAATGGTGAGCTCTGGCAATCCGTTCCACTCTTATCACTTCATGGCGTGATGTCATCGGAGGTGTGTGTCTTATCTGCCTATCAGTATAGAGTACATCATTGAATAGGGAGGAGAGGTATTCAACCTATCGATGTCGAGTACGTCATCGAGGACTATCTAATTGTAATTCTGATTCAAGTAGGAGGGTTACCCCCTCAGATAGACCTTGACAGGAACCCTGAGTTGCATCAGTTATTGTTTCCCCTTCCCCCTCCTATCCCTTGGGCCCTACCAAACATAGATGGCGAGTTTTCTATCACAAAAAGTGGACTTCGAAAAGTTATCCACAGGTGCCTCACTAGTGTTTTCCACAGAATCGCTTCCATTAAATCAGACTAATATACAAACAGCATTTAGGGACATTTCGAAAACCTATAAACAATATGTGCGATCCAACTGGGAGGTCCTCAGTTTGGATACTTATCTAAAACAACAAATAGTATACAGGGGCCTCCGGATTAATTTGCTCCCAAATTCACACCAAGACGATATTACATTTATTAGGGGCTGGCAACAAATCCTAACAGAGAGTTCTTTACGCCTTATGAAATATCTATATGATTTTGAGAAGAACTACATGCTGAGAACTGGGGAGAAATTAGAAAAAGAAATCAGGGAAATACAAGCGTTTATATCCCACATTGATTTCCCGTATCTGGAAGAAAGACTCCAGAAAAACATCAATAATTTAACAAGTGAGATAAAAGAGAGGAAGCATAGAAAATATATTAGAGACAAAAACGATTTTGAGATAGGGCAAGTTTACCTACGCCGACCTTCTACTTATAGGTCTGGTAAGCAGAGTAATTACACAGATATCTCTGAATCTGAAACCTCTGGCACTGAAGATTCAGTTTATACTCCATCACAGCGAGCAGGTGTAAAAAGAAAGGGGAAAAACTGGAATAATCAAAACCAAAAAAGACCCCCTCTTAATAAACCAGTAGCAAGATGGAAACAAGAGGGTTCCCCTGCCTCTGGATCTTTATCCAATGCACAATCTTATACCTCTTCACAGTTAGGCATATCAAAACAATTGTCAATCTCCCAATAGCAGAAATGGCTCAAATCAACTATCAGACATCAGGATCACAATGTTTGTCAAATCAGGGACACCCGGCGCCAAATATGATTCCGAATATCAACACTATTGGAACATTATTTCCACCAATAGTAACCGAAAGAAACAAAAGAACAACTTACCTTATTAAGAAGAGGTCTTTCATTCACCCCTAGCCCACATTTTGACAAATTTTTGTGGATTAAAGACATAAATCTCTTTGCCCGAAAACTGGCCCTTCATAAAAACTTTGCGTCGTCCGAGATGCCCAATGAGAGAGAACACGATACAACTAGAACAAGAAAATTTTGAAACCCCTGATTCTATTCAAGCACCACTCACGAACCTCAGACCTAAATCCAAAATGACGCCTCCCTTCTCTCAGTATGCCAACATCGACACGTTTGTCACTATTATGACACAAAAATTGGAGGAGTTTAAACCTTCAAAGAAAAAGATTGCCTCAAATTTGAGCAAAGCAGAACAAAACGCCCTTGAGGAACTCATGTCCCTGGACCAAATCATAATAAAACCCTGAGACAAGGGTGGGAACATCGTACTCATGAACCGATCAGAATATGTATCAATGGCAAAGAAATTACTGAACGATCGTGAGACATATGAGATTCTACATCATGATCCCACCCCTGAATATTTAGCCGATTTAGTGGAAATGTTTGTGGATGAAAAGGAGAAAAAATTGATAACATCTGATGAATACAAATATATGCTAAATAACAGACCTACAATAGCCACCTTTTATGCGCTCCCAAAAATTCACAAAGCCACACTCCCAATCCCAGGCAGACCCATCATCTCTGGTAATGACAACCTAACACAGGGCATCAGTAGCTATGTGGATAAAATCTTACAACCTTTCGTGGTAGCATTACCTTCCTTTCCTGGCTAGTCTCGATGTCGAAACTTTATATAGCAGTATACAGCACCAACTAGGGATCCAGGCAGTGCAGTTCTTTCTCAGTACCAAGGGCACACAATATCACCAGCATAATGACTTCACGATCACTCTTCTTACTTTTCTGCTCACCCATAATTATTTCCTGTTTGGCGGTACCCTTTACCATCAATTGAAGGGTACCGTCATGGGCACCATTTGCGCACCAACGTACGCTAACCTATTTTTAGGCTGGTGGGAGGACCAGCACGTCTTCACTGAAGAAATGTACCCATTTACGAAACACATCATCTTCTGGGGAAGATACATAGATCACGTGCTGGTCCTCTGGGAGGGTGACATCCCCACTTTTCACAAATTCGTACAAACTTTGAATACTAACAACATATCTATGAGATTCACCTCTGAAATCAATATTAGCACAATTCACTTCCTTGACCTCATCATTTCAAAAGATCACCTTGGCCACATACAAACCACGATTTACCGTAAAGAAACTGCCACTAACAACCTGCTAAACTGGGCAAGCTGGCACCCACATTCCCTTAAAAAAGGTATACCCATAGGACAATACCTTAGAGCAAGACGTAACTGCTCCACAGAAATGGACTTTGAAAGCGAATGCCACAATCTATACAGGAGGTTCAAAAAACATTGCACAGAGCGTACCAAAGAGCTAAGACCACAAAGTGGGAAAAGCTCCTAACAAACAACCTTGAGCAAAAAAATCCACATCAAGTGAGTTGCATCGGCACCTATGATGCATACTAACAGGATATAATGACAATTCTAAAAATGCTGTGGCCGATTCTAAGTAATGACAGCAATTTAAAATCTGTCCTACCCCCTTTCCCTAGTATCACCTATGGGAGAGGAAATAACTTAAGGGACCTTTTGGTACATAGTCACTAGAGATGAGCGAGCACTAAAATGCTCGGGTACTCGTTATTCGAGACGAACCTTTCCCGATGCTCGAGTGCTCGTCTCGAATAACGAGCCCCATTGAAGGGCCCAAGGGGGGAGGGGACCAAGGCTCTGCACAGGGAAGCTTGGCCAAACACCTGGGAACCTCAGAAAAGGATGGAAACACCACGGAAATGGACAGGAAACAGCAGGGGCAGCATGCATGGATGCCTCTGAGACTGCTTAAATGCACCATTATGCCAAAATTATGGGCAACAGCATGGCCATGACAGAGTGACAGAATGAAGCTAGATAGCATCTAAAACATACAATAATTGACCCTTACACTATAGGGGACGGCATGCAGAGGCAGCGGCAGCAGCGGCAGGCTAGAGAGTGGCATGGCGACATACCCTAAATGGACTCAGGCTTCAAACCAATGGGTGGCAGAGAGGAACCAAAGGAGGTGAGCAAGAAGCGCTCAAATAATATCGGTACATGATAAAAGTTTGCCAGTATATTTTGTGGATTACACAGCAGGGTGGCGACAAAGTTAACATGGAAGCCATGAAAACAACCCAAAATTCTGCCTGACACAAGATAAGGGGACCATGTATGGAGGCAGTGAACTAATAGTAGATTAAAGGTGCTGCAGTTAAAACTATGTTAGTTGGATCTTGGCATGGAGCTGGCGCTCCGCTGCCAGGCGAGCTTTCGCCAATCCAAGCCCCTGTCTCTAGGCTACTCCCCAAACAGCACTTCTAAGAACCTTTTGTATAAGATCAAGTGTAGTAGCGTTCTTATAAGTTTAGGATATGGCGGGTGAGGGGAATATAAACAGATGCGCAAGAAGCGCTGAAATAATATTGGTAAATGATAAAAGTTTGCCAGTATATTTTGTGGATTACACAGCAGGGTGGCGACAAAGTTAACAAGTTTGTTGTGGAAGCCATGAAAACAACCCAAAATTCTGCCTGACACAGCTCGTTTGATAAGGGGACCATGTATGCCTACAGTTCATGCCAGTCGCTGCACTGGCTGCCAGTCTCCTTTCGAATACAGTTTAAAATAATAACCCTCATCCATAAAGCTCTGTATAATGCTGCACCCCCCTACCTCTCCTCTCTTATCTCAGTCTATCGCCCAACCCGTGCTCTTAGATCCGCCAGTGATCTTAGATTAACCTTTAACCTTAGTGCGGACCTCCCACTCGCGTCTCCAAGACTTCTCTAGAGCTGCACCAATTCTATGGAATGCTCTGCCCCGGACCATCAGACTAATACCTAACCTCCAAAGTTTCAAACGTGCTCTTAAAACCCATTTCTTTAGGCAAGCCTATAACACTCATTAACTGCATGAAGTTTTAACTCTTCTGCTAACCCGTTCTGTGTCGTCCTCCCATCTGTTATCCAGCAACCAACAGGCACCAGACTTCTCTGCAGTCCCATTTACCCAGGACCTGGTATATAAGATGACGGCTAAGTGGTTCAAGCGACAGCAATTCCATTTATTATATTTTGTTCTATTCCCTAAGAAGAATGGCTTGACCATTAAATATTCTTTTACCTCGTGTTACCCCATCATCTTCATAAACCGTAAGCTCTGCCGAGCAGGGACCTCACTCCTGTTGTTCCATACAAATGTTGTGCTCTGTTACATTACATTTGTATTTGTTTCCTATGATTTGTAAAGCGCTACGGAATATGATGGCGCTATATAAATAAAGATTATTATTATTATTATTATTATGGAGGCAGTGAACTAGTAGTAGATTAAAGGTGCTGCAGTTAAAACTATGTTAGTTGGATCTTGGGTTGGAGCTGGTGCTCCGCTTCCAGGCGAGCTTTCGCCAATCCAAGCCCCTGTCTCTAGGCTACTCCCCAAACAGCACTTCTAAGAACCTTTTGTATAAGATCAAGTGTAGTAGCGTTCTTATAAGTTTGGGATATGGCGGGTGAGGGGAATGTAAACAGATGCGCAAGAAGCGCTGAAATAATATCGGTAAATGGTAAAAGTTTGCCATGATATTTTGTGGATTACACAGCAGGGTGGCGACAAAGTTAACAAGTTTGACGTGGAATGCCCTGTAATAGCTCTTGGGTGGTGTGCCTTTTATCGCCTAGGCTCAGCAGTTTGAGCACCGCCTGCTGTCGCTTAGCGACGGCACTGCTGCTGTGCCTAGAGCTACCGACTGATGGCGCCATGCCCACGGATGGTAATTCGGAGGAGGAGGAGGTGGAGGAGGGGTGGGAGGAGGAGGAAGTATAGTAGGCCTTTGAGACCTGGACCGAGGTAGGCCCCGCAATCCTCTGCGTCGGCAGTATATGACCAGCCCCAGGGTCAGACTCGGTCCCAGCCTCCACCAAGTTAAGTGTAGTAGCGTTCTTGTAAGTTTGGGATATGGCGGGTGAGGGGAATGTAAACAGATGCGCAAGAAGCGCTGAAATAATATCCGTAAATGGTAAAAGTTTGCCAGTATATTTTGTGGATAACACAGCAGGGTGGCGACAAAGTTAACAACTTTGATGTGGAATCCATGAAAACAACCCAAATTTCTGCCTGACACACCTCGTTTGATAAGGGGACGATGTATGGAGGCAGCTATATGGACGACTTTTGGAGGTAGCAATGGAGACAACCTGTGGAGGCTGCTATGGAGACAATTTAATTTGGATAGTGCCTGTATGTGGCAGTCCAAAAAAGTTTTCAAACCAGAGGAGCAGGTAGGTGGCCCTCCAGAAAAATGAAATAGATTGAGTGCCTGTATGTGGCAGTCCAAAAAAGTTTTCAAACCAGAGGAGCAGGTAGGTGGCCCTCCAGAAAAATTGAATAGATTGAGTGCCTGTATGTGGCAGTCCAAAAAAGTTTTCAAACCAGAGGAGCAGGTAGGTGGCCCTCCAGAAAAGTGAAATAGATTGAGTGCCTGTATGTGGCAGTCCAAAAAAGTTTTCAAACCAGAGGAGCAGGTAGGTGGCCCTCCAGAAAAATGAAATAGATTGAGTGCCTGTATGTGGCAGTCCAAAAAAGTTTTCAAACCAGAGGAGCAGGTAGGTGGCCCTCCAGAAAAATGAAATAGATTGAGTGCCTGTATGTGGCAGTCCAAAAAAGTTTTCAAACCAGAGGAGCAGGTAGGTGGCCCTCCAGAAAAATGAAATAGATTGAGTGCCTGTATGTGGCAGTCCAAAAAAGTTTTCAAACCAGAGGAGCAGGTAGGTGGCCCTCCAGAAAAATTGAATAGATTGAGTGCCTGTATGTGGCACTCCCAAAAATTGTTTAAAACAGAGGACCGGGTAGGTGGCCCTCCAGAAAAATTAAATGCATAAAGTACTATAGCTAGAGCCAGTGGGCCCTGTCAAAAAATAGCCAGTTTCCTCTGCTTTAGTGTACAAAGAGGAGGAGAAGGAGGAAAATGAGGAGGAGGAGGAGTGGATACATTATTCAGGTTGAGCTTCCTTCACCTGGTGGAGATTGGAAATTATGAGAAATCCAGGCTTTATTCATCTTAATAAGCGTCAGCCTGTCAGCGCTGTCAGTTGACAGGCGTGTACGCTTATCGGTGATGATGCCACCAGCTGCACTGAAAACCAGCTCGGACAACACGCTAGCGGCAGGGCAGGCAAGAACCTCCAAGGCGTACAGCGCCAGTTCGTGCCACATGTCCAGCTTTGAAACCCAGTAGTTGTAGGGAGCTGTGTGATCATTTAGGATGATGGTATGGTCAGCTACGTACTCCCTCACCATCTTTCTGTAAAGATCAGCCCTACTCTGCCGAGACTGGGGACAGGTGACAGTGTCTTGCTGGGGTGACATAAAACTGGCAAAGGCCTTGTAAAGCGTACCCCTGCCAGTGCTGGACAAGCTGCCTGGTCGCCTACTCTCCCTCGCTACTTGTCCCGCAGAAGTACGCCCTCTGCCGCTAGCGCTGTCAGAAGGGAAATACTGTTTCAGCTTGTGCACCAGGGCCTGCTGGTATTCATGCATTCTCATACTCCTTTCCTCTCCAGGGATGAGAGTGGAAAGATTTTGCTTGTACCGTGGGTCCAGGAGAGTGAATACCCAGTAATCGGTGCTGGAATAAATTCTTTGAACGCGAGGGTCACGGGATAGGCAGCTTAGCATGAAATCTGCCATATGCGCCAGAGTCCCAACGCACAAGAATTCACTCCCCTCACTGGCCTGACTGTCCATTTCCTCCTCCAACTCCTCCAACTCCTCTTCTTCTGCCCATACACGCTGAACAGTGAAGGACTGAACAATGGTCCCCTCTTGTGTCTCTCCAACATTCTCCTCCTCTTCCTCCTCATCCTCCTCCACCTCCACCTCCTCCGATATGCGCTGAGAAACAGACCTAAGGGTGCTTTGGCTATCAACAAGGGAATCTTCTTCTCCCGTCTCTTGTGACGAGCGCAAAGCTTCCGACTTCATGCTGATCAGAGAGTTTTTCAACACGCCAAGCAGCGGGATGGTGAGGCTGATGATGGCGGCATCGCCACTGACCATCTGTGTTGACTCCTCAAAGTTACTCAGCACCTGACAGATATCAGACATACACGTCCACTCGTCATTGTAGACTTGTGGAAGCTGACTGACCTGACTACCAGTTCTGGTGGAAGTTGACATCTGGCAGTCTACAATCGCTCTGCGCTGCTGGTAAACTCTGGATAACATGGTTAATGTTGAATTCCACCTCGTGGGCACGTCGCACAACAGTCGGTGAGCGGGCAGTTGGAGGCGGCGCTGCGCTGCCCTGAGAGTGGCAGCATCTGTGCTGGACTTCCTGAAATGCGCACAGATGCGGCGCACCTTCGTGAGCAAATCAGACAGATTGGGGTATGTCTTGAGGAAACGCTGAACTATCAGATTTAACACATGGGCCAGGCATGGCACATGTGTCAGTCTGCCGAGTTGCAGAGCCGCCACCAGGTTACGGCCGTTGTCACACACAACCATGCCTGACTTCAGGTTCAGCGGTGCCAGCCACAGATCAGTCTGCGCCGTGATGCCCTGTAATAGTTCTTGGGCGGTGTGCCTTTTATCGCCTAGGCTCAGCAGTTTGAGCACCGCCTGCTGTCGCTTAGCGACGGCACTGCTGCTGTGCCTAGAGCTAGCGACTGATGGCGCCATGCCCACGGATGGTAGTTCGGAGGAGGAGGTGGAGGAGGGGTGGGAGGAGGAGGAGGCATAGTATGCCTGAAAGACCTGGACCGAGGTAGGCCCCGCAATCCTCGGCGTCGGCAGTATATGACCAGCCGCAGGGTCAGACTCGGTCCCAGCCTCCACCAAGTTAACCTAATGTGCCGTCAGCGATATATAGTGGCCCTGCCCGGCAGCACTCGTCCACGTGTCCGTGGTCAGGTGGACCTTGTCAGAAACGGTGTTGGTCAGGGCACGGATGATGTTGTCTGACACTTGCTGGTTCAGGGCTGGGACGGCACATCGGGAAAAGTAGTGGCGGCTGGGGACCGAATATATATATTTCCAATTCCGCTCCAGCGTCTGGGGTATGGAGAGCTGAACGCTGGTGGATGCTGTGGAGGATCGTGGAGGCGACGATGGGGTTTTTGTGCCAGGGTCCTGGGCAGGGGGCTGACTATCAGCTGACACAGGGGAAGGAGCAGTGGTGTGCACGGCCGGAGGTGAACGGGCTTGGTGCCACTGAGTGGGGTGTTTAGCATTCATATGCCTGCGCATACTGGTGGTAGTTAAGCTAGTAGTGGTGGAACCCCTGCTGATCCTGGTTTGGCAAAGGTTGCACACCACAGTCCGTCGGTCATCCGGTGTTTCCTTAAAGAACCTCCAGACTTCTGAAAATCTAGCCCTCGCCGCGGGAGCCCTCGCCACGGGAGCTTCACTACGTGACACATTTGGCGCTGATGCACCTGCTCTGGCCCTGCCTCTCCGTCTGGCCCCACCACTGCCTCTTCCAACCTGTTCTGGTCGAGGACTCTCCTCCGTCTCAGAAGCACTGTGTTCACCCGGCCTCTCAACCCAGCTTGGGTCTGTCACCTCATCATCCTCCGATCCCTCAGTCTGCTCCCCCCTCGGACTTCCTGCCCTGACAACAACTTCACCACTGTCTGACAACCGTGTCTCCTCATCGTCGGACACCTCTTTACACACTTCTTCCACTACGTCAAGAAGGTCATCATCACCCACAGACTGCGACTGGTGGAAAACCTGGGCATCGGAAAATTGCTCAGCAGCAACCGGACAAGTGGTTTGTGACTGTGGGAAGGGTCCAGAAAACAGTTCCTCAGAGTATGCCGGTTCAAATGCCAAATTTTCCTGGGAGGGGGCAGACTGGGGGGGAGGAGGCTGAGGTGCAGGAGATGGAGGAGTGCCGATTTCGGTGACATGGGTGGACTGCGTGGAAGACTGACTGGTGGACAAATTGCTCGAAGCATTGTCGGCAATCCACGACATCACCTGTTCGCACTGTTCTGGCCTCAACAGTGCTCTACCACGAGTCCCAGTAACTTCAGACATGAACCTAGGGAGTGTAGCTCTGCGGCGTTCCCCTGCTCCCTCATCAGCAGGTGGTGTCTCACCCCGCCCAGGACCACGGCCTCTGACCCCTGCAGTAGTTGGACGCCCACGTCCCCGCCCTCGTCCTCTACCCCTAGCCCTCGGGTTAAACATTTTGAAAATGAAAGTTATAACTTTAATTTTTTTTAAACTTTTTTTTGTGTTTTTTTGTGTTTTTTTTTTTTTTGTGTTTTTTAGTTTTTAAAACCAAACGATGCTATCCTATTGCTATGGCTATTTTCTAGCCAAGTATGAAAGCACACTGCTATGCCAGATGAGATGACGCTGAGTTATGAAAAAATAAACGTAAAATAAAAAGGAAATGGCAGACTGTGCCTAATTAAAATCCAACCCCTAATAAATTTTCGCACTTCGGTCTTTGCGATGGATATGTGCGTCACTAAGCGCTAAACACAACAGTCGCAAGTCTCACTACAAATTCCTCACAATTTGGTAGTAGATGCACTGCAGCAAGGACAGCCACCAGCAGATCAACCAGAAATAAAATATATATAACGCTATTGTAGGCGTAAGTAAGCCGTTTGGATTCTCCTTTGGCTATTTTCTAGCCAAGTATGAAAGCACACTGCTATGCCAGATGAGATGACGCTGAGTTATGAAAAAATAAACGTAAAATAAAAAGGAAATGGCAGACTGTGCCTAATTGAAATCCAACCCCTAATAAATTTTCCCACTTCGGTCTTTGCGATGGATATGTGCGTCATTAAGTGCTAAACACAACGGTCGCAAGTCTCACTACAAATTCCTCACAATTTGGTAGTAGATGCACTGCAGCAAGGACAGCCACCAGCAGATCAACCAGAAATAAAATATATATAACGCTATTGTAGGCGTAAGTAAGCCGTTTGGATTCTCCTTTGGCTATTTTCTAGCCAAGTATGAAAGCACACTGATGAGATGACGCTGAGTTATGAAAAAATAAACGTAAAATAAAAAGTAAATGGCAGACTGTGCCTAATTGAAATCAAACCCCTAATAAATGTTCCCACTTTGGTGTTTGAGGTGGATATGTGTGTCACTAAGAGCTAAACACAACGGTAGCAAGTCCCCCTGCAAATTCCTCACAATATGGTACTAGCTGCAAATAATAAAAAAAAAAAGTATAACGTTATTGTAGCCCTAAGAAGGGCCGTTGGGTTCTTGTAGAATCACTCCTGCCTAACACTATTCTAATTGAACAGCCTAACGCTTTCCCTGACCAGCAGCAGCTCTCTCCCTAGCGGCATCCAGACACAGAATGATCCGAGCAGCGCAGGCAGGGGCTAGTCTATTCCAGGGTCACCTGATCTGGCCAGCCAACCACTGCTATCGACGTGTAAGGGTACCACGTCATGCTGGGTGGAGTGCAGAGTCTCCTGGCTTCTGATTGGCTCTGTTTCTGGCCGCCAAAAAGCAAAACGGCGGGAGCTGCCATTTTCTCGAGCGGGCGAAGTATTCGTTCGAGCAACGAGCAGTTTCGAGTACGCTAATGCTCGAACGAGCATCAAGCTCGGACGAGTATGTTCGCTCATCTCTAATAGTCACCTAACTGATCAGGTATCCAGAGGTAGTAGCTGGCTACAGAGCTCTGTGAAAGGTTCTTATAACATGTGCTTTTTGTAAATATATTTTAAAAACTTAAACCTTTACTAATCCGTCAGACAACCAAAATTATGTTATAAAAAAGTTTGTGAATTGTAAGACTACTAATGTTATCTATGTAGCAAAATGTGACTACCCCAAGCTCTATGTCGGTAAGACGACACAAGAATTTAGGAGGAGGATCTCGGCAAACCTTAGTGCCACCCGCACAGGCAAAGATACCTCACTGGCCAAACATATACGCCTCAAACATAATGGAGATATGGAACATATTCGATTCTGGGGAATCGACACCCTTAAAAGTGGCCCGAGAAAAGGCAATATTGATCGTCGCCTAATGCAGCTAGAGGCGAGGTGGATTCACAGACTCAAAAGCCTGAGTCCATTCGGCCTGAATGAAGGCTTTACCTTTACACCTTTTATTTAAATCTAAAAGTATTGGCAACTCATTTATCAAGCTAAAAAATCTCATTATAAATAGCTAAAAATCTACTTATAAACATGGAGCCTTTTGACATAAGACTTTTATACAAAAACCGTTCCATTCTACTTCACTGTATTATGTATGTATCTATTGTTATATATCTGCCTATCAGTATAGAGTACATCATTGAAAGGGGAGGAGAGGTATTCAACCTATCGGTGTCGAGTAAGTCATTAGGTGGGGAGGGGAAGAGGGAGGGGGCTAGTCCAGCCTTCGATCCTTCACTCCTGATTGGTAGATCTGTGTGTCAACACTATGGTAACCCTTAAGACTCCATACGCTTTTATAGCGCAGGCGTGTGGACTTAGGATAAATGCGGGTGCCAGCATTATGGTTATTAAGATCGAGATACAGGGCGAATAGATCACCATCTTAAGATATCCTAGGATACGAATAAATACCCACTCTCCTAAGGGACGTAGTTCTTTTGGCTACATAAGTAAACTACTTATTAGTCAGTTAATAAGTATGATGCCTCTATATTTCTTTTATCAGATAGGGTAGAGAAAAAAAAAAAGAAAAAACAAGAGGCTTATCGTGGATAATAATAAACTAGTTGTAGCATAAGTATTTAAGGTGATTACCCACCTGTAATTATTACTTTCAATAGCTTCATAATACTACACTATATTTGCACTATTTGTTTTTACTATAATTTGAGCCACATTTTTTAGGATATTCTATATACAAAGATACTGTGGAATGCACATGGAGGGGTCTACACAGAGGGTGACAAGATGGAGAATACATCTTGTATTAAAAATTTATTCTGTTCTCTCATTCAATGTGGATTTTTATAAGGCCATGGAAATCATTTAAGGCACTTGACAATCTCCCCCAGGAAAAGATGTGCCAGCAATTTAACCATCAATTCAGATTATGCAATGATCAGAGAAATGGCCGAAACAACCCAAACAGCTACCTTTTAGGCTCTAAAGGTCTTAGTTAACATGTTAAAACTCAAGTACATGACATTAGAATAAGAGAAGAATGGAACACATTAATTATTTGGAAGGGGTGGTAGGAGAAAGCCTCTTTTTTCCTAAAATACATTTTTCCACATTTACACCAATAAAGAACATTTTCTCAAAGAAAACAAATCATTAGACCTTTATTAAAGAGTGTAGAGGGGCTCTTCCCAAGATTTCTATGATCCCCATTAAGAATTCCAGAGAATGGGAATGGGAGAATGTTTTTCATCTTGCAGCCACTAGATGATGCAGCCTTCAATAGTCTTTGTAACTGTCAACTGACATCAATTATCTGCATGATTATAATGGGGAATATGAATTGTTTTAAGAACTATAGTATATGTGTTATGTCCTTTGAAGCAAATTTATGCACATTTGTGAGTTTTTTTTTAACCAACTTCTTATACTGAAATTATTTTCTACTTGTTTAATAATTTTACCAGTTTGTATTAGTCACCCTTCAGTCTAGCATCCCTCCTGAGCTCTACCACACTGCTCCATCTGATTGATAGTTTGTCATAATTACCAGACATTTGGATGAGCCTCTGTATAACTAATATCCACAAATTATTATCCTTTGGAAAATGTTACACAATCATTTATTTTCAGATCTGTCTCGTATTGCAAATGAGCGCTTTTATTGTAAAGGTGAAAGACATACTTTATCTGTAAGGCTGCACTACTGCACACATTCATCATTCTGATGTCACCAAGCTGTTGAAAGACATTTGCAGTGAAGAGAATTCAATAGGGTATGAAAAAAAATTGACAATCATGGAATACTTATCTTGTGAGATGGAGGAATGTTGAGTGTGGCATATGCTCTATAAATGTAGGCGACATTGAATTTACTGTATGTTACTAATCATCATTTGTGTCATGCTGAACCATTGTATTTTTTACTTTCACTGTATATATTTACAAATACTTGTGGTGACAATGAGAAGTTAAGAGAAAAAAAAATTCTGTTGTGTATAGCTTTTATTATTACTTATAATATTTATGAATATCTTGAATCCTCCAAAAATGTTTTGTAGTGAAAAACATTCAACAGCTGCCGCAATGCTGTGCTGACACAGCTGATTTAACCCCTTAGACCGGTGGTGACGAACCTATGGCACGATGCCCTCTATAAGGGCACCAAGGCCATCACCCCAGCATAGAGTTCTCAAGACAAGACTTATGGCCTCTGCCTGCAGGCCAAAGCCACACAGGTGAGTGCTTTTAAAGCAAAACATCATTAGCTACCTGGGACTACAGGAGGAGGGGGGAGGTGTGGACAGTGCTGCATTATCATTGGAGCTCCTGCTCTAGGCCCTACAATTCATCCTACTCAGGGAACCCTGGAGGGTGACTACAAAAATAATCTGAATTTCTCCCCATACTTTCTACTGGATGCCAATACAATTGAATGCTGTGACAAAGTGAAGTTATTGCTTAAAATGCCATAGTGGCACTTTACGATAAATAAGTTGTTTTTTTTGTTGTAGTTTGGGCACTCACTCTCTGAAAGGTTCGCCATAACTGCCTTAGACGCTGCAGTTAGTAACGTCTGGAGACTCTAAGGTATTCCATGTGACGATCACCCCTGATAAGTTGACATGGGACCTAGTGAAATACCAATGTTAACTCTCCTGAAGGAATTAACTATCCTGACAGACATAATTTACTGCAATACTATAGTGATACATTGTACTAGAGATACTGTCAAGTGACTTCAAGTCCAACCCTGGGACAAAATAAAGAAATTAATTTACTTATTTGTGGTAATTACGTGGTTGTGGGCTTTAGACATTGTACTCTTGTTTCTTATTTAGCTATGTCAACCATGCTAGATAGATTTGAAAAAAAAGATAATAATAGGTCTTTATGAACTCCTTTAACTTTAAGGGGATCCCCCAGGGGGCTGCAGTAGTTTGTAAGTATTGCACTGAAGACATATAGTAAGTCTTCATTTTCCCTAAATAAATTCTGAAAGGAAAATAATACAGTGCCTGTTACTGAAATATTAATTATTCCCTGGACATTATTTCCTGGACCCACTTCTAACGCACTTGTTGTCTGTGTGCTTAATAAGGTTATCATGGAAATTTATATTGCTTGCATTGCCCTAATGTGCAAATCTGTAATTTAGACTACATAAAGGTTAGCGGCTTCAAAGTAATTAAGTTATTAACGTGATTTAAGCAAAGAGTAACCTTGGGAAACTGCTTGCTGTGTTCAACTGGGTTTGAAATTAATGATAAAACACATTAGGGATATGCGATGACAGGCCAATGTTAACTCCGTGTGTTCAAACTGCTGAGGATTGTCATTATAGATGCCCCTCTTTAGGGGTATATGGGAAATCAAGTAATATAATTGACAGTCTGATCTTTGTAGGATTCTTGTTGGGTCGCAAATCCAAAAACACAATTGTCTTTATTAGTTTTTCACAAAGGGAATAAAAAAATCATAGTATATAAGGCTGGAAAAAGACGCAGGTCCATCAAGTGCAACCTTTAATAATGAAATAAATATTTTTATCCCCATAACCTGTGATATTTCTTCTCTCCAGAAAGGCATCCGGGCTCCTCTTGAACATGTACATAGAGTCCGCCATAACAACCTCCTGCGGCAGAGAGTTCCATAGTCTCACTGCTCTTACAGTAAAGAACCTTTGTCTATGGTGATGGTAGAATCGCCTCTCCTCTAGGCGTAGAGGATGCCCCCTTGTCCTGGTCACAGGTCTAGGTATAAAAAGATCTTTGGAGAGATCCTTGTACTGTCCGTTCAGGTATTTGTACATTGTAATGAGGTCTCCCCTCAGTTGTCTTTTTTCTAAACTGAATAATCCCAAATTTTGTAATCTGTCATCATATTCTAATCCCCCCATTCCCCTAATAATCTTGGTTGCTCTCCTCTGTACCAGTTCCAGTTCTACTACGTCCTTTTTATAAACTGGTGCCCAAAACTGTACACAATATTCCATGTGTGGTCGGACCAGGGATTTATAAAAGGGGCAAAACTATGTGTTCACCATGAGAATCAATTCCTCTCTTGATACATCCCAAGATTGTATTTGCTTTAGCAGCAACCACCTGGCTCTGGTCACTAAATTAACCCCTTCACGCTCTGTGGCAGATATATCCGCCACGGAGCTATGAAGGGTGTATGAAGAGGCAGTGCTTGCCGGCGGCACTGAAAGCATAGCGGCGCCGCCATGTTACCTGCGATCGTTGCTCCACCAAATGTCATCAGCGGGTGGATATTGGTTGTCATGGTAGCCTCAGTTCTTCGTTTGACCCGAGGCTGAATGGCTTCTGCATATTCAGTGGCTCATTGTAATGTAGTGTGCAGAAATGCCATATACTGTGATACAGAAGTATTGCAGTATATGGTAGGAACGATCTGACCATCTAGGGTTAATGTACCCTAGATGGTCTAAGAAATAGTGAAAAAAAAAGAAAAAAAAAGTTAAAAAAATGTAAAAAAATAATAAAATATTAAAAGTTCAAATCACCCCCCTTTCCCTAGAACTACATGGCAGGGAATAATAAATAAATCATGGGTAAGTAAAAATTTTTACGCACATAATAATCCCTCACACGCTCTGTAAACGGAAAAATGAAAAAGTCATGGATTTTTGAAGATGGAGAGCATGAAATGAGTGAAAATACCCTGCGTCCTTAAGGTGTTAAGTTTACCATTAACTAATACCTAATAAGTACTTTTCAGCTACAGTTTTACCAAGTAATTGACTGTTTAAAACATAATTATACTTTTTGTTTCCATGGCCTAAGTAAGCCAGATATACTCACAGATAAATATGCAAAAATAAGCTCAAGGAGAAAGTGAGTGTGTAAACATTAAAATATAACTTTTAATAATAATTATATAAAAAACATGTTGTAAAGTGTCACCTACCCAGTCATCTAAATGGGACACTATGCGCAGAAGATAGATACTCCAAAGTATATAGATGGTGCACCGTCCAGTAAAGACACTTGTAAATGAAAAACAGTCGTCTTACCGTGATTCGGACGTAAGTTGCATCAACGGGCCGGAGGTAGGGGTACCTAAGAAGGGGGAGGGGGAACTCACCCTAGTGGACCCACAGAACTCCCGCCCTGACAAGGGCAGTCCACAGCTATCCCTATAGGTCCGGGACGTGCCCCCTACGAGCGCCAACAATGATCAAGCGTCCCTGACGCGTTTCGTGATACTCCTCAGAGGGACTTGAAATATCTTAGTGCTGGATGCCGGTCCGACTATAAAGGCAACGGACACGGTATAGGTTTACTTGCACTAAGGGCTTGTAGGTAAACAGTGGACCAAATGCTGTCAGCAGATGTCCTGAAAACTTAACTGCGGGTCACCGGTCACGGTGGTGGACCTGGTGACCTCCTATATGCAGGCTGGCATAGTGAGCGTGCCAGACGGAGATAACTTCCGTCTATTTAAACCTCGTGACCCCGCCCAACTGCAATATGATTGGACGCAACTACCTTGTCACAAGACTCGTATTGGTCCGTACGCGGGGCGCCCCAGCCGCTGGATGAGGCGGACCGCGACGGAAACCAAGCTGTTGAAACCTCGGACCGTAAAGAGGACAGCGCCGGGCTTGGCAAGGACACAGTACGCATGCGCAAGGTAAGGAGGGGGGGGGGGCGGGTTAAAGTAGTCATCGTTGCCAAAGCGACATGTGGATGCCCATCTCCTGTAGGCGTGATTACCACTTATGCTGTGGTGATTTAATCGTGAGGGACCGACGGACTCAGGTAAAAGAAGAAGGGTGCCGAATGTCGACACAAGATAGATAAAATACGATACTCAAAGTCTAGGAAGGTACATGATAATCAGAATGTAACAAGTGACAAGTATTGAGATATACGACCTATATTGCACATAACTAATAGACATCCCATGGGGACATTAGGTCTAAAGGATAAAATATGCATATATACCATAACATGTAATAACCCCTACGTCCAGGTGCACAGGTAGCAAATCAAATTAAAGAAACGGAGTAAATGACAATTGTTCATTTAAGCCCATGGGGTACACGGTATTCAGGGTAAATATCCACCTGGCTTCCTTCTGGAGAATAATCTTGTCCCAATTTCCCCCTCTTAGAGGGGGGGGGGACATGCTCAATACCCATGAATCGTAACACAGAGGCATCCCCGTTGTGATGCAATGTGACGTGGTTTGACAATGGTTTATCGCGTCCATGTTGGATGTCGCCCAGATGTTCCCCTACTCTTCTTCTGAACTCCCTAAAAGTTTTTCCCACATATTCTAAACCGCAGTCACAGGTTACCTTGTAGATGACCCCGTAACACTTGCAGTTAATATAGTCCCGGATTTTATAGGTTTTGCCTGTGACATTACTGGTGAATGTTTTACCAGTTAGGATATATGGGCAAGCGACACAGCCTCCACATTTGAAACTCCCCAACGGGCGTCTGTCCAACCAAGTCCCTTGGGGCTTGGGAGGAACAAAATGGCTCTTCACCACCCTGTCCTTAATGGAACGCGTTTTACGGAATGTGATGGAGGGTGTAGGTCCCACAAGGGTCCTCAAATCTTGGTCCATCAGCAGTATGGGCCAATGTTTTTCCAAGATGGCTCGAGCTTCCCTTGAGCCGTTATCAAAAGAAGCAACCATGCGGAATTTGGTGTCCGCTTCCCTATCAGTTTGTTTCGAAGGGACCTTATCCGGTCCTTAGAGAAGCCTACCAAAGCAGCCTTAAGGCCAACCGCACTGACCTCCTACAGGGCCCTTCGAAACAAACTGATAGGGAAGCGGACACCAAATTCCGCATGGTTGCTACTTTTGATAACGGCTCAAGGGAAGCTCGAGCCATCTTGGAAAAACATTGGCCCATACTGCTGATGGACCAAGATTTGAGGACCCTTGTGGGACCTACACCCTCCATCACATTCCGTAAAACGCGTTCCATTAAGGACAGGGTGGTGAAGAGCCATTTTGTTCCTCCCAAGCCCCAAGGGACTTGGTTGGACAGACGCCCGTTGGGGAGTTTCAAATGTGGAGGCTGTGTCGCTTGCCCATATATCCTAACTGGTAAAACATTCACCAGTAATGTCACAGGCAAAACCTATAAAATCCGGGACTATATTAACTGCAAGTGTTCCGGGGTCATCTACAAGGTTACCTGTGACTGCGGTTTAGAATATGTGGGAAAAACTTTTAGGGAGTTCAGAAGAAGAGTAGGGGAACAACTGGGCGACATCCAACATGGACGCGATAAACCATTGTCAAACCACGTCACATTGCATCACAACGGGGATGCCTCTGTGTTACGATTCATGGGTATTGAGCGTGTCCCCCCCCCTCTAAGAGGGGGAAATTGGGACAAGATTATTCTCCAGAAGGAAGCCAGGTGGATATTTACCCTGAATACCGTGTACCCCATGGGCTTAAATGAACAATTGTCATTTACTCCGTTTCTTTAATTTGATTTGCTACCTGTGCACCTGGACGTAGGGGTTATTACTAGAGATGAGCGAGCACTAAAATGCTCGGGTACTCGTTATTCGAGACGAACTTTTCCCGATGCTCGAGTGCTCGTTTCGAGTAACGAGCCCCATTGAAGTCAATGGGAGACTCGAGCATTTTTCAAGGGGACCAAGGCTCTGCACAGGGAAGCTTGGCCAAACACCTGGGAACCTCAGAAAAGGATGGAAACACCACGGAAATGGACAGGAAACAGCAGGGGCAGCATGCATGGATGCCTCTGAGGCTGCTTAATCGCACCATTATGCCAAAATTATGGGCAACAGCATGGCCATGACAGAGTGACCGAATGAGGCTAGATAGCATCTAAAACATCCAATAATTGACCCTGACACTATAGGGGATGGCATGCAGAGGCAGCGGCAGCGGCAGCAGCGGCAGGCTAGAGAGTGTCATGGCAACATACCCTAAATGGACTCAGGCTTCAAACCAATGGGTGGCAGAGAGGAACCAAAGGAGGTGAGCAAGAAGCGCTCAAATAATATCGGTACATGATAAAAGTTTGCCAGTATATTTTGTGGATTACACAGCAGGGTGGCGACAAAGTTAACATGGAAGCCATGAAAACAACCCAAAATTCTGCCTGACACAGCTCGTTTGATAAGGGGACCATGTATGGAGGCAGTGAACTAGTAGTAGATTAAAGGTGCTGCAGTTAAAACTATGTTAGTTGGACCTTGGCATGGAGCTGGCGCTCCGCTGCCAGGCAAGCTTTCGCCAGTCCAAGCCCCTGTCTCTAGGCTACTCCCCAAACAGCACTTCTAAGAACCTTTTGTATAAGATCAAGTGTAGTAGCGTTCTTATAAGTTTGGGATATGGCGGGTGAGGGGAATGTAAACAGATGCGCAAGAAGCGCTGAAATAATATCGGTAAATGATAAAAGTTTGCCAGTATATTTTGTGGATTACACAGCAGGGTGGCGACAAAGTTAACAAGTTTGATGTGGAATGCCCTGTAATAGCTCTTGGGCGGTGTGCCTTTTATCGCCTAGGCTCAGCAGTTTGAGCACCGCCTGCTGTCGCTTAGCGACGGCACTGCTGCTGTGCCTAGAGCTACCGACTGATGGCGCCATGCCCACGGATGGTAATTCGGAGGAGGAGGAGGAGGTGGAGGAGGGGTGGGAGGAGGAAGAGGTATAGTAGGCCTTTTTTAGACCTGGACCGAGGTAGGCCCCGCAATCCTCTGCGTCGGCAGTATATGACCAGCCCCAGGGTCAGACTCGGTCCCAGCCTGCTCCAAGTTAAGTGTAGTAGCGTTCTTATAAGTTTGGGATATGGCGGGTGAAGGGAATGTAAACAGATGTGCAAGAAGCGCATGATGCGCATGGAGCTGGCGCTCCGCTGCCAGGCGAGCTTTCGCCAATCCAAGCCCCTGTCTCTAGGCTACTCCCCAAACAGCACTTCTAAGAACCTTTTGTATAAGATCAAGTGTAGTAGCGTTCTTATAAGTTTGGGATATGGCGGTGAGAGGAATGTAAACAGATGCGCATGGAGCTGGCGCTCCGCTGCCAGGCGAGCTTTCGCCAATCCAAGCCCCTGTCTCTAGGCTACTCCCCAAACAGCACTTCTAAGAACCTTTTTTGTAAGATCAAGTGTAGTAGCGTTCTTATAAGTTTGGGATATGGCGGTGAGGGGAATGTAAACAGATGCGCAAGAAGCGCATGATGCGCATGGAGCTGGCGCTCCGCTGCCAGGCGAGCTTTCGCCAATCCAAGCCCCTGTCTCTAGGCTACTCCCCAAACAGCACTCCTAAGAACCTTTTGTATAAGATCAAGTGTAGTAGCGTTCTTATAAGTTTGGGATATGGCGGGTGAGGGGAATGTAAACAGATGCGCAAGAAGCGCATGATGCGCATGGAGCTGGCGCTCCGCTGCCAGGCGAGCTTTCGCCAATCCAAGCCCCTGTCTCTAGGCCACTCCCCAAACAGCACTTCTAAGAACCTTTTGTATAAGATCAAGTGTAGTAGCGTTCTTATAAGTTTGGGATATGGCGGTGAGGGGAATGTAAACAGATGCGCAAGAAGCGCATGATGCGCATGGAGCTGGCGCTCCGCTGCCAGGCGAGCTTTCGCCAATCCAAGCCCCTGTCTCTAGGCTACTCCCCAAACAGCACTTCTAAGAACCTTTTGTATAAGATCAAGTGTAGTAGCGTTCTTATAAGTTTAGGATATGGCGGTGAGAGGAATGTAAACAGATGCGCATGGAGCTGGCGCTCCGCTGCCAGGCGAGCTTTCGCCAATCCAAGCCCCTGTCTCTAGGCTACTCCCCAAACAGCACTTCTAAGAACCTTTTTTGTAAGATCAAGTGTAGTAGCGTTCTTATAAGTTTGGGATATGGCGGTGAGGGGAATGTAAACAGATGCGCAAGAAGCGCATGATGCGCATGGAGCTGGCGCTCCGCTGCCAGGCGAGCTTTCGCCAATCCAAGCCCCTGTCTCTAGGCTACTCCCCAAACAGCACTCCTAAGAACCTTTTGTATAAGATCAAGTGTAGTAGCGTTCTTATAAGTTTGGGATATGGCGGGTGAGGGGAATGTAAACAGATGCGCAAGAAGCGCATGATGCGCATGGAGCTGGCGCTCCGCTGCCAGGCGAGCTTTCGCCAATCCAAGCCCCTGTCTCTAGGCCACTCCCCAAACAGCACTTCTAAGAACCTTTTGTATAAGATCAAGTGTAGTAGCGTTCTTATAAGTTTGGGATATGGCGGGTGAGGGGAATGTAAACAGATGCGCAAGAAGCGCATGATGCGCATGGAGCTGGCGCTCCGCTGCCAGGCGAGCTTTCGCCAATCCAAGCCCCTGTCTCTAGGCTACTCCCCAAACAGCACTTCTAAGAACCTTTTGTATAAGATCAAGTGTAGTAGCGTTCTTATAAGTTTAGGATATGGCGGGTGAGGGGAATGTAAACAGATGCGCAAGAAGCGCATGATGCGCATGGAGCTGGCGCTCCGCTGCCAGGCGAGCTTTCGCCAATCCAAGCCCCTGTCTCTAGGCTACTCCCCAAACAGCACTTCTAAGAACCTTTTATATAAGATCAAGTGTAGTAGCGTTCTTATGAGTTTAGGATATGGCGGGTGAGGGGAATGTAAACAGATGCGCAAGAAGCGCTGAAATAATATCCGTAAATGGTAAAAGTTTGCCAGTGTATTTTGTGGATAACACAGCAGGGTGGCGACAAGGTTAACAACTTTGATGTGGAATCCATGAAAACAACCCAAATTTCGGCCTGACACACCTCGTTTGATAAAGGGACGATGTATGGAGGCAGCTATATAAACGACTTTTGGAGGTAGCAATGGAGACAACGTGTGGAGGCTGCTATGGAGACAATTCAATTTGGATAGTGCCTGTATGTGGCAGTCCAAAAAAGTTTTCAAACCAGAGGAGCAGGTAGGTGGCCCTCCAGAAAAATGGAATAGATTGAGTGCCTGTATGTGGCAGTCCAAAAAAGTTTTCAAACCAGAGGAGCAGTTAGGTGGCCCTCCAGAAAAATGGAATAGATTGAGTGCCTGTATGTGGCAGTCCAAAAAAGTTTTCAAACCAGAGGAGCAGGTAGGTGGCCCTCCAGAAAAATGGAATAGATTGAGTGCCTGTATGTGGCAGTCCAAAAAAGTTTTCAAACCAGAGGAGCAGGTAGGTGGCCCTCCAGAAAAATGGAATAGATTGAGTGCCTGTATGTGGCAGTCCAAAAAAGTTTTCAAACCAGAGGAGCAGGTAGGTGGCCCTCCAGAAAAATGGAATAGATTGAGTGCCTGTATGTGGCAGTCCAAAAAATTGTTTAAAACAGAGGACCGGGTCGGTGGCCCTCCAGAAAAATTAAATGCATAAAGTACTATAGGTAGAGCCAGTGGGCCCTGTCAAAAAATAGCCAGTTTCCTCTGCTTTACTGTACAAAGAGCAGGAGAAGGAGGAAAATGAGGAGGAGGAGGAGGAGTGGATAAATTATTCAGGTTGAGCTTCCTTCACCTGCTGGAGATTGGAAATTAGGAGAAATCCATGCTTTATTCATCTTGATAAGCGTCAGCCTGTCAGCGCTGTCAGTCGACAGGCGTGTACGCTTATCGGTGATGATGCCACCAGCTGCACTGAAAACCCGCTCGGACAAGACGCTAGCGGCAGGGCAGGCAAGAACCTCCAAGGCGTACAGCGCCAGTTCGTGCCACATGTCCAGCTTTGAAACCCAGTAGTTGTAGGGAGCTGTGTGATCATTTAGGACGATGGTATGGTCAGCTACGTACTCCCTCACCATCTTTCTGTAAAGATCAGCCCTACTCTGCCGAGACTGGGGACAGGTGACAGTGTCTTGCTGGGGTGACATAAAGCTGGCAAAAGCCTTGTAAAGCGTACCCTTGCCAGTACTGGACAAGCTGCCTGCTCGCCTACTCTCCCTCGCTACTTGTCCCGCAGCACTACGCACTCTGCCGCTAGCGCTGTCAGAAGGGAAATACTGTTTCAGCTTGTGCACCAGGGCCTGCTGGTATTCATGCATTCTCACACCCCTTTCCTCTCCAGGGATGAGAGTGGAAAGATTTTGCTTGTACCGTGGGTCCAGGAGAGTGAACACCCAGTAATCGGTGCTGGAATAAATTCTTTGAACGCGAGGGTCACGGGATAGGCAGCCTAGCATGAAATCTGCCATATGCGCCAGAGTACGAACGCGTAAGAATTCGCTCCCCTCACTGGCCTGACTGTCCATTTCCTCCTCCTCCAACTCCTCCAATTCCTCTTCTTCTGCCCATACACGCTCAACAGTGAAGGACTCAACAATGGTCCCCTCTTGTGTCTCGCCAACATTCTCCTCCTCTTCCTCCTCCACCTCCACCTCCTCCGATATGCGCTGAGAAACAGACCTAAGGGTGCTTTGGCTATCAACAAGGGAATCTTCTTCCCCCGTCTCTTGTGAGGAGCGCAAAGCTTCCGACTTCATGCTGACCAAAGAGTTTTTCAACAGGCCAAGCAGCGGGATGGTGAGGCTGATGATGGCGGCATCGCCACTGACCATCTGTGTTGACTCCTCAAAGTTACTCAGCACCTGACAGATATCAGACATCCACGTCCACTCCTCATTGTAGACTTGAGGAAGCTGACTGACCTGACTACCAGTTCTGGTGGAAGTTGACATCTGGCAGTCTACAATCGCTCGGCGCTGCTGGTAAACTCTGGATAACATGGTCAGTGTTGAATTCCACCTCGTGGGCACGTCGCACAACAGTCGGTGAGCGGGCAGTTGGAGGCGGCGCTGCGCTGCCCTGAGAGTGGCAGCATCTGTGCTGGACTTCCTGAAATGCGCACAGATGCGGCGCACCTTCGTGAGCAAATCAGACAGATTGGGGTATGTCTTGAGGAAACGCTGAACTATAAGATTTAACACATGGGCCAGGCATGGCACATGTGTCAGTCTGCCGAGTTGCAGAGCCGCCACCAGGTTACGGCCGTTGTCACACACAACCATGCCTGGCTTCAGGTTCAGCGGTGCCAGCCACAGATCAGTCTGCGCCGTGATGCCCTGTAATAGTTCTTGGGCGGTGTGCCTTTTATCGCCTAGGCTCAGCAGTTTGAGCACCGCCTGCTGTCGCTTAGCGACGGCACTGCTGCTGTGCCTAGAGCTACCGACTGATGGCGCCATGCCCACGGATGGTCGTTCGGAGGAGGAGGTGGAGGAGGGGTGGGAGGAGGAGGAGGCATAGTAGGCCTCAAACACCTGGACCGAGGTAGGCCCCGCAATCCTCGGCGTCGGCAGTATATGACCAGCCGCAGGGTCACACTCGGTCCCAGCCTCCACCAAGTTAACCCAATGTGCCGTCAGAGATATATAGTGGCCCTGCCCGGCAGCACTCGTCCACGTGTCCGTGGTCAGGTGGACCTTGTCAGAAACGGCGTTGGTCAGGGCACGGATTATGTTGTCTGACACGTGCTGGTGCAGGGCTGGGACGGCACATCGGGAAAAGTAGTGGCGGCTGGGGACCGAATACCGAGGGGCGGCCGCCGCCATGAGGCTGCGAAAGGCCTCGGTCTCTACTAGCCTATAGGGCAGCATCTCCAGGCTTAGCAATCTGGAGATGTGCACATTAAGGGCTTGGGCGTGCGGGTGGGTTGCACTATATTTGCGTTTCCGCTCCAGCGTCTGGGGTATGGAGAGCTGAACGCTGGTGGATGCTGTGGAGGATCGTGGAGGCGACGATGGGGTTTTTGTGGCAGGGTCCTGGGCAGGGGGCTGACTATCAGCTGACACAGGGGAAGGAGCAGTGGTGTGCACGGCCGGAGGTGAACGCGCTTGTTGCCACTGAGTGGGGTGTTTAGCATTCATATGCCTGCGCATACTGGTGGTAGTTAAGCTAGTAGTGGTGGAACCCCTGCTGATCCTGGTTTGGCAAATGTGGCAAACCACAGTCCGTCGGTCATCCGGTGTTTCCTTAAAGAACCTCCAGACTTCTGAAAATCTAGCCCTCGCCGCAGGAGCCCTTGCCACGGGAGCTTCACTAGTTGACACATTTGGCGCTGATGCACCAGCTCTGGCCCTGCCTCTCCGTCTGGCCCCACCACTGCCTCTTCCAACCTGTTCTGGTCGAGGACTCTCCTCCGTCTCAGAAGCACTGTGTTCACCCGGCCTCTCAACCCAGCTTGGGTCTGTCACCTCATCATCCTCCGATCCCTCAGTCTGCTCCCCCCTCGGACTTCCTGCCCTGACAACAACTTCCCCACTGTCTGACAACCGTGTCTCCTCATCGTCGGACACCTCTTTACACACTTCTTCCAGTACGTCAACAAGGTCATCATCACCCACAGACTGCGACTGGTGGAAAACCTGGGCATCGGAAAATTGCTCATCAGCAACCGGACAAGTGGTTTGTGACTGTGGGAATGGTCCAGAAAACAGTTCCTCAGAGTATGCCGGTTGAAATGGCAAATTTTGCTGGGAGGGGGCAGACTGGGGGGGAGGAGGCTGAGGTGCAGGAGCTGGAGGAGTGCCGATTTCGGTGACATGGGTGGACTGCGTGGAAGACTGACTGGTGGACAAATTGCTCGAAGCATTGTCGGCAATCCACGACATCACCTGTTCGCACTGTTCTGGCCTCAACAGTGCTCTACCACGATTCCCAGTAACTTCAGACATGAACCTAGGGAGTGTAGCTCTGCGGCGTTCCCCTGCTCCCTCATAAGCAGGTGGTGTCTCACCCCGCCCAGGACCACGGCCTCTGACCCCTGCAGTAGTTGGACGCCCACGTCCCCGCCCTCGTCCTCTACCCCTAGTCCTCGGGTTAAACATTTTGAAAATGAGAGTTATAACTTGAATTTTTTTTTTTACTTTTTTTTTTTTGTGTTTTTTAGTTTTTAAAACCAAACGATGCTATCCTATTGCTATGGCTATTTTATAGCCAAGTATGAAAGCACACTGCTATGCCAGATGAGATGACGCTGAGTTATGAAAAAAATAAACGTAAAATAAAAAAGGAAATGGCAGACTGTGCCTAATTGAAATACAACCCCGGGCCCTAATAAATTTTCCCACTTCGGTCTTTGCGATGGATATGTGCGTCACTAAAACACAGTGGTCGCAAGTCTGACTCCAAATTGCTCACAATTTACTAGTAGATGCACTGCAACAACTACAGCCACCAGCAGATCAACCAGAAATCAAATATATATAACGCTACTGTAGGCGTAATTAAGCCGTTTGTATTCTCCTATGGCTATTTTCTAGCCAAGTATTACAGCACACTACTATGCCAGATGAGATGACGCTGAGTTATGAAAAAAATAAACGTAAAATAAAAAAGGAAATGGCAGACTGTGCCTAATTGAAATACAACCCCGGGCCCTAATAAATTTTCCCACTTCGGTCTTTGCGATGGATATGTGCGTCACTAAAACACAGTGGTCGCAAGTCTGACTCCAAATTGCTCACAATTTACTAGTAGATGCACTGCAACAACTACAGCCACCAGCAGATCAACCAGAAATCAAATATATATAACGCTACTGTAGGCGTAATTAAGCCGTTTGTATTCTCCTATGGCTATTTTCTAGCCAAGTATTACAGCACACTACTATGCCAGATGAGATGACGCTGAGTTATGAAAAAAATAAACGTAAAATAAAAAAGGAAATGGCAGACTGTGCCTAATTGAAATACAACCCCGGGCCCTAATAAATTTTCCCACTTCGGTCTTTGCGATGGATATGTGCGTCACTAAAACACAGTGGTCGCAAGTCTGACTCCAAATTGCTCACAATTTACTAGTAGATGCACTGCAACAACTACAGCCACCAGCAGATCAACCAGAAATCAAATATATATAACGCTACTGTAGGCGTAATTAAGCCGTTTGTATTCTCCTATGGCTATTTTCTAGCCAAGTATTACAGCACACTACTATGCCAGATGAGATGACGCTGAGTTATGAAAAAAATAAACGTAAAATAAAAAAGGAAATGGCAGACTGTGCCTAATTGAAATACAACCCCGGGCCCTAATAAATTTTCCCACTTCGGTCTTTGCGATGGATATGTGCGTCACTAAAACACAGTGGTCGCAAGTCTGACTCCAAATTGCTCACAATTTACTAGTAGATGCACTGCAACAACTACAGCCACCAGCAGATCAACCAGAAATCAAATATATATAACGCTACTGTAGGCGTAATTAAGCCGTTTGTATTCTCCTATGGCTATTTTCTAGCCAAGTATTACAGCAGACTACTATGCCAGATGAGATGACGCTGAGTTATGAAAAAAATAAACGTAAAATAAAAAAGGAAATGGCAGACTGTGCCTAATTGAAATACAACCCCGGGCCCTAATAAATTTTCCCACTTCGGTCTTTGCGATGGATATGTGCGTCACTAAAACACAGTGGTCGCAAGTCTGACTCCAAATTGCTCACAATTTACTAGTAGATGCACTGCAACAACTACAGCCACCAGCAGATCAACCAGAAAACAAATATATATAACGCTACTGTAGGCGTAATTAAGCCGTTTGTATTCTCCTATGGCTATTTTCTAGCCAAGTATTACAGCACACTACTATGCCAGATGAGATGACGCTGAGTTATTAAAACAATAAACGTAAAATAAAAAGAAACTGGCAGACTGTGCCTAATTCTACTCAAACCCCTAATAAATTTTCCCACTTTGGTGTTTGAGGTGGATATGTGTGTCACTAAGAGCTAAACACAACGGTAGCAAGTCCCCCTGCTAATTCCTCACAATATGGTACTAGCTGCAAATAAAAAATAAAAAAAATTATAACGTTATTGTAGCCCTAAGAAGGGCTGTTGGGTTCTTTTAGAATCACTCCTGCCTAACAGTAAGCTAATAGAACACCCTAACGCTTTCCCTGACCAGCAGCAGCTCTCTCCCTAGCGGCATCCAGACAGAGAATGATCCGAGCAGCGCGGGCAGCGGCTAGTCTATCCCAGGGTCACCTGATCTGGCCAGCCAACCACTGCTATCTACGTGTAAGGGTACCACGTCATGCTGGGTGGAGTGCAGAGTCTCCTGGCTTGTGATTGGCTCTGTTTCTGGCCGCCAAAAAGCAAAACGGCGGGAGCTGCCATTTTCTCGAGCGGGCGAAATACTCGTCCGAGCAACGAGCAGTTACGAGTACACTAATGCTCGATCGAGCATCAAGCTCGGACGAGTATGTTCGCTCATCTCTAGTTATTACACGTTATGGTATATATACATATTTTATCCTTTAGACCTAATGTCCCCATGGGATGTCTATTAGTTATGTGCAATATAGGTCGTATATCTCAATACTTGTCACTCGTTACATTCTGATTATCATGTACCTTCCTAGACTTTGAGTATCGTATTTTATCTATCTTGTGTCGACATTCGGCACCCTTCTTCTTTTACCTGAGTCCGTCGGTCCCTCACGATTAAATCACCACAGCATAAGTGGTAATCACGCCTACAGGAGATGGGCGTCCACATGTCGCTTTGGCAACGATGACTACTTTAACCCGCCCCCCCCTCCTTACCTTGCGCATGCGCACTGTGTCCTTGCCAAGCCTGGCGCTGTCCTCTTTACGGTCCGAGGTTTCAACAGCTTGGTTTCCGTCGCGGTCCGCCTCATCCAGCGGCTGGGGCGCCCCGCGTACGGACCAATACGAGTCTTGTGACAAGGTAGTTGCGTCCAATCATATCGCAGTTGGGCGGGGTCACGAGGTTTAAATAGGCGGAAGTTATCTCCGTCTGGCGCGCTCACTATGCCAGCCTGCATATAGGAGGTCACCAGGTCCACCACCGTGACCGGTGACCCGCAGTTAAGTTTTCAGGACATCTGCTGACAGCATTTGGTCCACTGTTTACCTACAAGCCCTTAGTGCAAGTAAACCTATACCGTGTCCGTTGCCTTTATAGTCGGACCGGCATCCAGCACTAAGATATTTCAAGTCCCTCTGAAGAGTATCACGAAACGCGTCATGGACGCTTGATCATTGTTGGCGCTCGTAGGGGGCACGTCCCGGACCTATAGGGATAGCTGTGGACTGCCCTTGTCAGGGCGGGAGTTCTGTGGGTCCACTAGGGTGAGTTCCCCCTCCCCCTTCTTAGGTACCCCTACCTCTGGCCCGTTGATGCAACTTACGTCCGAATCACGGTAAGACGACTGTTTTTCATTTACAAGTGTCTTTACTGGACGGTGCACCATCTATATACTTTGGAGTATCTATCTTCTGCGCATAGTGTCCCATTTAGATGACTGGGTAGGTGACACTTTACAACATGTTTTTTATATAATTATTATTAAAAGTTATATTTTAATGTTTACACACTCACTTTCTCCTTGAGCTTATTCCATGGCCTAAGTGTATAACTTTACCTTTATCTACATTTAACCTCATCAACCATTTCTCTGCCCACTCCTAAGCTTCAACAAATCCCTCTGTAATGCTAAACTATCGACCTCAGTATTTATTACTTTACACAGCTTAGTATCATCTCCAAATATTAAAACTTGACTGTGTAAACCCACTACAAGGTCATTAATTATAATTTTTAAAAAGAAGTGGCCCCAATACTGACCCCTGTGGCACTCCATTGGTAACGTCAACACAATCTGAGAATGTGCCATTAATGACGACCCTCACTAAGCCAATTACTTACCCAAATACACAGATTTTCCCCTAGTCCCAGCAGTCTCATTTTATGTAAAAACCTTTTATGCGGCACAGTGTCAAATGCCTTTGAAAAGCCAAGAAATACAACATCCACAGCATCCCCCACATCCAGTCTGGAACTTACTACCTCGTAGCTGACGCTGGGTTATAAGGTAATGTACAGTGAGATACTCCAGGTTAGCATCTCTTACAAACCCCTCAAATATTTTCCCCACCACAGAAGTGATACTCACAGGTCTGTAGTTTCCAGGATCGTTTTTTGATCCTTTTTTGTATACTGGTACCACATTTGCAATGCGCCAGTCCTGTGGAACATAACCAGTCCTCAGTGAATCTTCAAATATTAAAAATAATGGTCTGTCAATCATGGTGCATAGTTCATGTAGAACCCGGGGGTGTATGCCATCTGGCCCCAATGATTTATCTATCTTAGTGGTTGCGAGGCTTCGCCGTACCTCTACCTATGTTAAACTCTTGACATTCCAAAGAGAATTTACATCATTCCTCATTGTGTCTTCCACCAGGGGATTTTTCTGGGTAAAGACAATCGGGAAGGAGACATTCAGTAGATTGTCCATTTCCTCATCTCCTTCCAACATGACCCCCATGTTATTCCTAGGAGGGCCCACACTCTCCGTTTCTAGTTTCTTATCATTTATATTGTCACAGGTGTCCCTGCGATCCTGGTCACGGATCACGGGCACACCCGTGCTCCTCTCTGTGGCGGCATCCCTGCCCCATCCCCGGACTTACCTATCCTGGCTCCTGGTCACCGGCGTGCAGGCCGTACGTCTCCTGGCCTCCAGGGCGCACGCCCCCGCACCTAGGGCGCGCATGCGCTGACTCCTCAGAACTTAAAGGGCCAGCAAGATGCTCCATTGGTGCTGGTCACTTCCAGGTTTCCTATATAACCCTGCCGGGTCTTCTAGTCCTCCCAACTGAAGTGGAGGCTTCCTGAGTGTATCCCAAGGTCTCGTTACTGTGTGTATCCCAAAGTCCCGTTCCTGTGTGTATCCTGAGGTCCCGTTCCTGTGTGTATCCTGTGGTCCATGTCCGGTGTTCCATATCCTGTGGTCTTTGTCCGGTGGTCCGTATCCTGTGGTCCGTGTCCGGTGGTCCGTATCCTGTGATCTGTGTCCGGTGGTCTGTATCCTGTGGTCCGTGTCTGGTGCTCCGTATCCTGTGGTCCGTGTCCGGTGGTCTGTATCCTGAGGTCCATGTCTGGTGGTCCGTATCCTATGGTTCATATCTTGTAGTCCGTATCCTGTGGTCCATATCCTGTGGTCCGTTCCCATATGACTGTGCTCCTGCTGTTATGATTTAAGGTAGCTTTTCAGATTCTATATTAAAGCACATGATTTTAGAGTGTGGGGTGGTTTAGAATGATACGCATTCATCAGGAAACTATTAAAGCTTCTATGTTTCTGTCGCAGAAAAACTAAAATAATCACAATTTCTTGCACACTGCGAGATGCATCTTGATTAGAAAAGAGCTAGCACTAAAATGCTAGGGTGCTCGTTATTCGAGACAAACTTTTCCCGATGCTCGAGTGCTCGTCTCGAATAACGAACCCCATTGAAGTCAATGGGAGACTCGAGCATTTTTCAAAGGGACCAAGGGGCTTGGCCAAACACCTTGAAACCTCAGAAAATGATGGAAACACCCCTGAAATGGACAGGAAACAGCAGGGGCAGCATGCCAAAATTATGGGCAACAGCATGGCGATGACAGAGTGACCAAATGAGGCTAGATAGCATCTAAAACATCCAATAATTGACCCTGACACTATAGAAGACGTCATGCAGAGGCAGCGGCAGCAGCGGCAGGCTAGAGAGTGGCATGGTGACATATCCCAAATGGACTCAGGCTTCAAACCAATTAAAAAAATTCCTTTTGGCGAGGATAACGTGTAGCACTGTATGTATCAGTATTTTGCCTGGTTAAGGCGGCAGAGAGGAACCAATGGAGGTGAGAAAAAGGGGACGACATGTGGAGGCAGCCATGGAGACGACTTCCATGATTAAGAGCGACAGTATGGGGCATCCATATTGCGCTGCTACGATTGAAACTTCAGGTCTCCAGCATGGCGGCGACAAATGCGCCGAGTTCCATTATGCATCTGGTGAAACACCTGAAAATTCTGCCTGACACAGCTCGTTTGATAAGGGGATGATGTGCTGTATTTCCATTCGCACTCCAGCGTCTGGGGTATAGAGAGTTGAAAGTTGCGCATGCAGACATTGGTGAAAACTGTGGAGGATCATGGAGGCGAAATGGACAGGAAACAACAGGGGCAGTATGCATGGATGCCTCTGAGGCTGCCTAATCTTGGGATGGAGCTGGCTGTCCGCTGCCAGGCGAGCTTTCTCCTGTCCAAGCCCCTGCCTCTCGGCTACTCCCCACCCAAAATTGGCCTGGGGGCCAGAAGCGTTTACTTTGAAAAAATTATCATTTTCAAAGCAGGCGGGGTCATTTGAATATTTCATCTAGGAATAATGGAATAGCATAGCAGTTCTATTTTTAATTTTTTTCGAACATGGTTCCATGATTAAGAGTGACTGTATGGGACATCCATATTCTGCTGCTATGATTGAAACTTCAGGTCTCCAGCATGGCGCGACAGATGGACCAAGTTCCATTATATATCTGGTGAAACACCCGAAAATTCTGCTTGACACAGCTCGTTGCTAAGGGGACGATGTGCTGTATTTCCTCTTGCGCTCCAGCGTCTGGGGCATAGACAGTTAAACGCTGTGCATGGAGACATTGGTGGATGCTGTGGAGGATTGTGGAGGCGAAATGGACAGGAAACAGCAGGGGCAGCATGCATGGATGCCTCTGAGGCTGCCTAATATTGGGATGGAGCTGGCCGTCCGCTGCCAGGCGAGCTTACGCCTGTCCAATCCCCTGCCTCTGGGCTCCTCCCCACCCAAAATGGGCCTGGGGGCCGGAAGCAATTACTTTGAAAAAATTATAATTTTCAAAGCAGGCGGGAGCTACAAACAGCACTTCTAAGAACCTTTTGTATAAGATAAAGTGTGGTCCTGTTCTTATAAGTAATTGGCCTGGTTATGACAGGGGAGGGGAACGAAAACAGATCTGCAAGAAGCGCTGAAATAATATCGGTCAATGATAAAAGATTGGTGGTATATTTTGTGGATAACACAGCAGGGTGGCGACAAAGTTAACAAGTTTGATGTGGAAGCCGTTAAAACAACCCAACATTCTGCCTGACACAGCTCGTTTGCTAAGGGGACAATGTATGGAGGCAGCTATATGGACAACTTTTGGAGGCAGCTATGGAGATGATGTGTGGAGGTAGCAATGGAGACAATGTATGGGGGCAGCTATAAAGACGATGTGTGGAGGCTGCTATGGAGACAATTAAATTTGGATAGTGCCTGTATGTGTTAGTCCAAAAAAGTTTTCAAACCAGAGGACCGGGTAGGTGGCCCTCCAGAAAAATTAAATACATAGAGTACTATAGCTAGAGCCTGTTGGCCCTGGCAAAAAATAGCCAGTTTCCTCTGCTTTAGTGTACAAAGAGGAGGAGAAGGAGGAAAATGAGGAGGAGGAGTGCATACATTCAGGTTGAGCTTCTTTCAACTGGTGGAGAATGGAAATCCTGAGATATCCAGGCTTTATTCATCTTGATAAGCGTCAGCCTGTCAGCGCTGTCAGCGCTGTCAGTCGACAGTCGTGTACGCTTATCGGTGATGATGCCACCAGCTGCACTGAAAACCCGCTCAGACAACACGCTAGCGGCAGGGCAGGCAAGAACCTCCAAGGCGCACAGCGCCAGGTCGTGCCACATGTCCAGCTTTGAAACCCAGTAGTTGTAGGGAGCTGTGTGATCATTTAGGACGACGGTATGGTCAGCTACGTACTCCCTCACCATCTTTCTGTAAAGATCAGCCTTACTCTGCCGAGACTGGGGACAGATGACAGTGTCTTGCTGGGGTGACATAAAACTGTCAAAGGCCTTGTAAAGCGTACCCCTGCCAGTGCTGGAAAAGCTGCCTGCTCGCCTACTCTCCCTCGCTACTTGTCCCGCAGAAGTACGCCCTCTGCCGCTAGCGCTGTCAGAAGGGAAATACTGTTTCAGCTTGTGCACCAGGGCCTGCTGGTATTCATGCATTCTCACACTCCTTTCCTCTCCAGGGGTGAGAGTGGAAAGATTTTGCTTGTACCGTGGGTCCAGGAGAGTGAATACCCAGTAATCGGTGCTGGAATAAATTCTTTGAACGCGAGGGTCACTGGATAGGCAGCCTACTATGAAATCTGCCATATGCGCCAGAGTCCCAACGCGCAAGAATTCACTCCCCTCACTGGCCTGACTCTCCATTTCCTCCAACTCATCCAATTCCTCCTTTTCTGCCCATACACGCTGAACAGTAAAGGACTGAACAATGCTCCCCTCTTCTGTCTCGCCAACATTCTCCTCCTCTTCCTCCTCATCCTCCTCCACCTTCTCCGATAAACGCTGAGAAACAGACCTGAGGGTGGTTTGGCTATCAACAAAGGAATCTTCTTCCCCCGTCTCTTGTGACGAGCGCAAAGCTTCCGACTTCATGCTGACCAGAGAGTTTTTCAACAGGCCAAGCAACGGGACGGTGAGGCTGATGATGGCGGCATCGCCACTGACCATCTGTGTTGACTCCTCAAAGTTACTCAGCACCTGACAGATATCAGACATCCACGTCCACTCCTCATTGTAGACTTGAGGAAGCTGACTGACCTGACTACCATTTCTGGTGGAAGTTGACATCTGGCAGTCTACAATCACTCTGCGCTGCTCGTAAACTCTGGATAACATGGTTAATATTAAATTCCACCTCGTGGGCACGTTCCACAACAGTCGGTGAGAGGGCAGTTGGAGGCGGTGCTGCGCTGCCCTGAGAGGGGCAGCATCTGTGCTGGACTTCCTGAAATGCGCATAGATGCGGCGCACCTTCGTGAGCAAATCAGACAGATTGGGGTATGTCTTGAGGAACCGCTGAACTATAAGATTTAACACATGGGCCTGGCTTCAGGTTCAGCGGTGCCAGCCACAGATCAGTCTGCGCCGTGATGCTTTGTAATAGCTCTTAAGCGGTGTGCCAATTATCGCCTAGGCCCCGCAGTTTGGGCACCGCCTGCTGTCGTTTAGCGACGGCACTGCTGCTGTGCCTAGAGCTACCGACTGATGGCGCCATGCCCACGGATGGTAATTCGGAGGAGGAGGTGGAGGAGAGGTGGGAGGAGGCATAGTAGGCCTGAGAGACCTGGACCGAGGAAGGCCCGGCAATCCTCGGCGTCGGCAGTATATGACCAGCCCCAGGGTCAGACTCGGTCCCAGCCTCCACCAAGTTAACCCAGTGTGCCGTCAGCGATATATAGTGGCCCTGCCCGGGAGCACGCGTCCACGTGTCCGTGGTCAGGTGGACCTTGTCAGAAACGGCGTTAGTCAGGGCACGGATGATGTTGTATGACAAGTGCTAGTGCAGGGCTGGGACGGCACATCGGGAAAAGTAGTGGCGGCTGGGGACCGAATACCAAGGGACGACCGCCGCCATGAGGTTGCGAAAGGCCTCGGTCTCTACCAGCTTATAGGGCAGCATCTCCAGGCTGAGTAATTTGGAGATGTGGACGTTGAGGGCTTGGGCGTGTGGGTGGGTTGCACTGTATTTCCTCTTGCGCTCCTGCGTCTGGGGTATAGACAACTGAACGCTGCGCATGGAGACATTGGTGGATGCTGTGGAAAGGAGGTGTGGTTTTCGCACGGGAGATGTTTGTGCCGGGGACCTGGGCAGGGGGCTGACTAGCAGAGGCAGCAGATGACACTGGGGAAGGAGCAGTGGTGTGCCCGGCCGGAGGTGAACGGCCTTGGTTCCATTGAGTGTGGTGTTTAGCATTCATATGCCTGCGCATACTGGTGGTGGTTAAGCTGGTAGTGGTGGAACCCCTGCTGATCCTGGTGTGGCACAGGTTGCACACCATAGTCCGTCAGTCATCCGGTGTTTCTTTAAAGAACCTCCAGACTTCTGAAAATCTAGCCCTCGCCACTGGAGCTTCACTACGTGAAACATTTGGCGCTGATGCACCAGCTCTGGCCCTGCCTCTCCATCTGGCCCCACCACTGCCTCTTCCAACCTGTTCTCATCGTCTCAAAAACACTGTGTTCACCCGGCCTATCAACCCAGCTTGGGTCTGTCACCTCATCATCCTCCGATCCCTCAGTCTGCTCCCCCCTCGAACTTCCTGCCCTGACAACAACTTCACCACTGTCTGACAATCGTGTCTCCTCATCGTCTGACACCTCTTTACACACTTCTTCCACTACGTCCACAATGTCATCATCACCCACAGTCTGCGACCGGTGGAAAACCTGGGCATCGGAAAATTGCTCAGCAGCAACCGGACAAGTGGTTTGTGACTCTGGGAAGGGTCCAGAAAACAGTTCCTCAGAGTATGCCGGTTCAAATGCCAAATTTCCCTGGGAGGGGGCAGACTGGGGGGAAGGAGGCTGAGGTGGAGGAGCTGGAGGAGTGCTGATTTCGGTGACATGGGTGGACTGCGTGCAAGACTGACTGGTGGACAAATGGCTAGAAGCATTGTCCGCAATCCACGACATCACCTGTTCGCACTGTTCTGGCCTCAACAGTGCTCTACCACGAGTCCCAGTAACGTGAGATATGAACCTCGGGAGTGTAGCTCTGCGGCGTTCTCCTGCTCCCTCATCAGCAGGTGGTGTCTCACCCCGCCCAGGACCACGGCCTCTGACCCCTGCAGTAGTTGAACGCCCACGCCCTCGTCCTCTAACCCTACCCCTAGCCCTCGGGTTCAATATTTTCAAAATTAAAGTGTAAACTGTAATTTTTTTTTGTGTTTTTTTATCTTTGGTGGTTTTTTTTGTTTTTTGTGTTTTTTTTTTTTTTTAACAAAACGATCAGAAGAAATCACACAGCAACCCCAGAAGATGATGATGATTGCTATGGCTAGTTTCTAACCTACACTGACAGCACACGACTGGATTTTGTGCTGTGCCTGTGACTTTTTTGAAAAAAAAAAATCTGCAGACTGGGCCTAATTTAATCAAACCCCTAATAATTTGTCCCACTTAGGTGTTTGAGATGGATATGTGTGTCACTAAGAGCTAAATAGAACGTTCGCAAGTCTCTCTGCAAATTCGTCACAATATGGTACTAGCTGCACTACTAGTGCCAGCAAGGCCAGCCACAAGCAAATAAAAAAAAATAAAATATATAATGCTATTGTAGCCCTAAGAAGGCCTGTTGGGTTGTTGTATGGCTAGCTAGTTTCTAACCTACACTGACAGCACACAACTGGATTTTGTGCTGTGCCTGTGATGACTTTTAGTTTTGAAAAAAAATAAAAGTAAAAAAAAAAAATCGGCAAACTATGCCTAATTCAATCAAACCCCTAATAAATTGTCCCACTTAGGTGTTTGAGATGGATATGTGTGTCACTAAGAGCTAAATAGAACGTTCGCAAGTCTTTATGCAAATTCGTTACAATATGGTACTAGCTGCACAACTAGTGCCAGCAAGGCCAGCCACAAGCAAATAAAAAAAAATATATATATATAACGCTATTGTAGCCCTTAGAAGGCCTGTTGGGTTCTTGTATGGCTAGTTTCTAACCTACACTGACAGCACACAACTGGATTTTGTGCTGTGCCTGTGACTTTAAGTTTAAAAAAAAAAAAATCGGCAGACTGTGCTTAATTCAATCAAACCCCTAATAAATTGTCCCACTTAGGTGTTTTAGATGGATATGTGTGTCACTAAGAGCTAAATAGAACGTTCGCAAGTCTCGCTGCAAATTCGTCACAATATGGTACTAGCTGCACTACTAGTGCCAGCAAGCCCAGCCACAAGCAAAAAAAAATATTCTAGCCCTAACAAGGGCTGTTGGGTTCTTGTAGACTCACTCCTGCCTAACAGTAAGCTAATATAACACCCTAACGCTATCCAGCAGCAGCAGCTCTCTCCCTACCGGCATCCAGACAGAGAAAGATGCGAGCAGCGCGGGCAGGGGCTAGTCTATTCCAAGGTCACCTGATCAGGCCAGCCAACCACTGCTATCGACGTGTAAGTGTACTACGTCATGCTGGGTGGAGTGCAGAGTCTCCTGGCTTGTGATTGGCTCTGTTTCTGGCCGCCAAAAATCAAAACGGCGGGAGATGCCATTTTCTCGAGCTGGCGAAATATTCGTCCGAGCAACGAGCAGTTTTGAGTACGCTAATTTTCGAACGAACATCAAGCTCGGACGAGTGTGTTCGCTCATCTCTAATCTTGATGTATCAACCAAGGCAAGAGGGGGTATGGCTTTTATAATACGCCAGCACAGGAGCGCCTACATTACTATGTACCATAAACAATGGTTATTACTACTATATGTTACTTACTTTATTCACTTTAATAGCACTGCACTACCCTGCTATGAACAGAGCTTCGATTATGGTTATGAGTATAAGGCATGATGAAAGTCATAAACAGCATAGAAAAGCAACATATTTTACACTGAAACTAAAATAACATGTAGACTGTTACTGTTTACTGTTAGACTAATTAAAATATTATTAAAATTACTTTACTTTTAAACATGCCCCCGGTTATAATCGTATGTTGGTCTTTAGATTGTAGAATACCTACATAGTTTTAGAAATGTGTTATTGTAAAAGAGAAAGTTCTCTCTAGACTTTGAAGATTCAGTATGTGACCCTTTCCCATTACCTTGTGTCAGCAACTTTCACTGTATAATGTGTTCATATTAGATTTAGGAGAAATACATCAAAACAGCAGCAAAGACAAAATAAAAAGTGTAACGTCTGCTGTATACAAAGCAGATTCTAAATTCATAGAAATGCCAGTAAGACCTTGAGGGTTGCTCACAGGACTGACCGTAGAGATGGAACCTTGAGTATCAATGACAATGGGGGTCATTTACTAAGGGCCCGATTCGCATTTTTCCCGCCGTGTTACCCGAATATTTCCGATTTGCGCCGATTTCCCCTGAATTGCCCCGGGATTTTGGCGCACGCGATCGGATTGTGGCGCATCGGCACTAGCATGCACGCGATGGAAAATGGGGGGGCGTGGCCGAACGAAGACCCGACGGATTCGGAAAAAACGCCGCATTTAAAACAAAAAATCTGTCGCGGAACTTGCACTTATCTTCACTCAGCCCGAGCCGGTGAACTCCAGTGCGTTCCAATGCTTTTCAGCGCAGCAGCGCCACCTGGTGGACAGCGGAGGAACTACCTTAATAAATCCCGGCCGGACTTGAATCCAGCGCAGAGAACGCACTGCTGGATCGCGAATGGGCCGGGTAATTAAATCTGCCCCAATATCTTGGATAAGTAAGCAATGTGTCAATCTATTTGTAACAGAAAAGTAGTGCACCCCAAAGTTTAGCAAAATTAGTTTGTTAGCTATTTTTTTAGTCTAGTCCAGTGCAGTGCATGTCTGCCAGGGTCATAACTCTGCTCCTCTGTTGTTTCAGATACACTTTCTTATGGTAATTTCAAGCATTTTTATAGCCTAGTGTTCCATTCCAGCACAGTTCTATTGGAGTAAAAACTTTTTCCTCTACAGACAACTGAGTGCTATAGTTACTTGTCACTGCTGTGTTCCAGACTTTGATTCTGATTTCAATTATGCATATACTGGCCCACATTTATTAAAGTGTTTGCGCCAGTTTTCTATCTGACTTTGCACTAGAAAGAACGTGCAAACTGCTTGCACATGTATTTCTAAAGTGTTTGTGCCAGTTTTGTGTCACGCCTGCTATGTATCCAACAAGACAGAAAAATGTGCACCTAAAGGGTTGTGTTAGTGCTTAGTCAGAGTTTGTGCCACATTTATTACTGATGTGCACCACAATTCTGTCTGCACCACAATGCTGCAGCATAAACAAAGTGCACCAAAAAAAAGTTTGGTGCACTCTTCCAGAGCAGTGCAGGGGGCACCAGATTAATGAAGTTTTGATGAATCTTGAGCACTCTGCACACTCTACAGGAAGACAGCACATAGTACAGACTCCACTAGTTTTGATAAATGTGGGCAACTGAGTCTTGGTGGTGACCCCAGGCTTGACTGACTTTGAATTATGCCTGCCCCAACTTAAGGCTTGTATCATCATCATCATATATCATCACCACCATTGAACACCAAATGACCTTACCTTAATCTACATATGACTATTCCATTCCTGACCCATGGTACCTTGCATGAGCATCTAACTAACTTGATCCAGCTATAAACAGTAATCGAGCAAAGATTAGGTGAATATATCCTTTTTATAGTTGAGGCAGGGGTGTAATGATCCCGGTAACAGTTGTCTGACTGCAGCCACAATTATCAGACAAAGCTTAAAACATGTATCTCTTAAGCTTATTTCATTTAAAGAATTTTCCCTGTAGTGATGCAACCAATGATGGGTGGAAGCGGTTTCTGGACACCCTCACAGCAATAAGGGGTTGATGAGATTGGGTTTTAGCAAGACAGCTACCTTCAAATAATATATGATCCCGTTGTAGATTCTCTGTCAGTTTAAATTTATCTAAGACAGTGTTTTAAAAAGTTTCAATATTTCTGTCTTCTGTGATTGTCATGATAATTAGAAGCAATTATTTTGTTAAATAATGACTCTTTTAGAGGAACAAAGAATTAGTCCATTTTCTGCACATAGTAAAAACACCCACAAACCATCAATCATAGAACACAATGAAAGATCCCCACAAAAAGCCAAGAAATTATTGCCGTATAGACACAAGAGAGCTCATACATTGTTTTTAACAGACAAGATTATAAAGTCATTTAATTAATAGAGATTTGTTATTTTCCATAAAACAGAAAGTGAATTAAAAGAAAGTACAGTGATCAAGCAATGCCCCCTGGAAAAAAAGCAAAAAGCAATAAACCGAACAAAGTAAAAAAAAAGTAAATAGATAACTAAAGGTGTAAATATTGTAAAGTAATGAGCATTTCCTTTTTTGCAGTGAAAACACATTGGGATGGTGTTTCATTTATTTTTTTTGTCTATGTGTGGTGTTGTTTTGGCGCAGTTGTGGTGCAAATGCTGTTTTGCGGCCTTCCATTGTGCCAAATGAACATAGGACAGTGCAAAGTCACATTGACATAGAACCTGCTTGTCTCAAATTCATTATTTGCATAGTTGTTTTCACAATAGAACTGAATGCATGAATTGCAACTTTTCATTTAGGTGCAAGTTTTGTTTCATATTGAAGTCAGTCCCCTCCCTGTTGTATGTTTTGTGACTTTTGATGGTTTTTTTGACTTTTTATTTGACTGTCACAAACATCCCACATAGCATCCTACATTTATGAAACTGATGGTAGCAGAACTCCAAAGTCAGGTAAAAAACTGTTGCAAGGAGCCAACTGATGATAAATTATCCCCAGAAATTATATGTGACGTTTCAGCTAAACACACTAGACCATGGTTCGCAGGTATAGAAGAATGCATGTAATAACACCTAGGATTGGTACGTCTATAGCCTGGCATGGGCCTAAACACTATGCTGCCTAAGGTGAGCTATAGAAAGGAGCCCGACTCCACCCCTATAATATATCAGTCTTTTGCTTTATAAGGTAGGTACATCCACATTGACAGGACCTGCTTTGTAGCTGCGGCAAAATTATACCTGCTAGTAGCCTAATGTGTTTAATATATTTTCTGATCACTAATAAAAATCATTCTTTTAGCTCACCCTGTAAGGTGGTCATGGATTATGGATTTTTTCTGTCAGGATAGTCATCACATTGGTTAACCTTTGCCGTTTTCGAAGAAGGAGTTTTGTCATTATTGAATTTCAGGGTTCATCTTTTTTTGATGTCCTGTTTCAGAATGCTATATCTACAATAAGGAATGTCAATATACTAATCTTTTACGAATTGTACAAACTTCTATCAGCCTATTGAGGGATATTGACACATTAGTCTTTTGTACATTCATTTTACCTATTCCCCTTTTTTCACAAAATACAAAAGAAATTCATTTTTACAGTGTAGAGTTTGTTCTGTGAGGCCATAACCATTGTGCCTAGTGTTTACAAGCATGTACACAGGACTCACTGCTAATCATCTACACTTGGAGCTTTGCTTCTATTTGTCTTTTATATTTCTTGAAACACTTTCTTCCTTCCATATCTTTGCCATAATAAACTCCTTCTCAAGAGTATATCATTAGCATGCATTCTCTCCAGCTGTACTCAGATTTTAGCAGGTAATTGATGTAAGGAGTCTTGGATCTGGAAGTCTATAGTCTCATTATGTACAATCCCCATCACTGGGCTCCATCTGTTTTGAATTGTCTTAGATGATTCCCCTTGCATCCTTATGGCTTTGGTTGATGCATGATATAAGCCTTTTAGATGAAGCTTGGTACAAGCCCTGTAGTTCTGGAAATTCCAAGAAAAATGCTTACAACCAGTATATAGTTGTAAAATATTGGGACTTACTTACTAAGGGTCTCGCGATCCGCACTTGGATTTGGATTTTAGAAATTTTTGGGATTTGCGCCGCTGTGACAGGTATTTAACTGGGGATTGTGTCTCACACGATCAGATTGTGGCGCAATTGTGCTGGCTTTCATGCGATAGAAATCGGGGGCCCGGCCGTTGGACGATCCGACTGATTTGGATTGAGCACTTTGGGTGAACTCCGTCGGCCGGTTAAGTAAATGTGCCCCATTGACTTGATACTTACTTATGAAATACGTACATATTTAAAAATACTAATTGCCCACCACTGTGTCAACTGAACTAGGCTGCAGATCCACTTGGGTACTTGGATCTCATCACTTATATATTGCAAATTACAAATAACAGCTATGGGAGACCCTGACAGACTCCATACTATAATAATAATAATTAACACCCTCTGATGTCAGGGGGGCGTCAAATGGGATCTAAACATAGTGGCACCCATATGCAGTGCTGTTTGATGCATTGGTCGAGTATGACCATGGCACCTATCAAGTTAACTGCCATGATCAGTAGCAGCACCGACTGTAGCAGTGAGTCATTTTCTGATGTCACCTTTCCTTTTAGGGCTGAAACGGAATGGTTATAAAATAGTTAAATTCATTGTGGTGCAATAATGCAGAAGGAAATGGCTGCCTCAGTGGTTCCCATCATTACAGCTTTCTTAAAGTCCTAAATGACACATATACAAGTTGACCTATTGTGCAGTAGTCTACAATTGAAGCTACAATGGTGATCGCATTATAACTAAGATATATCATATTTTAGATTTTTGGGGTGAATGCCCTTTGAGTTGGCTGTCTCGAGTAATATTAGCATCTTAATTTACTGAAGCATATAGTCAGTGACACATAAATCTGCTGTGCTATGTTTATTTCCTTTTAAAGACATGATTGAAGAGTCAAACATATAAAAAAATTTTCTTTGGAAGTTAAATACATTTTCTCTGATGAAAATAACCTTTAAGCGGCGCCTGTCAGCATATAATTATGCACACACAATATTTATCTCTCACTGCTGAATAAGCTTCTAATTACCGGGCTGAGGTCTGTGTGTTTGCAGAACCATTCACACGCATCAGGCCGTGCGGGCTGGCATATTATCACTTTCTGGCACTAACACAATGATATTTTTGTAAAGACTTTTTGTCTTCTCTGATTTTCATCCATTCTGTTACACACACAATGATAATGCACGCCGCAGATCAACAGCCTGACAACTAACATCCAGTTATTGTTTAGCTGCCGTGGGCTGATATGTAAAATGCTCTATTATTACATCTGTTATTTCTTCTGTGTAGAATAAACCAATGACAATGAACGAATTACTGCTGGTTGTATTATTAAGTCCTGTACTGTATTCATTGCTAGATTATATTAGGCATTTTGTAGAACGCTGCTGATAACTGTACAAATAAATTCAGCAAACACATGGACATATTTAGAAATATATAAGATAGGTCTGCAATGCCACAATTTTTATTAAAAGAGTTTGCCCATGAAAGAAAGTTCTCAAATGTTCATCCCCAAGTGATGTTTACACAATAAAAATAATTTTAACCCCTTACTTTATTATTCTAAACAGTTTATTTTCTGTAGTTGGTCCTATCACTTAGTAATGGTTAGTGTAAAATCCAGCAGTGTGGGTGGTTCTAGCTGAGCAGACACTTCATAATCCATCTAGTGCTGTGAGATGATGACTATGTGCTTAGATTTTCAGGGTACAGGGTTTAGCTACACTTTTATTTAGCTTCTGAATATTCTATTAGTATCTGACACACAGAAAAAGAGAGATGAGACAGATCAGAGTCATAAGATGGATATAAGACACAATGACACACTAAGCTCTGCTACCTCTCCTAATCAAGAAAACATACAATCTGCACTGCTTTGCCCCCCTCCCCTTATTTTATCTGTAGAGCTGCTGCTTTCTCCTCTGCACACTGCTGCTGGCCCAGAAGTGCCAATGCTCTGTAGTGCTCTCAGCCTCCTGCCCCTTCTGCTGCAGTAAAAGAAAAGCTATTCATGCTTCCGGCCAAAGCCAGTAGTTTATGACCGTATCCAGGGACAACCAGAATGTAAACACCAGGGCTGACAGAGACAGGTTGGAATTATATCTGTGAAATGCTGTATTTTTGTTAATAACATTTAATAAGAGAATGTATTCATTTGTTATCTTGAGTTTATTTAAGAATTTTGTCTTTATAGGAATACCTCTTTAACCCCTTAACGCTCTGCGCCGTAGCTCTACGGCGCAGAGGTATAAGGAGTGTATGAAGAAGGCTCACGGGCTAAGTCCTCTTCATACAAAGGTGGGGGTTTTTGCATTTTGCAGAAAACCCCCACCGCTAATAACCGTGGTCCGTGCTTGCACCGATCGCGGCTATTAACCCTCTCAACGCCGCCCGCAAAGTCGCCGGCGGCGTTTAAAAGGCGGCGATCGGTTGCCATGGTAGCCTCGGGTCTTCTTTTGACACGAGGCTACATGGCTTCTGGAGATTCGTTACAATGAGCCAGTGACTCATTGTAATGAATGACCTGCAAAAATGCCATATATTGCAATACAGAAGTATTGCAGTATATGGTAGGAGCGATCTGACCATCTAGGGTTAATGCTGTGATGGCCACTGCTTACCAGCGTCACAGGAGTCTACAGCAGCAGATACAAGGTAACTGCAGCCAGGCATGACTATCTGCTGCACAGAGGAGTCCTCCTCTAACATGGATCATAGCAATGTAGCAGCCCTCTCCTCCATCCACCATTAGTCAGGTCACACAGGAGGCTGCAGAGATAACACAAGTAACAGACTGAGCTCTGACCTCTCCTGATGCAGTCCTCCTCCTGTACTCTCCACCATTCACTGTCCCTCCATGCTACACTGCTCTCCTGCAAAGGGGCCCCTGTCCCTGACTAGCAGGGAAGTAGCTAAAGATCAGTAACATGCGAGAAGCTGTCACCTATTTATCTATCCAAGTTCTATTATCTATCTGTCTATCATCTGTCATCTATCTATCTATCTATGTATCCATCTATCTATCCACCCATCTCATATCTATCTCATATCTATCTATCATCTCTCTATCTCGTGTCTATCCATCACCTGTCATCTATCTATCACCTGTCATCTATCTATCTCAAATATATCTATATATATATATATATATATCTATTAAGTGAATTAGTTGCAATTCCTTACAAAATACACAGAAAGAGATGCAATTAACGGCCCCAAAGTAACAAACAAAAATACAAAAGTTTATTAGTAAAAGTCATAAAAACAACCAAAAAGGTCCATGCTATTGCACCTAATTTTGTACAATCAATGCATACAAGTAGAGCAAAACAATGTATTCTCACATCATCATGTTAGGTCAGGCGGACAGTAAAGTGTAAATATGTCAGAGGTCTAGAAAAATGCCGGGACGGCCAACTCCATGTGTATCCTCACTTCGAAGTGACTTCCTCAGAGGTAAGTGGCCACCTAGACTTCCGCCATGCATGTCAGCCTGACCAACCACGATGCTGCGAGAATACATAGGTGCACATTTACTAAAAACAGTGCAGTGTGTACTATGTGCAGTGACCTGTGTAGTTTGCAGGGAGCGCTAGATTCAGGATTTCTGGTGCACGTTCTTCATGAATCTGGTGCCCCGTGCACTGCTCTGACAGTGTGCACCAACTTTTTTTGGTGCACTTTTAACATGGGGCGTGTGACACATTTTTATTGGACTTTGCATGTTAAATCTGGCGCACGGTCAGACTGAGCACCGGAATGCCCCCTAATTTGTGCTGAAAAATCCTAATGCTCTTCAAGACCCCGTGGCTGCGTAGTACACACCATGACGTCAGCCACTTGGTGACATCATATGATGTCAGCAAGCAGCTGACGTCATGGTGTGTGCGATAGGACCGCGCGGGAGCTGAAGACAGAAGAGGATCTGTGGGGGCTGAGTTTTTGTGAGGTGAGTACAGAGTTTTTTTTAGGCTGGGCAGGGGGCTGCTGGCTATATATATGGGAGGTGGAAGCAGGGCCGGCGCTATGGGTAGGCAAAGGTGGCAATTGCCCAGGCCCCCCCCTGAAAGGGGAGAATCTCTTCTTTCAAATGAATCTTGAATTTTGTTTCTAGGTGCCCTGGATCCAGAGATATTCAGGTTTAAATTGAGAATATCAGGTGCCATTTTATATATAAAAATCACTCCCAACAGCAGTTTAACAGTTAATATCTCAGTCCTAAAACTTAGAAACACATATTTAGATTCATATAAAAGAGGAGACTCTCTTCTTTCATATGAAAAAAGAAGTGAGGTTCTATGTGTCACAGAGCCAGAGATACAGCCCCCTGAAGCGTACCCCCCCCCCCTCCAGATTCTTAGCCATCAGGCTGCAGGGAGAATTTGCTGCACACAGGAGCTGCTGCACCTCACAGATAATGGAAATATTCACTTTATATGTTACTACATTCTGAGAAGGGATAATATCAATTAATATTCATGTTATTAACCCTTCCCTGTGCAGAACTATCTAAGAACACACTTTCTCTCTTTTTCCCTTTTATTTTGTGATAGTTTTTTTTTGTTGGGAAAATTGACTGATACGATGAACATTCGATCTTCTTCGCCTAATGTGACTACATATTAACACCGCGACCAGAACATGTCCATAAAGTTATATGTAACACCAAAAACACACACATGTCCTGGAATAAAGTTTTTATTTCCCATCATCCTCCATTACTTACACCTATGTTATGACGTTCTCACTCTCATTCTTATGAAGCGCGGAGGGTTCTGTTATTGTGCAGCTAATACAATGGCGACATCTAAATGTGACTATTATTATCTCATTAGAGGGGTTTATGGATATATAGTTATTTATTTGGGTTACCATTGTCTAAGGAACAGACAATGATACATCTGTGTGAATTTTCTGCAGTTCCATTTGCTGCATATTTTGGTGAATATCCACATGTGGGGTCTGTATGATCTCCTCACATCTTATTGCTTTAGGAAAGTATGTTTTCTTTATATAAGTATCTGGATTTGTACATATTTTAGAGGAAATTTTTAATGTTAATTGCCAAATGCATCGCCTGGTTGTCTGCTTTCAAAATTCTATAGGTTTTATGGCGCCTTTACTTTTTATTCTTTTTTATTGATATATTTGCAGGTTGTGATTGTCTGACAGTTTATAGCTGAAAAGCAGATATCTAGTTATTACACTTTTAGTGATATTATGTGGATTTATTTATGTGAACATATCAATAGGGCACATTTGTGAACTCTACACATGTCCATCTATTACATTTAGGAGATGTGAAGGTAAATATTTTATGTTTGGATCACATTTTTTGCCATCAGTCAAATTTTAAGTATTTTTTTATAAAATGTTTCAGTTTGAATCAAAATTGCACCTATGTCTATAAACTCTTTGATGCAATTTTGAAAATGGGGCAAGTGTCTGCTTTCAGGAAATATCGGTCCCTCTCCCCAATGGGCCTCATAGTTTAATCAACCTACCAGTCATTTTTTGGAGTGTGGGAGGAAACTGGAGGACCCGGCGTAAACCCACGCAGACACAGAGAGAACATACAAAATCTTTGCAGATGCTGACCAGCGCTGCAAGGCTGTAGTGCTAACCACTGAGCCACCATGCTGCCCATCAATCTTCCTATGATCTATCTCCTGTAAAATTCTCCAAAATTACAGTATGTTTTATCATACTAAAGGGAGCCTCTTGCTGATTGTGACTGGTCATAAAATAGTTTTATTTTGGGGCCCCACTTTTAGTTTTGCCCAGGGCCCCACTTTGTCTAGAACCGGCCCTGGGTGGAAGCACTGGCTATATACAGGGGAGGGTCAGGCACTGGCTATATACGATGGGGCAGGCACTTGCTATATACGAAGAGACAGGCATTTTCTATATACGAAGAGACAGGCACATGCTATATATACGAGGGGGCAGGCACTTGCTATATATACGAGGTGGCAGGCACTTGCTATATATACACGAGGGGGCAGGCACTTGCTATATATACGAGGGGGCAGGCACTTGCTATATATACGAGGTGGCAGGCACTTGCTATATATAAGAAGTGGCAGGCACTTGCTATATATACAAAGGGGCAGGCACTTGCTATATGTACGAGGGGGCAGGCACTTGCTATATACGAAGAGACAGGCACTTGCTATATATACACGAAGAGACAGGCACATGCTATATATACGAGGCGGCAGGCACTTGCTATATATACGAGGGAGCAGGCACTTGCTATATATACGAGGGAGCAGGCACTTGCTATATATACGAGGTGGCAGGCAATTGCTATATATACGAGGGGCAGGCACTTGCTATATATACAAGGTGGCAGGCACTTTCTATATATACGAGGGGGCAGGCACTTGCTATATATACAAGGGGGCAGGCACTTGCTATATATACAAGGGGGCAGGCACTTGCTATATATACAAGGGGGCAGGCACTTGCTATATATACAAGGGGACAGGCACTTGCTATATATACAAGGGGACAGGCACTTGCTATATATACAAGGGGGCAGGCACTTGCTATATATACGAGGGGGAAGGCACTTGCTATATATACAAGGGGGCAGGCACTTGCTATATATACAAGGGGGCAGGCACTGGCTATATATACGAGGTGGCAGGCACTGGCTATATATACGAGGTGGCAGGCACTTGCTATATTTACAAGGAGGCAGGCACTTGCTATATATACGAGGTGGCAGGCACTTGCTATATATACGAGGGGGCAGGCACTGGCTATATATACGAGGGGGCAGGCACTTGCTATATATACGAGGGGGCAGGCACTTGCTATATATACGAGGGGGCAGGCACTTGCTATATATACGAGGGGGCAGGCACTTGCTATATATACACGAGGGGGCAGGCACTTGCTATATATACGAGGGGGCAGGCACTTGCTATATATACACGAGGGGGCAGGCACTTGCTATATATACGAGGGGGCAGGCATTTGCTATATAAACGAGGGAGCAGGCACTTGCTATATATACACGAGGTGGCAGGCACTTGCTATATATACGAGGGGGCAGGCACTTGCTATATATACGAGGTGGCAGGTACTTGCTATATACACAAGGGGGCAGGCACTGGCTATATACTGGAGACTGGCTGGCTATATACTTGGAGGTTACTGGCTATATACTGGGGGCAGGGGGCTATTGGCTGTATACAAGGGGCAGGTGCTGTCTATATGCTAGGGTAGATACTGGGTATATACTGGGGGGCATGTGCTGTCTAGATCTATACTGGGTGGAGGCTGTGACCAATGCATTTCCCACCATGGGCTCATACTTGAGTCAGCGAGTTAGCAGGTTCTGCCTGTTTTTGTGTTAAAATAAGGTACCTCGGCTTATACTTGGGTCGGCTTATGCTTGAGTATATACACACACATTATACTGAACTTTATATATTTATACGGCTGTAAAAACATTATAGCTGAGCTGTGACTGATTGCAATGAACAACACAGACTGTGTTATAGTTCATATATATATATTTTCTTATTCAAGTATATATTGACAATGATTAAAAGGATAGGAAGCAGTGTCAGGGCTTTGGTAGGTGACACATAGCACCAATAGCAGGTTCCTGCTGTGCTGGGGACCAGTATGTGCAGTGACTATTTGAGCACAGCAGGTGGAAGGAGACTATTAAGGCTGAGCGCTAGGCCCCTCCCACATCTGCTTCTGTGTGGAGCAGAATAGAGCCTGAACAAGCATCATAATAACAAATAGAAAGGTATCTTTACTTCCAGGTAACCATTACAAATGGATTTTTGAAATACTTTAACCTCTTTGACAGCTTTTTGAAGTAAATAGTTTTGTGGCATAACCCCTTTAAGGGGTTAATGGAGAATTGAATAGGTGTTATAAAATATCAATTGAAACACGCAGCTGAACGATTAAATAATTAAATATGATAATGTAGTGAATATGCAAATTAGACAAATAACATAATGATATAAGATATACAATAAGATAAGTTGTAGTTATAAGAGTTATAAGTTATAACATCTTCCAATGACAACACATTCCACCATTACCTCCTCATATCGTGCTCACAACTTCAACATCAATGAACTTGTAGGGTCCTCACAGTGTTGATATACAAAGATATACCACTTGATATAGGATTTGCAGATCTTCCAATGATGGCTTTATAAAGATCTGATCATGTGGTATGGAGGTGCTCTTGTACAAACAAAAAGTTAAAATATGACCTAACATATAGCTAACTTCTAGTATTGTATATTTACTGAGTATTTGACACCTGGTAGATGTTCGCTCATAGGAAAAGACACTCAGACCTTATATAGTAGAAAATAACTCTTTTAGTTTAAATGTAGACATAAGGCATAGGTACATCACCATTATTCGGCTAGCATGCCGTAGTCCATTGTAGCAAGTCCACGCTCCAACTTTAGCTGACTGGCTTTTACTGACGGGCCGAACGACTGGACTGAGTCTCGTGTGACGTTTCGGAGGAAAACCTCCTTCTAAGTCGTTCGGCCCGTCAGTAAAAGCCAGTCAGCTAAAGTTGGAGCGTGGACTTGCTACAATGGACTACGGCATGCTAGCTGCTGTGATCGGTGCCAGCACTGACCATGGTAGTTAGTTACAGGTGGGTGTCAGCTTTGACAGCCGACACCCATTATGGAGAAAGCACAGCCCATGATCTATCTCTATACACCCCCTGCAGAACCAGGATATAATAGAATTAGGTAAAGGACTTGCTACTTACCTCCCTGTCCCTACCCATTGGCAGTAAACTCATTTTAGTATGTTTTAGACCCGCCACATTAAGTAAAGAAAATTTTTTTGAATATACAAATGAGCCTGATGTGCTCTTGGCTCCTCCACTAAGTAATTTGTTTATGCCCCGGACCCAACTGGCAAGCCTGCACAGAGTTCATAGGGACATTGCCAGCTCTCCTTCTGCAATTATTGCACTATGCGTGAGCATAGCATTCTTACCGGATCTCTGAATTTTGCGTAGGTGTGCAGACATTCTGTCAGGTTCGCTGGAGAGAATGCTGGTACTTCTGGTTCTTCTGGTGGTACCAGCAGTGTTCTCCAACCTCCAGCGCGTGTCCGCGCAAACTCCTCCTCTCGTCCCGGGCAGCGGCTGCTAAGATCTCGCGCTGTCTAGGAGTTGTGTTCTGAACTGCTGACTTGTGGTACCTCTGCATGGTGCCTGCTATTGTGCTTGGTTATTCTGCACCATGAGGGGTTAATTCTCAGTAGTTGTCCAGCTCCTATCAGGTTCTGGAGGTGGGGTTCTGGCTGCATAAATTGCAGCCTCACTAGTCACCTGTGCCAGTGTTTGAAATCCCTTCTCCACTCGCTCAGCATTAGGTTTGACTTGCTCTGTATCTGTATCGTTGTTGACCTCGGCTCGTTTTTGACATTGACTCTTTGCCTACTGATTTTGCTATTGACGTACCCTCTCGTTGTGACTCCAGCTAGTTAACCATTCTTTTGTGTTTTATGTTTGTCAGTCTGTGTGTGTTTCCCTTCCCACACTTAGCAGTGTATTTCGAGTCTTCAAGTAGTCGCCCCACGGTTTAGCGTGGGGGGGCTATAGGAAGGGACAGGGGTTGGGGCAAGCTCAGGGCACACTATCTCCTGTCCTTTGTGTTACCCAATCCTAACAGAAACACTGGCCACACATAGGTCTGCATCCTGTATCCGACCTGCTACATTCTCTCCTCCCATGGAGCCTTTGTCAGCTGTGGTCGCTCAGGTCCAGACCCTAACTCAGCTTGTTCAGGATCTAGCTTCCCGTCTCCAAATTCAGGAATCTATGAAGGTTCCACGGCAGACAACACGGCAGGATCCACTGCCACCCATGCCTGAACCTAAGGTTCCTCTCCCTGACTTGTTTTTTGGTGACCGTAAGAAATTTTTTTAATTTCGGGAGGGCTGTAAACTTTATTTTTCTTTACGTCCTCGTTCTTCGGGCATAGAGACTCAAAGGGTGCGCGTGGTAATTTCCCTGTTGCGTGGGGGTCCGCAAAATTGGGCCTTTTCTCTCCCAACTGACTCTCCATCCCGTTCTTCTCTTGACACTTTTTTTTCTGCTTTAGGCCAGATTTATGATGAACCTGACCGCCGAGCACTGGCAGTTTCCCACCTTAGATCTCTGTGTCAGGGAAAACGGACAGCAGAAGATTATTGCGCCCAGTTCAGACAGTATGTGACTGACTCGCAATGGAATGACTGCGCCCTAAAAGACCAATTTATGTCCGACCGAGTACAGGACTTAGTCTTAGCTTATGCCGAGCCTCAGACATTAGATGATGCTATGACTCTGGTCATCCAAGTTGATCGTCGCCTAAGATCCAGGCGATCACCTCGGGTGTCCTCTGACTTTCAGCCAGCGGCCAGTCTGTCTCCAGGTAGTCCAGAATGGGAATTGTATAGCATCTCTCCTGCACAGCGGAAGAAACATCGAATAAGATGCCATCTTTGTTTCTGCTGTGGAAGTCCTGATCATCAGATACACACCTGTTCCAAGAGGCAGCAGCAGGAAAACTTCCGCTCCTAAGCAGTAGTCGGGGGGACTGCTTAGGAGCTCAGGTACTCCCAATTGTGTCTAGAATGTATTTACCTTGTACGGTTAAGTTTCAGTCTGTTTCCTGCACTGGTCGCGCCTTTTTGGACTCAGGTGCTGCATCTAATTTAATTGATTATAATTTTGTCTCTCAGTTTTGCATGTCATTGATTCCTTTGTCCACTCCTATCCAGATGTCGGGTGCGGATTTGACCCCTCTACAGGCAGGGTTGATTAAATTCCGAACCCCGCAGATAAAACTTATGGTAGGAGCTATGCATGTAGAATGGTGTTCTTTCCTAGTTATGGAAAACTTGTCTGAAAATGTGATTCTTGGTCTACCCGGGCTCCGGATCCATAATCCGGTAATTAATTGGGAAACTCTGGAGCTGGTTCACTGGGGTCCTCACTGTAAGGATCACCTGACCAGAGTTTCATTATGTACAGTGGTGGCGGAAGATCAGAGTCTTCCAGGTTTTCTCTCTGATTACTCAGATGTGTTTTCAAAACCCTTGTCCCAAGTCCTTCCTCCTCACAGGGAGTTTGATTGTAAAATTGATCTTCTTCCTGATGCTAGATTGCCTAAGGGTCGTATATATAACCTGTCGGTACCAGAATGGGAGGCACTGAAGAGTTATATTGATGAGAGTTTGACAATCGGACATATCCGTCCCTCTGAGTCGCCCACTGGGGCCGGGTTCTTTTTTGTTGAGAAAAAAGATGGTGGTTTACGGCCGTGTATTGATTATCGAGAATTAAATAAGATAACGGTAAAAAACTCAGGTCCTCTCCCCTTGATCCCGGATCTCTTAAATCAGGTTTCTGGGGCCCAAGTTTTCTCTAAATTAGATCTTAGAGGGGCTTATAACCTGATTCGGATCCGAGAAGGGGATGAGTGGAAAACCGCATTTAATACACCTTTGGGACACTTTGAATACCTGGTTATGCCCTTTGGTTTGAGTAATGCCCCAGCGGTTTTTCAAGGGTTTATGAACTCCATCTTTCATGATTACATCGGTGTGTTTATGGTGGTGTATCTAGACGATATCTTGATTTTCTCTCCTGATATGGTTTCTCACCAGCAACATCTCCGTCAAGTACTTACCAGGTTACGCAAAAACCATCTCTTCGCTAAACTGGAAAAGTGTGTTTTTTGTGTCCAAAAAGTTTCCTTTTTTGGTTTTGTTGTTACTCCCTCTGATGTACAGATGGATCCGAGTAAGGTTCAGGCGCTCATGGACTGGGTTCGGCCTACCAATCTTAAGGCCTTACAACGTTTTTTGGGTTTCGCTAACTATTATCGGAACTTTATTAAGAACTTTTACGTGATCGCCAAACCCCTCACGGATCTAACTCGTAAGGGTGCTGATCCAAACAATTGGTCCCCTGCCGCTTGCTCTGCGTTTGAAACTTTAAAAGCGGCATTCTCGTCAGCCCCAGTTTTGGTTCAACCTGACCTCTCTCAGCCATTTGTTGTAGAGGTAGATGCCTCCGAGGTTGGAGTAGGCGCAGTGTTGTCTCAGGGGTCCTCCACTCTCACCAGACTCAGACCCTGTGCATATTTCTCTCGAAAGTTTTCTTCTTGTGAGAGGAATTATGATATTGGTAATCGAGAGCTCCTTGCCATTAAGTGGGCATTTGAAGTCTGGCAACACTTTTTGGAGGGAGCTCTTCATCCGATAACTGTGCTCACGGATCATAAGAACTTAGTATATTTGGATACTGCTAAGCGCTTGAACTCGCGTCAGGCTAGGTGGGCCTTGTTTTTCTCTCGCTTTAATTTTGTGGTCACCTACCGACCGGGGTCAAAAAATGTGAAGGCTGATGCCTTGTCCCGTAGCTTCGGGACCCCTGAGCTTCCAGAGACTACGGACAGTAATATTTTGTCTCCAGGTGTTGTGTTGGCAGCTGTCTCCTCCCACCTCTCCTCTCAAATTTTAGCAGGACAAAAATCTGCACCCAAAGACCTTCCGGAAGGCAAATTATTTGTTCCTCTTTCTTGTCGTTTGAGAGTGTTGGAGGAGACGCATTGCTCAGTATTGGCAGGTCATCCGGGAATGCGGAGTACCTTGGATCTCTTAAAGAGAAGTTACTGGTGGCCTCACATGACTAATGATGTGCACGCATTTGTCCAAGCCTGTCAGGTCTGTGCGCGAGGAAAGACTCCCAGGAGACGTCCTCAGGGGCCTCTTCTTCCGCTTCCAGTTCCCACCAGGCCATGGTCTAACGTGTCTATGGATTTCATCACTGATCTGCCAGCATCTCAAGGGTATACTGTGATTTGGGTGGTAGTGGACCGTTTCTCTAAGATGGGACACTTTGCTCCATTAAAAAAGTTACCTTCAGCTGAGGAGTTGGCTGAATTGTTTATACAGAATATTGTACGCCTCCATGGTATACCAGATGATATTGTGTCAGATAGGGGCGTACAATTTGTTTCCAAATTTTGGCGAGCATTTTGTTCTAAACTGGAAGTTAATTTGTCATTCTCGTCGGCCTGAGACTAATGGTCAGTCCGAGAGAATGAATCAGGAGATGATTCAATATCTGCGACTCTTTGTCTCGGACAGTCAGGACCAGTGGGTGAAATTCCTTCCGTTGGCAGAATTTGCTATTAATAATCACTGTAGTTCTTCCACTCAGGTTTCTCCCTTTTTCTGCAATTAAGGTTTTCATCCTCGTTTCTCCTTTTCATCTGTGCCTGTCTCTAACATTCCTCGAGCGGAAGCTATTACATCCAAGTTGCGCACGCTCTGGTCACAAGTTCAGCAAAATATTAAGAGGGCACAAAATTCTATGGTCCAACAGGCTCAGAGAAGGCGCACTAATTCAGATACGTTTGTGGTGGGGGATAAAGTATGGTTATCCACAAAAAATCTTAAATTGAAGGTCCCCTCTTTGAAGTTTGCGCCCAGGTTCGTTGGTCCTTTTGTTGTTACTCAAATTGTTAACCCGGTTTCCTTCAAGGTTACTCTTCCAGCAGGGTGGCGGGTTCATAACACCTTCCATAAGAGTCTCCTGAAGCGCTATGTTGAGCCTGTTTTGCCTCTTCCTGACCCTCCTCCTCCATCTAGTGTGGAGGGGAATCTGGAGTTTGAGGTGGAAAAGGTCTTGAATTCCAGATGGGTAGGTAACTCCCTGCAGTACCTGGGCCACTGGAAAGGTTTTGGTCATGAGGATAGGTCTTGGGTTCCGGCTAGAGATGTTCATGCTCCGCGGTTACTCAGGTTGTTTCATCAGGCCTATCCTCAGAAGCCATCTTTGCGATCTAGGGGTCCAAAGGCCCCCCGTCAGGGGGGGGGTACTGTCAGGTTCGCTGGAGAGAATGCTAATACTTCTGGTTCTTCTGGTGGTACCAGCAGTGTTCTCCAACCTCCAGCGCGTGTCCGCGCAAACTCCTCCTCTTGTCCTGGGCAGCGGCTGCTAAGATCTCGCGCTGTCTAGGAGTTGTGTTCTGAACTGCTGACTTGTGGTACCTCTGCATGGTGCCTGCTATTGTGCTTGCTATTCTGCGCCATGAGGGGTTAATTTTCAGTAGTTGTCCAGCTCCTATCAGGTTCTGGAGGTGGGGTTCTGGCTGCATAAATTGCAGCCTCACTAGTCACCTGTGCCAGTGTTTGAAATCCCTTCTCCACTCGCTCAGCATTAGGTTTGACTTGCTCTGTATCTGTATCGTTGTTGACCTCGGCTCGTTTTTGACATTGACTCTTTGCCTACTGATTTTGCTATTGACGTACCCTCTCGTTGTGACTCCGGCTAGTTAACCATTCTTTTGTGTTTTATGTTTGTCAGTCTGTGTGTGTTTCCCTTCCCACACTTAGCAGTGTATTTCGAGTCTTCAAGTAGTCGCCCCACGGTTTAGCGTGGGGGGGCTATAGGAAGGGACAGGGGTTGGGGCAAGCTCAGGGCACACTATCCCCTGTCCTTTGTGTTACCCAATCCTAACACATTCTTTCTGGGGAACATGAATAAATTAGTTACTTGGGGAGCCAAGGGCATTCAGTAGAGTGTCAAAGGCTCATTTGCTTGTTTTAAAAGCATTTTTCTATTAAATGTGGAAGTTCTAAAACATACTAAAAGAAGTAATTTGATGGTAGATGTAAGAGGCATACAGTATGTGTCACTTGTGGTATATGCATCACTGAATCAACAAAGATCCATGTATATTTGTTCCTTGTTTACTAAAAGACATGATTGAAATGAACAGGACGCTAACTGATAACAGGTCTAACTTTTTTAATGGTTGCATAAAAATATTGCCAATTTACAAATATTGTAATTTTATCAAAATATTCCATTCATGTCCCCCAATATGCTTCTCTGTAGGGTATACAATATATCAGCTGTGTTGATATATACTTAGCTACTACCAATACATTGTAATAAACAGCTTCCAGATAATGAACCAGCTTGGTGGCACTTTCCAGAAAATCAACTTTGAAGTTAGATGTAAATTAGATGTATAAACTGAGGGAGGTTGAGTGTTTAAGACTGAAGTCAAGCTCTCCCTGCCTCTGAACACATGTTCTTATGTAATTGACATAACGCGCAGGACTTCAGGAGATCTGGTCATGATGTCCCTGGCCGCAGAACCATCTTAACAGTGTGGCATTCAAATTTCAGTGAAGATGGAGTTGACTTCAAAAAACCAATTTACATATCACTGCAAAGTTGATTTTCTGGATGATGCCACCACACTACGTCATTAAAGAAACATCATCTAGAAGCTGCACAGCTGCTTGACAAAATACTGCTGTTCTTTATTAGACCCTTTACTGATGGCAGGTTCCCTTTAACCCCTTAACGCTGCAGCCCTTTTTCGTTTTTACGTTTCCATTTTTCACTCCCCACCTTCAAAAATCTAAAACTTTTTTATTTTTCCATGTGCAGAGCTGTGTTATGGCTTATTTTCTATGTAACAAATTGTACTTCATAGTGATGGTATTTATTATTCCATGCCATGTACTGGGAAGCGGGTAAAAAATTCCAAATGAGTGAAATTGGTTAAAAAAACGCATTTGTGTCGTTTTCTTGTGGACTTGGATTTTACGGATTTCACTGTACGCCCCAAATTACATGTCTACTTTATTCTTTAGGTCAGTACAATTATGGGGATACCAAATTTGTATAGGTTTTATAATGTTTTCATACATTTAAAAAAAAATTGGGGGGGGGGGGGGATTTTACCGTCTTCTGGCGCAAATAACTTTTTTATACTTTGGTGTATGGAGCTTTGGGAGGTGTCGTTTTTTGTGGATTTTGATGACGTTTACAATGTTATCATTTTAGGACTGTACAACCTTTTGATCCCTTTTTATAGAATTTTTTTTTTTTTATGGCAAAAAGGTGCCATTTTCGACTTTTCCGCAGTAAAAAAAGTTATCATATTTTTATCGGGCATTTTCAGATGCGGTGATACCTAATGTGTTTATGATTTTTACTGTTTATTTATATTTATATCAGTTCTAGGGAAAGGGGGGTGATTTGAGTTTTAGGTTTTTTTATTAAAAAATTTTTTTTAAACTTTTTTTAAATTTTTATTTTTACTATTTTTCAGACTCCCTAGGGTACTTTAACTCTAGATTGTCTGTACGATCCTATCATATACTGCCATATGTCTGCAAGTCTCACAATCCAGCAGAGACGGCTGGGTAGTATGATCACCAAATTGATGGTAGATGTCCTTTAAATGGTAAGTTCTCTTATCAACATAGGAACGCTCAGGAAAATATATAAGAGTGACGCTGTCGAGTGTCGATTTACTAGCTTGATTCCTTTATCATGGACTTCCATAGTGTTTTTAAAGATCAGATGAGTGAAAATCAATACCCCCATAGGAATAGAATGTGTGCAGTACACACTGGCTCACTTGCACACATTAGTTTACTTTATCTAATACAATCTACTAGAGATGAGTGGACCCATTCTGAAGTACTGTTCCCGTTGTGGATTAGGTACTTTATTTTTTTATAATATGCTTATAACTAAGATAAACAAGTGTAATGTCACTAGTACTCCCGCGACACTCGTTCCGGGTCGCGGGCGCAAACATGCCTCCCTGTGACCCCCCTCTGCTCAATACTTTACCTATCTGCGTGTGTTCCCGCTTCCTAGCCGGCATCCTAGGATTTAAAGGCCCAGCGCACCACTAATGGGTGCTGGCTATTTTCAGGAAATCTATTTTAGCCTGCCTCTTCCTGCAAACCCTGCCGGATCTTTGTGCCTACGTCTTAGAGAAAGTTCCCCTGCAATTCCTGAGTATTCCTGCATTCCTGTGTGTTCCTGCTCCTGAGTTCCCGTGTTCATGCATTCATGTGTTCCTGTACCTGTGTTCCTGTGTGTTCCTGTTCCCATCTGCCTGGACCTCCCCAGATTGGACTTGACCTTGTATCTCTGCCGCCTGCCCTGACCCTGTGCCTGAATCTGTTTACGAGACAGTCTCCTGTTAAGGTACCTCAACCTCAGCTGCCACCGCGGGCTAGTCGCACCCGTGGAACAACCTAGTGGTACCCTGTCACAGCATGACCATCCCGCTTTGCGGAAGATCTGGGGAAGACCAGGTGCCACTAAGATTCCGGTCCCGGGTGTCGGCTAGTACCAACTCCCGCAGTGGTCCAGAGGATCCACCGATCCCGAACCCTGACACGTATTCCTAGACATATTTCCTTTCTCACCCTTAAAATCTATTAAAAACAACCAAAGAAATTCACCAGACCTTACAAGGTGAAAAAATTATGATGAAATTAATACATTATATCAAGTGGCAATCTGATCTAAAACTAAATTTGACTGTTAAAAAATGGAACAAGGTTTGTTGTTGGGCTAAAACATCCTCTACAAATGCAAACCTACTTGAGGTTCATTGAAAACAAAGTCCCTTTTCCACATCTTTTGGGAATCCCCAAAGGAGACATCTTAGTACAGAGAAATGTCTTTGCTGTGCTTCAAATTAACTACAAATAATATAATTACAGGCAGTCCCCGGGTTGCATACAAGATAGGGTCTGTATTTTGTTCTTAAGTTGAATTTCGGAACTGTATATTTTATCATTGTAATCCCAGACAGAACTTTTTTGGTCTCTGTGACAATTGGATTTTAAAAATGTTGGGTTGTCGTAAGACTCAGGATTAACACTAAAGCTTCATTACAGACACCTGTGATAACTGTTATAGCTGATTATTGTAGCCTGAGACTAAAGTACAGTAAATTACCAATATCCAGAGGTCCGTTTGTAACTAGGGGGTCGTATGTAATTCGAGTGTTCTTAAGTAGGGGACCGCCTGTATAAATCCCAAACTGGTAATATTAGGGATTGGACTATTAAAAATCCCAATCAAATATAGGTGACTATCAGGACATATAATTTTATCAGTAAAACTACTAATAGCTTACTCTCTGATAGATGGGCCAATTAAAGGCAGTTTAGAAGGATTTGTGGCATAGGGTAATGGTAAAGTGTTCAGCAGTACTCAGCAAAGTCAAGTGAAGATACAGTTAACGGCAGGAATAAAGGGGCACTCACCGGAATTAGCTGTGTGTAAGATAATTCAAGAGACAACATAGCAATACATGTCATAGGCCATTGAGATGCTCTTTCTCAAGCCCATATACATCTCTGTAAATGGAAAAATAGAAAAGTTATCACTCTTGGAATGAGGGGAGTTTAAAACAGATACACAAAAACTAAAAATGCTGAGTCCTGAATGGGTTAATAGTTAATTTATGCATGGAAAATGTGATCTGTAATATGCATTCATGAATGTATTTGCAATGTTATAAAGTTTATGGTTTATGTATATTTTACTGTCTTTTTAGTAAAATAATATAAAAACACTTTTAAAAAAAAAAAAAACCTGAATACACAGGTGTGGCGTTTGGTGCATTTTAATAGAACAGCTAGAATCTGGCAAAAAGGCAAATATGAATTAAAGTTAGATTTTAGGTCACAAGATAGATCTCCAGTGAGTTAGTGTCTCCTAAATTTCAGAGAGCACCGGAGGTATAGATTTCCTAATTGCTAATTCCTTACTCCAATCCTCTGTTATCTGCATGAATTCTGAGAGAAAGGGATTGCTGAGGTGGGATTACACTTTTAGAACAAATAATGCAAGTCCAGAATTTTAGGGATTGATTTGTTTGTGTGAATGACAGCAGATATTAAAATATTTAAGTTATCAGGTTTCAAATCCCAATTAAGGTCGTTTTCCTCAAAATGTATTGTTCAGTGCCAGAATTTTGAAGATGCGTCTGAAATATTTGCTTATCTGGTCGTATAATTCAGAGATGTTAATTCCGATATGAAAACACAATTAATTTTCAAACAGAAAATAGAATTTAATATAAATGGATTTACATAAATCATCCACCATGACATCGGTTTAGTCTTTTCATATTCTCATAAATTGGTTTGAAACATTTCCACCCAGAACTGCCTTCCTCTGCAGTGGAGATCCCATTGACAACTGAGAATATCAATAATTTATTGCATGTAATATGCTATGGTGATTTATCACTGAATGCACTGTATATGGAGAGCGATAAAGATTCCAGTATTCCCCATGAGGTGATTGTGTGGACAAAAGAGATGCATATATGAGTAGAATAAAAGTATTAAAGTAGAATTAAAGCAGAATAGGACAGCAATGTGAGTTATACTGGATAGTAATCAATATAAATGGATCGCTTTTCAGTAAAAACACAAATGCAGTTATTTTGTATATAACAGTAGATGTCACACTGGAGAAATACTTTTCGATATAGGATGAACCCTCATATTACCTTAAACACAATGTACATTAATCTATTGTTTCACAATGGTCAGCTTTATTTAAATTGCAATACTATTATAATCAGAGAAGGTCGTAAAGTGCTAGGCCTTGGCTTCACAAATACTGTGAGATCTGCAATGACCGCACAGAAGAGAGTAACTCCTGAGCTTGTCCATGAATGACATAATCAAAGATAAAGGTAATTGAACAGTAAAACAAAACCCATTTAGTATCTATGTGATTATACTGACCTCAAAAATGAAGGGGATGTAAATTTTGAGTGCACAGTTAAACCTCTAATGAAGGATGAGTAGGACGAGTATAGTTGTCCTACACTCATGGTTTCTCACTTCAATCCTCTGACTGCCTGTACTCAATCTGATTGAGAAGGAAAGGTTTACATTGTGACCAATATTATGTCATGTGTATTAATGGTTAGTCTCCCGAGTCCCAGTAATGAAAAGAGACAACGGAGGGCGGCGCCTCGGGTGATATCGTCAGTTAAAAGGAAATAAGATGGTTCCCAAGTGGGTGCTTACCATAAGCCTCCTTGGCTATTATGCATATAGTTGTTGTATCCGAGGTACGGATGTTCTGGTGAATCCACGTCCAAACACGGTCAGCTGCTCCACTAGCCCAAAAAAGGAACGGTTCCAGAAATGGAGCCGATAGTAACTGATAAATCAATGATTAGTCGGCTAGAATTCACGGCCGCTAGCCATCGGTGTGGGGAGTGACAACAGCAGTGAATACTGACTTGACTACAAAAACATTTTTTTTAAAATCTTTTTGGAGTCAAGTCAGTATTCACTGCTGTTGTCACTCCCCACACCGATGGTTAGCGCCCGTGCATTCTAGCCGACCAATCGTTGATTTATGATTCCCAGTAATAAGAACATGTGTCTGAGACCTGCTGACCAGACTCATGGCCTGCAGAGATTCCAGTCCTGCGGGACTCTGAACTATACCAGAGCCTGCCTTGGAGCACTGCTATAATAGCTCCTCATCTCTCCAGTCTGAAGATACCTAAACCAGGCTGTCAAACACAATACAACTAGTGCCCTGGCACCCGGACAAGTTAGACTGTTACCTTGGCCTGTTGCCTCTGTCAAGTTGGTGTTCTGAAATAAAAGAGCTGTGAGTTAATGTTTCACATCCCTACATGATCCCTGGAAGCCACATACAATCCCGGGGACTCCCCTCTACCATTTAACCAGGGATCCTAACACACATATACATAGGGAGTCCCTTAGGGAGAACTGTTTTTATCCATTCCTCCTTTCTTGAAAACCACCTGTTGGACAATTGGTAATGATGAACTTCACACCTGCTCTTATAGCTCTTTTATTTAGAAAAGTCAATAACACTCCCTAACTGTAAAAAACCATCCACCCTGACTACCTTCCAGTCCAGATCTCCCAGACAATGTAAGAGATCTGGAGTGCTGCACCTGGCTTTCCCAGCCTCTGTATGCCCTGCAGCTGACTCCCCCCATAGTATAAATACTCGGGCATAAGCCGAGGCGCCTTATAACATCCCCGAAAATAAACAGGAAAAGTTATTGACTAGAGTATAAGCCCTAGGGAAGGGAATACAGCCACTACTCTAATAAAATGTCCTGCAGCAGCCACACCTCATTAATGAGATGTTCACAGCAGAGATCCACTTTTAATGTTATGTCCTCAGCAGAGCCCCCTTTAAAGAAATGTCCACAGTAGAGCCCCCTTTAATGAAATGTCCACAGCAGAGCCCGCTTTTACAGAAATGTCCACAGCAGATGTCCCCTTTAATGTGATGTTCAAAGCAGATGTCCACTTTAATGAAATGTCCACTAGCAGATGCCCCCTTAAATGAAATGGATACAGAAAATGCCTTCTTTACAGAAAGTTCACAGCACATGCCCCTTTTAATGAAATGTCCACAGCAGATGGCCCCTTTAAAGAAATGTCCACATTAGAAGGTCCCTTTAATGAAATGTCCACAGCAGATTCCCCTACAATGAAATGTCCACAGCAGATCCCCCCTTAAATGAAAAGTCAACTGCAGAGACCCCCTTTACATGTCTACATCAGGACCCACTTTACAGAATATCCACATCAGATATCCCATCTGTTAATGAAATGTCCACACCAGAGCTCTGTTTTCTCCTCTTCTCCACATCACGCAACACCGCCACATCATAGTGTGTGCCCACGTGCCGGAAGGAGAAGATGAGCCGTGGGGCCAGTAAGAAGAAGCTGAAGGTGGTTATGGGAATTTTTTTTAAAGCCTCATGGCGGATCTTTATATGGGGCCCAGGTATGGGCAGTCATGGGCCCTTCGGAAGCCAAAGGTCCCTACCATATCGCCTATATGAGGATCTGCCATTGGATGTTGCTGTACATTAAAAGCAATGTTTGTTTTGTCAAGCATAATCTATCTTCTGAGGTCATTTTGGGATCATCTTTGATGGAGTAGCACAACCCATTGGTAAGCTGCGAATTACTGATGTAAGACCAGGGTTTTTTTAATTCATGTATTCTATCTACCAACTTGAAGTTGCACATGCAAGTATGCATTTGTCTTTGACTATGCTGATGTTTTCTTTGAAATAGATACTTCCACCTCACTGGCCATATGACTTTGCCATCGAGCACAGTGCTGAGCGCCAGTCCTTGAAAGGTCACATACAAGAAATCCTCCAAAAAGGACACATCAAACCCAGTAAGTCACCCTCGAGGCCAGGTTATTTCTTTGTGAAGAAAAAAAGATGGTTGTCTCTGTCCGTTCATCGATCAGTCACCTGAACAAGATAACATTAAAGGGTTTGTCTACTTTTAGCAAATAATTTATATTGTTTGTGTAATGAAAAGTCATACAATTTTCCAACATACTTTCTGTGTAAATTCCTCACAGTTTTCTACATCTCTGCTTGCTTTGCGCCTATAGGAAGCTTCTCTGTTTACTCCAGTGGATAAAAATTTGTCCATAGTGATGTCCATAGAGAAATGTAAAGGCTACTGCCCTCTCACACTGCTTTCTAGCCAATCATTTGCCAGTCCTAAACCTATATTGCCCCCAGGTTTTGTGGTCTCCACTCTTTTCTCTGACTTTTCCTCTCACAGTGTCATTGAACCATTTCTTCACCAATCTCAACATATGCTTTGGGTCACTTTTCTGCTGAAACACTATGTTGTCCTTTTTGATATCCACAGTACTCTGGTGTAGGAAATAACAGTTGTAGGAAACTTACTTATAGCTCATCATTGACTCGTTTCAAACATTCTAGGCTCAATTTTTTGTATATTATTAACTCAAGCTAAACTTCTCATAAAGATATTAAAGTTACGGCTTCTTCACTTTTTTCGGGCACTATTCCAGATATGTATAATGCACATTGCACAACGCTTGTATGAATGTCTGTAATCTCAATATTATGAAGCATACAAGCCACCTTCACCGCTGTATTTATCAAGCCAGAACTGACAGACTTTGTGATAGTCCTCCTGGATTTGGAATGAACTTCATTTCTTATTCTACCAACTGTCATGACACTCAAAGGATGTAGTCAATATTCTTGCCTGAGAGACCGCTATCGATAAAACAAACAATTCCGTCTATTTTCTAGGGAAAATTTCTTCATGATTTCCCCTCGACTAGAACCATTCAAATTTCACTTGGGAATGAACATAAGACAATACTGAGCTAAAAGGGAATGTGAGAACAGGTTGTAATATGTAGTATACAAAAATAAAGAATGTTCCACCATCAGGAGATCAGGAGCAAAACAGTAACAATGGAGTTACATGACAAAACCTGCGTAACTAAGAATATGCTTGATAGTTGAAAGTCAAATTTATGTATGAGATATGTATGAGATAGCCTAGATGGATGGATGGAGTATGAAGCCTGAAAGTGCAAATTCAAAACATTGTTACCCTTGTGCTTGTCAGTGTATGTAATAATGTTTAACTTCTTCATTGTGTAATGACTGTTTTTATTTTGTTTCTTGAATCCACCTGATTTTCCACCATGATTTGGTAGAGAATACATTTCAAATATTATTTATGCCTCTCTGGTTTTTGTAGCATTTTTTTGCAATTATTTCCGTCAAAAGTAAAATGAAGGCAATTATCTATTAATTGAGTAAATCTCTATCTCTCTACATCCACATGAAAGCCCTTGCAGTGACCCGTATCCTTACTTCACAATCTACTTGTATGTTTCTAATATGTTTATAAAGGCATCAAACCAGGCAGGTTCAGGTATAGTCTTTTCCATATATATATATATATAGAGAGAGAGAGAGAGAGAGAATTAAAGGATGAATAGATGAGGTGAATAAACTCAATCATTGTACTTGAAAATATAATTAGTCAATTTGTATTCAATTTAGTATTTAATTTAACAATGGAAACTAAATGCCTATTCTGATTACATTTTTTTTCACATTGATCTATTCAAAATATTTACTTTAAAAAGAAAATTTCTAGAATGTTTGAAATAATTACTTTTTCTCTGAATCCTAAAGGAAATTAAAGCTGCTGTTAGAAGCTGTTTGCCATGAAATTTTGGTGTCTGAACACACCCCTTGCCCTGGTGCTTTATTGTAATTATTGCATGTGGCTCCAAATTTGCACATTGCACCAATTTTTTGATGGTCACTGGCCCCTCAGTTATTGCAAAATAAGGTGTTTACTCTATGGGGCACATTCACTTACGCGGCCACTGGACTTCCCTGAAAATGCATTATCCATGTATAATACACTAAGATCAAGCGCCGGATATCCTGCATGTGTCGCTTCCCCGCTCAGGTCCACTGAAGTTCACCCTCTTCTTCCCGGTGGATGTAAGTGCTTAATCTTGCGACACAATTTGATAGTTAAATCCCACGCTCAGTCTGAATCAGTCGGATTGTCCGTCAGCACGTCTTCTGTCGCATGAAAGCCAGTGCAGTTGCGGCAAAATCCGATTGCGTGCGACACAATCCCAGTGCAGTCATCTGTTAGATACCTGTCAAGCCGCGCAATCCCCGAAAAAAGTGCAAAGTCCGACAAAAGTACAGCGTGCGACCCTTAGTAAATGCACCCCTATAAGTTCCGAATTTCACCTCTTCTTCAGGTGTAGAGGATGCCCCCTTGTCCTGGCCACAGGCCTAGCTATAAACGATCTTTGAAAAGATAACTTTACTGCCCATTCAGATATTTGTACATCTTAAAAATGTCTCCCCTTAAACATTTTTATTCCAAGCTGATTAACTCAAGTTGTTCATGGAAATACAATGTATTTGTGATCACCGTAGACACACTTGGTGCCAAATACAGTTCATACTGTGACAGTTCCTAATTGTTTTTTGATTACATTTTTTTTTTTATTCCATTTTTTAGGTGATGTAATATGGTGTAAAAGTCGCATTTTGGACAATTGGGCGCCATTTCCCATTATGGAAACCACCTTCAGCAATAACCGATCGGGCATTTTGGGACTCGGCGATATCTGATGTGTTTGTGATTTTTACTGTTTATTATGTTTTATATCAGTTCTAGGGAAAGGGGGGTGATTTAAATTTTTAATTTTTTATTAGGTTTTCAAACTTTTTTTACATTTTTTTTCCCCCAATTTCTTACAAATTCTAGGGTACATCAACCCTAGATGGTCTGATCATTCCTACCATATACTGCCATACTACTGTATTGCAGCATGTGGCGTTTTGCGTAGGATTCATTACAATGAGCCACTGGCCGTCATCACCTTTGCCGGAGGCATCGGCAAGGTTAAGCACCTCAAGAACCGACCGCAGTTGTTGTTATCGGTGGAGGTTTGCTGCAACATTCCCCACCTGTGTATGAAGAGGGCTCAGCCCCCGCGCATCCCCCACACCTAAGGGGTTGTATGTATCTGCAGCTGTTTATTGTTGTATCTGCAGATCTGCTCTGTTATGTTGGAACATCTTTACTTACTTGGTAGCTTATTAGTTTGTCTGTTCTCTTGTATTCACATTCTTGTATTCCACTTTCCTGTCTGTTCCCATTTGTCTGTGTTTATGTAATTGTAAGTACCTTGAGAACCTGCTTTGGTTGTTACTCTTTATTCCTGTCCTCCCTATTGCCCTCCGTCCTGTATTCCGTCTTGGTTGTGAGTTTATGTGCATGCTGGGATTGCTAGTTCTCCAAGTTTTACCTGCAGCAATCTTTTCGTTAGTAGGGCCCAAATTCAGTACACCAGACCCTAGTGTCCTTTAGTCCCCTTTCCTACTTTCTAGATAGGTCTTTGTGTTCAGAGAGAGAGAAGTTGTCCGGTTCAGAGAAGCTGACCATCACCAGCTTGTTCAAAGAGTAAGGGACAGTTTTCCCTTCCCTGTTTCCCATGTTTTTGCTGCTCTCTCTCCACGGCTTTCTGCATTCGTGTAAACCAAGAAACTTTGCATGCAAGTAAGCTATCTCTACTGATGGCTGCTGCTTTGCTTATTTGGTGTCAGTCACTTTTAGTCTACTGACCAGTTGGAGATATTCAGTATATAGCTATAAGAGGTTTTTTTTTGTAAATAGACATGTTTATATTATGTAGCATGATTGTACAGTATATGAGGTATGATTGTATGTTTGGGGTGGAAGCTTTCATTTCTCAGGTAGGATGTTCTGTCTTTTGCTTTGTGGAATAATTGATGTAGGTAAACGGTGGTCTTTAAAGCGCAACTGTAAAGCTATAGTGATTTTACCAAATGATTATATCCCTTTGAAAACAAACAGAACGATAACTACTTTGTGGTGCTTGTCCTTTTCTTTCCATAGTTATGGCATTTTCTGTTATGAAAGTGTTTGACAAAAATCTTTCTCACCAGAGGTAAAGTGGGCGGAGACTAATGTCTGTCAGTCTATGCCGTCAGGCTGAGGCCAGTTAGCTTGCCCACAGATCCCATGATGCCTTGTGTTCTCTCTCAAAGTAATTTGGCATTAATTCTATTTAGCTTTCCACAAGTAAAACCACTGAACACTGCACGATGTACAGGATATACAGGATGTATATGGTGACAGATTGGACGCTTCCATCACATAAAGGGGCTGGGAACATACACAGTGCACATATAGGATGTATATGGTGACCAGCCTGGCAGCTTCCATCACATGGAGGAGCAGGGAACATGTATTAAGTGTAGCATAAAATTAAAATGTAAACTGGCACTGCAATAGATGGATATAACATATATTTATTATTAGTATCTAAAATTGCATATAATACACACATATTTAAATGTACGGCCCTTACATATAACAACACATCAGTACAAATGACCTATCATCACCAAAATCATCACCATAAAATAAGAAATATAAATATAAAACAATTATATATAGTGATCACTAGTTATGCATAATTTGTTCACCAGTATCGTCGTTAAAGGCAATGTCCATATATTGTTAACAATATCCGTGCATGATCGGTGCATGATCCAAAATAGTCATCAAATTACTCAGAGATTGTGGAATGAATATGTAAGCATGAGTTCCAAATATTGAAAATCCAATGTTTTACTCACTATCTGGAGCATACAAACAGAGAAGCATGTAATGTTCATTCAGACCACCTGCAACTTCGGCGTCCCGGAGTGTTGATCACTTTATTTTGCGCATGCGTAGTTTGCTTTAGTGGCGAACCTCAAGTCCCAGCAGGATTTACTTTTAACACGATTGGTATTAGAAGGTATTGCACAGCTTTCAATTTAGCTATAATGCTCACACAAGGTCTTCACAACAAACAACAGTAAGTAATAGACTTATTCACAGGATATGATGGTGGATAGATAGTTAGACACCACCAATATATGGTGGTAAACCAATAAGACTATGCTGAAACCAGTTACATAAAGTCTATATCCTGTGCTGTGTGAGCATTAAGGGTTAATAGTGTATCTACACAGAGCTGATACTGCTGATGAAAAGGTGGGGGAGGGAAGCAGCATAAGGACAAGAGACAGAGAAAGTTCTGTAGAATCATAGATTGGGATGGAGGGACTGATAGGGATCAGGGAGATCTTGTACCTCACTATTCTGTGCAGGAAACCTCTGCATTCATTGTTCTGTACAAATCCAGAAGTGAAGACTAGGATGGAGGGACTGATAGGGATCAGAGAGATCTTGTACCTCACTATTCTGTGCAGGAAACCTCTGCATTAATTGTCCTGTACACATCCAGTTCTGCTACATTCACCTCCTCATGACCTCTCCTCTGTGAGCAGGGTACAGCAGCTCCTCTCCTCCCATGAAGCCGTCTGAAAAACATAGTGTAAACAAGCTACAGAGTCATAGGGCTTCTCAGCACATGGGGAGGAAGCAGTCATTGCAACAATGAGGTAATGTGAGGGGGATAGCAAAGAAACTGCTACATATAGGTAACAAAGATAAAAGACAAAGTTGTTTTACATCCCAAGAGCTATTAATTTGTGAAAAAAAAACCTTTACAGTTACTCTTCAATGTGTAAAGTTGTGTCCAGAAATTATTGGAATAGTTTAATTCCAGTTGGATGGTGGGATGAAAATTATTGCTATACTTTTAAATAAACTCACTACCTAATGGTACAATTCAGGCAACCATGGATGTGAAATCCTTATACACAAGAATCCCTTATAAATATGAAATTGCATCATTTTAGATACATCTGGATGAACTGGTTAGAGAACTTATATATACTTTGTGTCAATTCACAACTACTTGGCCTTTCGAGAGGACAGTTCTGTGGGCGTAAATGCCTTGTTGATGCCAGAGGTCAGAGGAGAATGGGCAGACTGGTTCGAGCTGATAGAAGAGTAACAGTGACTCAAATCGCCACCCGTTACAACCAAGGTAGGCAGAAGAGCATCTCTGAACGCACAGTACGTCGAACTTTGACGCAGATGGGCTACAGCAGCAGAAGACCACACAGGGTGCCACTCCTTTCAGCTAAGAACAGGAAACTGAGGCTACAATTTGCACAAGCTCATCGAAATTGGACAGTAGAAGATTGGAAAAACGTTGCCTGGTCTGATGAGTCTCGATTTCTGCTGCAACATTCGGATGGTAGGGTCAGAATTTGGCGTCAACAACATGAAAGCATGGATCCATCCTGCCTTGTATCAACGTTTCAGGCTGGTGGTGGTGGTGTCATGGTGTGGGGAATATTTTCTTGGCACTCTTTGGGCCCCTTGGTATCAATTGAGCATCGTTGCAACGCCACAGCCTACCTGAGTATTGTTGCTGACCATGTCCATCCCTTTATGACCACAATGTACCCAACATCTGATGGCTACTTTCAGCAGGATAATGCGCCATGTCATAAAGCTGGAATCATCTCAGACTGGTTTCTTGAACATGACAATGAGTTCACTGTACTCAAATGGCCTCCACAGTCACCAGATCTCAATCCAATAGAGCATCTATGGGATGTGGTGGAACGGGAGATTGGCATCATGGATGTGCAGCCGACAAATCTGCGGCAACTGTGTGATGCCATCATGTCAATATGGACCAAAATCTCTGAGGAATGCTTGCAGCACCTTGTTGAATCTATGCCACGAAGAATTGAGGCAGTTCTGAAGGCTAAAGGGGGTCCAACCCGTTACTAGCATGGTGTACCTAATAAAGTGGCCGGTGAGTGTATATCCTGATCATAATCAATCATAAATTGATCATTTTTAAAAACTTATTTATTTTACAATATATTTTATTTTATATGTATTGTTTATTATATTTTTAAGGCTATTTATTCTATATATTTATCACAAGCAGGAAAAAAGAATCAAGTTTCACAGTCTCATCTTATTACTGTATGCAGACCCGAGACCCAGACAAAAGTTCTCCCTTGCGCCTTATTAGACTTGAGCATACACATCTGAAGAGTTGCTTCCTTCTACAAGAAAGTGCTTGTTTCTGACAGTTTGGAATAGGTTTCAGGATAATTGGGTACACATCAGACGCTGCTGCCTAGATTGCAATTTAAATAGCACTTACACTAGAATGTAATGGCCGTGAGTAATAAAAATTATCATGATGCACAAAGGAAAGAGGGAGAAAATGAGAGTGAGAATTAAACAAGACAGCGTTTATACAGGAGACAATAAAATGCATATAATCACTATGGATAGATGAACAGTGGAAACTTGTTTCATGAGCATATCACCATTAGGTGTTTCTCTTATTATGTGTTTGCCATCTATAAAACTATAGAGGATGAAATGTAAATCCTTATTTTCCAATGAAAGTCTCCCTTATAGTGGGCAAATTTACACATTGAGAAACGGAAAATCAATTTCCCCCAGCTCACTTTTCTGCATGTCTATTATTCCTCTTCTTGCTACTGTTCTACCACTGCGTTCTGCCACTCTGTCTGTTGGTCTTGTCATTTCGTCAGACAATCATATACAATCATAGACACATATAGAATATGCATAGAATATGCATGTTGTGAAAGAATATCATGTTGTTTTAAGAAGCTATACAGTTGAATGGTCTGCACCCATAAAGAAAGAGAAAGATCCTGGCACCTCTAGGTAGTGATGAGTATCTTTTAATTCAAATATATGGAATACAGATATAAAGATTACTTTGCGGCTCACCTGAGACATTGTCCGCTATCTGTCATACAATAACAGTGTCCAAATATATACACTTTAATATCCATGCTGGCATCATCCTCTGTCTGCAGAATGCTGCCAAGAAGACATTAATGTCTTTTTGTGAGTTCTGTGTGTTAACTGTGGCTTAGGCCGACATATATACTGCATATATATGTCCCCCATAGACAGCAATGGGCACACGGCGCCCTACGGACATGTCCTATCTTTTCTCGGCATATGGTGCTGTGTCGCCATATCCTTCTAAGGAGAGGGGTGGGGGTGAGCAGGGCTCACCCTCTCCTCCTCTCCCGGCGCCGCAGGGTGCCTGCCATACTATGTTGCGCAACGGTAGTGTGAATGTAGTCTTAGCCTGTTGTTTATTGAGCCACACCCAGATCCCTCTAGCTTAGCCCTGTCCAGCAAAGGGTTAATGTTGTGATGGACAGCTCCTCCACTCTGCTGTGAGATGTGTGTCTGGGAGTTCCTCTATGTTCCTGCCCAGTCCCATCAGACCTTGCTGCTTATAGGTAACACCTTATTGTATGCTATTGTTTATCGATCGTTTATTCTGCTTTCAATCTCAGCTATTGTGCCCTTGACTCTCCTTTTCTGGACTCTGTACTGTACCTGAAATTTTCCTGTGAACTGTTTGTTTGTTTGTCTTATTGTGTGTCTGCATAGTGGCTTCGGGAGGGACCATCCATGTAGTTGTTCCGTGCCACCTTAAGGGCATGAGAATCAAGTCGGTAGGTGACAGTTTTGGGGGGGCTCAGCTTAGGGCTCACTCTCATGTCTGCCTGCCCTGCATCTCTTGCCACCCTCCTCACATACACAGTCTAAAAGGCATAGCATTTTTGCTAGCTGTGATCCAGAAGTATTGCTAGTCAGGCCAGGTGATCACACTGTATATATACACAAAACCAAGTGATTCATTTGTACATAGTTAATATTACTATATAAATCCTGGGCATTGATTAGTTAGTATTGATTAGTACATATACCACCTATTTCAATCAAATATATTGTTAGTGAATTAATCCACTTAGCCATTTTTCTTACACATTTTGGTGTTGTCCCTCTCCAGACTCCATCATCTGCCTCCTGAGGCGGCTCATGGCAGATGCGGCTCTCTGGAGAACTGAAATGGGAAGTAGCAGGCTGCTTGAAGATGAAAGTATTAGGACAGACTGGAGAAACAAGGGAATATACAGAGTGCATGCTCAGAGGGTGACACAGAGATGAAGGCTGGGAGAAAGAAAGGTAAGAAGAAGACATAGCTATGAGAAATTAGAGGACACAGAGGTGCAGAGAGTGCAGACTGGAGAAAAGTGGGACATGGGGGTGCAGATTTAGACATAGGAATCTTTGCAGTCTTTGTGAGACATAGGAGAACATGAGAGTGAAAGAGGTTAACATTTGGTGTGAAAAGGAACATGAAGGTGCAGGGTAGGTGAGAAAAAGGGGGCATGGAGGTGCAGGCTCCCACACTCAGCTACTAGGGCCATATAAAGGATTCCGCACCTTGCTTCTGGTATGGACCTTTGGATAAGGAACAGGCAATGCTGAAACATGGGGAGTTAAAGGGGTATTCTAATTATCATCTGTACATTTATATTTAATTAAATTAATCTGCTATATATACATTTCTTGCTTATTATTAAAAAATTGTAGCATGTAAATATAATTTCCCATAAATGTAGCCAGTTTTTACCTTAGAAACCAGATAGATGCCCATGGATACGACCACGAAAGTGGTAAGAGTGCGGTTTCTTCCGCAGTGGCCAGGTATGCACTGCTGAGTCCTGCCGAACAACCTGGCTTCAACGGTCATTATTTTATGTGCAAAAACAATTTGTTTCTTTGTGCAATCAGTGGTGGGCATATCCAAAGACTACTGTCCTGTGTTTGTAAGGGACCATATGACTACATTTATGGGAAATTATCTTCACACAGGTTCCTTTTTTAATTAAAAGAAATGAATGTATACGGCAGATGATAAATTAAATCTTGCTAGGCTGGGTAGTAAAATGAGAATCTACATGGCAGCTTCCCCACAGACATGTTCAGCTGTTCTATACCTTTTTTTTTTTGTTTTTGGAACATCTCATCTTTGAGGCAGATAGAAGTGTTATGAGAAACATACACATATTTAACTCTTCCAATGGTTAGATCAGCGTTTATCGGTAACCAGTTTCCCTTTAATCTCTTTACCATTGATACTGTCAGTGGGTGTTGACAGACTTCTCTTTGTGGCACTTGCATGGGCTGCCACACCACACTATAAGGTTGAGGTGTTTGTGTTTATCTAGCTGAGCATTATTGTTTTTTTCAATTTTGCAGTTTTCTGTGTAATTTAAGTAACAGGTAAACTTTATTTTCTAGATCCCTATATGCTTTTTTAGTGTTTGCAGCAGGACCAGACAATGGTATGTTGATTTCCTATGTTTTCAGTTGAAATATCACATTTCATTGTCTTATAGGATGTTGGCTCTGTGCACCTCTGCCTGGCTTGTCTTAACCATATGCAGACTACAGTACCTTCACATGAGACTTTACACCTTCACACCACTGGCCTTTTTAATTATTTACTTTCCATTTTTTGCTCCCCACTCTCAAAAATCTTGCCGAGTCGCAAACCGAAGAGTCGAAGCTGTATAGCTCAAAAATAATTACTTTTAATGATGTGACTAAAGTTAAAATACATATAAAAGGTAGTTAATAAAATGATAAAACTGAGGATCCACCCAGTGACATAGTCTACTCTTTGTCGATTCCACAAACAAAGACTGTATCATTGTGTATTATGGAGAATTTAGACAAGGGTTTCTTAGGAAATCTTCCTCTCTTACTGGAGTTGTTTGTTTGTAAAAGGAGGATTGGTCATTGCATTCTGCATGGATTACTATGGTCTCCATAACATTATGGTTCAGAACGAATATTTACCTCTAATCTCTGAACTTTTCAACTAATTACAAGGCACAAAATTATTCACCAGACTGGATCCCAGAGGACCTCATATTAAAATTCCATCCTGTAGTGATATTAATGGAAAAGTGCATTAAGCACTCCCAATAAATACCTTATTATAATTTGTAAAGCTTTTGCTGAATCCAAGAATTTGTTATGGGAACTGTGATTGAATATTGCTTTCCCTTAATGGCATCTTAAATTACCTCTTCTATGTTTGTTTTGCAGTTGATCTGGATGACATTCTTGTGTTTTATTTTGACCTTTACACACATCATAAAAATGTCTGTACTGTTTTTACCAATCATGTGAAAATCTGTCTCCAAAAATGTGATTCATTGCTAAACAGACAATGTTTGCAAGGATGTGTTACACATAGAGATGAGCGAACACACTCGTCCGAGTTTGATGCTCGTTCGAGCATTAGCGTACTCGAAACTGCTTGTTGCTCGGATGAATATTTCGCCAGCTCGAGAAAATGGCATCTCCCGCCATTTTGATTTTTGGTGGCCAGAAACAGAGCCAATCACAAGCCAGGAGACTCTGCACTCCACCCAGCATGACATGGTACCCTTACTCATCGATAGCAGTGGTTGGCTGGCCTGATCAGGTGACCCTGGAATAGACTAGCCCCTGCCTGCGCTGCTCGCATCATTCTCTGTCTGGATGCCGTTAGGGAGAGAGCTGCTGCTGCTGCAGGGATATCGTTAGGGTGTTATATTAGCTTACTGTTAGGCAGGAGTGAGTTTACAAGAGCCCAACAGCCCTTGTTAGGGCTAGAATATTTTTTTTTCTTTGCTTGTGGCTGGGCTTGCTGGCACTAGTAGTGCAGCTAGTACCATACTGTGATAAATTTGCAGGGAGACTTGCGGACGTTCTGTTTAGCTCTTAGTGACACACATATCCATCTCAACCACCTAAGTGGGACAATTTATTAGGGGTTTGATTGAATTAGGCACAGTCTGCCGACAGAAAAGACACACAAAAAACAAAAAAAAGCACAAAAAAATGTGCAGTTTACACTTTAATTTTGAAAATGTTGAACCCGAGGGCTATGGGTAGGGGTAGAGGACGAGGGCGTGGGCGTCCAACTACTGCAGGGGTCAGAGGCCATGGTCCTGGGCGGGGTGAGACACCACCTGCTTATGAGGGAGCAGGGGAATGCCGCAGAGCTACACTCCCTAGGTTCATGTCTCAAGTTACTAGGACTCGTGGTAGAGCACTGTTGAGGCCAGAACAGTGCGAACAGGTGATGTTGTGGATTGCGGACAATGCATGTCACCGAAATCAGCACTCCTCCAGCTCCTCCACCTCAGCCTCCTTCCCCCCAGTTTGCCCCCTCCCAGGAAAATTTGGCATTTGAACCGGCATACTCTGAGGAACTATTTTCTGGACCCTTCCCAGAGTCACGAACCACTTGTCTGGTTGCTGTTGAGCTCTTTCCCGATGCCCAGGTTTTCCACCGGTCGCAGTCTGTGGCTGATTATGACATTGTTGACGTAGTGAAAGAAGTGTGTAAAGAGGTGTTGGACAATGAGGAGACACAGTTGTCAGACAGTGGTGAAGTTGTTGTCAGGGCAGGAAGTCCGAGGGGGGAGCAGACTGAGGGATCGGAGGATGATGAGGTGACAGACCCAAGCTGGGTTGATAGGCCGGGTGAACACAGTGCTTCTGAGACGGAGGCGAGTCCTCGACGAGAACAGGTTGGAAGAGGCAGTGGTGGGGCCAGACGGAGAGGCAGGGCCAGAGCTGGTGCATCAGCACCAAATGTTTCACATAGTGAAGCTCCCGTGGCGAGGGCTAGATTTTCGGAAGTCTAGAGGTTCTTTAAAAAAACACCGGATGACCGACGGACTGCGGTGTGCAACCTGAGCCACACTGGGATCAGCAGGGGTTCCACCACTACCAGCTTAACCACCACCAGTATGCACAGGCATATGAATGCTAAACACCCCACTCAATGGAACCAAGGCCGTTCACCTCCAGCCGGGCACACCACTGCTCCTTCCCCTGTGTCATCTGCTGCCTCTGCTTGTCAGCCCCCTGCCCAGGACCCTGGCCCAAACACCTCCCTTGCGAAAACCACACCTTCGCCTCCACAATCCTCCAGGGCCACTATATATCGCTGACGGCACATTGGGTTAACTTGGTGGAGCCTGGGACCGAGTCTGACCCTGGGGCTGCTCATATACTGCCGACACCAAGGATTGTGGGGCCTACCTCGGTCCAGGTCTCTCAGGCCTACTATGCCTCCTCCTCCTCCCACCCCTCCTCCACCTCCTCTTCCGAATTACCATCCGTGGGCATGGCGCCATCAGTCGGTAGCTCTAGGCACAGCAGCAGTGCCGTCACTAAGCGACAGCAGGCGGTGCTCAAACTGCTGAGCTTAGGCGGTAAAAGGCACACCGCCCAAGAGCTATTACAGGGCATCACGGCGCAGACTGATCTGTGGCTGGCACCGCTGAACCTGAAGCCAGGCATGGTTGTGTGAGAAAACGGCCGTAACCTAGTGGCGGCTCTACAACTCGGCAGACTGACACATGAGCCATGCCTGGCCCATGTGTTAAATCTCATAGTTCATCGGTTCCTCAAGACATACCCAAATCTGTCTGATTTGCTCACGAAGGTGCACCGCATCTGTGCGCATTTCAGGAAGTACAGCACAGATGCTGCCACTCTCAGGGCAGCGCAGTGCCGCCTCCAACTGCCCGCTCACCGACTGTTGTGCGATGTGCCCACGAGGTGGAATTCAACATTAACCATGTTATCCAGAGTTTACCAGCAGCGCAGAGCGATTGTAGACTACCAGATGTCAACTTCCACCAGAACTGGTAGTCAGGTCAGTCAGCTTCCTCAAGTCTACAATGAGGAGTGGACGTGGATGTCTGATATCTGTCAGGTGCTGAGTAACTTTGAGGAGTCAACACAGATGGTCAGTGGCGATGCCGCCATCATCAGCCTCACCCTCCCGCTGCTTGGCCTGTTGAAAAACTCTCTGGTCAGCATGAAGTCGGAAGCTTTGCGCTCGTCACAAGAGACGGGGGAAGAAAATTCCCTTGTTGATAGCCAAAGCACCCTCAGGTCTGTTTCTCAGCGCATATCGGAGGAGGTGGAGGAGGAGAATGTTGGCGAGACAGAAGAGGGGAGCATTGCTCAGTCCTTCACTGTTCAGCGTGAATGGGCAGAAGAAGAGGAGTTGGAGGAGGAGGAAATGGAAAGTCAGGCCAGTGAGGGGAGTGAATTCTTGCGCGTTGGGACTCTGGGGCATATGGCAGATTTCATGCTAGGCTTCCTATCCCGTGAACCTTGCGTTCAAAAAATTTATTCCAGCACCGATTACTGGGTATTCACTCTCCTGGACCCATGGTACAAGCAAAATCTTTCCACTCTCATCCCTAGAGAGGAAAGGAGTGTGAGAATGCATGAATACCAGCAGGCCCGGTTGCACAAGCTGAAACAGTATTTCCCTTCTGACAGCGCTAGCAGCAGAGGGCGTACTCCTGCGGGACAAGTAGCGAGGGAGAGTAGGCGAGCAGGCAGCTTGTCCAGCACTGGCAAGGGTACGCTTTACAAGGCTTTTGCCAGCTTTATGTCACCCCAGCAAGACACTGTCACCTGTCCCCAGTCTCGGCAGAGTAGGGCTGATCTCTACAAAAAGATGGTGAGGGAGTACGTAGCTGACCATACCATCATCCTAAATGATCACACAGCTCCCTACAACTACTGGGTTTCAAAGCTGGACATGTGGCACGAACTAGCACTGTAAGCCTTGGGGGTTCTTGCCTGCTCTGCCGCTAGCGTGTTGTCTGAGCAGGTTTTCAGTGCAGCTGGTGGCATCATCACCGATAAGTGTACATGCCTGTCGACTGACAGGCTGACGCTTATCAAGATGAATAAAGCCTGGATTTCTCAGGATTTCCATTCTCCACCAGGTGAAAGAAGCTCAACCTGAATAACCGCCATAACCAAGCCAATTACTTATAAGAACAGAACTACACTTGATACAAAAGGTTCTTAAAAGTGCTGTTTGTAGCCCCCACCTGCTTTGAAAATTATAATTTTTTCAAAGTAAACACTTCTGGCCCCCAGGCCAATTTTGGGTGGGGAGGAGCCGAGAGGCAGGGGCTTGAACAGGAGAAAGCTCGCCTGGCAGCGGACCGTCAGCTCCATCCCAAGATCCAACTAACATAGTTTTAACTACAGCACCTTTAATCTACTACGACTTTACTGCCTCCATACATCAAAACGATCAAACGAGCTGTGTCAGGCAGAATTTTCGGGTGTTTCACTAGATACATAATGGAACTCTGCGCATCTGTCGCCACCATGCTGGAGACCTGAAGTTGCAATCATAGCAGCGCAGTTCGGATGCCCGATACTGTCACTCTTTATCATGGAAGTCGTCTCCATGGCTGCCTCTACATGTCGTCCCCTTATCAAACGAGCTGTGTCAGGCTAATTTTTCGGGTGTTTCACCAGATACGTTATGGAACTTGGTAACTATGTCGCCACCATTCTGTGTTATCGACTAAATATACATCAACCTTTTGTTCACATAGAAAATCATTTCAGCGCTTCTTGCTCACCTCCTTTGGTTCCTCTCTGTCGCCTTAAACAGGCAAAATACTGATACATACAGTGCTACACGTTATCCTCTCCAAAAGGAATTTTTAAAATTGGTTTGAAGCCTGAGTCCATTTGGGGTATGTCACCATGCCACTCTGTAGCCTGTCGCTGCTGCCGCTGCCTCTGCATGCCGTCCCCTATAGTGTCAGGGTCCATTATTGCATGTTTTAGATGCTATCTAGCCTCATTCAGTCACTCTGTCATGGCCATGCTGTTGCCCATAATTTTGGCATAATGGTGCGATTAAGCGGCCTCAGAGGCATCCATGCATGCTGCCCCTGCTGTTTCCTGTCCATTTCCGTGGTGTTTTCATACTTTTCTGAGGTTCCCAGGTGTTTGGCCAAGCAGTCCCTTGGTCCCCTTGAAAAATGCTCGAGTCTCCCATTGACTTCAATGGGGTTCGTTATTTGAGGCGAGCACTCGAGCATCGGGAAAAGTTTGTCTCGAATAACGAGTACCTGAGCATTTTAGTGCTCGCTTATCTCTAATAACCATGGTTATCAGAAGAGAAACAATGATGCCAAGCACCAGCCTCCTTTTAACCCCTTAAGGACGCAGGGTTTTTCGGCTCATTTCTCGCTCTCTAACTTCAAAAATCCATAACTTTTTCATTTTTACGTGTACACACCTGTTTGAGGGCTTATTTTGTGCGTAACAAATTTTACTTTCCCGTTATGTTATTAATTTTAACATGCTGTGTACTGCGAAGCTGAAAAAAATCCAAATGTGGAAAAATTTTTTAAAAAACGCACGTGCGTCACGTTCTTGTGGGCTCAGTTTTTACGACTTTCACTCTTCGCTCCAAATAACATGCCTAATTTGTTTGGTTCGGTGCGATCGCGTTGATACCAAATTTATATAGGTTTTTTTTTGTGTTTTAATACATTTTCAAAAATTAAACGAATGTGTACAAAAAAGAAAAAAAAATTTTTGCCATCTTCTAACTTTTTCATACTTTGGCGCACAGAGATGTGTGAGGGGTTCTTTTTTTGCGAAATGAGGCGACATTTTCATTGCTGACATTCTGAGGTCTGTGCGACATTTTGATCATTTTTTATTTCAGATTTTATGTGATGTAAAAAGTTGTAAAAGTCGCATTTCGGACATTTGGGCGCCATTACCCGCCTCGGAGGTCACCGCCGCCCGTAACAGTTTTTATATTTTGATAGATCGGGCGTTTTGGGACGCGGCGATACCTAATATGTTTGTGATTTTTACTGTTTATTATGTTTTATATCCGTTCTAGGGAAAGGGGGGTGTTTTGAATTTTTAATATTTTATTAATTTTTTTTATTTTTTAAACTTTTTTTTTCTTTTTTTTTTCACAATTTTTTAGACCATCTAGGTTACATTAACCCTAGATGTTCAGATCGCTCCTACCATATACTGCAATACAACTGTATTGCAATATATGGCATTTTTGCAGGTCATTCATTACAATGAGCCACTGGCTCATTGTAACAAATCTCCAGAAGCCATGTAGCCTCGTGTCAAAAGAAGACCCGCCGGCGGCTTTGCCGGCGGCAATCACATGGTTAATAGCCGCGATCGGTGCAAGCACCAACCGCGGTTATTAGCAGTGGGGGTTTTCTGCAAAATGCAAAAAACCCCACCTTTGTATGAAGGGGACTCAGCCCGTGAGCCCTCTTCATACACCCCTTATACCTCTGCGCCGTAGAGCTACGGCGCAGAGCGTTATGGGGTTAGAGTGTCCAGTGGTGTGATTCTTACTTAATCATGACAGATTGATCTCCAGCCCTGTCCCCATGAACACCCACACCTGTGCTACTGGAGAACTTACTGAAACGATGTTAGCTGGAGGCCTGCAATGAAGTTGAAAAGTGTTTTGCGGGAAAAAGTACATTTTCTAGGCAAATATTGACATATATTAACATTTCTATCATTCTCAAAACTTATGGCCATGACTGTATATAAGGATGTAAATATCAGGAACCCAATGTCCAGCTAAACTCTACAAAGAAAAACTAAGAAAAAAAACATACAGCAGCCTACAATAAAGCCTCCCCCTCCCCCCCCCCCCAAAAAAAAAAAAAAAAATCTGTTCTATGATAACAAAATGGAAAGAAACTGTTTTGGATGAGTTTGATATACAGTATTCTACACAGGACATTTCAACAACAAAAAATGGAGGGATGTGTGTAATATTTAAAGTGTGCAGTAATACTTGTTTTGTAACTATTGTATATATTTGTTTATTAAAAGTTGCCGTTTTGAGTAACCTATTAGGAAGACTTTTAAATTCTGTGATTTTTAAATATTGTTATGAATTTCAGGTTCTGTTTTGGAAAACTGAACTCCCTTGGCTCTCCTCAAATTAAAGCTATTTAATTTGAGCTATGTTAGCAATTTTAGAAGTCTTATCTTTGTTAACTGTGAACTATGTGATTATTGGCTACTGGGGGCAGTATTATTACTGGCTACTGCTAACTGTATGACTTTTGGCTACTGAAGCTAATATGACTATTAACTATTGGGGGAAATGTCACTATTGGCTACTAGGGGCTGCATGGCTATTGGCTACTGAGGGCTACTTGACTATTGGATGTAGCTTGACTATTGATATTGGGGGTTTTGTAACTATTGGCAAAACTTCTAGCACATTAATAGGTTATTAGTGCATCAGCAGGTTGTCATCAGCGGTCAGAGTGTTGGTAGTAAAGCTAATCTTCACCTGGCTAGCCTGGGTGAAAGGAATCACACAAGGCAGGACCTGCTTCACATGCTTCAACAAGAGATTGGGACTGTGAAGACCGATAATGGTAGAAAAATTCTGTCTGCAGTACACTAAGGACAGCTTTCCAGTGGTTCCTGAAGTCCTCCAAATACATAACGTTTTCAGCCTCTCATATCTTGCTAAATATGAGTGTTGTTCTTTTATAGCGGCTCATATGTGGAATGTCCACATGGTGGAATTTAACCCTAGACAACTTGGATAGGGTATATGAACAGGAGTAGACTAAAACTGATTTTGTCCTCATGTAGATGGATGGGAACTTCTCCTGTGTAACTTTAGAGACTGATGCTTGGCACCTTCCATTTGGAAGAGCAGTGTTAGCTCTGTCAGCAGCAGAATCAGCAGCACCACTAAGATCATGAATAAGAAAGCAGTAAAGCTGAAAAGTGTTGGCTTGATGTTTGCTGTTCTTCTAATTTGCCCTTGTTTTATTATGTTGTCAAAAGTAAAATAAGATTTTTAGACTAGTACAATGAGAGAGTTGGGCTCTATTCTTTTTTGAACACCCACCATGATGTCATGGCCAAACTATGGCAGTAGGAGTGACCATGACATCATGGTGGGTGGTTCTGGATGTGGCATCAAGGTGGGTGTTTCTGGAGGCGGTATAACTAGGAGGGGGCATTCACATGACCACAACAGGTGGGAAGAAGCGTGGTACATGCGAAACGGACATCACTTGTCTGTACTTTACCTCTGCATCACTCCATAATCCCTAACCCATGTTTGTTTAACAAGCTGGAATAAAAATTAATTGAATCACCAGGAAGGGTGAGTGCCATTCTATGCCTCTCTATTCTGATGTCATAGTACTCCAATACAAAACTGAACTCTGTGAATAGAGTACCGCCCCTTGGATTGAGATTTAAGGCATAATTTCATGACACAAGAAAGGTTTTTAATAGTCAAGTATCCACTATATCAGCAGCAGGTACTGTCTATTTTCTTGTGAGTTATTTGGTTTTCTGGATCTCTGCTTCCTGCCATCCTATAGAAAGCTTCATTGTTTACTACCAGTGAAAATAAATCTGAGCATGGTCACACAGGTGTTCAGCTCATTATAACCCACAGTTCTGTTTACTCTCTGTGATACTAAAGAGCTGTGCACCTGCGTGACCATGGTCAGATTTCTATCCACTGGGAATAAACACAGAAGCTTTCTTTAGAATGACAGCAAGCAGAGATGTAGAAAACTGAGAGGGATTGATACAGAAAGTAGATTGGAAAATTGTATAACATTTTATAATACAAACAATATCTTTAATTTACCTAAATGAAAATACCCCTTTAACTTTATGGTGCATTAGAATGAAATTAACCTTGAACCCTTGGTTCCCTAACACTATGGCCCAGAATGTATTCTTGTCTTTTGCAGCTGCCATCTCTAACTCTCTGACATCACTCATCTGCCTTTCCATTGTACTCATGTTACCTGATCTTCATTAAGGCCTCTGGCTTTGATCTTTTCTTTACTTTCTGGTTCTTGTAGTGTATTTATTCATAAGAGGCTACCTTACACAAAGCAGTCAGGGAATATTCTCCATCAACATCCCTGCACAGTGATATATAGAAAGGATATTTAAGCTCTTTCTCAGCTCTACCCAAGAACAACCCAACCTTTTAGCACATTTTTAGAATATGTTGGGCCAATTTATTATTTTTTTTCACTTTTTAACAATTTTGCCATGTTGATGGAATCTGTTAACAAAGTCTGCTGGTGCTCACTAAAAACTAAATCACAAGATAGGACAAAATTGAAGCATTCCTCTTCATTGTGTGACTCAATGAGGTTGTCAGTTGCATACAATCTCATCCAAATGTTGCACATACAGTTTCATGAGATACTGTTGAGATATTGTAAAGAAATTTTTGAAGGCAGGACAGAGAAAGGGTTTTTTCAATAATGATGAGCAGACCCAATGCAGTTCGGAACAGGCCAAACTCAGCCAATATCGGGTGTTAACCCATATATAATATAGAAACAGATATTACTACATCAAGTATAAATAGTTTGTTAAAAAGTCAAACTTTGCAACCTCCTTTACGGACAATAAGGCTACATATGTGATATTGAGATAGACCTATGCGTCTTCCTGTTAGCTCTCTGAGAAACACAATGTTAATAAGCTCAGCATTGAAGAGCATATGAAAAGATTGAAGATGAAAGTCATTCTGATTACACAGCGTGGAGATGAGGAGCCCAATGAGGCATCGAACGGCTCAATACTGGAAATGTCAGCACACTCACTTGGTGAGCTATAAATTAGCGAGGGCTCGAAGAAGCTGCAAGCCATATATTTTACATGGATAGAAGGAATAGCAGCATGACTTAAAAGCAAAATAACATTTCATGGACATGTTCAGTTTAATAATATGACTGATAAATTATAAGTTCTTGGCCCTTACTTTGTAGAATGTAGCTTAAGTTGCTTCCAAAGTTTTACTAGTAAAATCAGTTGATACTGTACACTATATTGTATTAATCCTGTTACATTCTTTAGATCTTTTCTTAAAATAGAATGTTAAATAAATTAATAGTGCAAACAATATTAGAAGAACATAAACATTAATTAAGATCTGCTCTTCCATCTCATTCACATTTAACATACATTGAGCAAAATACACTTATCAACTACATAATATCCCACCCTAGCTAAAAATAACACAAATCAACAACCCACAAATTTAATAAACTGTACAATGCCTATATATTACCCCCTTACAGCAAAATAAACCATTCACACCTCACTACTAATCATTCTATCCACAGCTGCTGAAATTTTGTTTAGGTTTTTTATTGGATTCTATAACCTATAAAGAAGCAGTTAACGTGTGCTTATAGAGTAACTATACAATTCAGCCAAAGCAGATTGGCTTTTTAAATTATGCAAATGAGCCTGAGGGGCTCCAGGCCCTTTTTTGTTAAAACCAGGGCATACGAATATAAAAGAAGAACATATGTTCCCAGAAAGGGTATGTCTAGTGTACAAACTAGTATTTCACTGTGCTTAGTTTACAATTCTTTATCCTGGTGGTAGATGTCCTTTAGGTTTCTGTTCTTTCTCTGATATAGTGATGATTGGACTAATGGAACTCCAAGTTTGCCAAACCCAAACTTGAAATCCTGTTAGGTCCTGTTACCAAGCCCAAACCAATACCCCTAGTAACACCAACCCATTAAAGGGGGCAAACTGTCTATATGCCGCCTGTGACTTTAAATTCATGGGTTCCTAAATGCCACCCTTTTTGGGAGGATTGGCACTACCCACTGGGTAACGGTGATCAATTTCAAAGTGGCTGCAATTTTGTTGGCTGCTTTTAGTTAACACCAACACCAATCACAGGCGCTTTACCGGGGGTGGGTTGAGCCAGATCCGACCCGGAAAACAAACTTTTGAAGTTTGGGTTCCTGAGGAACCTAAACCACCAAAGTTCAGTTTGGGTTCACGCAACACCACATATATATATAATGATATATACAGATAATGATATTGACTCCATGATTCAATGAAGTCCGCTAGAGAGCCAGGTAACCATATATCAACTTTTAAAAGTGAGTGGAACAACCGATGTTTATTATGAAAGCAGGTTGGGAATTATTATTAAATCAGAAATGGTCATTAGGTTAAAATGTTCCCAGGTATGATCAGTATGATCATATGTTCCCAGGTAGATCAGTATGGTATGAAGATCAAATTTATTCTAAGTTGACTATGTAAATCGAGGCCTCAGAAACTTACCGTTTGTCTTTATAGTGTGCAGGCTGCATTGTTTGGATGAACATGTACTTGCTTGTGTGCTAAAAATACTCTATTTATAAATAAATCCAATCCCACAAGACATTATACATTACATTATACAGTACATTATATTGTCTTGTCTTATCACTAATAATAAAGAGCTGTTAAATACCTGTTTGTCTGTTTGTATCAAAACCACAACATTGTACACTTTTATACATTTATTTTCCTTTGCTAAATTTTCAACTCTCAGATCAGTAATTCCAAATTGGACCTGTTTCCTTAATAACTGCCATAAAGTGTATGTTTTAACCTGTAACGAGAAATATAATAATTTTACGCTGAATAATCAAGCACTTATCATGTAATTAGTTACTAATACATAAATCATAGTATTCTCGTCACATTGGTTTAGCCATTGCGCATTGCTTTTAATGGAGCATAAACAGATTGTGCGGTATCATATAATCTGGATGCCCTTTAAAAAGTTCACTGACATCACCTTCAATAAAAGGGATGACATATAGCATGTATGGACCATTGAATTTGACCCTTCTACATAGAAAATGGTCCTTTCTATCTACAGCACGTTTTTCCAAGCATCTATATATTAATAATAAGCTGCTGCTAAGTGGCATTAACAAGATACATGGCAATTTATAAAGACCTCTCAACTTATAAAGAGCAAGTGAGATCCTTGTAATTTTTATTAAGACCAATCCATGTAAATTCAAGACACTTTAATTGTCCCAAGATAATCCTTTACAATTCTTTAAAAGCTTCAGGGAATATTCTATTTTGCATGCATAGAACAGATACCGTATAATCATCTGTATTCATATATGACATGACAATTGATTGTGTTCTCTGAAGATATTTACAGTTTATCTATCCATCACTTTAGTAAATCCAATGAAGAGGCAGAACTAAAGGGTGAATCCTTTATTCCATAGACATGTTTCAGTGATAAAATACACTTTTTTCGATGAACCAACTATTTAAGGACCAATATTACATCTGATTGGTCAAGAGGTATTACATACAATTAAGTGAATAATATTACAATATTACAATTACAAGTGTGAAACAAAGATAAAGAGCATACCATAAATTCATAATTTATACACCCATATAGGCAAAAAATGGCATAGTGCACAAGTTAAAGATGTAAGTCTCGCCTATCGGTGATGAGACCTGCCCCATGTCTCCTTATAGTGATTCATAAAAACGATAAACTGTATGTAAACCACCTGTCTCAGCGTGCCACGTTCGGCATAAAGCCTGAAGTGTATAATGCAACAACTGCATAGCCACCAAACTGTGGAAGAAATATATGCAAGAGGCAAACTATGTCAGCTGATACTTGCAAGCGTACTAAGGTATTCAAGATTACCGGTGGCCATCATGAAATTTCTAGACCTACAGTGTAACATATAGAGATAAGTATAAACATACTAGATTGCTGACCACCACAACTTTACATCAGGTGCTCATATATTGAGGTCCTCAAATAAGTATATTTAAGGACCTCAATATATGCACACCTTTAGTTAATTGTGGTGGTCAGCAACAAAGTATTTTTACACTAACCTCTATATATTAACTTGTGCACTTTTGTCACTTTTTGCCCACACGGTTATATATATATATATATATTATGATGAATTTGTATGGTATGGTATACACTTTATCTTTATATTACGTATCACACTTGTATCCCACAAATATAACACTTTTAGCCACTTTGTATTTAGCAATATTATTCACTTAATTGTATGTACCTACCTCTTGACCAATCAGATGTAATGTTGGTCCTAACTGATTCGTTGGTAATTGCACTATGCTTGAAACCAGTTCCCTACACTGCAGTGACAGAAAGAAGATACTTCCTTCTGGTAAAAAACTTACTGGTTTGGCTGTTATCCCAATTCATGTCCTGAAAGTCAACATTTATCCATAAGGAATTGCTTACTTTAACCCCTTCGTGTGGCTGTGTTTTTGGTTCATTCTTTCCATGTACAGAGTTGTGTGAGTACAAATTTTACTTTGCAGTGTGAATTTATTATTGCATAATGTCTACTGTAAAGCCGGCAAAAAATTCCAAATGTGGTGAAACTGTCAAAAAACAAACGCATTTGCATCATTTTCACGTGGGCTCAGATTTTCCCTATGTGCTCCAAATGATACAGGTACTTTATTTTTTGGTTTGGTATGATCACAGCGGTCCATGCGCCGCCACTTTTAAATGCTGCAGTAGGCAGAGCCTTGTTGGTACCTGTAATTGGTGCTAGCACTGATCGCAGGTATTAGCGGTGGGTGTTTTCTGTTATATGCAGCAAAGCCCACCTCTTTATAACGAGGGCTCACCCTGTCCATAAGTTTAGAAAAAATATCAAAAAGAGTTTCAAACACACTTTCATGTATAGATACTAATGCAGGCAGTCCCGGGTTACATACAAGATAGGGTCTGTAGGTTTGTTCTTAAGTTGAGTCTGTATGTAAGTCGGAACTGTATATTTTATCATTGTAATCCCAGCTAGAACTTTTTTGGTCTCTGTGACAAATGGATTTTAAAAATGTTGGGTTGTCATAAGAATCAATATTAACACTAAAGCTTGATTACACACACATTTGATAACTGTTTCAGCTGATTATTGTAGCCTAGGACTAAGTACAATAAATTACCAATATCCAGAGGTCCATTTGTAACTATCGGTCGTATGTAAGTCGAGTGTTCTTAAGTAGGGGACCGCCTGTATATAGCAAATGTAGACACCGTGCCTGACCGTGCTGGGTTGGGATTCTAGACTCTTTTCAGAGGTGTAGCTATGGGGGGGTTCAGGGAGAGCAGGTGCTCCGGGCCTCTGGACTTTTAGGGGCCTACTGAGTAGCACTACCTCTAAGGGACAGATCTACAGTGGTGCACAGAGGCAAACTGGCAATGAATTCTGCCGGTGGGCTGCTTCTTGTCGGGCCGATGCTCCGGCATAAGGCCGGCAGGAGGAGAAGGACACTGCCTTTGTATGATGCTGTATGTGTGCTATGTATGCATGTATTTGCTGTGTGTATACTGTAGGTATGCTCCTGTGTATGGTTGTGTGTATGTATACTGTGTATGATGTTTTGTAGGATGTTGTATTTGTGCTGTGTATGCATGTATATGCTGTGTGTATATGTAGGTATGGTCCTGTTTATGGTTGTTTGTATGTATGCTGTGTATGATGTTTTGTATGATGCTGTATGTGTGCTATATATGCATGTTTATGCTGTGTGTATACTGTAGGTATGCTTCTGTGTATGTTTGTGTGTATGTATGCTGTGTATGATGTTTTATATGATGATGATGTATGTGTGCTGTGTATGCATGTATATGCTGTTTGTATGCTGTAGGTATGGTTCTGTGTATAGTTGTGTATGATGCTGTGTATGCATGTATATGCTGTGTGCTGTGTAGGATTCTATGTGTATGCTGTGTATGCTGCTCCTGGTTCCCCTCTTGCACTTCTCTGCTGGTATTGCTGTGTTGTCAGCAGTGACAGGAGAGATGGCACCGGAAGGAGGACAGGGCTGTACAAGAAGAGGATGTAAGTATCAAGTGCCCATACCTCCCAACATTTGTGAAAAGGAAAGAGGGACAAAATGGCGGCACGCGTAGATCCCCCTAAGCCACACCCCCAATCACTCCCTGGCCACGCCCCAAATTTTAGCCATATTAAAATAATAAAAATCATCTCAATTAAAAAAAAAAAAAATTATCCTCATTGGGATTTGAACCCAGAACCTGCAGTGTCCATGTACAATAATAACACAGCGCCTCAACCAACTGAGCTATAACCTCTGTGATTAACAAGGTGGAGAATTTTGGTAACTAAGAACTATGACTATATACTGCCTTGGTATATAGGGAGGGATCTTCTCAGATTATTGTAATTATTGAGACTATTATTATTATTATGGAGATTATTATTATTATTATTATTAATAATCATCTCCATAATAATAAAAATAATAAAATTTATAATAATAATAATTACATTAATAATCTCTGAGAAGATCCCTCTCTATATATCAGTGCATTAGTCTGTGTCACAGTGTAAATGGCAGATAACACTTCTTAGTTACCAGAAATCCTCAGCTCTGTATCACTGGGCTTATAGCTCAGTTAGTTAAGCTCCTGTCTGTGGTGCAGAGGGTCCCAGATTCGAATCTCAGCCTGGCCAAAACTTTGTTTAATTTAATTATATAAAGAGCTTGTGTCTGGGGAAGCCCTGGAGACCATATATGGACAGATGCTGATCAGACCTGATGACGTGGTCCCTGCTCTCTCAGCTAAGCCGACACTTCTCTGAAAAGGATTCCCTCCCGATGTCTGCTCTGGGGAACCCTAGGAGATGCAGTGACCATATATGGACAGATGCTGATCTGAAGCTGATGACGTGGTCCCTGCTCTCTCCGCTAGGCAGTGACCATATATGGACAGATGCTGATCTGAAGCTGATGACGTGGTCCCTGCTCTCTCCGCTAGGCAGTGACCATATATGGACAGATACTGATCTGACCTGATGACGTGGTCCCTGCTCTCTTCGCTAAGCCCGACACTTCTCTGAAAAGGATTCCCTGCCCGATGTCTGCTCTGGGGAAGCCTAGGAGATGCAGTGACCATATATGGACAGATGCTGATCTGACCTGATGACGTGGTCCCTGCTCTCTCAGCTAAGCCCGACACTTCTCTGAAAAGGATTCCCTGCCCGATGTCTGCTCTGGGGAACCCTAGGAGATGCAGTGACCATATATGGACAGATACTGATCTGACCTGATGACGTGGTCCCTGCTCTCCGCTAAGCCCGACACTTCTCTGAAAAGGATTCCCTCCCGATGTCTGTAGAAGCCATTCTGTACTGTGAGTTCAGACTTTCAAAGTATTTACTATGCGGACACAGCGCCGGGACACAGCGGGACCTGGGGGGAGAATCCGTGACAATCTCATAGCTGCCCGTGACGCGGGGCAGAGGTACGAAAAACGGGAAAGTCCCGTCAAAATCGGGACAGTTGGGAGCTATGAGTGCCATCATATGATAAATTTACCCACATGTCTATTTAATGTGCATACATGAGTAATGTGTAAATGTCAATGCCATTTTGGAATAAGGCCTTGTTCACACCTTGTATTCAGGAGGTCACATTAGACCTTCCATTATTAATAGGGGAACCAAAGGTACTGCAAAGTATATATTTCCTAGCAAACAAACTTAGGATCAGCTGAGATACGTTGATAAAAACTTGTGTATCAAAGAGTTGTCTCCCTATTTCATGAAGGCATGAGCTGGTATTAATGACAACGACAGTCCCACCCTTGTAGACGGGTTTGATAGCAATGCAGTCATGGGCCAACTCATCCAGTCCCAAGATTTCACTTAATTGATTTGATTTAATGAGATTAGGGTGATTTAAAACCATCTTAGAATTAACATTAAGTAATATTGTAATCTCTATTTTTCACTGCTTTTATGAAAGCGACTATATGTGGTGCATCCACATCAGGATTAATTTTCTTAATAATTCAGAGTTATTTGCTTTAGAATTGACAACACTATTTTGTATAATTTATGTATTTTATAGATTGAACTGCTGATAAACCACATTGGTGGCAGTGGGTAATATATTGATGTTTCGTTGGTGGTTTGGAGTGGTTTACTGGCAACCTTCTGTGACACATGCGCAGGCCAACTCTTCTTCCACTTCCGTTGCTTGTGCAGCCGCACTGCTCCAGAATCCAGATGCTGATGTTTAAGAAAGTTGCTATTTTCCATGCAACAGATCCAAAAAAATTGCTAATCTTGGCAATTAAGGAAAATTATTAAAATCCGTTGCTCAAAAATCAGCTGCCAGCTTTAACACCATCTAACATAAATCAAACAACCCCCTCCAAAAAAAAGCCAATTTCCAAACTAAGGGTAAATTACTCCCATAGTTTTATTTATATTGATGCCTTATAGAGGATTACTATTGCATTACCCAGTAAGCTTAATTTTTTTCTGTATTTGTACCCCATGATTTGTAAAGTTCTATGGAAAGTCTTATTTATTAGGATGGTTAGTCGCAACGTTTCTTTTTGTGAGCCAGCAGATATAAGTTTTGGTCAAATATCTACATGATACTGATTCCAAAGAAGAGCGGATAGTAAAGTTTATTGCCGTAGATATTCTGTATATCCTGTGTTCTTCTCTTAAACCAATAAAATTACTTATTCAATATCATCCTCTGCTCTTCCCAGATCCCACTATGTAGCCTAATTCATATCTGTCTCTTGTTGGGCCCTAAAGCTATTCATCTAACATGCTATTTTAAATTTGATTTTTTTTCCTTCTTTTGAGTCACCAACTGCATTACATATTGACAAAGAATAATTTTGTATACCGCTAGAAAAAAGTCGGAGAAAGGTAGAAACATTTCTCACTGTTTGCTTGCCAAATATGTCTGAAACTTAAACAGTTTAAGATTAGAGATGAGCGAGCACTAAAATGCTCGGGTACTCGTTATTCGAGACGAACTTTTCCCGATGCTCGAGTGCTCGTCTCGAATAACGAGCCCCATTGAAGTCAATGGGAGACTCGAGCATTTTTCAAGGGGACCAAGGCTCTGCACAGAGAAGCTTGGCCAAACACCTGGGAACCTCAGAAAAGGATGGAAACACCACGGAAATGGACAGGAAACAGCAGGGGCAGCATGCATGGATGCCTCTGAGGCTGCTTAATCGCACCATTATGCCAAAATTATGGGCAACAGCATGGCCATGACAGAGTGACTGAATGAGGCTAGATAGCATCTAAAACATGCAATAATTTACCCTGACACTATAGGGGACGGCATGTAGAGGCAGCGGCAGCAGTGGCAGGCTAGAGAGTCTCATGGCGACATACCCTAAATGGACTCGGGTTTCACCAAAGGAGGTGAATTGATTTCCTATGTGAACAAAAGGTTGACGGTATATTTAGTCGATAACACAGCATGGTGGCGACATAGTGACCAAGTTCCATAATGTATCTGGTGAAACACCCGAAAAATGAGCCTGACACAGCTCTTTTGATAAGGGGACGACATGTGGAGGCAGCCATGGAGACGACTTCCATGATTAAGAGCGACAGTATGGGGCATTCATATTGCGCTGCTATGATTGCAACTTCAGGTCTCCAGCATGGCGGCGACAGATGGGCCGAGTTCCACTATGTATCTGGTGAAACACCTGAAAATTCTACCTGACACAGCTCGTTTGATAAGGGGATGATATGCTGCATATCCTCTCGTGCTCCAGCGTCTGGGGTATAGAGAGTTGAAATGAGACATTGGTGGACGCTGTGGAGGATCGTGGAGGCAAAATGGACAGGAAACAGCAGGGGCAGCATGCATGGATGCCTCTGAGGCTGCCTAATATTGGGATGGAGCTGGCGGTCCACTGCCAGGCGAGCTTTCGCCTGTCCAAGCCCCTGTCTCTCGGCTCCTCCCCACCCAAAATGGGCCTGGGGGCCAGAAGCGTTTACTTTGAAAAAATTATAATTTTCAAATCAGGCCGGGTCGTTTGAATATTTCACCTAGGAATAATGGAATAGCATAGTGGTTCTATTTTTAATTGTTTTTACGGAAATGGTTCCATGATTAAGAGCGACAGTATGGGGCATCCATATTGCGCTGCTATGATTGCAACTTCAGGTCTCCAGCATGGCGGCGACAGATGGGCCGAGTTCCACTATGTATCTGGTGAAACACCTGAAAATTCTACCTGACACAGCTCGTTTGATAAGGGGACGATGTATGGAGGCAGTAAACTAGTAGTAGATTAAAGGTGCTGCAGTTAAAACTATGTTAGTTGGATCTTGAGATGGAGCTGGCGCTCCGCTGCCAGGCGAGCTTTCGCCAATCCAAGCCCCTGTCTGTAGGCTACTCCCCAAACAGCACTTCTAAGAACCTTTTGTATAAGATCAAGTGAAGTAGCGTTCTTATAAGTTTAGGATATGGCGGGTGAGGGGAATGTAAACAGATGCTCAAGAAGCGCTGAAATAATATCGGTAAATGATAAAAGTTTGCCAGTATATTTTGTGGATTACACAGCAGGGTGGCGACAAAGTTAACAAGTTTGATGTGGAAGCCATGAAAACAACCCAAAATTCTGCCTGACACAGTTCGTTTGATAAGGAGACAATGTATGGAGGCAGCTATATGGACGACTTTTGGAGGCAGCTATGGCGATGACGTGTGGAGGTAGCAATGGAGACAACGTGTGGAGCCAGCTAAAAAGACGACATGTGGAGGCTGCTATGGAGACAATTTAATTTGGATAGTGCCTGTATGTGGCACTCCCAAAAATTGCTTAACAGAGGACCGGGTAGGTGGCCCTCCAGAAAAATTAAATACATAGAGCCAGTTGGCCCTGGCAAAAAATAGCCAGTTTCCTATGCTTTAGTGTACAAAGAGGAGGAGAAGGAGGACAATGAGGAGGAGGAATGCATACATTATTCAGGTTGAGCTTCTTTCACCTGGTGGAGAATGAAAATCCGGAGAAATCTAGGCTTTATTCATCTTGATAAGCGTCAGCCTGTCAGCGCTGTCAGTCGACAGGCGTGTACGCTTATCGGTGATGATGCCACCAGCTGCACTGAAAACCCGTTCGGACAACACGCTAGCGGCAGGGCAGGCAAGAACCTCCAAGGCGTACAGCGCCAGTTCGTGCCACATGTCCAGCTTTGAAACCCAGTAGTTGTAGGGAGCTGTGTGATCATTTAGGACGATGGTATGGTCAGCTACGTACTCCCTCACCATCTTTCTGTAAAGATAAGCCCTACTCTGCCGAGACTGGGGACAGGTGACAGTGTCTTGCTGGGGTGACATAAAACTGGCAAAGGCCTTGTAAAGCGTACCCCTGCCAGTGCTGGAAAAGCTGCCTGCTCGCCTACTCTCCCTCGCTACTTGTCCCGCAGAAGTACGCCCTCTGCCGCTAGCGCTGTCAGAAGGGAAATACTGTTTCAGCTTGTGCACCAGGGCCTGCTGGTATCATGCATTCTCACACTCCTTTCCTCTCCAGGGATGAGAGTGGAAAGATTTTGCTTGTACCGTGGGTCCAGGAGAGTAAATACCCAGTAATCGGTGCTGGAATAAATTCTTTGAACGCGAGGGTCACGGGATAGGCAGCCTAACATGAAATCTGCCATATGTGCCAGAGTCCCAACGCGCAAGAATTCACTCCCCTCACTGGCCTGACTGCCCATTTCCTCCTCCTCCAACTCCTCTTCTTCTGCCCATACACGCTGAACAGTGAAGGACTGAACAATGGTCCCCTCTTCTGTCTCGCCAACATTCTCCTCCTCTTCCTCCTCATCCTCCTCCACCTCCTCCGATATGCGCTGAGAAACAGACCTAAGGGTGCTTTGGCTATCAACAAGGGAATCTTCTTCCCCCATCTCTTGTGACGAGCCAAAAGCTTCCGACTTCATGCTGACCAGAGAGTTTTTCAACAGGCCAAGCAGCGGGATGGTGAGGCTGATGATGGCGGCATCGCCACTGACCATCTGTGTTGACTCCTCAAAGTTACTCAGCACCTGACAGATATCAGACATCCACGTCCACTCCTCATTGTAGACTTGAGGAAGCTGACTGACCTGACTACCAGTTCTGGTGGAAGTTGACATCTGGCAGTCTACAATCACTCTGCGCTGCTGGTAAACTCTGGATAACATGGTTAATGTTGAATTCCACCTCGTGGAAACGTCGCACAACAGTCGGTGAGCGGGCAGTTGGAGGCGGCGCTGCGCTGCCCTGAGAGTGGCAGCATCTGTGCTTGACTTCCTGAAATGCGCACAGATGCGGCGCACCTTCGTGAGCAAATCAGACAGATTGGGGTATGTCTTGAGGAAACGCTGAACTATGAGATTTAACACATGGGCCAGGCATGGCACATGTGTCAGTCTGCCGAGTTGCAGAGCCGCCACCAGGTTACGGCCATTGTCACACACAACCATGCCTGGCTTCAGGTTCAGCGGTGCCAGCCACAGATCAGTCTGCGCCGTGATGCCCTGTAATAGCTCTTGGGCGGGGTGCCTTTTATCGTCTAGGCTCAGCAGTTTGAGCACCGCCTGCTGTCGCTTAGCGATGGCACTGCTGCTGTGCCTAGAGCTACCGACTGATGGCGCCATGCCCACGGATGGTAATTCGGAGGAGGAGGAGGTGGAGGAGGGGTGGGAGGAGGAGGAGGCATAGTAGGCCTTTGAGACCTGGACCGAGGTAGGCCCCGCAATCCTCGGCGTCGGCAGTATATGAGCAGCCCCAGGGTCAGACTCGGTCCCAGCCTCCACCAAGTTAACCCAATGTGCCGTCAGCGATATATAGTGGCCCTGCCCAGCAGCACTCGTCCACGTGTCCGTGGTCAGGTGGACCTTGTCAGAAACAAGTTGGTTGGTTGGTCAGGGCACGGATGATGTTCTCTGACACGTGCTTGTGCAGGGCTGGGACGGCACATCGGGAAAAGTAGTGGCGGCTGGGGACCGAATACCGAGGGGCGGCCGCCGCCATGAGGTTTCGAAAGGCCTCGGTCTCTACCAGCCTATAGGGCAGCATTTCCAGGCTAAGCAACTTGGAGATGTGGACGTTGAGGGCTTGGGCGTGTGGGTGGGTTGCGCTATACTTCCTTTTGCGCTCCAGCGTCTGGGGTATGGAGAGCTGAACGCTGGTGGATGCTGTGGAGGATCTTGGAGGCGAAGATGGGGTTTTCGCACGGGAGGTGTTTGGGCCGTGGTCCTGGGCAGGGGGCTGACTAGCAGATGACACAGGGGAAGGAGCAGTGGTGTGCCCGGCCGGAGGTGAACGGGCTTGGTGCCATTGAGTGGGGTGTTTAGCATTCATATGCCTGCGCATACTGGTGGTAGTTAAGCTAGTAGTGGTGGAACCCCTGCTGATCCTGGTTTGGCAAAGGTTGCACACCACAGTCCGTCGGTCATCCGGTGTTTCTTTAAAGAACCTCCAGACTTCCGAAAATTTAGCCCTCGCCACGGGAGCTTGACTACGGGCAACATTTGGCGCTGATGCACCAGCTCTGGCCCTGCCTCTCCGTCTGGCACCACCACTGCCTCTTCCAACCTGTTCTGCTATAGGACTCGCCTCCGTCTCAGAAGCACTGTGTTCACCCGGCCTATCAACCCAGCTTGGGTCTGTCACCTCATCATCCTCCGATCCCTCAGTCTGCTCCCCCCTCGGACTTCCTGCCCTGACAACAACTTCACCACTGTCTGACAACCGTGTCTCCTCATCGTCCGACACCTCTTTACACACTTCTTCCACTACGTCAATAATGTCGTCATCACCCACAGACTGCGACTGGTGGAAAACCTGGGCATCGGAAAATTGCTCAGCAGCTACCGGACAAGTGGTTTGTGACTGTGGGAAGGGTCCAGAAAACAGTTCCTCAGAGTATGCCAGTTCAAATGCCAAATTTTGCTGGGAGGGGGCAGACCTGGGGGAAGGAGGCTGAGGTGGAGGAGCTGGAGGAGTGCTGATTTCGGTGACATGGGTGGACTGCGTGGAAGACTGACTGGTGGACAAATGGCTAGAAGCATTGTCCGCAATCCACGACATCACCTCTTCGCACTGTTCTGGCCTCAACAGTGCTCTACCATGAGTCCCAGTAACTTGAGACATGATGAACCTAGGGAGTGTAGCTCTGCGGCGTTCCCCTGCTCCCTCATCAGCAGGTGGTGTCTCACCTCGCCCAGGACCACGGCCTCTGACCCCTGCAGTAGTTGGACGCCCACATCCACGCACTCGTCCTCTACCCTTAGCCCTCGGGTCAAACATTTTCCAAATTAAAGTGTAAACTTTAATTTTTTTTTTTTTTTTGTGTTTATTTTTATATTTTTTTTTAACAAAACGATGCTATCCTATTGCTATGGCTAGTTTCTAACCTACACTGACAGCACACAACTGGATTTTGTGCTGTGCCTGATGACTTTGAGCTATAAATTGAAATAAAGGTAAAAAAAAAATAAGTCAGGTCTCCCAGCAAATTCCTCACAATATGGTACTAGCTGCACTACTAATGCCAGCAAGCCCAGCCACAAGCAAACAAAAAAAAGGAAAATATAACGCTATTGTAGGCCTAAGTAAGCCGTTGGGGTTCTCCTATGGCTATTTTGTAGCCTACACTGAAAGCACACTGCTTTGCAAGATGAGTTTGAGCTATAAAATGAAATAAAGGTAAAAAAAAAAAAAATCAGCAGACTCTGCCTAATTCTAATCAAACCCCTAATAAATTGTCCCACTTTGGTGTTTGAGGTGGATATGTGTGTCACTAAGAGCTAAACACAACGGTAGCAAGTCCCCCTGCAAATTCCTCACAATATGGTACTAGCTGCACTACTAGTGCCAGCAAGCCCAACAACAAGCAAATAAAAAAAAAAAATGTATAAAGTTATTGTAGCCCTAAGAAGGGCTGTTGGGTTCTTGTAGAATCACTCCTGCCTAACACTATTCTAATAGAACACCCTAACGCTTTCCCTGACCAGCAGCAGCTCTCTCCCTAGCGGCATCCAGACACAGAATGATCCGAGCAGCGCGGGCAGGGGCTAGTCTATTCCAGGGACACCTGATCTGGCCAGCCAACCACTGCTATCGACGTGTAAGGGTACCACATCATGCTGGGTGGAGTGCAGAGTCTCCTGGCTTGTGATTGGCTCTGTTTCTGGCCGCCAAAAAGCAAAATGGCGGGAGATGCCATTTTCTCGAGCGGGCGAAGTATTCGTCCGAGCAACGAGCAGTTTCGAGTACGCTAATGCTCGAACGAGCATCAAGCTCGGACGAGTATGTTCGCTCATCTCTATTTAAGATCTGATTTAAAAAAAAATGTTTTATTTGTATGAAGTCTTAATACTGACATTCTAAACCAGGGGTCTCAAACTCGCGGCCCGCCGGCCAACTGCGGCCCGCGGGACAACATTTTGCGGCCCCCACCTGGAAAAGCACCGCCCGCCGTGTATTCACGGCGGCGGTCGGGTCGCGCTGCATGGAGAGGGCTCACGGGCTGAGCCCTCTCCATAGCCGGTAAGTCTTTGCTGCATATTGCAGCAAAGGCTTACCGGTAACACCCGCGATCGGGTGCTTTCACAGCGATGGCTGCCGGCAAAGCTGCCGGCAGCCTCAAAAAGATAGCGGCGCATGGGCGCCGCCATCTTACCTGGGATCGCCGCTCCCCAGGGGGCAACGATCCGTCTCCATGGTAGCCTCGGGTCTTGATAAGGGGATGATATGCTGCATATCCTCTCGTGCTCCAGCGTCTGGGGTATAGAGAGTTGAAATGAGACATTGGTGGACGCTGTGGAGGATCGTGGAGGCAAAATGGACAGGAAACAGCAGGGGCAGCATGCATGGATGCCTCTGAGGCTGCCTAATATTGGGATGGAGCTGGCGGTCCACTGCCAGGCGAGCTTTCGCCTGTCCAAGCCCCTGTCTCTCGGCTCCTCCCCACCCAAAATGGGCCTGGGGGCCAGAAGCGTTTACTTTGAAAAAATTATAATTTTCAAATCAGGCCGGGTCGTTTGAATATTTCACCTAGGAATAATGGAATAGCATAGTGGTTCTATTTTTAATTGTTTTTACGGAAATGGTTCCATGATTAAGAGCGACAGTATGGGGCATCCATATTGCGCTGCTATGATTGCAACTTCAGGTCTCCAGCATGGCGGCGACAGATGGGCCGAGTTCCACTATGTATCTGGTGAAACACCTAAAAATTCTACCTGACACAGCTCGTTTGATAAGGGGACGATGTATGGAGGCAGTAAACTAGTAGTAGATTAAAGGTGCTGCAGTTAAAACTATGTTAGTTGGATCTTGAGATGGAGCTGGCGCTCCGCTGCCAGGCGAGCTTTCGCCAATCCAAGCCCCTGTCTGTAGGCTACTCCCCAAACAGCACTTCTAAGAACCTTTTGTATAAGATCAAGTGTAGTAGCGTTCTTATAAGTTTAGGATATGGCGGGTGAGGGGAATGTAAACAGATGCTCAAGAAGCGCTGAAATAATATCGGTAAATGATAAAAGTTTGCCAGTATATTTTGTGGATTACACAGCAGGGTGGCGACAAAGTTAACAAGTTTGATGTGGAAGCCATGAAAACAACCCAAAATTCTGCCTGACACAGTTCGTTTGATAAGGAGACAATGTATGGAGGCAGCTATATGGACGACTTTTGGAGGCAGCTATGGCGATGACGTGTGGAGGTAGCAATGGAGACAACGTGTGGAGCCAGCTAAAAAGACGACATGTGGAGGCTGCTATGGAGACAATTTAATTTGGATAGTGCCTGTATGTGGCACTCCCAAAAATTGCTTAACAGAGGACCGGGTAGGTGGCCCTCCAGAAAAATTAAATGCATAGAGCCAGTTGGCCCTGGCAAAAAATAGCCAGTTTCCTATGCTTTAGTGTACAAAGAGGAGGAGAAGGAGGACAATGAGGAGGAGGAATGCATACATTATTCAGGTTGAGCTTCTTTCACCTGGTGGAGAATGAAAATCCGGAGACTGCGACTGGTGGAAAACCTGGGCATCGGAAAATTGCTCAGCAGCAACCGGACAAGTGGTTTGTGACTGTGGGAAGGGTCCAGAAAACAGTTCCTCAGAGTATGCCAGTTCAAATGCCAAATTTTGCTGGGAGGGGGCAGACCTGGGGGAAGGAGGCTGAGGTGGAGGAGCTGGAGGAGTGCTGATTTCGGTGACATGGGTGGACTGCGTGGAAGACTGACTGGTGGACAAATGGCTAGAAGCATTGTCCGCAATCCACGACATCACCTCTTCGCACTGTTCTGGCCTCAACAGTGCTCTACCATGAGTCCCAGTAACTTGAGACATGATGAACCTAGGGAGTGTAGCTCTGCGGCGTTCCCCTGCTCCCTCATCAGCAGGTGGTGTCTCACCTCGCCCAGGACCACGGCCTCTGACCCCTGCAGTAGTTGGACGCCCACATCCACGCACTCGTCCTCTACCCTTAGCCCTCGGGTCAAACATTTTCCAAATTAAAGTGTAAACTTTAATTTTTTTTTTTTTTTTGTGTTTATTTTTATATTTTTTTTTAACAAAACGATGCTATCCTATTGCTATGGCTAGTTTCTAACCTACACTGACAGCACACAACTGGATTTTGTGCTGTGCCTGATGACTTTGAGCTATAAATTGAAATAAAGGTAAAAAAAAAATAAGTCAGGTCTCCCAGCAAATTCCTCACAATATGGTACTAGCTGCACTACTAATGCCAGCAAGCCCAGCCACAAGCAAACAAAAAAAAGGAAAATATAACGCTATTGTAGGCCTAAGTAAGCCGTTGGGGTTCTCCTATGGCTATTTTGTAGCCTACACTGAAAGCACACTGCTTTGCAAGATGAGTTTGAGCTATAAAATGAAATAAAGGTAAAAAAAAAAAAAAATCAGCAGACTCTGCCTAATTCTAATCAAACCCCTAATAAATTGTCCCACTTTGGTGTTTGAGGTGGATATGTGTGTCACTAAGAGCTAAACACAACGGTAGCAAGTCCCCCTGCAAATTCCTCACAATATGGTACTAGCTGCACTACTAGTGCCAGCAAGCCCAACAACAAGCAAATAAAAAAAAAAAATGTATAAAGTTATTGTAGCCCTAAGAAGGGCTGTTGGGTTCTTGTAGAATCACTCCTGCCTAACACTATTCTAATAGAACACCCTAACGCTTTCCCTGACCAGCAGCAGCTCTCTCCCTAGCGGCATCCAGACACAGAATGATCCGAGCAGCGCGGGCAGGGGCTAGTCTATTCCAGGGACACCTGATCTGGCCAGCCAACCACTGCTATCGACGTGTAAGGGTACCACATCATGCTGGGTGGAGTGCAGAGTCTCCTGGCTTGTGATTGGCTCTGTTTCTGGCCGCCAAAAAGCAAAATGGCGGGAGATGCCATTTTCTCGAGCGGGCGAAGTATTCGTCCGAGCAACGAGCAGTTTCGAGTACGCTAATGCTCGAACGAGCATCAAGCTCGGACGAGTATGTTCGCTCATCTCTATTTAAGATCTGATTTAAAAAAAAATGTTTTATTTGTATGAAGTCTTAATACTGACATTCTAAACCAGGGGTCTCAAACTCGCGGCCCGCCGGCCAACTGCGGCCCGCGGGACAACATTTTGCGGCCCCCACCTGGAAAAGCACCGCCCGCCGTGTATTCACGGCGGCGGTCGGGTCGCGCTGCATGGAGAGGGCTCACGGGCTGAGCCCTCTCCATAGCCGGTAAGTCTTTGCTGCATATTGCAGCAAAGGCTTACCGGTAACACCCGCGATCGGGTGCTTTCACAGCGATGGCTGCCGGCAAAGCTGCCGGCAGCCTCAAAAAGATAGCGGCGCATGGGCGCCGCCATCTTACCTGGGATCGCCGCTCCCCAGGGGGCAACGATCCGTCTCCATGGTAGCCTCGGGTCTTCCGTAGACCCGAGGCTATTTCGTTTTAACCCCTTCATTACAATGTGCTGATAGCACATTGTAATGAATGAGGAGGAAAATCCCCATATACTGCCATACTGTAGTATGGCAATATATGATAGGATCGATCAGACAACCTAGGGTTAAAGTACCCTAGGGAGTCTGAAAAATAGTATAAATAAAAATAAAAAAAAGTTTTTAAAAAAAAAATTATAATAAAAAAACATTAAATTTCAAATCACCCCCCTTTCCCTAGAACTGACATAAATATAGATAAACAGTAAAAATCATAAACACATCAGGTATCGACGCGTCCGAAAATGCCCGATCTATCAAAATATGATAACGTTTTTTACAATGCGTTTAACCCCGTTACGGAAAATAGCGCCCAAAGTCGAAAATGGCACTTTTTTGCCATTTTGAAAAATATAAAAAAATCTATAAAAAGTGATCAAAAGGTCGTACAGTCCTAAAAATGATATAATTGAAAATATTGTCATATTTCGCAAAAAATGACACCACCCACAGCTCCGTACACCAAAGTATAAAAAAGTTATTAGCGCCAGAAGTTGGCAAAATCAAAAAAATAATTTTTGTACAGGTTTTAATTTTTGTAAATGTATGAAAACATTATAAAACCTATACAAATTTGGTATCCCCTTAATCGTACCGACCCAAAGAATAAAGTAGACATGTCATTTGGGGCGCTCAGTGAAAGACGTAATATCCAAGCCCACAAGAAAATGGCGCAAATGCATTTTCATTGCATTTGGAATTTTTTTCCCGCTTCCGAGTACATGGCATGGAATATTTAATACCATCACTATGAAGTGCAATTTGTTACGCAGAAAACAAGCCGTCACACAGCTCTTTACGTGTAAAAATAAAAAAGTTATAGATTTTTGAAGGTGGGGAGTGAAAAATGGACATGAAAAAACAGGAAAGGGCCCGTAACCGGTTAATCCCCTTCCCTCCGGTACTTGAAAAAGATGAAGTCGCCGCTCTGAACGCACTTGGTGCAGGTCAGAGCGGCGACTTTATCTTCTTCGATGGGAGGGACACGGGGAGGCAAGTACCGGGGGGAAGGGGGGGATGGAGGGTCCCTGACTGGGCTCAGTGCGGTAGGAGCTTGGGACCCCTCGGTGCACAGGACGCTTTCATAGAGAAAACACGTCTCCCCGCTCGGGGCTTTCCTTGCGCTGGGAGACGCCATGACATTTGAATCTGAATAATGATATTTTGTAAGCGCATTTTGTGTGGAAAACTTGATGCGGCCCAGCCTTACCCAGAATCTACCTCGAGCGGCCCCCAGGTAAATTGAGTTTGAGACCCCTGTTCTAAACAAACAAAAACAATAAAAACGCAAGTTTGTCACAATGGGGAATATTTACTTATCCAGTCACTGGAGTTCACTGAAAGTGCATTGTCCGTCTATAATGCATTGTGCGGCGATTCACTAAGATTGTGCACATAAAATCATGAATGTGTCGCTTCCTTGCACTGGTCGGACAGAGTTCACCATGTTTTTTGTGGTGCACCTTTAACATAGGGCGCGTAACACAATTTGAAAGTTAAATAAGGAGTTCGGTCTAAATCAGTCGGACCATCTGACGGCACGCCCCCTAATTTGTGTTGCATGGAAGCCAGCACAGCTGCACCACAAAAGGGTCGCATACGTCACAATCCCAGCGCTCACACTTCTTACATATCTGTGAAAGCCGTTTTAGCCCTGAAAAAGGTGCAATGTTCAACAAAAGTGTGCAGCTCGACCCTAAGTAAATGAGCCCCAATGTGTAAATCTTGCAGCTGAAGACCACACAAATATCTGAAGACAGTGAGTCAGTTGAAGTCTTGGAAAGGTTAAATGTACTGTAGCTGTCAGCAGACTCCCAAGTTCTTTGGCCAAACATGGAAACTGAAACATAGGAATGCAGAGAAGAATGTTGTTGTATTGGCTATATGCAACATACTGAATCATGGAATCTGCTGAGCTGTTACATACAGCAAAAAAACAAAAGTATTTGTCAATAGATTTCCTGTGGCAAACATGCACTGCAAATGCAGCATAAAAGCAACGTCTCATATACAACTAGAATTTACTACAAGTTCATTTGGCAGTAATAAAAATAATTAATTGAAATTATCTAATTAAAAAAATCTGAAAAATAATAAAAAATTTAATAAAATTAAAAATATAGAAAAGTATTTCATATATATTGCTGTCTCAAATTCTTTCCAATGAAGAAGTAAGATTTCTTTGAACATTTTTTTAATAAATAATTCTTGTTTTCTGACAATAGTCCTTAGGGATAATAGTGAGTACTGTACATATTGCCTATTATAGAGAGAATCACATGTTGAAGATACATGTAACCTGCAGTATTGTTGGCACTAGAGTTCTGTTCACTCAGAATAAATGAAAAAGATGTGAGACAAGAATGAAGTTTTGAAGGGCACTTAGGAGTCAGAATCAAGGACTAATGGATTTGATGAAAAGCCAGAATATTCTATTGACTTTCAAGGACATTTGCAGGTTGGAAAAAAAAGATATTTTTGTGACTGAAAGTATAAGAACGTCTTAAGCCCATGAGAATTTCCCACCTAAGTGGCTGTGAAGTTTTATTGGAAAAACATATAATACAGTTATAACGAGACAATAACAAGAATCCTAGGGGCCCAACAGCAAACTTTGGACCAACACCTACAACTCTGAATGCAAACATGTTGCTCTCAAAGAAATTCCCACCACAGATTGCAATGACAACTGTACAAGCCTGGCTGCCACCAGGAATTTTAGGGCCCACAAATTTTGTGACCCCCCCCCAATCCCAGAGCATATATTACACACAAAAACGTGGTGACATGTTCCTTTTAAGTAAATCTAGCAACATTGGGCGAGATTTATGAAAGTACAGTTTGCTTCACGAATGTGTAAGGTGTGCCAGATAATTGAAGGTCTTCATGTCCAATCGCTATAAGACAGACCAATGTAAAATGTAGGAGACAGTAACAGATATAACAGCTATATGTATTACTATACTAGGAGTCATGTTAGGGGATATGAGCTCTGGGAAACTGAAAAAGTACCATATTTTTCAGAATATGAGACACAAAAAGTCTTGCTATAAAGTGCATGCATATCACAGTCCAAAGGTCAACAGGATCCAGCACTGCCAGACCCTCCTGACCGCTGGAGATCAGTTGAATCACTGACATATAATTTCACCCAGTCTACAAGAACAAAGTCTCTGCACAGCACTCCTTCTCCTTCCAAAATGAGTGAGTGATGTCAGAAACATATGACAGATCGCATGCTTTCTTCATAACAGCAAGGTCAATAACCCTCTTATGCTGCCCAAAGATAAGGTCAGAAAAGTAGTTGCGTGTGTGTTTGTGTATAGCAGTGATGAGTGTGTTTGTGTGTGTTTGTAACAGTACTAAGTGTGTTTGTGTTTGGAGAGCAGTGATGAGTGTGTTCATGTATTTGTGTATATTAGTGATGAGCGTGTTTGTGTGTTCATGGCAGTTATGAGTGTGTTCGTATGTGTGTTTGTATAGCAGTGTTGAGTGTGTTCATGTTAGTGAATGACCCAGATTTATCCATTTTGAGCAGTTTGCCTTATGATTGTGCAGGGTGTGCCAGATTATTGATTACTGGCACATGGTCTTAAATAATCTGGCACATCCTGTACTGCTCTGGAAGCATGCATCATTTTATTGTTGGTGAACCTTTAACATAAAATGTGCAACACAACTCTGAAATACATGTACAAGAAAAGATGTTTTTTTCAGTGCAAAGTACGGCTGACAATTGGCGCAGCGAGTGAAATTGATCTGGGCCATTATGTCTGTGATTAAAATGTTTCTAACTCCACCCACCTCACATGGCCCTGCATACTTATGTTGGCAATTTATTTATTTTTTCCAGTTCCAAGTTTAAGTTTCCAAACTTTTTCAAACCATTAAAGGATTATTCTCATTTGGACAATAATTTAATTAATATGCCAGAGTTCTTCAAATTGTTGTTATTAAGAAAAAAATGTACCTTAGAATAATTTCCCATAAAAGTAGCCATGGTGTCTCTTAGAAATGAGGTAGCTGTCCTAGGATATGAACACCTATGCTGCAATGATAGATAAAAGTACCATATATACTCAGGTATAAGCCAAGTTTTTCAGCACAAAAATTGTGCTGAAAAACTCAAACTTGGCTTATACTTGAGTCAAGAAAAAAAATAAAGTCAAAACTAACCTTTCCGCTGCCCCCCACAGGTCTTCTCTTCTTCCACCGGCAGCAGCAGGTCCGTGCTACCTAGCCGGAACACATTATGATTTCAACAGCAGTTGTCACAACACACACAGAGTGTGAACTCAGTCCAAGTATTTCCAAGTATTCCTCAATACTGCTCGAGGTGCAGTTACAACACGCACATTGAATAAAGTGTGAACTCAGTCCAAGCATTTATCACTACTTGTTTCTCACTTCTGTTTTGCATTTTTTAATGCTTTTATGTTTTTAACATGATTTTAGGCATCATCATGGAGCAGAGATCGGTTGCCATGACAGCCTCAGGTTTTGCGAAGACCTAGGCTGTCTCGTTTTAACCCATAGATTACAATGTGCAATTCGCACATTGTAATGAATTAGGGAAATCCCCATATACTACCATACAGTAGTATGGCAGTATATGGTAGGATTGATCAGACAAACTAGGGTTAAAGTACCCTAGGGGGTCTGAAAAATAGTAAAAGTAAAAATAAAAAAAAATATAATAAAAAACCCTAAAAATTCTAATCACCCCGAAAAATATTAAAAGTGTTTAGAAGGTCGTACAGTCCTCAAAATGGTAGCTTTTAAAACTTCATCAAAAGTCAAAAAGTGTGACACCGCCCACAGCTCCATACACTAAAGTATGAAAAAGTTATTAGCACCAGAAGATGGCAAAATCTAAAATAAAACATTTTTGAACAGGATTTAAATTTTTGTAAATGTATGAAAACATTATAAAACCTATACAAATTTGTTATCCCAGTGATCGCACCAACCCAAAGAATAAAGTAGATGTCATTTGGGGCGCACAGTGAAAGTCGTAAAATCCAAACCCACAAGAAAACAGCGCAAATGCGTTTTTTCACCAGTTTCACTGCATTTGGAATTTTTTCCCGCTTCCCAGTACACGGCATGGAATATTCAATGCCATCACTATGAAGTTCAATTTATTACGCAGAAAGCAAGCCGTCACAAAGCTCTTTACATGCAAAAACAAAAAAGTTATAGATCTTTGATTGTGGGGAGTGAAAAATGGAAATGAAAAAAAAAAGGGCCAGGTCTATAAACGGTTAAAATTGTTGATGACTAAAAATAAAAGCAAGAAAATTATGTCTACCTTAGTCACATGACTTCAAGTGCCCAATAATGTAACAGAGCTCTCTCTCAACCTTCCATACAGCTGAATAGTACTAAGTCAGGGTTTGGTCAGTGAAAAACTGACATTTTTCCTCAGAGCTCAATCAGTTTTCAGTCAGAGTTTGTTCAGTTTCTCAGTTTTTCATGCACATTTTTTGGGTGTTTCCAATGTATTTCCAATGCGTTTTTCAGGTGCAGATAACACACAGGAATAGGACTCGGGACTGAGCTCTATCTTTTCTATGGGAATTGATCAGAGAAAAACATTGGACTTGCAAGTGTCTCAGAGTGCAATGCATTTTTGTGGCATCTCCATAGACTTGAATGGTGCGTTTTTCATGCGCGTGATTTCCAAAAGTAGAGCATGTCGAGATATAAACGTGCAAGTTCTGTGCATCAAAAGCACGCGCAGAACACACGCAAGAAAAAAACTCAAGTGTGAAAGTACCCTTAGACCTGTCAATCTGGGACAAAGAGGAGGACAATGCAAGTAAATTTTTATATGCAAGATTCACTTAGTTTATGACTCACATCAAGTCAGTTGAATATACATTTACAAACTGATGTTTGCGACATTGCAGCCATGGAAAGGAACCATTTAGGGATTTAGAGATTCTATGCTGTGACACGTCACTAGAGATGTTTTTATTTGGAACTTTGGACTGTAGTATTCTCGAAAGAATATTATTGGGTTTCTGTTTGCAATTTCAACCGCAAGATCACACTACAGGGGATGCTATTGAAATAACTGTAGTTGCAGTTGCAGATTTTCTTATCCAGACTTATAGAAAACTGCTGTGATGAGACTTTCAAAAATAGTGATATAAAAATCGCATGTTGGTAGGCAATACCAGATTCCAATAAAGTTGATAAAAGTTGTTTCGAGTGTAAGAACAGTTTTGTCCACTCATTCTTCCTAATTATAACAGCAAGACTTTCACCAGCGCACACCTGGCTGGGAATCGGAGTGCTTCCAGACTCATGGACTGCTAATTAATAATGTTCCAGAACAATAGAAAGCAGCTTGGCAACATATAGATAAAAGACTTCTGTACAGCACAACCATCTGACCTGCTCATTCCTTGGTGCAAGAATGAGCAGAGTCTCACCTACACAACAGCCTAATGAGGTGAAAGGAAAATAATTTTACTTAATTTTCTCTGAATCGTCTAAGGAACAAAAAAAGGGAATGTGTTGCAGAAGTAGACAAAGCTCTTAATGTAGAAAAATCCAAAATATGTGCATAGCCTAGTAATGTAAACCTGCCACTAACTTTTTAACAAGCTTTTCAGAAATTACCGTACTATTACAAAAAAATGTTTACCTATTGTCATTCTCCTCCACCTCACTCATGCGAAATTGACATTCACTCAGAAGTCTCTCTTAATCCATTCTGGATTACCGAAAATGGACAGTTTTCTCACAGGGGAAACAAATCTATGAAAATGGGAAGGGTAAGGAAATTCAAAAATCTTGCCCAATGTGCTTTATTTATAGAATAACTGGGTAGTACTAAGCTATAATGTCAATACAGGGTAGACCATAAGTTAGGGGGTACAGTAGTCATGACAGGCTGACCTTAGTGGGGTTGAGAAAATGGGGGTTGAGAAGAGAATGTTTTAAATAGTGTAAAGTGATCAGGGATTTTGATGTAAGGGGAAAAGTTTAGAAGGGGTTTATTTAGGCTGGTAAAATAGAGAAGCTATCTTTTGGTAGATAAAAATTATAGTGCAAGCAGTTTTCCCACACCTTGTGTAGTGTGTTTCAGGATATGTAAGGGTACCATGGCTGGCCTTGAGGAGGTAATTGCCCAGATGAGCCATGCCCTGAGTGGGTTAAAGAACAGCTTGATTTACTGGGTCAGATACTGGAGCCTTTATCAAGAGAAGAGCAGCCTGCTAGATCACACAGATAATGGCCCTCGGTGAGTCCCTCTAGCTCAGCATGTAGCAGGTGGCAAAAAAGAATCCTTACTCCAGCTGAAGGTAACAGTTGTTCGGTCAGCAGTTGTATCTGCAAAGATTGAGGTCTGAGAGGCAGTGTCAAAGCATGAGATTATGACAGTTAGGAGTGTAAAGATGGTGGCTAAATGTGGTGATGCAGTGGGGGCTAGTGTCTGAGCAGGAGGAAGAGGTGAAGCAGATATTGGCATCACCTGCTAGATCAGCGCAGAGTTTCAGCAGATTCTACAGGGGAGTGGTGTATGTGGATTGGATAGTATCAGCTCTGGGAGCTCCACCTACTGGATACAGACTGTTTATCTTTGACAAAATAATGAGACTGGGGCAAGTATAGGTTTGTCAGGATGATGCCATTTCCTTGTGACGGAGAGGAGCTGTTTTGTGGTATTTCATTTGTGTTCTTTTCCTTATAGGACACATCAGGAACAGTTGTTGTGTTGGAGGGGAGGGAGGTCTGAAGCAGGGGAAATGTAACGAATGTGTTGGAACATTACTGGGGGGGGGGCTGTGTGGGCACATTAATTACTGGGGGATCTGTGGGGCACATTACTAACTGGGGACTCTGTGGGGCACATTACTTACTGGGGGTCTGTGAGGGCACCTTACTTACTGGGGGGGCTGTGTGGGCACATTACATATTGGGGACTGTGTGGGCACATTATTAACTTGGGGGCTGTGTGGGCAAATTACTTACTGTGGCGCTGTGTGGGCACATTACATACTGGGGACTGTGTGGGCACATTACTTACTGTGGGGCTGCGTGGGCACATTACTTTTAGGGGGTCTGTGTGGGGTACATTACTTACTGGGGGCTGTGTGGGTACATTACTTACTGGGGGCTGTGTGGGTACATTACTTACTGGGGTCTGTGTGGGGGACATTCCTGGGGGGGTCTGTGTGGGGACATTCCTGGGGGGTCTGTGTGGGGACATTCCTGGGGGGTCTGTGTGGGGACATTCCTGGGGGGTCTGTGTGGGGACATTCCTGGGGGGTCTGTGTGGGGACATTACTGGAGGTAGCTGTGTGGGCACATTACTTACTGGGGGGCTGTGTGGGGGATATCACTGGGAGAGCCTACATCGGAGACATTATTGGGCGTAGATGTGTGATGGACATTACTGGGGGGCTGTGGGGCACATTACAGGGGGCTGTATGGGGGACATTACGGGCAGTGGCTGTGTGGGGGGCATTACTGGGTGGCTGTGTGGTGAACATTACTGGGGGCTGTGGGGGGACATTACTGGGGGGCTGTGTGGGGACATTCCTGGGGGGTCTGTGTGGGACATTACTAGGGGTAGCTATGTGGTCACATTACTTACTGGGGGGCTGTGTGCAGGACATTACTGGAGGGCTGTGTGGGGGACATTACTGGGGGGCTGTCTAGGGACATAATTGGGGGGCTGTTTGGGGGATATTACTGGGAGGATGGGTGGGGGACATAATTGGGGGTGGCTGTGTGGAGGGCATTACTGGGTGGCTGTGTGGTGAACATTAATGGGGGGCTGTGTAGTGGACATTACTGGGGGGCTGTGTTGGGACATTACTGGGGGCTGTGTGGGGATATTCCTGGGGGGGTCTGTGTGGGGACATTACTTACTGGGGGGCTGTGTGGGGGATATTACTGGAGGGCTATGTGGGGGACATTACTGGGGGATGTGTAGGGACATAACTGGGGGGCTGTGTGGTTGACATTACTGGCGCGATGTTGGGGACATTACTGGTGGGGCTGCGTTGGAGACATTACTGGGCGTAGAAGTGTGGTGCACATTACAGGGGGGCTGTGTAGGGGTGATTACTGGGTGGCTGTGTGGTGAACATTACTGGGGGCTGAGGGATGGACATTACTGGGGGGTTGTTTGGGGGACATTACTGGGGGCTGTGCAGGGACATTCCTGGGGGGTAGCTGTGTGGGGACATCACTGGGGGTAGCTGTGTGGGGGCATTACTAGGGACAGTGTGGGGGAAATCACACGGGGTAGCTGTGTGGGTTACATTACTGGGGGGCTGTTTAGGGGACATTACTGAGGGTAACTGTGTGGGGCATATTTCTTGGGGTGCATTCACACTTAACACTAGAACAGGCCTCGCCTCGGTTTGATCTCATATGTGTTCCAGTGAAACACGTGTAACGACCAGGTGACCAGGCGATCGGTAACAAGCACCTGGTTTTATTTAAATGCAAGAGAAATGTGTGACTGCAGCCTTACAGAATTTGGGGGAGATTGTTAGGGGCAGCAGGAGGATAACGCTGTCAGGGAACCAAGATGTAGGGACAATGAGGAACATAAGATGTGGTGATCTATAATAGGAAGATAGAGGACCTGCAGACACTGGATGTAACAAGTAAGGATTTCTCCTGTTTGTTCTGTAGCTGTATACACAGTCAGTAAAGTTGTTATTGGCACAACCAAATATGAGGGGTTATGTACAGGAGTGGGCATTACTGTAAGTGTGATACACATGCACTGGGCCTGTGACCAGGATCTTTTACCACCCTAGCAACACCCCTGCAGCTGAGAACTGTCTAGTTCTATTTTGCACTGGTCTAAAGACCAACATATTAATACATCTCCTCTAGTAGGTGTTAGGGTATGTGTTTTTCCTCATGTGTTTCAAATGCATTGTGTGACCGCAGCCTCAGAGTTTGCTATAAATTGTTTCTAGACTGCTACATTTTACTTTAAATAGATGGATAAAAGAATACAGAGGTGGTCCTTTGTTTAATATATTTCTCTTTGTTTCCTCGTATATGCAAATTTTTAAGGCACATTGGGAGGTTTGTACAAAATGTAAAAACTTTTTCAACTGCCTAGCAAAGTTCAAGATAACAGTTCACCACTAGAGATGAGTGAGTATACTCATCCGAGTATACTGCTCGGTCGAGTATTAGCATACTCGGACCGGCTCGTTACTCGGACGAGTATCTCGCCGGCTCGAGAACGAGCATTAAATTAAGTGAAGAACAGTATTTTTATTACATTATAAAATATTCCAGATTAGAGATGAGCGAGCACTAAAATGCTCGGGTACTCGTTATTCGAGACGAACTTTTCCCGATGCTCGAGTGCTCGTCTCGAATAACGAGCCCCATTGAAGTCAATGGGAGACTCGAGCATTTTTCAAGGGGACCAAGGCTCTGCACAGGGAAGCTTGGCCAAGCACCTGGGAACCTCAGAAAAGGATGGAAACACCACGGAAATGGACAGGAAACAGCAGGGGCAGCATGCATGGATGCCTCTGAGGCTGCTTAATCGCACCATTATGCCAAAATTATGGGCAACAGCATGGCCATGACAGAGTGACAGAATGAAGCTAGATAGCATCTAAAACATCAATATAATTGACCCTGACACTATAGGGGACTTCATGCAGAGGCAGCGGCAGCAGCGGCAGGCTAGAGAGTGGCATGGCGACATACCCTAAATGGACTCAGGCTTCAAACCAATGGGTGGCAGAGAGGAACCAAAGGAGGTGAGCAAGAAGCGCTCAAATAATATCGGTACATGATAAAAGTTTGCCAGTATATTTTGTGGATTACACAGCAGGGTGGCGACAAAGTTAACATGGAAGCCATGAAAACAACACAAAATTCTGCCTGAAACAGCTCGTTTGATAAGGGGACCATGTATGGAGGCAGTGAACTAGTAGTAGATTAAAGGTGCTGCAGTTAAAACTATGTTAGTTGGATCTTGGCATGGAACTGGCGCACCGCTGCCAGGCGAGCTTTCGCCAATCCAAGCCCCTGTCTCTAGGCTACTCCCCAAACAGCACTTCTAAGAACCTTTTGTATAAGATCAAGTGTAATAGCGTTCTTATAAGTTTAGGATATGGCGGGTGAGGGGAATGGAAACAGATGCGCAAGAAGCGCTGAAATAATATTGGTAAATGATAAAAGTTTGCCAGTATATTTTGTGGATTACACAGCAGGGTGGCGACAAAGTTAACAAGTTTGTTGTGGAAGCCATGAAAACAACCCAAAATTATGCCTGACACAGCTCGTTTGATAAGGGGACCATGTATGCCTACAGTTCATGCCAGTCGCCTTTCGAATACAGTTTAAAATAATAACCCTCATCCATAAAGCTCTGTATAATGCTGCACCCCCCTACCTCTCCTCTCTTATCTCAGTCTATCGCCCAACCCGTGCTCTTAGATCCGCCAGTGATCTTAGATCAACCTCTACCCTAGTGCAGACCTCCCACTCGCGTCTCCAAGACTTCTCTAGAGCTGCACCAATTCTATGGAATGCTCTGCCCCGGACTATCAGACTAATACCTAACCTCCAAAGTTTCAAACGTGCTCTTAAAACCCATTTCTTTAGGCAAGCCTATAACACTCATTAACTGCATGAAGTTTTAACTCTTCTACTAACCCGTCCTGTGTCGTCCTCCCATCTGTTATCCAGCAACCAACAGGCACCAGACTTCTATGCAGTCCCATTCACCCTGGACCTGGTGACGGCTGAGTGGTTCAAGCGACAGCAATTCCATTTATTATATTTTGTTCTATTCCCTAAGAAGAATGGCTTGACCATTAAAAATTCTTTTACCTCGTGTTACCCCATCATCTTCATAAACCGTAAGCTCTGGCGAGCAGGGACCTCACTCCTGTTGTTCCATACAAATGTTGTGCTCTGTTACATTACATTTGTATTTGTTTCCTATGATTTGTAAAGCGCTACGGAATATGATGGCGCTATATAAATAAAGATTATTATTATTATTATTATTATTATTATTATTATTATTATTATTATGGAGGCAGTGAACTAGTAGTAGATTAAAGGTGCTGCACTTAAAACTATGTTAGTTGTATCTTGGGATGGAGCTGGCGCTCCGCTTCCAGGCGAGCTTTCGCCAATCCAAGCCCCTGTCTCTAGGCTACTCCCCAAACAGCACTTCTAAGAACCTTTTGTATAAGATCAAGTGTAGTAGCGTTCTTATAAGTTTAGGATATGGCGGGTGAGGGGAATGTAAACAGAAGCGCAAGAAGCGCTGAAATAATATTGGTAAATGATAAAAGTTTGCCTGTATATTTTGTGGATAACACAGCTGGGTGGCGACAAAGTTAACAACTTTGATGTGGAATCCATGAAAACAACCCAAATTTCTGCCTGACACACCTCGTTTGATAAAGGGACGATGTATGGAGGCAGCTATATGGACGACTTTTGGAGGTAGCAATGGAGACAACTTGTGGAGGCTGCTATGGAGACAATTTAATTTGGAGAGTGCCTGTATGTGGCAGTCCCAAAAAGTTTTCAAACCAGAGGAGCAGGTAGGTGGCCCTCCAGAAAAATGGAATAGATTGAGTGCCTGTATGTGGCACTCCCAAAAATTGTTTAAAACAGAGGACCGGGTCGGTGGCCCTCCAGAAAAATTAAATGCATAAAGTACTATAGCTAGAGCCAGTGGGCCCTGTCAAAAAATAGCCAGTTTCCTCTGCTTTACTGTACAAAGAGGAGGAGAAGGAGGAAAATGAGGAGGAGGAGTGGATAAATTATTCAGGTTGAGCTTCCTTCACCTGGTGGAGATTGGAAATTATGAGAAATCCAGGCTTTATTCATCTTAATAAGCGTCAGCCTGTCAGCGCTGTCAGTCGACAGGCGTGTACGCTTATCGGTGATGATGCCACCAGCTGCACTGAAAACCCGCTCGGACAAGACGCTAGCGGCAGGGCAGGCAAGAACCTCCAAGGCGTACAGCGCCAGTTCGTGCCACATGTCCAGCTTTGAAACCCAGTAGTTGTAGGGAGCTGTGTGATCATTTAGGACGATGGTATGGTCAGCTACGTACTCCCTCACCATCTTTCTGTAAAGATCAGCCCTACTCTGCCGAGACTGGGGACAGGTGACAGTGTCTTGCTGGGGTGACATAAAGCTGGCAAAAGCCTTGTAAAGCGTACCCTTGCCAGTGCTGGACAAGCTGCCTGCTCGCCTACTCTCCCTCGCTACTTGTCCCGCAGAACTACGCACTCTGCCGCTAGCGCTGTCAGAAGGGAAATACTGTTTCAGCTTGTGCACCAGGGCCTGCTGGTATTCATGCATTCTCACACTCCTTTCCTCTCCAGGGATGAGAGTGGAAAGATTTTGCTTGTACCGTGGGTCCAGGAGAGTGAATACCCAGTAATCGGTGCTGGAATAAATTCTTTGAACGCGAGGGTCACTGGATAGGCAGCCTAGCATGAAATCTGCCATATGCGCCAGAGTACCAACGCGTAAGAATTCACTCCCCTCACTGGCCTGACTGTCCATTTCCTCCTCCTCCAACTCCTCCAACTCCTCTTCTTCTGCCCATACACGCTGAACAGTGAAGGACTCAACAATGGTCCCCTCTTGTGTCTCGCCAACATTCTCCTCCTCTTCCTCCTCATCCTCCTCCACCTCCACCTCCTCCGATATGCGCTGAGAAACAGACCTAAGGGTGCTTTGGCTATCAACAAGGGAATCTTCTTCCCCCGTCTCTTGTGACGAGCGCAAAGCTTCCGACTTCATGCTGATCAGAGATTTTTTCAACAGGCCAAGCAGCGGGATGGTGAGGCTGATGATGGCGGCATCGCCACTGACCATCTGTGTTGACTCCTCAAAGTTACTCAGCACCTGACAGATATCAGACATCCACGTCCACTCCTCATTGTAGACTTGAGGAAGCTGACTGACCTGACTACCAGTTCTGGTGGAAGTTGACATCTGGCAGTCTACAATCGCTCTGCGCTGCTGGTAAACTCTGGATAACATGGTCAGTGTTGAATTCCACCTCGTGGGCACGTCGCACAACAGTCGGTGAGCGGGCAGTTGGAGGCGGCGCTGCGCTGCCCTGAGAGTGGCAGCATCTGTGCTGGACTTCCTGAAATGCGCACAGATGCGGCGCACCTTCGTGAGCAAATCAGACAGATTGGGGTATGTCTTGAGGAACCGCTGAACTATGAGATTTAACACATGGGCCAGGCATGGCACATGTGTCAGTCTGCCGAGTTGCAGAGCCGCCACCAGGTTACGGCCGTTGTCACACACAACCATACCTGGCTTCAGGTTCAGCGGTGCCAGCCACAGATCAGTCTGCGCCGTGATGCCCTCTAATAGTTCTTGGGCGGTGTGCCTTTTATCGCCTAGGCTCAGCAGTTTGAGCACCGCCTGCTGTCGCTTAGCGACGGCACTGCTGCTGTGCCTAGAGCTACCGACTGATGGCGCCATGCCCACGGATGGTAGTTCGGAGGAGGAGGTGGAGGAGGGGTGGGAGGAGGAGGAGGCATAGTAGGCCTGAAACACCTGGACCGAGGTAGGCCCCGCAATCCTTGGCGTCGGCAGTATATGACCAGCTGCAGGGTCAGACTCGGTCCCAGCCTCCACCAAGTTAACCCAATGTGCCGTCAGCGATATATAGTGGCCCTGCCCGGCAGCACTCGTCCACGTGTCCGTGGTCAGGTGGACCTTGTCAGAAACTGCGTTGGTCAGGGCACGGATGATGTTGTCTGACACGTGCTGGTGCAGGGCTGGGACGGCACATCGGGAAAAGTAGTGGCGGCTGGGGACCGAATACCGAGGGGCGGCGGCTGCCATGAGGTTGCGAAAGGCCTCGGTCTCTACTAGCCTATAGGGCAGCATCTCCAGGCTGAGCAATCTGGAGATGTGGACATTAAGGGCTTGGGCGTGCGGGTGGGTTGCACTATATTTGCGTTTCCGCTCCAGCGTCTGGGGTATGGAGAGCTGAACGCTGGTGGATGCTGTGGAGGATCGTGGAGGCGACGATGGGGTTTTTGTGGCAGGGTCCTGGGCAGGGGGCTGACTATCAGCTGACACAGGGGAAGGAGCAGTGGTGTGTACGGCCGGAGGTGAACGGGCTTGTTGCCACTGAGTGGGGTGTTTAGCATTCATATGCCTGCGCATACTGGTGGTAGTTAAGCTATTAGTGGTGGAACCCCTGCTGATCCTGGTTTGGCAAATGTTGCACACCACAGTCCGTCGGTCATCCGGTGTTTCCTTAAAGAACCTCCAGACTTCTGAAAATCTAGCCCTCGCCGCAGGAGCCCTCTCCACGGGAGCTTCACTAGTTGACACATTTGGCGCTGATGCACCAGGTCTGGCCCTGCCTCTCCGTCTGGCCCCACCACTGCCTCTTCCAACCTGTTCTGGTCGAGGACTCTCCTCCGTCTCAGAAGCACTGTGTTCACCCGGCCTATCAACCCAGCTTGGGTCTGTCACCTCATCATCCTCCGATCCCTCAGTCTGCTCCCCCCTCGGACTTCCTGCCCTGACAACAACTTCCCCACTGTCTGACAACCGTGTCTCCTCATCGTCGGACACCTCTTTACACACTTCTTCCACTACGTCAAGAAGGTCATCATCACCCACAGACTGCGACTGGTGGAAAACCTGGGCATCGGAAAATTGCTCAGCAGCAACCGGACAAGTGGTTTGTGACTGTGGGAAGGGTCCAGAAAACAGTTCCTCAGAGTATGCCGGTTCAAATGCCAAATTTTCCTGGGAGGGGGCAGACTGGGGGGGAGGAGGCTGAGGTGCAGGAGCTGGAGGAGTGCCGATTTCGGTGACATGGGTGGACTGCGTGGAAGACTGACTGGTGGACAAATTGCTCGAAGCATTGTCGGCAATCCACGACATCACCTGTTCGCACTGTTCTGGCCTCAACAGTGCTCTACCACGAGTCCCAGTAACTTCAGACATGAACCTAGGGAGTGTAGCTCTGCGGCGTTCCCCTGCTCCCTCATCAGCAGGTGGTGTCTCACCCCGCCCAGGACCACCGCCTCTGATTCCTGCAGTAGTTGGACGCCCACGTCCCCGCCCTCGTCCTCTACCCCTAGCCCTCGGGTTAAACATTTTGAAAATGAAAGTTATAACTTTAATTTTTTTTTTACCTTTTTTTTGTGTTTTTTAGTTTTTTTTTGTGTTTTTTAGATTTTAAAACCAAACAATGCTATCCTATTGCTATGGCTATTTTCTAGCCAAGTATGAAAGCACACTGCTATGCCAGATGAGATGACGCTGAGTTATTAAAAAAATAAACGTAAAATAAAAAAGGAAATGGCAGACTGTGCCTAATTGAAATCCAACCCCTAATAAATTTTCCCACTTTGGTGTTTGAGGTGGATATGTGTGTCACTAAGAGCTAAACACAACGGTAGCAAGTCCCCCTGCAAATTCCTCACAATATGGTACTAGCTGCACTACTAGTGCCAGCAAGCCCAGCCACAAGCAAACAAAAAAAAAAAAGTATAACGTTATTGTAGCCCTAAGAAGGGCTGTTGGGTTCTTGTTGAATCACTCCTGCCTAACACTATTCTAATAGAACACCCTAACGCTTTCCCTGACCAGCAGCAGCTCTCTCCCTAGCGACATCCAGACACAGAATGATCCGAGCAGCGCGGGCAGCGGCTAGTCTATCCCAGGGTCACCTGATCTGGCCAGCCAACCACTGCTATCGACGTGTAAGGGTACCACGTCATGCTGGGTGGAGTGCAGAGTCTCCTGGCTTGTGATTGGCTCTGTTTCTGGCCGCCAAAAAGCAAAACGGCGGGAGCTGCCATTTTCTCGAGCGGGCGAAGTATTCGTCCGAGCAACGAGCAGTTTCGAGTACGCTAATGCTCGAACGAGCATCAAGCTCGGACGAGTATGTCCGCTCATCTCTATTCCAGATGTTTTTCTTGTAAGAACACATTGAAACAACATTTTTCTTCACTTTCCAGGTGTTTGCGCGTGTCTCCCGCTAAGTTAGGAGATGTTCGGAACATCTGGAATGTGAAGAATAGTGTTCTTTCAATGTGTTCTGCACTTAAGTGGTCCTGTATTTACTGTTTTTAATGTTTTAATTCTATTCTTCACTTTGCAGCTGTGCGCGCGTAGAATTAAAACGTTAAAAACAGTGAATACAGGACCATTTAAGTGCAGAACACTTTGAAACAACACTATTCTTCACATTCCAGATGTTCGTGCACATCTCCTAACTTAGCGGGAGACGCGCGCGAACACCTGCAAGTGAAGAATAGTGCTATCTCAATGTGTTCTTACAAGCAAAACATGTGTAAACATCTAGAATATTTTATTATGCACTGTTCTTTTAATGTTCTCTTTTACTAAAAAAATGCTCGGGTCTCCCATTGACTTTAATGGGGTTCGTTATTCGATACAAGCACCCGAGCATCGGGAAAAGCTCGTATCGAATAACGAGCACCTGAGCATTTTAGTGCTCGCTCATCTCTATTCACCACCCAAAATAAGACAGGTACAAATTTGCAGACTTAAGAGAAATGACCTCCAGAGTGTTCTCTTTCTACTTCTTGGTTCTTGCTGTCTACTTTGACTTAAGGTGTACGCTCAGAGATAGAGATAAGATTAGAGATAGCTTTAATGGCATAATAATAGTATATCCTGACTAGAGATGAGCGAGTATACTCGTCCGAGCTTGATGCTCGTTCGAGTATTAGTGTACTCAAAATGGCTCGTTGCTCGGACGATTATCTCACTGGCTCGAAATCGAGCATTTACTTAACTAAACACAGTGAAGAACAGTGAAGAACACAATGAAAACAGTGAACACAGGATCATCTAAGTGAAGAACACATTGAAAGAACACATTGAAGAACACATTGCAGATGTTCCTTACATCTGCTAACTTATCCGAATACACGCGTGCCGACGGTGTTCTTCACAATAGTATGTGAAGAACAATATGTGTGAAGAACACATTGCAGATGTATGGAAACATATCCAATGTGTTCTTCACTGTGTTCTTTCAATGTGTTCTTTCAGTGAAAACATCTGCAAACATCTGCAATGTGTTCTTCTTTAGTGTTCTTTCAATGTGTTCTTTCAGTGAAAAGTGCTCGAGTCCCCATTGATTTCAATGGGGTTCGTTATTCGATAAGAGCACTCAAGCATTGGGAAAAGTTTGACCTGAGTAACAAGCACTCGAGCATTTTAGTGCTTGCTCATCTCTAATCCTGACATATGCCACACCATGATTCCACATGGTTAACATCTTTCATGGTGGACCATGGTTTCATTTGTTGCTCAATTGTAAACTAGAGATTTGTAGAATTGAATGGAGTTGAAACATTTTTATCCTTGTACCATCAATGCGTTTTAACAAATCACAAATATATTATTCTTATCAATACAACAATGAACTAAATATTAATTACATACAAACTACCAACCTAGATGCTGTTGAGAAAACATGGGCCCATTTTAATCTTTTGCCAAAACCAACAGCAATTTGCACGACTTGCAGAGCTGGAAGAAGCTATCAGGACCTTCCTGAGGGATGTATTTAACAAAGATTTCTTTCTTCTCCAGCAATAATATACAGAACTATAGATCTTCATTACTCGGGGAGTTTTGCCATGTAGCAGAAACTTGATGGGAGAAGATGTATGCCATGGATTCATCATCAGCTTCCACTACAGCGCTGCTGACTACATAAAATTTTGCGTTGTTAACTACCTCATGGTAGAAAACTGAGTATTTGAACTTTAGAGGAGTAGAGTAACCCTCTGGAGAGCCATGCCAACCATGCAAGCTGTGATAGCGGAGAAAGAGAGATCATTAATTATCAGGAAGGAATCTGTTATTTAGTTCAGTATCCAGCCTCTAAGCACACTTTGTGATGTCCATGCTGACTTAACATAAGCTGCAGCTAGGATCCTGCTGATTCAGGGTCTGTTGCCAAAGAGGTCAATTGTAAAATTCATAATATTTTTAATAAAAAAATGTAACAAGTTTTAATAAAAAACTACATGTAATTAAAAGTTTTGGTAACTATTATTATCAGACTCAGTGACAATCTACATTTTGGACAAGGACCAGTTAAAAAAATTATGTAGCTTTCTTAAAATATTAAATGTTTCACCTAAATGCCAAGTAAAGTATTTCATTAAACAAGCGCTTCTTCTACACGCAGTACTGTATATGCATACTGCTCAACATACTACAGCCGAGCAGAATGAGAACGAGAAGTTATACATTTCAGTGGTATTTTTTATTTTTATTTGTTCATAGATGTTTTAACCCCTTATCACCGACACTAGTTTTCAGCTCAATGACCAGACTCGATTTTTCAAATCTGACATGTCTCACGATAATTGGTTATAACTTCGGAACGCTGTAACATATCCTGGTGATTTTGAGAATGTTTTCTCGTGACACATTGTACTTCATGTTAGTTATAAAATTTAAGTGATAAGTTTTGCGTTTCGTTCTGAAAAAAAGTGAAAATTTGGCAAAAGTTTGTAAAAATTCTTCATTTTCCAAGTTTGAAATGTTCTGCTTTCCAGACAGGAAGTAAAACTACCCAAAAAGTTTGATAATTAACATTTACAGAATATCTGCTTTATGTTGGGATGATATTTTATGCTTCCGGTCATTTTTCTAGGATGTTATGAGGTGCAGAACTTTAGGTGCGATTTTTCTTATTTTCATGAAAATTGCCATAACTCACATTTTGAGGGACAACTCAGCTTTCAAGTGACTTTGAGAGGCCTAAATAATAGTAAAACCCCATAAATTACCCCACTATAGAAAGTTCACCCCTCAACATATGTAAAACAACTTCTATTAAGTCCATTAACCCTTTAAGTGTTTCACATGGGTTAAAAAATATGGACCTGCGATTTAGAAACTATGGAATTTTTTTGGAAATACATTCATTTAGGCCAAAACTGACATTTTCAGAATAAATTAAATGATGAAACGCACTGCAACGCTTGATGCCCAATTCCTCCCGAGTGTACTGATACCCCATATGTGGTGGTAAACTGCTGTACGGGCGCACGGCCGAGCATAGAATGAATGGAGGCGCCACCCACAGCAGATTTGTATTGTCACATTGTACGACCTATAAATTTTTATTTTTTTTGGTAATGCGATTATATGAGGGCTTATTTTTTATGGGATGAGATACAATGTATAAATAATTTATTTTGGGAGTCTAAAGCTTATTCATGAGATTTTATGAGATTTTATTAACTATTTCAAGGGGGACACAAACAAAATCATCAATTTTTATTTTGGATTGTGAGCATTCCCCCCCCCCCCCCCGCTCACCGTAACGTAAAAATAATATTTTATCTTTATTCTCTGGTTCACTACGATTGCGGTGATACCTCATTTATATAGTTTTTCTTATTTTGCTCAATTTTCCTGAGCAAAACCAATATTGGAGAAAATCGCATTGTTTTTACTATTGACAATTTTTCAGGGCCATAACTTCTGTATTTTTCTGTTGTCAGATCTGGTTGAGGGCTTATTTTTTGCGAAAACAGTTGTTCTTTTCAGTCGTATCATATTAGGTACCGTAACTTTTTTTGATCACTTTTTAGAACATTTTTTGTGATGGTGTTTGATGAAAAATTGTATATTATGGGAAGTTTTTCGAGTTTTTTTTTTACGTAGTTCACCGAGCGGGTTCAATATTGATTTAGATTTATTGTACAGATTAATACGGACGCGGTGATACCAAATATGTACATGTTTTGTGTTTTATATACTTTATTTGCATTTTATGTGTTACTGGGGAGATTATGGGACTTTTATTTTATTTATTTATTTAATTATATTATAAAAAGATTTAATTTTTTTTTTTTTTACTTTTTTACATTTTCTACTTCTTGGCTTGAATAAGCGATCATCCGATTGCTTATTCAAGCCTTTACACGGCAATACACTTGTATTGCAGTGTATAGTGAAAGTAACTGAGCATGCTGCGCATGCTCAGTTACTTACAGCCGGGTCCTGCCAGGAAGGCAGGACCCGGTGAGAAGAGGAGCCGACAGCCCCGGGTCACTCGTCGGAACCCGGGGCAGCGGCAGGAGGGATCGGATCCCCCGGTAAGCACACCGGGGGGGGTCCGATCCACGGGGGACACACTTGCACGCCGCGGTCATGCTTGACCGCGGCGTGCAAGGGGTTAAACACCCGGGATCTGAGTTTTTCCGATCCCGGGTGTTAGTGCCGGGTCTGGGCTGTGATATCACAGCCCGACACCGGCACCAGCGAGACCCGGTGTCCCGAAAACTTCTTCTGATGCGCCGCCGTAGAAAGGCGTCGCATCAGAAGAAGTACCCTTAATGACCGCCGTAAAAACCCGATAGGGCGGTCATTAAGGGGTTAATTATAAAAAAAATGTCATCCTTTTTCAATAAAATGGATGTGTCAAGATTTACAATTATGCCAAACTGTAGATGGGAAGAAGGAAAGACTTGAGCTCTGGGAAACTGAAAAAGTACCATATTTTTCGGACTATGACACATACATTTTTAGCAAAAAAAATATTGCTATAACGTGCCTGTGTATTGCAGTCCAAAGGTCAAGAGGATCCAGCACTACCAGATCCTCCTGACCGCTGGAGATCAGTTGAAACACTGACATATTATTTCACCTAATCTACAAGAACAGAGTTTCTGCACTGCTCTCCTTCTCCTTCCTCGTCCCAACATCAGTGTTTCTGTGGGACCTAGAGTGATGTCAGAAGCATATGACTGATCAAATGCTTTCTATATCACAGCAAGGTCCTTCAACACTCTCATGATGCCCAAACATAAGGTCAGTTGTGACTGTGTTTGTGTATAGCAGTGCTGAGTATGTTTGTGTTTGTGTGTTTATAACAGTACTAAATGTGTGTTGTGTTTGGATAACAGTGCAGAGTGTGTTCATGTGCTCTTGTGTGTATAGCACTGGTGAGTGTGTTCATATATGTGTATATTGGTGATGAGCTTGTGTGTTTTTTCCATTTATAAGCATGTTCATATGTGTGTTTGTATAGCAGTGTGTTCATGTGATTGAATGACCCAGATTTATCAATGGTGAGCAGTTTTCCTTACGAATGTGCTTGGTGCACCAGATTAATGATTACTGGTGCATGGTCTTCAATTATCTGTTGCACCCTGCAATGCTCAGAAATTATGCTCCATAATTTTTTAGGTGCACCTTTAACAGCTTGTGACACAATTCTGTTGAGTCGCTATATTAAAAGTGTCGCAAACTCCAAGTAAGCACTAACATTCCCCTCTAGATGCACATTTTTTCTTTTTGTTGGACACAGTGTTGCCATAACACAAAACTGGAGAAGACGCTTTATAAATACATGTGCAAACTCCAAAGACGTTCTTTTTAGTGAATAGTCAGACAGAAAACTGGCGCAGCCAGCTTAATAGATGATCTGACCCATTGTATGTAGCAGACCTGACTGAGCGAATGAATAAAGAAGAGCAAAGTGTGAGTACAGTATTTCCGTGAAATTTTAACTAATATATTTCTTTTTTTGATGACTAGGAGTGTATCTTATAGTAAGGTGTATCTAATGAAAAATTGGATGTCAGTGAAGCTTTTAAATTTCCCCATAGCATACTGGTTTTACTAGTGAGGTGATATGGGAGATGATAGTCTTCTTTCAATAGAAGTCAAAATTGCACCTGGTGGCATGTTATGTTGTACAGTTAGGCTATCCGTGTAATTGTATTGTATTATTGCAGTCATTATTATCCTTATTATTTAGGATAAAAAAAAAGAAATACAAAGCCACAGGAAGACACAGGAACGCAGGAATCGCAGGCAAATCGCAGACTAGTTTTCTCTCAGGCTGTGAGGCACAAAGCTCCGTCAAGGGCTTGCAGGAAGAGGCAGACTTATATAGAATTAGCTAAATGGCCAGCTCCAATTAATAGCGCACTGGCCCTTTAAATCCTAGCAAGCCAGCGCGCGCACGCCCTAGGAGAGCAGGAGAGGACGCCGCGGGAGCCGGGGAAGGTGAGAGAAGCCGGCTACCAGACCCCGGGGAGACACGGGTGCATCAACAATTTCACTTATTATGTGTTCTAGGGAAAGGTTTGTGAATTTTCAGGCCCTCAAGGGTACTTTAACCCTAGGGGTTCTGATCACTCATAACATATGCTGCAATACAACAATATTTTAGTATATTATAGATGGACTGCTTCATTATTACAGTCTGTCTCAAATTACATCTATTGGGACCTTTAACACGATGGTGTCATTGGAGGCATTGACAGGCATTTAAAGATTATTTTGTCTAATTAGTTTTCTCTTCATTCTTTTCTTTTCCTCCCCTCCCCTCTCCCTTTCCTTTTCTTTTAGCCTACATGTGTAGGAGTTGGAGTAGGAATGTATTGTTTTGCCAAAGAGTAGTTGTTATAAAGATGAGCTGTGGCAAAATAGAGCAACAGGCATATAATATACAGATGTATTGCAGGGTTGGGTTTAGAGATGAGCGAGCACTAAAATGCTCGGGTGCTCGTTATTCAAGACAAACTTTTCCTGATGCTCGAGTGCTCGTCTCGAATAACAAAGCCCATTGAAGTCAATGGGAGACTCAAGCATTTTTCAAGGGGACCAAGGGTCTGCACAGGGAAGCTTGGCCAAACACCTGGGAACCTCAGAAAAGGATGGAAACACCACGGAAATGGACAGGAAACAGCAGGGGCTGTACCCCTGCCAGTGCTGGACAAGCTGCCTGCTCGACTACTCTCCCTCGCTACTTGTCCCGTAGAAGTACGCCCTCTGCCGCTAGCGCTGCCAGAAGGAAAGTACTGTTTCAGCTTGTGCACCAGGGCCTGCTGGTATTCATGCACTCCTTTCCTCTAAAGGGATGAGAGTGGAAAGATTTTGCTTTTACCATGGGTCTAGGAGAGTGAATACCCAGTAATCGGTGCTGCAATAAATTCTTTGAACGCGAGGGTCATAGGATAGGCAGCCTAGCATGAAATCTGCCATATGCGCCAGAGTCCCAACTCACAAGAATTCACTCCCCTCACTGGCCTGACTGTCCATTTCCTCCTCCTCCAACTCCTCCAACTCCTCTTCTTCTGCCCATACAAGCAGTGAAGGACTGAACAATGGTTCTCTCTTCTGTCTCGCCAACATTCTCCTCCTCTTCCTCCTCATCCTCCTCCACCTCCTCCGATATGCACTGAGAAACAGACCTGTGGGTGCTTTGGCTATCAACAAGGGAATCTTCTTTCCCCGTCTCTTGTGACGAGCGCAAAGCTTCTGACTTCATGCTGACCAGAGAGTTTTTCAACAGGCCAAGCAGCGGGAAGGGGAGGCTGAGGATGGCGGTATCACCACTGCCCATCTGTGTTGACTCCTCAAAGTTACTCAGCACCTGACAGATATCAGACATCCACGTCCACTCCTCATTGTAGACTTGAGGAAGCTTATTGACCTGACTACCAGTTCTGGTGGAAGTTGACATCTGGCAGTCTACAATCGCTCTGCACTGCTGGTCAACTCTGGATAACATGGTTAATGTTGAATTCCACCTCGTGGGCACGTTGCACAACAGTCGGTGAGTGGGCAGTTGGAGGCGGCGCTGCGCTGCCCTGAGAGTGGCAGCATCTGTGCTGGACTTCCTGAAATGTGCACAGATGCGGCGCACCTTCGTGAGCAAATCAGACAGATTGGGGTATGTCTTGAGGAACCGCTGAACTATGAGATTTAACACATGGGCCAGGCATGGCACATGTGTCAGTCTGCCGAGTTGCAGAGCCGCCACCAGGTTACGGCCGTTGTCACACACAACCATGCCTGGCTTCAGGTTCAGCCGTGCCAGCCACAGATCAGTCTGCGCCGTGATGCCCTGTAATAGCTCTTGGGCGGTGTGCCTTTTATCGCCTAGGCTCAGCAGTTTGAGCACCGCCTGCTGTTGCTTAGCGACAGCACTGCTGCTGTGCCTAGAGCTACCGACTGATGGCGCCATGCCCACGGATGGTAGTTCAGAGGAGGAGGTGGAGGAGGGGTGGGAGGAGGAAGAGGCATAGTAGGCCTGAGAGACTTGGACCGAGGTAGGCCCCACAATCCTCGGCGTCGGCAGTATATGAGCAGCCCCAGGGTCAGACTCGGTCCCAGCCTCCACCAAGTTAACCCAATGTGCCGTCAGCGATACATAGAGGCCCTGCTTGGCAGCACTCGTCCAGTGTCTGTGGTCAGGTGGACCTTGTTAGAAACGGCGTTGGTCAGGGCACGGATGATGTTGTCTGACACTTGCTGGTGCAGGGCTGGGACGGCACTTCGGGAAAAGTAGTGGCGGCTGGGGCCGATTACCGAGGGGCGGCCGCCGCCATGAGGTTGCGAAAGGCCTCGGTCTCTACTAGCCTATAGGGCAGCATCTCCAGGCTAAGTAATTTGAGGCGAAGGTGTGGTTTTCGCACGGGAATTGTTTGGGCCGGGGTCCTGGGCAGGGGACTGACTAGCAGATGACACAGGGGAAGGAGCAGTGCTGTGTCCGGCCGGAGGTGAACGGCCTTGGTTCCATTGAGTGGGGTGTTTAGCATTCATATGCCTGCGCATACTGGTGTTGGTTAAACTGGTAGTGGTGGAACCCCTGCTGATCCTGGTGTTTCACAGGTTGCACACCACAGTCCGTCGGTCATCCGGTGTTTCTTTAAAGAACCTCCAGACTTCCAAAAATCTAGCCCTCGCGACGGGAGCTTCACTACGTGAAACATTTGGCGCTGATGCACCAGCTCTGGTCCTGCCTCTCCGTCTGGCCCCACCACTGCCTCTTCCAACCTGTTCTCGTCGAGTCTCAGAAGCACTGTGTTCACCCGACCTATCAACCCAGATTGGGTCTGTTACCTCATCATCTTCCGATACCTCAGTCTGCTCCCCCCTCGGACTTCCTGCCCTGACAACAACTTCACCACTGTCTGACAACCGTGTCTCCTCATCGTCTGACACCTCTTTACACACTTCTTCCACTACGTCAACAATGTCATCATCACCCACAGACTACGACCGGTGGAAAACCTGGGCATCGGAAAAGAGCTCAGCAGCAACCGGACAAGTGGTTTGTGACTCTGGGAAGGGTCCAGAAAAGAGTTCCTCAGAGTATGCCGGTTCAAATGCCAAATTTTCCTGGGAGGGGGCAGACTGGGGGGAAGGAGGCTGAGGTGGAGGAGCTGGAGGAGTGCTGATTTCGGTGACATGGGTGGACTGCGTGGAAGACTGACTGGTGGACAAATGGCTAGAAGCATTGTCCGCAATCCACGACATCACCTATTCGCACTGTTCTGGCCTCAACAGTGCTCCACCACGAGTCCCAGTAACTTGAGACATGAATCTAGGGAGTGTAGCTCTGCGGCGTTCCCCTGCTCCCTCATCAGCAGGTGGTGTCACCCCACCCAGGACCACGGCCTCTGACCCCTGCAGTAGTTGGACGCCCACGCCCTCTACCCCTAGCCCTTGGGTTCAACATTTTCAAAATTAAAGTGTAAACTGTAAAAAAATTTTTGTGGGTTTTTTTTTTTTGTGTTTTTGTTTTTTTAACAAAACAATGCTATCCTATTGCTATGGCTTGTTTCTAACCTACACTGACAGCACACAACAGGATTTTGTGCTGTGCCTGATGACTTTTAGTTTTAAAAAAAATACAAAGAAAAGAAAAAGCAGACTGTGCCGTATTCAATCAAACCCCTAATAAATTGTCCCACTTAGGTGTTTGAAATGGATATTTGTGTCACTTAGAGCTAAACAGAACGTTCGCAAGTCTCCCTGCAAATTCGTCACAATATGGTACTAGTGCCAGCAAGGCCAGCCACAAGCAAATTAAAAAAAAAAAAAATTATATACAACGCTATTGTAGCCCTAAGAAAGCCGGTTGGGTTCTTGTATGCCTAGTTTCTAACCTACAGTGACAGCACACAACTGGATTTTGCGATGTGCCTGTCACTTTAAGTTTTGAAAAAAAAAAAAATCGGCAGACTGTACCTAATTCAATTAAACCCCTATTAAATTGTCCCACTTAGCAGTTTGAGATGGATATGTGTGTCACAAAGAGCTAAATAGAATGTTCCCAAGTCTCCCTGCAAATTCCTCACAATATGGTACTAGCTGCACTATTAGTGCCAGCAAGGCCAGCCACAAGCAAATAAAAAAAATAAAATAAAATATAAAACTATTCTAGCCCTAAGAAGGGCTGTTTGGTTCTTGTAGAATCACCCCTGCCTAACACTATTCTAATATAACACCCTAACGCTATCCCTGCAGCAGCAGCAGATATCTTCCTAACGGCATCCAGACAGAGAATGATGCGAGCAGCGCGGGCAGGGGCTAGTCTATTCCAGGGTCACCTGATCTGGCCAGCCAACCACTGCTATCGACGTGTAAGGGTACCACGTCATGCTGGGTGGAGTGCAGAGCCTCCTGGCTTGTGATTGGCTCTGTTTCTGGCCGCCAAAAGTCAAAACGGCGGGAGATGCCATTTTCTCGAGCTGGCAAAGTATTCGTCTGCAGTTATGAGTACGCTAATGCTCGAATGAGCATCAAGCTCGGACGAGTGTGTTCGCTCATCTCTAGTTGGGATCAATGTCTGCTCCATCTATATCCAGGGGGTGTGTAGGTGTGGTCTGACATGATATGGCGCCTTTTTTTTCTTCTGTTCTCTTTTGTGAAATTTACTAAAAACATTGCAAACTGCACTAGGTGTAGTGTGCAGTATGCACTAGATTCAGGATTTCTGGCGCACATTTTGCATTAATCTAGTGCCCCCTGCACTACCCTGTTAAACATAGGGCATGAAATACAATTCTGTTGTACTTTGTATGTTAAATGTAATACGCCCCCGTCAGTTCTGAAATTTGTGTCACATGATGCCTAGTGCATTCGCGCCACAAAATGGTCTTGTGCAACACAAATGTGGTGCAGGCACCTCCTAAATACATGTTTTCAGTAGAAAGAATGTTCACTGTCCGACAGAAAACTGGTGCACGGTCCTTAGTAAGTGTTTCCCATTGTCTCTGTATTGCTTTTTGAAATGCTTTGCAAACGCATCAGTATTAATGATGGTAAAAATGTAGATCCGTTTTTAGTTTTTCCTATTGTGTCTGCAATACTTTTTAAAGCGCAATGCAGACACATAGGGGGACATTAAATAAGGCTCCTGTGTCAGTTTTCGGTCGGACTTTGCACATTCTTTTATGTGCAAACTGCTTGCACAGGTATTCAAGAAGTTTATGAGACACATTTGTGTCACACGTGACCGTTTTGTGTTGCGCATCTGCACTATGCTTCATGTAACACTGCAATTGGCGTTACGTTGCACAGTCAGATCGTGCGTCACATTTTTCATGCAAAGTCTGACAGAAATGTGTTACATGTCCTATGTTAAAGGTGCAACAAAAAAAAAAAGTGGTGCATTCTGTCGGGGCAGTGCAGGAAGCCCCAGATTCATGTAGAATGTGTGCCAGAAATCCTGAATCTGGCGCAATATACACAGTAAATATGCAGTTTGCACTGTTGTTAGTAAACGTGCCTGTGAAGGAAACCGCGACGTTCCGGACCCCTGAAGGGTACGTAAGGTCACTCAGATATCCTTTTACAGACACTCCCAGAACGCACGGGTTCTGAGAGGCGCAGGAAGTGATTTAAATTTGACTCAAGGTGCATCACAGTAGATCAGGGTATAGTGCAGTGATGGTAAACCTTTTAGGCCCCTTCCACACTTGCGTTGCAGATCACGTCAGAGTATGATCAGGGTACGATCAGGGTTTGGTCAGTGAAAAATGCACATTTTGCATCAGAGTGCAATCAGTTTTCAGTCAGAGTTTGTTCAGTGTCTCAGTTTTTCCCACATGTTTTTGATGCACTTTCAATGCGTTTTTCACGCGCAGAAAATGCGTGTGAAATGGACTCAGGACTGAGCTCTATCTTTTCTATGGCAATTGATGCGTGAAAAACGTATTGCACTTGCATTGCACTTGCAAGTGTCTCAGAGTGCAATGCGTTTTTGATGCATCCCCTTAGACTTGTATAGTGCGTTATTCACGCGTGTGACTTGCAAAAGTAGAGCATGTCGAGATTTAAATGCGCGTGTGTGCGTGAAAAAAAATGCAAGTCTGAAAAGACCCTTTAATTACAATGGGTCAGAGTGCAATGCAAGTTCTGCACGTCAAATGCACGCGCAGAAAACACGTGTGAAAAACGCAAGTGTGAAAGGGGCCTTAGAGATCGAGTGCCCAAAATGTGACCTAAAACACACTAGCTTTTCCCAAAGTGCCAACACGGCAATTTAGGCAGTAACAAACTTGTTGCTATCAGAATCTTTGAGCTCTAATCCGACCCTGTCCACACCTCCTCACTCTTTAACCCCTTAAGGACGCAGGGTTTTTCGGCTCATTTCTCGCTCTCCAACTTCAAAAATCCATAACTTTTTAATTTTACGTGTACAGACCTGTGTGAGGGCTTATTTTGTGCGTAACAAATTATACTTTCCTGCAATGTTATTTATTTTAACATGCCGTGTACTGCAAAGCTGAAAAAAAATCCAAATGTGGAAAAATTGTGGTCTCAGTTTTTACGACTTTCACTCTTCGCTCCAAATAACATGCCTACTTTATTCTTTGGTTCGGTGCGATCGCGGTGATACCAAATGTATATAGGTTTTATTGTGTTTTAATACATTTTCAAAAATTAAACGAATGTGTACAAAAAATAAAATAAAATTTTTGCCATCTTCTGACGCTAATAACTTTTTCATACTTTGGTGCACGGAGATGTGTGAGGGGTCATTTTTTGTGAAATGAGGTGACGTTTTCATTGCTACCATTTTGAGGTCTGTGCGATATTTGGATCATTTTTTAAAAATTTTTTATGTTATGTAAAAAGTTGTAAAAGTCGCATTTCGGACATTTGGGCGCCATTTCCCGCCTCGGAGGTCACCGCCACCCGTAACCGTTTTTATATTTTGATATATGGGGCATTTTGGGACGCGGCGATACCTAATATGTTTGTGATTTTTACTGCTTATTATGTTTTATATCCGTTCTAGGGAAAGGGGGTGATTTTATTAATCTTTTTTATTTTTTAAACTTTTTTTTTTCACTATTTTTTAGACCATCTAGGGTACATTAACCCTAGATGGTCAGATCACTCCTACCATATACTGCAATACTACAGTATTGCAATATATGGCATTTTTGCACACTATACATTACAATGAGCCACAGGCTCATTGTAATGGATATGCAGAAGCCATGTATCCTCGGGTCAAATGAACCGATCGCGGCCCCCCGATGACGTTCGGGGGCGTGGCGATCGTAACAAAGATGGCGGCGCCATCTTTTAAATGCCGCCGGCGACTCTGCCGGCGGCAACGGCAAGCACCGACCGCGGTTATTAGCGGTGGGGGTTTTCTGCAATATGCAAAAACCCCCACCTTTGTATGAAGAGGACTCAGCCCGTGAGCCCTCTTCATACATCCCTTACACCTCTGCGCCGTAGAGCTACGGCGCAGAGCGTTAAGGGTTAAACAGGCAGCACAAGATGGGTCACTACTTGGACTTCCTGAGACTGCAGGAAGGTGTCAAGTCAGGCAAATTTTGTGCCTGGGAGACAGCCCGTGTGCCCACAGAGAGGTCTCTGAGTGCCATCTCTGGCACCAGTGTTATAGGTTCGCCACCACTGGTATAGTGTTTTCATAAGTAGAAAGCTGTCTTGCTTTATAGCCTAGATCAGTGATGGTGAACCTATGGTACGGCTGCCAGAGGTGGCACTCAGAGCTCTTTCTATGGGCACTCAGGCCCTCACCCCAGGACAGAGTGCACCAAACACTTCCAATCTTCCTGCAGTCCCAGGCAAATTAAGAGATGCTACTCTCTCAGTGCTATTCGACACTTCGTTGGCTGTTTGGAACTGAGGGAAAAGTGAGGTTTTGACAGAACTGCATTATCTTTGGAGGTCATCGTGTTGGACCCGACCATTGTTCCTTTACAGAGAGACTTTGGAGAGAAGCTACAATGATAATCTGAATTTGCCCTCCTTCTTTTAACTGGTGGCCTCAGACCGCCAATACAAGTGAAAGATGTGAAAGAACAGGTAGCAATAAGTTACTGCTTAAAATTTCATGTTGGCACTTCACGGTAAATACGTGGATTTCGGTTGTAGTTTGGGCACTCGGTCTCTAAAAGGTTCGCCATCACTGGCCTAGATTGAATGTTTACAAGTCAGTCGAGTGGACATATCAGGGCTGTCCATGCAGTAAGGTGTGTTGGCTTTACCTTAATCATTATTACTGTGAGTCCAGGATAAGGTCTATTGTTAGGGCAAACAAAACTTTTGTGTTCACTCAGTAACACAATACTTGCACTTTGTTCTAATTATGATGCACTTTTTTATTGTATGTATAAAATATGGGGATGTTTATATACATTTGTATTACTTATGCACTTTATTGTATATGAATTTTATGATGAAATAACAATGTATGTTCACTATCTCAACTGCACTTGCACTTTAAGGACACACCCCCTTATATGCATTGTATACCATGTTTCCTTTATATACCCTGTGTGTTTCACTTGTCAAATTGCTTGAAAAAGGTGTCTAACATTGAAACGTTGCCACTTGCCTCAATAAATATCACCAACTTTTGAATTCTACCTCTGGAGTGCTGCTCGCTTTTTCCAATTTGTACCCAATAATACAGATATAAGTGGCAGAAATTTACTTACAAGAGTGGTAGTTGCGAAACAGCACGAGCTCTATGTGTGGCGTCCGTGCCGGCTTTGCGGGTATTTAAGCTAAAGGGCGCATGCTCAGTGTGTTCGGACTGTCCTCTATTGTAAGGAACATCACTGAGGATGAATGGGGCATGCGCATGTGTAGAGCGCGTGCGTAGTGTGTCCTGACTATTCGCTGTTGTTGGGAACTTCGCTAAAGATCGAGAAGTCGGCGTTACGTCTCAGGAGAGGTATGTATAAAACATTACGAAAGGTTAGATGGTATTAGTAATGTAGGGATAAATTAGGCTGACTGTTAGACTAGTCTAATATGGAATCGGAAGAAGTAACATACATCGAGGAATAAAAGTGGAACTCAGAGAAGGAAATAAAATAAAGGGAGTGTCACAAACCCGTCTCACCGGAGTTCACACACAGGGATACCTACTCTATGGAGTCCTAGAATTTAGCCCTTAAGATCCGCCCACTTCCACAAAATGGTGTCCTAGCGCTAAATTTACTCCACGCAATCTCAGCACCCCGTCAATCCACTACCACCACCCTCGAGTAACTTACGCAAAGCAGGCCGTAGGCACCTCAACCGCACAGACAATGCACCCTGATGATAACTCAGCACATGCACTATTAACAGGATAAATTCACACAGAACATGCAATCGCTTACTCCATGAACTATGCTAACAATGACCTCTGGTAACGTTATTCCCTTCAGAGATTCTTTAAGGCTACAAGCAGAGACTTATAAAAAGTTAACACTTTAATTTAAATAAAAATTCAGTACACTTAAAGAATAAAATTGTCAGATAAAATGAAAATGATTAAAAACAATACACATACATTACTTACAAACAGTTAGGGAAGAAAGAAACAAAAAACTCTTGCTAGTGAAATAGGAAGAAATTCTTTGGCCCGAGGACAGGGCATAGACATCAATCTAGCCTTCTAGTGTCATAGAGTCCCCCAGACTGAACTAGGGCATGTGTATTTTTCACTAATTTAAACCAAGGGGATTTTTGACCCCCACCCCTGGCTGTGATGTCACTGAAAGGGGGAGGTTTTCTATCCCCCTCTCATTAGTGAGGTACTTTTTGGGTCTGGGTTTTTATCAAAACCTCATAACTTTTGAATGCAAGATGGCACAATTGTGCCATGGCTTCCAACCAAACAGGTACGTTATTCCCATCAACCACATACCAAACTCGGGGTGTCTTAGCCTAATATCAGGGGTGTTCAGCTATTGGCTGCCTTCCTCTGGAGCTAACATTCTGATTTTTGCTCCAGGAGTGTGTCTAGACCCCATAACTGTCCTGTGTAACTGGGGACCCATAATTATGAATTATGTCCCAGTTATGGACAGATATGATATTCCCTTTGTCTAAATTTGGAGGGAAAACCAGAGTCTGTGGGTTCTTTTCATCTCCCACTCCCTGGACAACTCACTGGAGTTATAGACACACTGCAAGGCTCCTCTTCCTGGATGTTATTAAAACAAATGGAGCCTAATGACTCATAACAGGCAGAATGAAAGACCACAAAAGAAAGAAAAATTAAAAAAATAAACAAACGGTAGAGTGGTAATATTATTATCATCACACCTCCTCCAGAGATATGGCATGGAATTTTGATATTCTAATTAATATTCCAAGCCATCCTTGTGCTGGATGGTGAAGTCATCCTGCTGTAGGGCAAGACTCTATCTCAGCAGCTGCAGTTTCAGCAAGGCCCCCAGAATGGCCAGACATACTGTCATTGTGGTGGCATAGGCCACCTCCTCCGGTAGGAGTTTCCAACTCAGGAGTACTATCCCTGGCGTCAGTGTCCCCCCCACCAGCTGGATATCCCAGGTACTGCACCTTAGTCAGCTTTTCTGACACTTTCCCAGCATGATTGTCAAGCTGGCTTTCTAATTGCACTGGGACACCTATGACAGAGGTGTCGAGTGCTTCCCCCAGATCCGACAGAACATGTCAACACTGTCCAGGTAGGCAACAGCTGGACCTTCAGACACATTTATTTGCTTGTTCGTCAAGCGCAGGAAGATGACAGATGTGTTGCTTATTCCAGTGGGCATAACTTTGGACTCACAGAGTCCAACTGGATTGCGCATCCCTAATTTTCCCTGGGTGTCTAGGAAAACGGGCAAACAGCCAACACCCCTTGTTGCAATCCCTAATCTTGAGGTGGTTGGCACTGGCTAGGTGATCCAACATCTCAACTATGTGGGGCATCAGGTATGCATCAGAAACTGTGATGCCGTTCTGTTCCCTGTGGTCCACACAGATGGGTGTGGCCTTGTCCTAGTTGCGAGCAAGCATTACAGGTTATTCCCTCGCATTTTCAGATTTTTGGACAACCCCCATTCTCAACACCTCTTCATCTTCTCTCCCTATGTCAGTACTCCCACCCACTAAGGCCTGACATGTAGTTAGTGTAAGGAATGGGCGATCCCCTGTGTGTGGTGTAACTAGTGGGGTCCCTCTCCTGATCTCCCTGTAGTACATGCAAGGAAGAAGCTACCTACCCCCCTTAACTGGGATTTCTGAATTCTCCATTACTGGGTACTAACTATGGCATCCTCTGTGCCCACTCTTTCCTTTGTTGACACCGCTACATTAGGCAGGGCCTCCCCTTCTCTATACCTGACCATGTGATCTAACCCCCCCTGCAGGTCTGCTGGGGTGTGTGTAATGTCTCCTGGGACCATGACTGTCGGATTATTCCCAGAGTGCAGGGCAGCCTGGGACAGGTGATATCCTGACTCTACAGTGGTTAGGGACAAAATCTCAGGACTGACCTCAGCCACTGGTGACCGGCTGCCCGTTCCCTCTATTTCATCTGTAACCACAACAGCAGAAGGCTCCAGCCTCACAGACCGGGGAGGTTCTGTGGCTGTCTGGCTGCTGGTCACAAAGGAAATGGACACCCTGCAGTCTACGTCTTTGGGCAGAGCTGTGGGTGCACATGTACCACAATCCATATATACATTTATCACATTTCCTGATGCTACACAGTCACTGGCTTCCACATTACTGCTAGACTTACAGACATCATCTATGACAGGAGTATGTACATTCACAGAAACAGCAGTGTCTGACGCTATGCTATGTCTTCTCTTGCCTCCACATCACAGCTATAAATGAAATCAATACCTATAGCACATGAAGTAATAATCATGCTATCAATAAGCAGGTACATATTATCTACATCACATGAAGTAACAATCATGCTATCACTGGGCAGGTCGATATTATCTACAACATTGGATAACACATTGCAGTCAACAGGGCCTGATGATACATCACCACTGGCTAGAGTTATATCAGGACTATGCATGCAAACATCATCATGTAACACAGCTGGTAATACATTTAAGCTTGGATTATGCATAGAATGAGTAGACAGTTCTTTTACATCATTGGACCTATAACTATCACAGTCCATGTTGGGCACAGTCTCCATGTCAGGTACCACAGTGCTCAACTCACGTGTGGCACTGAGTGTGCCCGGGTCCTCCTTGCCATCCATGGGCACATATTTGGACACTAATCCTCCCCAAATCAGTCCCCAACAAAACTTTGGTGGGAAGGTTATCCGTTACCTCCACCTCCATCAACCCTCTTCCCGCCCCCCAATCCAGGTACACACGTGCAATGGGCAAGGCTGGGGTGAGGCCTCCAACACCAGCAATTGTTAGAGTCCTCCCTGGGATGAAATCCTTCGGTTTGACAAGTGACGGGTGCACAAGGGTCATCTGTGCACCGGTATCCCTCAAACCCACTGTGACATTGTCACAAAGGGGTGGTCTTCCTCTTCTCCGGGCATGTAATGCTGATATGCCCCACTTGATTGCACACAAAACATCTGCACTGATCTCCCGCTGGCTTGTGTGAGATAGGTGTCACCCCAGAAGCTTTGTGAAGAACAGTAGAAGAGTTAGCAGGGGGCTTACCCAGGGCCAGATTAAGGGTCCCAGTGGTATGGAGCATCTCATTTAGGATGGGGCCCCCCCATCTCGGCAGCCAACGTGGGGCCCCCTCCCACAACAATATATGTAAAAAAATATAACATAGTTACACAGTTCCAAAGCTCTAGAGATATTAGAAACAATGGTATCTTTAGTTTTAGATAAATTCCTACTTACTAAACCATTTCCAATTTTGTTCCATGACAAACTAAAAAATACTCCCGCCATATTATTACTGAATAATCGTAAGACAAAACTGTTACCAAATAAAAGGACCATAAGACCAATATTCCAAACAATAGCGCTACAATTTACAAATGATCCCTCGAAACTGACCCATAGGATTACCACAACATGACCAGTATTACCAATAATTTACCGACTATAAACTCCATTTACTGATTGTTATAATACAAACACCACCGAGCAAAGGGCAATATCACTAATGACACCTCTGTACTAGGCCCAAATAATAACATTACATCAGGATTATCACCACTACATAATAACTGAATAATACTGCAATACTATATGATAACCTGCACACAGACCAGTATGTACCAGCATATAGTGACTATATAGTAGTAGATACCTGTCCTGCACAGAGGCTGCAGTGTCATCCAATGACTTACAGGTGACGTCCCTGATGTTGTCTCTTCCCTTCTGTCTGATATTCCAGGAGACTTCTTCCATCCATGACTCTCTGCGGGTTTATAAAACAGATATGGTTGTCATCGTCCCATATTCTCCTCAAACCTGACCCTTACATACAAAACTGACCACACTGTACCCCCACATATATCATATATACCCCTCACACCACAACTGACCACACTGTGCCCCCACATATCATATATACCCCTCACACCACAACTGACCACACTGTGCCCCCACATATATCATATATACTCCTCACACACCACAACTGACCACACTGTGCCCCCACATATATCATGTATACCCCTAACACAACTGACCACACTGTACCCTCACATATATGATATATACCACTCACACCACAATTGACCACACTGTACCCCTCACATATATCATTTATACTCCTCACACCACAACTGTCCACACTGTGCCCCCACATATATCATATATACCCCTCACACCACAACTGACCACACTGTTCCCCATATATATCATATATACCCTTCACACCACAACTGACCACACTGCACCTGCCCCACACTGTGAAACTAAAAATACCACAGTTACTCACAGTATAATGTCACCTGGATAACAGAAATATGCCCCCCCAAAATATACCCCATAATAAAACCTCTGTGTCCCCTGCATATATTACTATACTACAGACCCTGAGTAATACTGTACCCCTAATTATTTGTGTCACCCACCAATATATGGTTCCCCCATGACTTCATTTATATATTGCCCCGTTTAATGAATTAATTTACCTATTTATGGCCCTTTCTAATATACTGGGGTGCCACATGAATTTTAGAGGCTGGCCTCTAATATACTGTCCCCCCATTTAGTTATATGATATACTGCTCCCACCCCCACCCGACCCTATGAAATATTTTACATGCTAGGCCTCACCCCCAATAAACTTCATTCACTGGCTTCCTCTGTAAATTATTTTATATTCTGTACACTTCACTCTTTGGTTCAGTATGATCACAAGGAAACTAAATTTATACAGGTTTTATTGAGTTTTAATACATTTTAAAAAATTAAAACCTCATCACAAAAAAAAAGAGGTTTTGTCTTCTTCTGACGCTAATAACTTTTTCATAGCATATATACTCGAGTATATGCCGCGTTTTTCAGCACAAAAATGTGCTAAAAACTTCAAACTTGGCTTATACTGAAGTGAAGAGAAAAAAGAAAGTCAAAACTCACCTTTCCTGCGCCCCCGAAGGTCTTCTCGTCTTCCATCGGCAGCGGCAGATCTGTACACACTGCCGACGGAACAAGAGAAGACCTGCGGGGGCGCAGGAAAGGTGAGTTTTGACTTTCTTTTGCTACCAGGGGCAGGAGCTGGCTATATTGAGGGGCAGGAGCTGACTATATTGAGGGGCAGGAGCTGGCTATATACGGGGGCAGGAGCTGGCTATATATGGGGGCAGGAGCTGGCTATATACGGGGGCAGGAGCTGGCTATATACAGGGGCAGGAGCTGACTATATACAGGGGCAGCAGCTGGCTATATACAGGGGCAGCAGCTGGCTATATACAGGGGCAGGAGCTGGCTATATTCAGGGGCAGGAGCTGGCTATATTCAGGGGCAGGAGCTGGCTATATTCAGGGGCAGGAGCTGGCTATATACGGGGGCAGGAGCTGGCTATATACAGGGGCAGCAGCTGGCTATATACAGGGGCAGCAGCTGGCTATATACAGGGGCAGCAGCTGGCTATATACGTGGGCATGAGCTGGCTATATACAAGGGCAGGAGCTGGCTATATACAAGGGCAGGAGCTGGCTATATACAAGGGAAGGATATATCGGGGCAGGCGCTGGCTATATACGGGGGCAGGGGTAGGCTGTATCATGGGCAGGTGCTGGGTATATTTGGGGGCTGGCTGAGCAGTTATTTTTTGGCGGGATGAGCCGATGTTTTCATTGCTACCATTTTGAGGTTCTATGATTTGTAAAGCGCTACGGAATTTGATGGCGCTATATAAATAAAGATTATTATTATTATTGATCAGTTTTTATCACATTTTTTATGTTATGTAAAATGGTGTAAAAGTTGCATTTCGGACATTTGGGCGTTATTTTCCGTTATGTGGTTCAACACCAGCAATAACCATTTTTATATTTTGATAGATCAGATATTTTGAGATGCGGCGATACCTAATGTGTTTGTGATTTTTACTGTTTAATAAATTAGTATCAGTTCTAGGGAAAGGGGGGGTGATTTATTTTTTTTTACTATTTTTTTTAAAGTACTTTAACCCTAGATGGTCTGATTGTTCCTCCCATATTCTGCTATGGTATTGCAGTATATGGAATTTTTACACAGTTTTCATTACAATGAGCCACTTTAGCACCAATCGCGGGTTATTAGTGGTGGGCGTTTGCTGCAATATGCAGCAAACCCCACCTCTGTATTAAGAGTGCTCAACTCGTGAGCCCTCTTCATACAGGTCCCGCACCTCTGCTCCGTACATGTAAGGCTCAGAGCGTTGGGGAGTTAATATTGTACCCCCCAAACACACACAATTTACTATGCAGCCCCCCCCATAATTAACTATTTAATATGCTGCCCCCCATAGTTAACTATTTAATATGCTGCCCCCCTATGATTAACTATTTTATATGCTGTCCCCCATAATTAACTATTTAATATGCTGCCCCCCCATAATTAACTATTTAATATGCTGCCCCCCTATGATTAACTATTAAATATGCTGCCCCCCTATGATTAACTATTTAATATGCTGTCCCCCATATTTAACTAATTAATTTGCTGCTCCCCCACAGTTAACCTTTTAATATGATGCTCACCTCCAATTAATAATTTTAAATATCCTGACCCCCACCATTTTTGAATGCTGTTTGATTTAAAAAAAAACAAAAAAAAACAACCTTATACTCACCTCGGGTCCCGCGTCTTCTTTCTTCTTGCCGCGGGCGGGCAGGAAGGGGTGCGCGGCCGCGTGATGACGTCATCACGCGGCCGTGCATCCAAGTTCCTGGAGCGATGTGCGCCGGGGTTGTCTTCCGGCCACATCGCTCCAGTAATAGTGCTCGAGCGGCCGGAAACGGCCGCATCGAGCACTATACAGGGACAGGCAGGAGCTTCCGGTCCGGACGGACGGAGGCCCCTGCCTGACTGCCGAGGCGAGTTTCGGGGCCCGCCGGGGCCCCAACAGGAGCATGAACATCGGCGCTATTGGAGCGCCAGGCCGGGGGCCCCCAACCAATAAAGCCGGATCCGGGGGCCCGGCGCTAGCGCTCCAATAGCGCCAATGATGATCCGGCTCTGAGCTTACCCCCTTTCCATCCGGCAGCTGCAGGTTTCCGTGCCTCTGGCACTCTGCTGGCAGCAAACACATCTGGGCAGCCTTTTCCAAGGATTTTGGCTCCCGTTCTCATATGAACTGTCGCACCTCTGCAGTAGAGGTGTGCATAAATTGGTCCATTGCGATCAGGTCATCCATTTCCTCTAGGGTGGTCACACCCCATCCTCTGGACCATTGTTTCACCAGGATGAGCAATTTCCTGGCAAACTCTACATGACTATCAGTATCTGTCTGCCCAACAGTACGGAAACACATTCGGTACACCTCTGGAGTGAGGTTAAAATGCTGTATCAGAGCCCTTTTGATAGCCTCATAATTGTTCTGCACAGAGGCAGGTAAGGATACAAATGCCTCCAGTGCTTTGCCTTTAAGTCCTGGGGTAAGGTATCGGGCCCACTCAACAGGCGGCAGTTGAAATTGCCTGTAGACCCTCTCAAATCCTTGCAAAACGACATCTAGGTCCCCATCATTCTCCAGGACAGCAAAATGATCCAGGCGGGGCCTAAGAGAAACACTTTCCATGGACTCACTCTGTGCTGATGGTGAAGCTCTTTGCTGTTGTTGGAGCTGTATCTGGGCCATCTGCAGCTCATGCTCTCGCTCTGCTTGGCGTTCTGCAGCCGTTCTCTCTGCTTGGGCAGCTTCCAGCGCTGTTTGCCATTCAGCAAACTCGCGCTCTGCTTGGGCAGCTTCTCGGGCTGCCTGTCTCTTCCGTTCTTGCATATACAGATGTATCCTAAGGCTAGGATCACAGTCACCTGTCTGCTGGAGAAGTAGAGAAAGAGAAGTGTCCATACCGCTGGCGCTGCCATGCCCAACCAGTTGCTGCGAGACTTCTCCTATCGGTTCCTCTGAGGCTGGAGTTCCCTGGTCCAGTTCCGTAGAAGGATGGGACTGCACATTAAACACCACCAGCATTTGAAATATCTCTTCCTTGTTCTGGCCCGTTGTTATTAGCCCTCTCTCCACAAAGAGAGCCAGCAGATCAGCCTTGGATCTGTTTCTGTACACCTCTGCCATTGTAGCAGTGGTCTCACTAAGCAAACAAAAGATAGAAAAGAAAAGAGGGAGAGGGGAACTGTTTTTCACATATGTATATTGACTGACAAATTTGAGTGCACTGAGTCTCTTGCTTGTGGACTGTAGTATTAGGAATACTCCAGTCCTTAAGTGAAAGGGTTAATAGATTAAACCAAACACTTAAAGCCTTAACAGTGTAATAAAAAAATTTTTTTCACTATTCCACTACTATGCCACCAATCTGTCATGAACCTGGCTCACCGGAGTTCACACACAGGGATACCTACTCTATTGAGTTCCAGAAGTTAGCCCTTAAGATCCGCCCACTTCCACAAAATGGCATCCTAGCGCTAAATTTACTCCACGCAATCTCAGCACCCCGTCAATCCACTGCCACAACCTACGAGTTACTTACGCAAAGTAGGCACCTCAACCACACAGACAATGCACCCTGATGATAACTCAGCACATGCACTATTAACAGGATAAATTCACACAGAGCATGCAATCATTTACTACATGAACTATGCTAACAATGACCTCTGGTAACGTTATTCCCTTCAGAGACTCAGATTCTTTAAGGCTACAAGCAGAGACTTATTAAAAGTTAACACTTTAATTTACATAAAAAATGCAGTACCCTCAAAGAATAAAATTGTCAGATAAAATGAAAAAGATTAAAAACAATACACATACAATACTTTAGTATTTTACAAACAGTTAGGGAAGAAAGAAACAAAAAACTGTTGCTAGTGAAATAGGAAGAAATTCTTTGACCCGAGGACAGGGCATAGACATCGATCCAGCCTTCTAGTGTCATAGAGTCCCCCAGACTGAACAAGAGCATGTGTCTGCTTCACTAATTTAAACCAAGGGGAGTTTTCACCCCCACCCCTGGCTGTGATGTCACTGTGAGGGGGAGTTTTTCTATCCCCCCTCCCATCAGTAAAGTACTTTTTGGGTCTGGATTTTTATCAAAACCCCATAACTTTTGATTGGAAGATGGCACAATTGTGCCATGGCTTCAAACCAAATGGGTATGTTATTCCCATCAACCACATACCAAACTCGGGGTGTCTTAGCCTAATATCAGGGGTGTTCTTCCTGTGGAGCTAACATTCTGATTTTCCCTCCAGGAGTGTGTCTAGACCCCATAACTGTCCTGTGTAACTGGATACCCATACTTATGAATTATGTCCCAGTTATGGACAGCTATGATATTCCCTTTGTCTAAATTTGGAGGGAAAACCAGAGTCTGTGGGTTCTTTTCATCCCCCACTTCCTGGACCACTCACTGGCCAAAGGTGTCAATTTCATCTCCTTGGATGACCATGCTCCTCTGATCAAACAGAGACTCCCTGGGGTGTTATAGACACACTGCCAGGCTCCTCTTCCTGGCTGGTCTTAAAACCAAAGGAGCCTTATGACTCATAACAGGCAGAATGAAACACCACAAAAGAAAGAAAAATTAAAAAAATAAACAAACAAATGGTAGAGTGGCAATATTATAATCACAGGGAGTAAAGTACTAGAAGACTGAACTGATCTAAAATGGGATAAGTGAAGGATACATCCTGCATCCTGCATCAGTGTATATCCATTGCTCATAAGTTATCTCTACTTTATCTTTTTAGATCATTCTTCATCCCCTCAAACTGTTCTTTTTCACTAAATCCCAATTTTCATCCTTTGTATAATGGAACCTTCACTGATGGTGCACACTTAACCCCTACTATAGCTTAAATACCTGCTAAGCCGGCACGGACGCCACACACAGCGCTCGTGCCGGCACGCAACTACGACTCTTGTAAGTATATTTCTACCGCTTGTATCTGTATTATTATTAGCTATATATATTTAAGCTCCCTCACCTGATGGTTATCATTCTTTTATTTGCCCTAACACTAGACCTTATCCTGGACTCACAGTAATAAAGATTAAGGTAAAGCCAACACCTGCATGGACTGCCCTGATATGTCCACACGACTGACTTGTACACGTTCAATCTAGGCTATAGACCAAGACAGCTTTCTTCTTATGAAAACACTATACCCTGATCTACTGTGAATCTTGGAAGAGCCCTGAAAGGGTGGGTACTGATTTTTATCCTAATTTGACTGAACTATATGTATATATATTTTTATGAATTTCCTTTTTTACGAATATACTTTTATTAAGTATATTTATACAAATTATGTGTCATTTATTGATCTAGTCGGAATATAAAATGTTAAATGTATGTATTCACTATTTATGATATTATATATCTATTTATTCAGATTTTATGTTAATATTATGTCATAGACACTTGTATTTTGGACCTGAAGAAGGGAGCAGTACGCCCCTGAAACGCATCGTCCATTGTAATGCACCTTGAGTCAAATAAAATGGTGTGAACATTTAGCAGCGCAGTATCAGCCTACTTTTTTCTCCCTATTCAGATAAAAGGATCCACCATTCAGATGGAGTTTTGGATATTAGGTCAGCTGCTGCAGCTCATCTTCAAGCCTGATTGGAGTTATGTCTTTGCTAATATATGCAATTTTACCTTGTATGATACTGTACATGGTGACTCTTCCATCTCCTATTCATATTGTGATCCCTCATATTGTGGCTCCCTAATCTCCCTCTTATATTTTGGCCCCTCATCTCCCGCTCATATTGTCCCCCTTTAAATTTTGGTGCCCTCATCTATTTTACATAGTGCACCCCCATATTTTCCCCCTCATTTGTGGCTCCCTCATCTTCTTCCTCTTAGTATGTACCCCCTGGGATACACTTCTCAAATTTTGACCCCCTGTCTTGTTGCCCCCCTCATCTTCCACTCTATTGGACACAGATAGAGTTAAAGTCCCGAACAGATGCCGAACAGCAGCAGGTGGCAGAGTCAGCAGCGAATGGGGGCTGAGTCAGCGGCGGACAGGGCAGAGTCATCAGGTGTTGGGGCCCACCTGTGGTTCACCGACACACCGGTGGCCCAGTCTGACCCTGAGGGTATGTTTATTATCTGCAGCAGCATCTGCCTCATTGGCAGCAGTATAATTACAAACAATTTGTACAGGAGAGAAATCTTCCAAGAAGGGCATAAAGCCAAGACCTGAGCTATTTGCTTTTTTCAAAGGAAATTATGTTTGGCTCATTCTGTGCAAGAAATATTCCAGATATTTTTATTTTGTGCAGTGATTGAATATGTCTCACCTTTGCTTTGCTCGTAAGCCTTTGTTAACTTGAGGCAAAGATTAGTCTTGTATGCAGTTCAAAGAGTGAAATAATGCTCTATGGTTCACCGCAGGGAACGATACTGCTGTACGCCGACATTCACTATATTTCTGCTTGGAAGTAGTCTTTACACCTTTATAATTACCTGGGACAAAGAGGAGAAGAACATATGCATGGGAAATGGTTCTCTTCATGTTCCAGTCAAAATGTCTGATTTAATAGAATTAGATTTGTTTAGATAGTGTGAGGAAGAACCCTACTATATGAAGGAATAAGGTGCCATCAGTGCAGGATAGGGAGTATTTTATACATGGTCCAAGGCTAAGAAATGAATTAGAAGTATTGAGTTATAGGTCCCAATACTTTCATAGCCCACAATTAGTTCTTTACTTGCTTGCCCAATAAACCATGAAAAACAAGGTCTTGTTCTAAATTTTCTTTCACTCCCTCGCTCACCAAATACATAACAGATTTACATAAAGTTCAATACCCCAATTATTATGTTGTAATATTCCTAGTTATTGGACATGACATCTGTGCCCCTAAATCTAAATGGAGCCCCTCTTTGCGGTTGTTTATATGACTACATAATCTACATGCACATATAAGGGCGGATTGATTAATGGATCCTTATTATCACCTACAGTAGCAGTTATCATTGATTCCCAATATCTGCTTTAGTCTCATCAAACCCTTGATCAGGATAAGACAACTATGCATTCCATACTCTGTTCTAGTGTTCTAGATTAATCACAGTAAGAGAACAGGGGATAATTTAGTCATGGAGGAGATAATTGAACTACAAGTGGCACCAGAGATACATTCCCATTTCTTGGACAAAAACCTTTTTTTTGTACAGATGGTGGAGAGTTTAGCATTTTTTTATTTTAGTAGTTAGTTATCTAAAAGCATGGACAATCTTCAGATCAAGAGATGTGCTGACAGTTAAATCCAGCAGTAATGTAATAAAATTACAGTTAAAAGATGTAAAATTGTCATATAATGGCACCAATATCGGACAAACTGTCACATTGTCAGCATTATTAGATGAATAGCGTACAAGACAACATTCTCACAAGCTTTATTCCAAGAAATTTATTGAGATGTGCCTGTAAAATAGGGATTTTACCAAAAATGAATCTTTATTGTGGCATTCTCAAACACTTTGTTCCTCATAATTGTAACAGAAGTCCTGCTTTTACGCTTAATTGACCCATAGGCAGCAATTGGAAAGGGCTCCAACTTTGTAACATCCTATGATCCCTTATTATACTCTCTTTTTGCTCTCTTTACACTGTAGTGAAGAAGGTTCACATATCTTAGACCTCATATCTAGGAGATAGTAAAATATATGTGTAATGAACCTGTCCAGCAACAGAGCAGCATGATGCTGGCTGATGAGGTTACACTGGATGATCTGATCATGGCAAAGGATGACCTGTTCGGAGCAGATATAAAGTCTGTATGTACAGAGGCATTGCTGATGGCGCTCTGAGAGAGAAGGATGAAAGTTACCAATGAAGACTTCAAAAGGGAATGTTCTTTACAAGAAACAAGAAGGCACACCAGAGGGGATGTATCTGTAATGTTAGTGTTAATGCATCAAACAGAATTGCCACCAGTTGTCAGACTGGGTAAGTGGTGGCGAACTACCCCTGCGACATACAGCAGATATACCGCCCTAACAATGGCAAACCCACTATCAGGAACAGACCCTGAGAGACCCTACTAGGTGACAGGGAAGACTTACTTTGTCAGGCAGCTGCTGGATGGTGGAGCGGACAGGTAATGGAATAAAGATATAGACCAGTGTTCTCACTGGTACACAGAAAACAAGCACAAGTCTGAGACAAGGAAAGTGGGGTCACACCGGGATTTACACAACATACAAACAACAGATGGACAAACAACAGATACAGACAGAGGTACAAAATCGGATGGCAAATTCAATGGTTGGTAAGTATAGCAGAAGTCAAATACATAGAACAGCAAAGAAGACTGAATAAACAGCATCCTCCAAAGGGAATGGGTAGAATATAAAGGGAAAAATGGACACTGCCCACGTCACTGACTGGTTCAGCTGTCCATCACTCAAACCACAGCTGCAGACAAAACAAGTTCAAAAACATGCCCATCTTTCCAAGGAAAGATCAGTAAATCACATGCATATTTGGGTTTGGTTTACAAGTAGAGATGAGCGAGCACTAAAATGCTCGGGTACTCGTTATTCGAGACGAACTTTTCCCGATGCTCGAGTGCTCGTTTCGAGTAACGAGCCCCATTGAAGTCAATGGGAGACTCGAGCATTTTTCAAGGGGACCAAGGCTCTGCACAGGGAAGCTTGGCCAAACACCTGGGAACCTCAGAAAAGGATGGAAACACCACGGAAATGGACAGGAAACAGCAGGGGCAGCATGCATGGATGCCTCTGAGGCTGCTTAATCGCACCATTATGCCAAAATTATGGGCAACAGCATGGCCATGACAGAGTGACCGAATGAGGCTAGATAGCATCTAAAACATCCAATAATTGACCCTGACACTATAGGGGATGGCATGCAGCGGCAGCGGCAGCAGCGGCAGGCTAGAGAGTGTCATGGCAACATACCCTGAATGGACTCAGGCTTCAAACCAATGGGTGGCAGAGAGGAACCAAAGGAGGTGAGCAAGAAGCTCTCAAATAATATCGGTACATGATAAAAGTTTGCCAGTATATTTTGTGGATTACACAGCAGGGTGGCGACAAAGTTAACATGGAAGCCATGAAAACAACCCAAAATTCTGCCTGACACAGCTCGTTTGATAAGGGGACCTTGTATGGAGGCAGTGAACTAGTAGTAGATTAAAGGTGCTGCAGTTAAAACTATGTTAGTTGGACCTTGGCATGGAGCTGGCGCTCCGCTGCCAGGCAAGCTTTCGCCAATCCAAGCCCCTGTCTCTAGGCTACTCCCCAAACAGCACTTCTAAGAACCTTTTGTATAAGATCAAGTGTAGTAGCGTTCTTATAAGTTTGGGATATGGCGGGTGAGGGGAATGTAAACAGATGCGCAAGAAGCGCTGAAATAATATCGGTAAATGATAAAAGTTTGCCAGTATATTTTGTGGATTACACAGCAGGGTGGCGACAAAGTTAACAAGTTTGATGTGGAATGTCCTGTAATAGCTCTTGGGCGGTGTGCCTTTTATCGCCTAGGCTCAGCAGTTTGAGCACCGCCTGCTGTCGCTTAGCGACGGCACTGCTGCTGTGCCTAGAGCTACCGACTGATGGCGCCATGCCCACGGATGGTAATTCGGAGGAGGAGGTGGAGGAGGGGTGGGAGGAGGAAGAGGTATAGTAGGCCTTTTTTAGACCTGGACCGAGAAAGGCCCCGCAATCCTCTGCGTCGGCAGTATATGACCAGCCCCAGGGTCAGACTCGGTCCCAGCCTGCACCAAGTTAAGTGTAGTAGCGTTCTTATAAGTTTGGGATATGGCGGGTGAAGGGAATGTAAACAGATGCGCAAGAAGCGCATGATGCGCATGGAGCTGGCGCTCCGCTGCCAGGCGAGCTTTCGCCAATCCAAGCCCCTGTCTCTAGGCTACTCCCCAAACAGCACTTCTAAGAACCTTTTGTATAAGATCAAGTGTAGTAGCGTTCTTATAAGTTTGGGATATGGCAGTGAGGGGAATGTAAACAGATGCGCAAGAAGCGCATGATGCGCATGGAGCTGGCGCTCCGCTGCCAGGCGAGCTTTCGCCAATCCAAGCCCCTGTCTCTAGGCTACTCCCCAAACAGCACTTCTAAGAACCTTTTGTATAAGATCAAGTGTAGTAGCGTTCTTATAAGTTTGGGATATGGCGGTGAGGGGAATGTAAACAGATGCGCAAGAAGCGCATGATGCGCATGGAGCTGGCGCTCCACTGCCAGGCGAGCTTTCGCCAATCCAAGCCCCTGTCTCTAGGCTACTCCCCAAACAGCACTCCTAAGAACCTTTTGTATAAGATCAAGTGTAGTAGCGTTCTTATAAGTTTGGGATATGGCGGGTGAGGGGAATGTAAACAGATGCGCAAGAAGCGCATGATGCCCATGGAGCTGGCGCTCCGCTGCCAGGCGAGCTTTCGCCAATCCAAGCCCCTGTCTCTAGGCCACTCCCCAAACAGCACTTCTAAGAACCTTTTGTATAAGATCAAGTGTAGTAGCGTTCTTATAAGTTTGGGATATGGCGGGTGAGGGGAATGTAAACAGATGCGCAAGAAGCGCATGATGCGCATGGAGCTGGCGCTCCGCTGCCAGGCGAGCTTTCGCCAATCCAAGCCCCTGTCTCTAGGCTACTCCCCAAACAGCACTTCTAAGAACCTTTTGTATAAGATCAAGTGTAGTAGCGTTCTTATAAGTTTAGGATATGGCGGGTGAGGGGAATGTAAACAGATGCGCAAGAAGCGCATGATGCGCATGGAGCTGGCGCTCCGCTGCCAGGCGAGCTTTCGCCAATCCAAGCCCCTGTCTCTAGGCTACTCCCCAAACAGCACTTCTAAGAACCTTTTGTATAAGATCAAGTGTAGTAGCGTTCTTATAAGTTTAGGATATGGCGGGTGAGGGGAATGTAAACAGATGCGCAAGAAGCGCTGAAATAATATCCGTAAATGGTAAAAGTTTGCCAGTGTATTTTGTGGATAACACAGCAGGGTGGCGACAAGGTTAACAACTTTGATGTGGAATCCATGAAAACAACCCAAATTTCGGCCTGACACACCTCGTTTGATAAAGGGACGATGTATGGAGGCAGCTATATAAACGACTTTTGGAGGTAGCAATGGAGACAACGTGTGGAGGCTGCTATGGAGACAATTCAATTTGGATAGTGCCTGTATGTGGCAGTCCAAAAAAGTTTTCAAACCAGAGGAGCAGGTAGGTGGCCCTCCAGAAAAATGGAATAGATTGAGTGCCTGTATGTGGCAGTCCAAAAAAGTTTTCAAACCAGAGGAGCAGGTAGGTGGCCCTCCAGAAAAATGGAATAGATTGAGTGCCTGTATGTGGCAGTCCAAAAAAGTTTTCAAACCAGAGGAGCAGGTAGGTGGCCCTCCAGAAAAATGGAATAGATTGAGTGCCTGTATGTGGCAGTCCAAAAAAGTTTTCAAACCAGAAGAGCAGGTAGGTGGCCCTCCAGAAAAATGGAATAGATTGAGTGCCTGTATGTGGCAGTCCAAAAAAGTTTTCAAACCAGAGGAGCAGGTAGGTGGCCCTCCAGAAAAATGGAATAGATTGAGTGCCTGTATGTGGCAGTCCAAAAAAGTTTTCAAACCAGAGGAGCAGGTAGGTGGCCCTCCAGAAAAATGGAATAGATTGAGTGCCTGTATGTGGCAGTCCAAAAAATTGTTTAAAACAGAGGACCGGGTCGGTGGCCCTCCAGAAAAATTAAATGCATAAAGTACTATAGGTAGAGCCAGTGGGCCCTGTCAAAAAATAGCCAGTTTCCTCTGCTTTACTGTACAAAGAGCAGGAGAAGGAGGAAAATGAGGAGGAGGAGGAGGAGTGGATAAATTATTCAGGTTGAGCTTCCTTCACCTGCTGGAGATTGGAAATTAGGAGAAATCCATGCTTTATTCATCTTGATAAGCGTCAGCCTGTCAGCGCTGTCAGTCGACAGGCGTGTATGCTTATCGGTGATGATGCCACCAGCTGCACTGAAAACCCGCTCGGACAAGACGCTAGCGGCAGGGCAGGCAAGAACCTCCAAGGCGTACAGCGCCAGTTCGTGCCACATGTCCAGCTTTGAAACCCAGTAGTTGTAGGGAGCTGTGTGATCATTTAGGACGATGGTATGGTCAGCTACGTACTCCCTCACCATCTTTCTGTAAAGATCAGCCCTACTCTGCCGAGACTGCGGACAGGTGACAGTGTCTTGCTGGGGTGACATAAAGCTGGCAAAAGCCTTGTAAAGCGTACCCTTGCCAGTGCTGGACAAGCTGCCTGCTCGCCTACTCTCCCTCGCTACTTGTCCCGCAGCACTACGCACTCTGCCGCTAGCGCTGTCAGAAGGGAAATACTGTTTCAGCTTGTGCACCAGGGCCTGCTGGTATTCATGCATTCTCACACTCCTTTCCTCTCCAGGGATGAGAGTGGAAAGATTTTGCTTGTACCGTGGGTCCAGGAGAGTGAACACCCAGTAATCGGTGCTGGAATAAATTCTTTGAACGCGAGGGTCACGGGATAGGCAGCCTAGCATGAAATCTGCCATATGCGCCAGAGTACCAACGCGTAAGAATTCGCTCCCCTCACTGGCCTGACTGTCCATTTCCTCCTCCTCCAACTCCTCCAATTCCTCTTCTTCTGCCCATACACGCTCAACAGTGAAGGACTCAACAATGGTCCCCTCTTGTGTCTCGCCAACATTCTCCTCCTCTTCCTCCTCCACCTCCACCTCCTCCGATATGCGCTGAGAAACAGACCTAAGGGTGCTTTGGCTATCAACAAGGGAATCTTCTTCCCCCGTCTCTTGTGAGGAGCGCAAAGCTTCCGACTTCATGCTGACCAGAGAGTTTTTCAACAGGCCAAGCAGCGGGATGGTGAGGCTGATGATGGCGGCATCGCCACTGACCATCTGTGTTGACTCCTCAAAGTTACTCAGCACCTGACAGATATCAGACATCCACGTCCACTCCTCATTGTAGACTTGAGGAAGCTGACTGACCTGACTACCAGTTCTGGTGGAAGTTGACATCTGGCAGTCTACAATCGCTCGGCGCTGCTGGTAAACTCTGGATAACATGGTCAGTGTTGAATTCCACCTCGTGGGCACGTCGCACAACAGTCGGTGAGCGGGCAGTTGGAGGCGGCGCTGCGCTGCCCTGAGAGTGGCAGCATCTGTGCTGGACTTCCTGAAATGCGCACAGATGCGGCGCACCTTCGTGAGCAAATCAGACAGATTGGGGTATGTCTTGAGGCAACGCTGAACTATCAGATTTAACACATGGGCCAGGCATGGCACATGTGTCAGTCTGCCGAGTTGCAGAGCCGCCACCAGGTTACGGCCGTTGTCACACACAACCATGCCTGGCTTCAGGTTCAGCGGTGCCAGCCACAGATCAGTCTGCGCCGTGATGCCCTGTAATAGTTCTTGGGCGGTGTGCCTTTTATCGCCTAGGCTCAGCAGTTTGAGCACCGCCTGCTGTCGCTTAGCGACGGCACTGCTGCTGTGCCTAGAGCTACCGACTGATGGCGCCATGCCCACGGATGGTCGTTCGGAGGAGGAGGTGGAGGAGGGGTGGGAGGAGGAGGAGGCATAGTAGGCCTCAAACACCTGGACCGAGGTAGGCCCCGCAATCCTCGGCGTCGGCAGTATATGACCAGCCGCAGGGTCACACTCGGTCCCAGCCTCCACCAAGTTAACCCAATGTGCCGTCAGAGATATATAGTGGCCCTGCCCGGCAGCACTCGTCCACGTGTCCGTGGTCAGGTGGACCTTGTCAGAAACGGCGTTGGTCAGGGCACGGATTATGTTGTCTGACACGTGCTGGTGCAGGGCTGGGACGGCACATCGGGAAAAGTAGTGGCGGCTGGGGACCGAATACCGAGGGGCGGCCGCCGCCATGAGGCTGCGAAAGGCCTCGGTCTCTACTAGCCTATAGGGCAGCATCTCCAGGCTTAGCAATCTGGAGATGTGCACATTAAGGGCTTGGGCGTGCGGGTGGGTTGCACTATATTTGCGTTTCCGCTCCAGCGTCTGGGGTATGGAGAGCTGAACGCTGGTGGATGCTGTGGAGGATCGTGGAGGCGACGATGGGGTTTTTGTGGCAGGGTCCTGGGCAGGGGGCTGACTATCAGCTGACACAGGGGAAGGAGCAGTGGTGTGCACGGCCGGAGGTGAACGCGCTTGTTGCCACTGAGTGGGGTGTTTAGCATTCATATGCCTGCGCATACTGGTGGTAGTTAAGCTAGTAGTGGTGGAACTCCTGCTGATCCTGGTTTGGCAAATGTGGCACACCACAGTCCGTCGGTCATCCGGTGTTTCCTTAAAGAACCTCCAGACTTCTGAAAATCTAGCCCTCGCCGCAGGAGCCCTTGCCACGGGAGCTTCACTAGTTGACACATTTGGCGCTGATGCACCAGCTCTGGCCCTGCCTCTCCGTCTGGCTCCACCACTGCCTCTTCCAACCTGTTCTGGTCGAGGACTCTCCTCCGTCTCAGAAGCACTGTGTTCACCCGGCCTCTCAACCCAGCTTGGGTCTGTCACCTCATCATCCTCCGATCCCTCAGTCTGCTCCCCCCTCGGACTTCCTGCCCTGACAACAACTTCCCCACTGTCTGACAACCGTGTCTCCTCATCGTCGGACACCTCTTTACACACTTCTTCCAGTACGTCAACAAGGTCATCATCACCCACAGACTGCGACTGGTGGAAAACCTGGGCATCGGAAAATTGCTCATCAGCAACCGGACAAGTGGTTTGTGACTGTGGGAATGGTCCAGAAAACAGTTCCTCAGAGTATGCCGGTTCAAATGGCAAATTTTGCTGGGAGGGGGCAGACTGGGGGGGAGGAGGCTGAGGTGCAGGAGCTGGAGGAGTGCCGATTTCGGTGACATGGGTGGACTGCGTGGAAGACTGACTGGTGGACAAATTGCTCGAAGCATTGTCGGCAATCCACGACATCACCTGTTCGCACTGTTCTGGCCTCAACAGTGCTCTACCACGATTCCCAGTAACTTCAGACATGAACCTAGGGAGTGTAGCTCTGCGGCGTTCCCCTGCTCCCTCATAAGCAGGTGGTGTCTCACCCCGCCCAGGACCACGGCCTCTGACCCCTGCAGTAGTTGGACGCCCACGTCCCCGCCCTCGTCCTCTACCCCTAGTCCTCGGGTTAAACATTTTGAAAAGGAGAGTTATAACTTGAATTTTTTTTTTAACTTTTTTTTTTTTTTTTTTTTTTTTTTTTGTGTTTTTTAGTTTTTAAAACCAAACGATGCTATCCTATTGCTATGGCTATTTTCTAGCCAAGTATTACAGCACACTGCTATGCCAGATGAGATGACGCTGAGTTATGAAAAAAATAAACGTAAAATAAAAAAGGAAATGGCAGACTGTGCCTAATTGAAATACAACCCCGGGCCCTAATAAATTTTCCCACTTCGGTCTTTGCGATGGATATGTGCGCCACTAAAACACAGTGGTCGCAAGTCTGACTCCAAATTGCTCACAATTTACTAGTAGATGCACTGCAACAACTACAGCCACCAGCAGATCAACCAGAAGTCAAATATATATAACGCTACTGTAGGCGTAATTAAGCCGTTTGTATTCTCCTATGGCTATTTTCTAGCCAAGTATTACAGCACACTACTATGCCAGATGAGATGACGCTGAGTTATGAAAAAAATAAACGTAAAATAAAAAAGGAAATGGCAGACTGTGCCTAATTGAAATACAACCCCGGGCCCTAATAAATTTTCCCACTTCGGTCTTTGCGATGGATATGTGCGTCACTAAAACACAGTGGTCGCAAGTCTGACTCCAAATTGCTCACAATTTACTAGTAGATGCACTGCAACAACTACAGCCACCAGCAGATCAACCAGAAATCAAATATATATAACGCTACTGTAGGCGTAATTAAGCCGTTTGTATTCTCCTATGGCTATTTTCTAGCCAAGTATTACAGCACACTACTATGCCAGATGAGATGACGCTGAGTTATGAAAAAAATAAACGTAAAATAAAAAAGGAAATGGCAGACTGTGCCTAATTGAAATACAACCCCGGGCCCTAATAAATTTTCCCACTTCGGTCTTTGCGATGGATATGTGCGTCACTAAAACACAGTGGTCGCAAGTCTGACTCCAAATTGCTCACAATTTACTAGTAGATGCACTGCAACAACTACAGCCACCAGCAGATCAACCAGAAATCAAATATATATAACGCTACTGTAGGCGTAATTAAGCCGTTTGTATTCTCCTATGGCTATTTTCTAGCCAAGTATTACAGCACACTACTATGCCAGATGAGATGACACTGAGTTATTAAAACAATAAACGTAAAATAAAAAGAAACTGGCAGACTGTGCCTAATTCTACTCAAACCCCTAATAAATTTTCCCACTTTGGTGTTTGAGGTGGATATGTGTGTCACTAAGAGCTAAACACAACGGTAGCAAGTCCCCCTGCTAATTCCTCACAATATGGTACTAGCTGCAAATAAAAAAAAAAAAAAATTATAACGTTATTGTAGCCCTAAGAAGGGCTGTTGGGTTCTTTTAGAATCACTCCTGCCTAACAGCAAGCTAATAGAACACCCTAACGCTTTCCCTGACCAGCAGCAGCTCTCTCCCTAGCGGCATCCAGACAGAGAATGATCCGAGCAGCGCGGGCAGCGGCTAGTCTATCCCAGGGTCACCTGATCTGGCCAGCCAACCACTGCTATCTACGTGTAAGGGTACCACGTCATGCTGGGTGGAGTGCAGAGTCTCCTGGCTTGTGATTGGCTCTGTTTCTGGCCGCCAAAAAGCAAAACGGCGGGAGCTGCCATTTTCTCGAGCGGGCGAAATACTCGTCCGAGCAACGAGCAGTTACGAGTACACTAATGCTCGATCGAGCATCAAGCTCGGACGAGTATGTTCGCTCATCTCTATTTACAAGCACAGCAGCCTGAACCTGACCCCATTCAGAACAATTAGCAAATTCTAACAATATGCCGATGCCCAGAATATAGGCTCTACTATGCATTGGAGAAAGGCACTTGACAATCATTTATTAAAGAATAACTAAAACTTAGAAGACATTTTTTAAATTTTAGAACTGAATGGAGATGTGATAATAGTAAACTTAGTTTAGATTAGTCAAGATTCTTAAACATACTCAGGATAAAAAATAACACATTCTCTAATTCAATGTTATTAACAGAAATAGAGACAGATAATTCCAGCCCGTCTCTATCAGTCCTGGTGTATACAATTTGGTTGCCCTGGGATACAACAGTATATTTTATGGCTTCGGGTCGGGGCATTGCAGATTCTTCTCATGAATATCTTCTCTCTCTGCATCAGCCCCTCCCCTCAAGACGAGCTTACACATAGACACCTCCTGCTGGCAAGCAGTAGTGTGATGACACTAAATTTACAAGCAACAGATAAAATAAGATCTTTAATGCAGGAAAAGGAGCTATAGAAGAGCTTCCTGTGTTTTATAGCTGAGACATAGCAAAGATGTAGCAGGGCTGAGAGTGTCATTGTGTGTTAAATCTATCTCTTCGATCTCATCATCTCTCATTTATGATCTGTCCCATCTATCTTTTTCTATGTGTCAGATACTAATGAATAAAAGTGAGGATAAACATATGCCCTGATAATCTAAGCACATTGTCAGCACACAGCATCGAATAGCACAGAGGAATCATGAAGTTTCTGCTTAGTAAGTCCCCATCCACACTCTGGAATTTTACAATCACCGTCACTGAGTGAAAGGAGCTAAAATAGCAATAAAATTGAGTAAAATTGTAAAGTAAAGTGTTAAAATTACCTTTATTGTGTAAACACTAGGGGATTAAATTTGAGAATTTTCTTTCATGGGAAAACCCTTTTAGGTAAGGCAGTTTATCTGTGCCTGATTTCTGCTCTTTTCAGAAACTAAGAGGTCTATCCACTTCACACAGATGATACAAATGACCATTTCCATACCTAGAGCATATTTCCATTGATAATTAAGTGATTTGACTATGCTGAGACTGTAAAGAACCTCCAATTGACCTACAGTAATGACACACACTCAGTTTGTTGATAAGTATCTAAATACATTTGATTGTGTTCTTTCATTGTCCAGTATGGTGCCATCATTCAGAAAATCACTGAAGTGATTTGTAAATTGATTGTATAAAGTCATATTGGTAGGGGAACATCTGCATTGAAGTTAAGTCTTCTCTGCCGCAGAATGCCCTCTGTTATATAATTCAGTTACTGCTTCTGCTGAAGTCTGCTGAATTATGTTAATCACAACAATGGGGAGATGGACTTATGGGGCTCCTGACCGTCACCCCACTTCACTCTTCCACCTTCCTCCTGGCTACATTATGTAAGATTGTTTTCTTTCATTGTTAGACTTCTTTTAGCAGCCAGATGAATAGGAAGGTTTATATTTTCCATACACTTTAGCCAGTTCAATCTTTACAAACCCATTATAGGTTACAATATTTGAGTTAAGACAGGGGAAAGAAAAGATAACAGGCTCTGCCTAGTGCAAATAAAAGTGATTTCTTTTGAGTGTTTATGAATTCATATGTGCATTCCGCTCACCTTTAGTGGTTGTGCAATCAGGCACAACACTGTCAGATCACGTTTTTGGGTGCTGCCCTGTCCTAGCACGTGGGTGATTTGCTCTACTCGGGTTGTAGAAAATGCATAGGTGGATCCAAAAGATGTGGAGTGTAATTTCCTCAATGGATACCAGATAACTAGATAAAAAATAGGGACTTCTTCTGGCGCAGCCCAGGGAATCACGGCTATACGTAAAGCTCAATCGTGACTCAATTTAATATTACAATCAGGATAAAATACATACAGATAAAATTGGATGAGCAAAAATGACCGGGCTCTTCGTCAGGTCTATGTGCACATTAATAAGCATTTGTTTGGTTTTATAATATATACCAGGAAGTGAGGTCATTGTTTCCAAAATATATATATATATATTTTTTTCCTAGCAACTTGATTGTTTAGACGAACATACACTTGTAAACATATAAAGGCATACATTACACTTATATTCGGTACAATTCATCATACTTTGACATACAGCATATTATATAGAAAAGACATTTTTTGACAGGTTAGATTTCTTATTCTTGCCTGACTTAATCGTGGACCACTACTGGGACGCATTTTGGTACGTTGTGACACGGTTGTGGGCGGAAATGATGGTGCGGTGCACTGTTGGAGTGGATGGAGTTCAGTGCAACGCATCAACTACGGTGGCCAAAAAAGGAGAAAAGACTGTCGTGTGTGAATGAAACTTGGTTGAACTGGCATCGGGCTTCAGCTTACACCACTGCTTCTGATGCTTCGTTCAAGCCCTCGGGACTCAGGGTACGTAGTTTGTACATCCAATATACCTCCCTACGACATAGGGCTTGGTATCGGTTGGTGACATTTGTATTTATCTGATCTATGGGGTGGATTAGTATTTGTTTTTCATTTTTTTTGTGTTTGAAGGCGAAATGTTTCGAGAGGCCATGTTTTAAAAAGCCCTTCTTGATATTCCCCCTGTGGCCGGTAATATGGTCATGTAATTGTTGTGTAGTTCTGCCGACGTACTGTAGGCCACACGGACATTCGATTAGATATATAACAAAGCTGGATTGGCAAGTCATTGCAGTCTTAATTGGGAATGATTCTTGTGTGATATTTGATTTTATATGAGTGGCGTTATTGTTAATACTGGGACAGCAGAGACACAATTTATGGCCAAATCTCCTGATCCTAGGGATCGTGTCCGTTGTCAGGGATTTGTTGATTTTATGCTGGTGCTGTTTTATCTGACTGGGGACCAATACATTTTTAAGGCCCCTTCCACACTTGGCGTTGCAGATCACGTTAGAGTCTGATCAGGGTGCGATCAGGGTTTGGTCAGTGAAAAACTGACATTTTGCAATCAGTTCAATCAGTTTTCAGTCAGAATTTGTTCAGTGTCTCAGTTTTTCACATGCATTTTCAATGCAATATCAATGCGTTTTTCATGCGCAGGTAATGCGCGTGAAAGGACTCGGGACTGAGCTCTATCTTTTCTATGGCAAATGATGCGTGAAAAACGCATTGCACTTGCATTGCACTTGCAAGTGTCTCAGAGTGCAATGCGTTTTTGATGCATCTCCGTAGACTTGTATGGTGCGTTTTTCACGTGCGTGACTTGCAAAAGTAGAGCATGTCGAGATTTAAACGCGCATTTAAAAAAAACTGCGTGTGCGTGTGAAAAAAATGCAATTCTGAAAAGACCCATTGATTACAATGGGACAGAGTGCAATGCAAGTTCTGCGCATCAAAAGCACACACAGAAAACACGCGTGACAAACGCAAGTGTGGAAGGGGCCTAAGATCACGTCAGAGTCTTATCAGGGTGCGATCAGTGTTTGGTCAGTGAAAAACGCACATTTTGCATCAGAGTGCAATCAGTTTTCAGTCAGTTTGATCAGTGTCTCAGTTTTTCATGCGCGTTTTTCAATGCATTTTCACTGCAATTTCAATGCAATTTCAATGCGTTTTTCACGCGAAGGTAATGCGCATGAAAGGACTCAGGACTGAGCTCTATCTTTTCTATGGCAATTGATGCGTGAAAAACACATTGCACTTGCAAGTGTTTCAGAGTGCAATGAGTTTTTGATGTGTCTCTATAGACTTGTATGGTGCGTTTTTCACGCGCATGACTTGCAAAAGTAGAGCATGTCGAGATTTAAATGCGCGTTAAAAAAAAAACGTGTGTGTGCGTGAAAAAGAATGCAAGTCTGAAAAGACCCATTGACTACAATGGGTCAGAGTGCAATGCAAGTTCTGCGCGTCAAAAGCGCATTTAAATCTCGACATGCTCTGTTTTTGCAAGTCACGTGCGTGAAAAACTCACCATACAAGTCTATGGAGATGCATCAAAAACGCATTGCACTCTGAGAGACACACGCAGAAAACGCGCGGGAAAAAGCATTGAAATTGCATTGAAATTGCATCGAAAATGCGCGTGAAAAACTGAGACACTGAACAAACTCTGACTGAAAACTGATTGCACTCTGATGCAAAATGTGCGTTTTTCACTGACCAAACCCTGATCGCACCCTGATCAAACTCTGACGTGATCTGCAACGCAAGTGTGGAAGGGGCCTAAGTGAGGCCGCTCTCCTATATGTGATTATTGGTTGCTTTGGGATATGGGCTTTTAATAGTTGGTGCCAGTGTTTCTTTAAGAATATTGGTGATCTCCTTTGATCTGTCACTATACCTAGTGATGAAATTGAGGGTATATTCTTCATTCTTTTTCTTTGCATTTTTCGACAGACATTCTTGTTGTGAAAGGTTTACAGTTTTTTGATACGCTTATTTTAAAATATGGGATTGATAACCCTTTTCTAAAAAGCGGTTTTTGAGAATCAATGCTTGTTCTTTAACCCCTTAACGCTGAAGCCACTATTCACCTTCCTGACACGGCCCATTTTTTCAAATCTGCCCTGTGTGACTATAAATGGTTATAACTTTGAAACACTTTAACATAGCCAAGTGATTTTAAAATAGTTTTCTCGTGATACTTTGTACTTCATGTTAGTTGAAAAATTTTGGTGGTATGTTTTGCATTTATTTATGAGAAAATCAGATATTTGGTGAAAATTTGGAAAAATTCTCGATTTTCAAACTTCAAAATGTTCTACTTTTTCCACACATAGTCATAACAGCAAAAAAACATAATAACTAACATTAACCGAATGTCTACTTTATGTGGACATGGTTTTTTATGCATACTCTTATTTTTGTAGGATGTTATCGGTCTTTGAACGTTAGGTGCGATTTTTCACATTTTCATAAAAACCGCAAAATCCTGCTATAGAGGGACCTGCTCAGGTTTCAAATTAAGTAAAACCCCTTAAATTACACCATTATAGAAACTACACCCCTCAACTTTTATGAAGTTTATTAACCCTTTAATTGTTTTACAGGGGTTAAAACAAAATCGGATACAATTTTGAAAGTACATATTTTTTGGCTAAATTAATGTGTTTTTCAAACAATGTACAAATTCTCAGTGGATAAAATACCAAAACGCTCCACAAAATTTGATACCCAATCCCTTATTTTTTGCGACATGAGATGCACTTTACAAATACTTCATTTTAGTGGGTCATTAGCTTATTGATGAGATTTTATTAACTCTTGAATGTATGGGTGAAAAGAAAATTGCCAATTTTGGTTTCCTTTCTTTTTGTTTTTTTTGGGGGTCGTACACCGTACACTAAAAATACTATATTATCTTTATTCTATAGGTCACTACGATTACGGTGATACCTCATTTATATAGTTTTTCATTTATTTTTACAATTTTACTGGAAAAAAAGGAATATAGAGGAAATCTCATTTGTTTTTGCATCGCCATCTTTTCGGGGACATAACTTTAATATTTTTTTGTTGACAGAGCTGGTTTAGGGCTTTTTTTTTACGTGTTGAGTTGTCCTTTCAATTGATACCATTTTGGCGCACATAACTTTTTTTGATCACTTTTTAGAACATTTTTGTGAAGAGATTTTATGAAAAATTTTAATTTTTGGCGAGTTTTTCTTTTTTTTTTTTTACGGAATTCACCGAGCGGGCCCAATAATGTTTCTGAGTTATTGTACGGATTGTTACGGACACGACAATACCAAATATGTGGGGTTTTTGGCGATTTTGTGTTTTTTTCACTTTATTGCATGAATATAGGAAATGTTTGTGTTTAGGGGACTTTAACTTTATTTAATTCATTTTTTTTATTAAAAAATGCTTTTATTAAATGTTTTTAACTGTGTTTTTTCACTTTTACAGGTTAGCTTGAACAAGTGATCCACTGAAGCTATTCTTCACCTTACACAGTGTAATACAGATGTGTTACACTGTGTAATGTAACACACTAAGCATGCAGGACCCGGCTCACGGAGGAGGATCGCGCAGCCCCGGGCACCGGCAGTCCCGGGGCTGCGATCGGAACCATGGACCCCCCCGGTAAGCGCCGCGGGGGGGGGGGTTTGATTCTTGCGAAACGCCCCTAACACGCCGCGGTCAGAAATCTCCGATCGCGGGTGTTAGAGGCGGGTGTCAGCTATAATATATAGCCGACACCCGCAGCTTCTGGCCCCGGCTCCGTTCAGGAGCTGGGGCCAAAAGCTTGACGTAATAGTACTGCATTTTGCGGGAACGCACTTCCCGCCATGCAGTACTATTACGTCAAATGTCGGGAAGGGGTTAAAGACGGATTGTTCAGTGCAATTTTTCCTAACCCTCTTGTACTGGCTATAGGGTATATTGTCCTTCCATTTTTTAAAATGTGAGCTACCATAATTGAGGTAGCTATTGGTGTCAACTTTAAAAAAAATGTTGATGTGGAGATGGAGCCTTTATTAGAACATAGATTCAGATCTAAAAATTTAATGGATGTTGTTTTGTGTTCTGATGTAAAAGAAATCCCCCAGTCGAAAAAGATTCAGCTTCCGTTTGTGTACCTGTCCATATCAGGAACAGGTCATCTATGTATCGCCTATACAAATGGATTAAATGGCTGAATTGATGTTGTGATTGTATATATTGGGCTTCAAAACCGCCCATGAAAAAATTGGCATAGGCAGGTGCCAACCGTGTGCCCATGGCTGTGCCCCATTTCTGATGGTATGTTGTTGACCCTTAGGTAAAGTAATTGTTCTCCAATACTATTTCTAAAAATTTAACCAGTAGACCTCTGAAATTGTCTGTTAATGTTGGGTCATTGTGTAGATATTTTTTGATGCATTCTACACCTCTTTTGTGTTCTATATTAGAATAGAGAGCACTGACATCAAGGGTCAGGAAGGAAAACAAAGTTAGATTGCGTTAGATTGCTTAGCTCACTTATTAGTCGGTCTGAGTTTTTGAGAAAACTCGATAGTTTTGTAACATATGGTTGTAAGTATAGGTTCACGTAGTGGGAAATGTTGCTAGTAATCGAACCAATGCCTGAAATAATCGGGCAACCAGGTGGTTTCTTCTCATCCTTATGGATTTTCAGAAGGAAATAAAAATAGGATGTGGTGGGAAATGGAATAAAGAGGAATCTGGATTCTTCTTTGGAAATGATTTTTTGTTTAACCGCTGCATCCAATATTTCTTTTATGTAGTTTTTTATGGTGGGTATGGGATCTATTTTGGTTTTTGGTGTTATAGTGTGTATCTGATTCGTATTCGTAATGACTCTTGTTAGTAGTATGAATATGGTAAAATAACAAGTCTCCCCCCCCCCCCTTATCTGCTGGCCAGAGGACTATATCTCTGTTGTTCGCTAGATTCTTGAGGGCTCTAGTTTCCTCTCTACTGAGGTTACGTTTGCTTCCTGTGTTCTTTGTAGTCTCCTTTCCCATTGTTTGGGCTAGGGATCTAAAATCCTCTTGTACTAGGTCATTAAACATTTTAATGTAATGACCTTTTTTATGTAGGGGATAGAATTTAGACTTGTTGTGTATGAGGACCCGACATTCGTTGTTATTTCTTGAGCTATTGCCGGATGCATTACTGGACCCATCATTTCTTATTTACAATTTCTCTTTTAATGCAAAGTGTTGTTTGAGTGTGAGTTCTAACAAATAAGTTAATATCTAGGAAAAGCTCAAAGTCATCTGGCGATCTGTTAGGACAGAAAGACAATCCTTTTGATAGTAGTGATATCTCATCGGATGTTAGCTCATAGTCGGTCAGATTGAAGATTTTTACTGTATCGCTTTGTTTGGGGGTTTGAGCCCTGTCGGTGGTATCAGCGGGCTTCTTTTTCTTGTGGCCCCCTCGTGTTCCACGTTTAGTTTTTTTCTTTTTCGTTTTGTTTGGATGGGTTGAAAAAAAGAATAAATCTTTTTGGTTTGTATTGGTTGCGGAGGTGTCGGACCTGTGTACTGAAATGGGGACTTGTGGGGGAATCGATGATGGTGTTCTCAACCTCAGAGTATATTGTGCTGGTTATCTCATTGTTCTCATTGGATTGCGAGCATGGGTATATGCTGATGTTCTGAATGTCGTTTATGGCATGGGGTTTTTCTTTTGCAATGGGCGAGGGCCTCCTACCGATTAGTTGACCTATGGTATTTAGATTACTCTTGATTTTACTGGGAGTGTCGGCAGGGGATTTTGGGTCAGATAGGTTTCCGACATTTTCTTTTAATTGACAGACAGTGTCTGTAAAAAGCTGGTTGCGTGCTTTTTTTGTAAAAGGGGTGTCTTTGCCTATTGCAATGGTTGGGGAAGTTATACTTATTTGTATATTGGGATCATTTGGAGATTTTTCCTTTGTTTTATGGGTGGAGACATCGGTAGTACCCTTTTCCATTGTGAGGACCTCATAGCGGTTTGTGTGTACAAATGAATCTACTTGATCTGATATATTTTTTGTATTTGGGGTGTTTGTCCTCTCTTTGTTGTTATTTGAGGTATTTGTACAATTAATATTTTGTCTATTTGGTTCAATGTTAATGACTTTTTATTATAATACCATTTGCAATTTTTTATATGTCTTCTTAGGCCTTTCTGGAATTTTTGGATTAATAAATACACATGCCTCTGTGTGATATTCATATTTCTGTTAAAATTGTCTCTGACTACACTTCCACATGTAACCCTTGCACTGCTGGTTTCTATTACTTACTCCATGTTCAGTGGTCCAACATGTAATTAAAGCTGCTAAGCTAGTCACTATATAGTCCTGTATATAATCCCTTTGCTAATCTTAGTGTATTTACATATTTGTATCTTACAAGCTTTGCTGCTAAATTACTGCATGATAGAACATAAAGCATCTTGGGAAGTGAGGGAAGCTTATAATTGATTCAGCTCATGGTAAGAAGAGAATAGTCTCTGCCTACTTCACCAATGACGGGGAAGATTTCTGACAAGAAGCTTCAGATTAATAAATTCCCCAAGTCTGGAAGAAAAGTGTTAGTATCACGATTTGTGCATCATTATGTTTGATTTTAAGAAGGAAATCACAATTTGGTAAAAAGCATTATAAAAATCAAAGTTGTATTTTACTAAAGGATATTGCAAAGTTTACTATTATTGATGCTGTACTTCAGAACAAAATGAATGTAATAAATTACCTGCACAACTAGAGATATGTGTACCTACTTAGTAAATATAGACATAAAGATTGTTTCTGCAAGTTGTTATCTGTGATTTAAAAGAAAGGAATTTGAAATATAAAATACAACTTATTTATAATTGCTTCACAGTTCCAAAATTTATATGGCAAGGTTTAGCTGGTTACACAGAATTGAAACACAATCCTTTACCCCAAACTTGCTTTGTTGGTCATTAATGATGTCAATTTACTACTCATGGGATAGTATGTGTCTATAACTCTTCTGGATTTTGAGATCCTCTTTAATGTGATCTAGTATTGCTGAAGCAAAGTTCAATGGTAGGCATGAAGTGGTTAGTAAGTCTCGTCATAAATTAGTTATATGGACTCACTAAAATTAACTACAGCAGAAGAATCCATCAAGCCAGAAAATGAGTAGATCTGGCAGAGCCCTCTGCTCTTTTTCCACCCCTGCCACATGTTTTGGGAAAGTGGCAAGGATGTGCAGAAAGCTGACAGTCCATTGCTTCCACGTCACCTACCAGTGCAGGATGATGAGCACTTATGTTTCATAAAGATACAAAGATTTGTAATGTTTTATGCATGTGAAATGTGCATATTTGTGTAGTTTACATGTGACTTTGGTGTATGTGTGGGTTTAAGTAATCTACTGTATATATACAGCATAGGGAGTGCTGTCCATTTGCTTTTCCAAATAGAGCTCTCATCCAGTCATCTGGGCCTGTGACTCTATGTCTGGCTATATATAATATATTGTGAGAAAGTAAGAGGTGTTGTGTGGGAAAACCGCTATCTGTCTTACAGGCAGATAAAATGCAGGTGGTCAAAGCCCTGGTTTTGTCTGCAGTAACTCAAGGGTTAATGCAGACGTATAGTAAGCAGGAATAGTCTGTTTGGTCCATGTTGGCCTCTACATGCCTGGTTCCCACCGTGAAGCATGGAGGAGGATGTGTGAAGGTGTGGGGGTGCTTTTCTGGTGACCCTGGTACATCAGAAATATAAATGTAATGTATTGCATGCACACACAGAGACCTACTTATAAATATAGGCATAAAATAGACATGAATATTGTTACTGAAAGTTGAAATCTGTGATTTGTTAGGAAAGAATATGAAACATAAAATACAACTTCTTATTTATAATTGCCTCACAAAACAAATTTTAAGCACAAACCTGCACTGTGGCTTTTTAATTATGTGAATTCACTTTTCTCAGGATAGTGTGTATCAGCCTGCTGGATTCCCAGATCTGCAATGTGACCTAGCATTGCTATTTATATTTGTGCTATGTGCTGTGTATGTGCAGATGTGTATTATATACAGTATTTTTATGTATGTGTCCATTAAATACACTCACCGGCCACTTTATTAGGTACACCTGTCAAACTGCTTGTTAACACTTAATTTCTAATCAGCCAATCACATGGCGGCATCTCAGTGCATTTAGGCATGTAGACATGGTCAAGACAATCTCCTGCAGTTCAAACCGAGACTCAGTATGGGGAAGAAAGGTGATTTGAGTGCCTTTGAATGTGGCATGGTTGTTGGTGCCACAAGGGCTGGTCTGAGTATTTCAGAAACTGCTGATCTACTGGGATTTTCACGCACTACCATCTCTAGGGTTTACAGAGAATGGTCTGAAAAAGAAAAAAATCCATTGAGCGGCAGTTCTGTGGGCAGAAATGCCTTGTTGATGCCAGAGGTCAGAGGAGAATGGGCAGACTGGTTCGAGCTGATAGAAAGGCAACAGTGACTTAAATCGCCACCCGTTACAACCAAGGTAGGCAGAAGAGCATCTCTGAATGCACAGTACGTCGAACTTTGAGGCAGATGGGCTACAGCAGCAGAAGACCACACCGGGTGCCACTCTTTTCAGCTAAGAACAGGAAACTGAGGCTACAATTTGCACAAGCTCATCGAAATTGGACAGTAGAAGATTGGAAAAACATTGCCTGGTCTGATGAGTCTCGATTTCTGCTGCGACATTCGGATGGTAGGGTCAGAATTTGGCGTCAACAACATGAAAGCATGGATCCATCCTGCCTTGTATCAACGGTTCAGGCTGGTGGTGGTGGTGTCATGGTGTGGGAAATATTTTCTTGGCACTCTTTGGGCCCCTTGGTACCAATTGAGCATTGTTGCAACGCCACAGCCTACCTGAGTATTGTTGCTGACCATGTCCATCCCTTTATGACCACAATGTACCCAACATCTGATGGCTACTTTCAGCAGGATAATGAGCCATGTCATAAAGCTGGAATCATCTCAGACTGGTTTCTTGAACATGAAAATGAGTTCACTGTACTCAAATGGCCTCCACAGTCACCAGATCTCAATCCAATAGAGCATCTTTGGGATGTGGTGGAACGGGAGATTCGCATTATGGATGTGCAGCCGACAAATCTGCGGCAACTGTGTGAGCGCAAAGTTAGACTTTTTTGGACACTGAATTCATTGCGATCATACTGCGGGAGGACGCCAAGAGGACTAAGAGTATATAAAGAAGTTTCTTAATTTGGAGATGATGCGGACTTTGTGGCTGAATGGAAACAATTACATTTGGATCACTCAATGAACTTGACAAAGCTAATACTAAAAAGAAATGGGGTGGGATATGGAAAGGTAACAGAGGACCTTTGTAAAGCTAAAATGGTCCTGAGAAGAAGATTGTCAGAGACACAAATGCAAGCTTTTACCAAGATATTAGAGAAATGACTACTTGCCGTACAGGCAGACATTAAATACATGACAAATGTGACAAATAAATCAGAGATGAACAGGACTTTGACACTGGAAGAATTTTTTTCTGGAGTCTCCGACGCCAAAAAAGAGTCAGAAAATGCTTCGAAAGAAAGAAGCAAAAAGAATACTGGACTACGGACTCTGAATCTAGCGCCTCGGAAGAACCTAATAACTCCAACAGTCATCTAGAAAAGTGAATACCAACAAACGAGACAAAATCCTTTTAGGAAACCAATCAGGAGAGGCAGGAAGAGGAGACCTGAGCAGAAAAAGGAAACAAGTGTCTTGGAGACGATAACAGAAGAAGTGGAAGAAAAAGAGACATTAGTTGTCAACCTTACAGATTATAATCTGAGTAGAGAATGTATGTCAGTTCTTTCCAAGGGCCTCAATTTTGGTCTGATACAAAATTTTGACCAAGTCAACTTTGAAGTTGACCTGTTCAAAGGTGTTAGAAAAATGAATTTAAAAAAATGGTTTGCCAATCAAGGGTTACGTAAAGAGGATGTTAGAGAGAAAGTAGAAATCCCCGTCAATATAGGGCCTTTAGGCTTTTTTGTCCATAACCCCACTGACTTAGAAGAAACTGAATGCCTCCTGGCTCTGGCAGAGTCTGAGATTATTCAACCATTCAACCCTAATCTATTTAAATGGGGCAATCCCTCCACCTTTAATCCTCCCGTAACACCCGGGAGCTCGCTGGACATTTTTCAGCAGCGGGTGTTACAGGACATCAAAGTACTTATACATAAAAACTATAGAGACAAGATCTCAAAAGAAGAAAGAGCAGCACTAGAATGGCTAAAAATGAACAGAGATATAATCATAAAGAGGGCAGACAAAGGGGGTCTAAACGCAATAGTGAACAACACCACATTTATCAACTGAGAATTTTTAATAGAACGCAAATTTTATAACAAAACTACACCACATAGGAGGTGGTATATGTGGGTCCATTGCTGCTACAGGGGAAGTTTTTGCTCAATTTTGAAGTTTTTGCTTAAATTTATGTTTGAAGTATCTGAGAATTTCCTGTGCAAAAACATTGCAAAGCAGAAATTGAGCAGATGTTAAACATGTGTGCGACTGGTACAGTCTATCAGCATAGAGAACACATCCAAAGGCATTTAACACTGCACATACACCGGACTATAAATCCGACTGGTGGAAACCTGCCAGTCTAACACATAGACAACTGCTCAAAATCCTGCCTAATGATAAATCATGATTTGTGGACCGCAGAATAGGCAATACTGGAATTCTTTCCTGAGTCTACGCCCTAGGAGTCACCATGGCCCTGATGGCTATGGCATTGTATTTTTAAAAGCTGCATAAAAGTGAAGTTTTTTTTTTAATCAGATAATTTTTATTTAAAAGTTTTTTTTACATGAAACCCAAAATAATTACATGTTAACACAGAGAATATCGGCCGCAGGCAGTAAACATTAGCTTTGTCATAAATACATATTATCACATTAAAAAAAAAATCAAATTTCCATGTCTATGTGTTGCTTTCTGTTTTAATCTATTTATATCAAATAAAATCTCAACAACCCTCTTACATAAAGCCCTCCCTCTTCCCCTTTAGCCAGCTCCTTACCTAAACCTTCCGATTCTAAACCTCCAACATTTTGTGTGTTTAACATTTTTTTATTTTGCTAATGATAATTGATATTCTTAACTTGTTCTAATTCTAACCAGGGCAGCAGAGGGTAGATCGGGAATATCAAACCATTTACTCCATATCTTTTCAAATATAGGAATATTATTCCTTTTTACATATGTACTATATTCTAATCTTATAACCGCATTCATGCGTTCTATAAACTCTTTTTTTTTCAGGAGGCCTAGGTCTTATCCAATGAGCAGCTATAGCTTTTCTAGCTTGATACATAGATCTCTGTATCGCCACTTTAGTAGGTTTGTTTAAGTTTTGAACATTGAGTACTCCCAGGAGACACGCCAGAGGAGACTCCTCAATAGAAATAGAATAAACTGTGAAGATAATATCAAGGATTCCCACATCATATGAATAATCCCAGCCTCCTCTGTCCCACACCTAGGACACTCAGAGTTTGGTCTGACTCCTATTTGATACAACAACTGTGGGGATTTATATGCTCTGTGCAGGAGTAACAAATGAGACATTCTGCGTGTTTCGCTAAGGGATAGATTAGGTAATAGCTTCCATGCTTCTATCCATTGTTCTTCTGAAATAGGACCTATGTCCCTATTCCATTTATCAAAACATTTTAGTGAAATATCTTTGTTGGAGTCATTAAGTAAAATATTATATGAATAAGAAATTAATCCTTTAGTAGAATTTGCTCTTAAAATCCTATTTAACGCCCCGCTAGTGCCCACTTCAATAGGCTCTTCCCTAATCTGCGTGTTAAATGCATGGTGAAGTTGTAGATACTGGTGAAACTTCTTGTAATTGAGCAAAAGTTTTACGACCATCATTTATGCATAAATGTTTTAATATTTTCACTCCTTTTGCCTCCCATGGAGTAAATCCTTCCAGCCGAAAGATTTCTGGTAGAGCAGGATTACGCCATAGTTGTGTAACCAATGTGTATTTGGGAATTCCCATAATTGCTTTAGTTTTCTGCTACTCTTTATTCATAAGGGAAAGGGTTGGTTTTCTCCCTATCTTTCCACCACCAAATTTTGTCTCTAAGGCATGTATCGGTGTCGTATGGTTTGTCCACAAACTTATTAATTTACTTGTAGAGTTAGCCTTTCCCTTGGTAATGTCTTCCCCCCATCCTTTGAAATGTTGTAACTGCGCTGCTAGAAAGTATAGCCACGGGTTTGGGATTGCTAAGCCTCCATCCATTTTTCCCCTTTGCAAAGTATTTAAACTTATCCTAGCCTGTTTTCCTTTACATATCAACCTTATGAATAGACCATTAATCCTATGAAAGTATTTCTGCGGTATCCAGACTGGTGAATTATGTATTATGTATAACAATTGTAGCATCAATACCATTTTAATGAGATTACCTCTCCCAAATGGAGATAATGGTAATTTGCACCATATTTTTATCTTATTTGGAAATTTGGACAACAATGGCTCTAGGTTATCTTTAATATAATCTCTGGGATTTGATGTCACCTCCACTCCAAGATATTTTAAAAATTTTTATTACCTGTAACGGAACTTCTTTCGGAATAACTATATTGTGTTCAGGTGATACTGGCAGCAAGACCGATTTGTCCCAGTTGATGGAAAAGCCAAACTCTTGTATAATTGTCATCACTTTTGGAAGGGACTTATACGTATCTCCCAAATGTATTAACATGTCGCCTGCGTATAGGGACACTCATTCTTCCTCCCCTTTCCCTTGGAATCCTAAAAACTCTGCATTTTTTCTTATAACAGTTGCCAGAGGTTCTATTGCTATAGCAAATAAATAAGGGGATAACGGACACCCTTGTCTTGTACCTCTTTTAAGTGTGAATTTGTCTGATACTCTCCCATTAACCTTAATTCGTGCTTAAGGGATTGATTAATTTAACCCACCCAATAAATTTTTGCCCAAACGCTGTCAAAGGCTTTGGCAGCGTCGAGTGAGAGGACAGCACATTCTTCCTTTCCCGTCTCTTCTGATTGGATATTTATATATAATCTTCATATATTCAAAGCAGTGGATCTGTCTGGCATAAAGCCTGATTGATCTAAATGGATCAGAGAAGATATCACCCCTGATAAACGATTAGCCAGAACTTTAGCTATAATTTTGATGTCCACTGGAAGTAGTGAAATTGGTCTATAGGAGTCTGGATATTTAGGATCTTTTCCTGTTTTTGGGAGTAATATTATCATTGCCGCACACATAGAGGCTGGGAGAATTCCGGACATCTCAGAGCTCTGAATGACCTGTAGCATTCTAGGTGGTAAAACCTCACTGTGTTTTTTAAAAAATTCTCCCGGCAAACCATCCATGCCTGGTGCCTTTTCATTAGGGATTGAACGCAGGGCCTCCTCTAGTTCCTCTATTGATAAAGGGGTATCCAGTTGATTTCTTTGTTCCTGACTACAGTAGGCAGATCTATATTAGTTACATAATTAGAAATGTCTTCTTTGTACCTGGCCAATTTGGTGGAATAAAATGGACTATAGAAATCATGAAAGACTTTCAGAATGTCTTCATCCGAATTGACCAAAGCATTTGTGGAAGAATATATTTCTTTAATATGGTTCGAAACCTCTTGTGGTTTGATTATATTTGCAAGGAGATGACCCACTGCTTCCCCCTGCACAAAATACTTCTGCTGTAGGAAAAGTTTTTTTGTCTTCTGTTGCCTTAAGGATGTGTTCCTTTAATATCTGTTGGGCCTCTTTCCATTTATCCTCCTTTTCAGGTGATGGGAAGTTAATGTATTCTTGCTCTGTTATTATTACCTTCTGTTATAAATGTGTGGTAAGCTTTATAGATTTCAATTTATGCGAATTTATGCGTGCCTTATATATCCCTCTAATGTACATTTTAACTGCATCCCATAAGGTCCCTTCCGTTACTCCTCTCTCTTTTTTACGAAAAAACTCCTTGATCTCATTACGGAATTTGTTTCCCTTATCTATCAACTGCAGCCAGAAAGGGTTTAACTTCCAGGAGCCCACTGGTCTAATATCTGATGTCGGGATAGCTATCTCGACTAATACTGGGGAGTGGTGAGAAATGCTACGAGGTAGATATTTGACCTCCTGAATATAATTATGCATTTGGGGAGAAATTATCGCCATATCTATTCTTGATAGCGTTGCATATGAACTTGAATAGCATGAGAATTGTCTTACGTCTGGATTTCTACTCCTCCACCAGTCATACCAACCTACTTCCTCTAGTAATCTAGCCAGCACCGTATTTTCATCTGCGTTGATCTGCTGTCTTGAATTGTATCTATCCATGCTTGGGGTCAGTACCATATTGAAATCTCCTCCAAGTAACACCGGAAGCTGTGGAAGAGTATTTACATACGCCAATATATGTTTCAGTATTTCGCAGTTAAATGGAGGCGGGATGTATACTGCCACCAAAACTTGAGGAGTTCTATATATGGTAAACAGACAAATCTACCATCTCCGTCTATTAAGGATGAATGACACTCAGATGGGATATTTCACCATTATACTAACTCCTCTGGCATGTGTGGAGAATGTAGAGTGAAAGCTATGTGCAACCCACCCTTTTTGTAAAACCTGAATAGATTCTTTTATTTCATTTAGACATATGATAGACTGTCTGTAATATTGTAGAGTATTAAAGACTGCCAACCTTTTACTCGCATCCCCTAACCCTCTGGTGTTCCAGAATATTACGTTATATTTGTTAGCCATTATTCCATATCATGCAAGTTTTTATACACACAAACCTATTTACTATTTCCCTTTTTTGGAGCTGGCTTACCCCCCCCCCCCTTTTTATTTTCTATAACATATAACTCTTATAACATAAATGAGCCATTCTCCTGAAATCAGGAGATGGGAGGCGAGTTATCCCTCCTGTACCCTATGCGAGTATACTCGACTCTTTAATTGAAAGTGAAGGTTTAAGGTAAGTGCCGCTATTTTCTCCTTCTGCAATCTATTTGATTTTGCATCTTTCCTAAACATAGCTGAGCACCAACTTTATGGGACACATTTACTTACCTGTCTGCAGAGTTCACCGAATGTGCATTGTCCTTGCATAATTTACTGCGCCACGATTCACTAAGATCGTGCGCCCGATATCCTGCATGTGTCGCTTCTCCGCTCAGGTCTGCTGGAGTTCACTTTCTTCTCCTACGTTCAGTCCGAATCAGTCAGATCGTCCAACGGCATGCCCCCAGATTTGTGTTGCATGAAAGCCAGCGCAGCTGCGCCAAAAAACGATTGTGTGCGACACAATCCCAGTGCAGACACCCGTTAAATACCTGTCAATATCGTGTAATCCCTGAAGTGGTGCACAGTTTGACGAATGTGTGATCCGCGACCCTTACTAAATAAGCCCCTACGTCTTAGATTAACCCACTGACCGTGCCCTGTACGGAAAATCTTCGATACATTTCTAGACCAAAAGCAGGTAGTGCCCTCAGTGTTTTCTCTTTTTTGTTGACATTAAAATATATAATATTTCTTATCTATACAAATATTTCTTCTAACACATTTCCAACATTTATAAGAAAATGTTTAGCTGGTTACATACAAATAAAGTAGCATTTACAGACATTTTCTTTCATATAATAGGCAGGTAGAACATTTTCTTTAAAGTATGACTTTTATTTTAACACCTGTACCATTAACCCTCTCAGCATTCACTAAAGTAGAGAGTACATTCTTCATAAGATGTAGTGTTCAATTGTAGGAATGAAACTCTGTTTTGGTAACTTATTCTACCTACTTATTAATATGCAATTGTAATGTTTGCCAAAAAGAAGACCACTGTAAGAAGCGTTTAGCTAAACACATGTTGGAGTTGCACCACCTGGTTTGTAACTACCCTGTATGTGTTTATTGTAGGCTATACTTCTTGTTCATAGTATTAATTATTAGTATCTTTGGGCTATGTGAGTCATGCAGTATAGCTGTGTGCTCTGGTTCAGTACACCATCTACCCCCAAGTTTTACATGAGGATTGTTGGATGGCATTTCAGCATTATAGTGTTATCTGTTCCCAGGTAGGTGTTTATATTGTTGGAGTAAGCACAATCCAAGACAGATTTTATGATTGATGTTTTCTATGTGTACAGTAAAAATTGTTTGATTTTTTTTTCACATTTACATTTGTGTATTAATAGGTGTTGATTAAATCTGGGGGGATTTTGAATGGAATTATCATTAAGTGAAAAAATTAAAATTAAAATTATTTTTGGTGTATGCACACAAAACAGGAACAAACAAGGGAAAGTGAAGAGCTGTCTATTTTTGCCATAATCTCCTTTGCTTCTACAAGGAGATACCTTAATAATGAATATGTGAGTGTGAATTTATCAGCGTTTAAAATCTTGTCATGAAAAGGTGATGATTGAGTGTTGTCTTTTGATATACTATATTGATCTACAAATATACCACAAGGGGGCATCACATTAGTTATTGAGCCTCTCACTTGTCTGTATCCCAGACTAAGTGAAATGTGGTTGAGAGAAGGGGATAATCACTGTTTCTGTAGTCACCGCTCTGTTTCTGTGTATTGCCATCTCTTTCCCAAACTGGCACCCTTTAAAGCCTGCACAGTTCATTTCAAATCATTGCTCTCGTGTGTCATTTACACTGAAATTGCTTTTGAAAACTTTCATTAAGTAAAAGTAGAATTTAGGAGTATGAAAATAAAATCATAAAACATAACCAAATAAACCCGAATAGAAAGGTTACAATATCTTTGCTGTCTCTGCAACAAACCACAGGGGTTGTCTGCTGTTCTATCTTCAAGACGCCTGTAATACAGGGAAGCAATATTACACATCAGCATTGGGCTAATATGAATAATTCACACCAGCCGGGAACATCTGCTCATATTATTGCTTTCTCCTAAATCTAGAGGGCGTAGAACAGCAAAGAGGAACTCGAGACACCAAGGGAGAAAAGATGAATGGCCAATTCCAGCTCCCCACTCCACAACATCTGCAGTCGTCGCATTTAGTATGGTGATGTTATTCGGGAGCTTCCAGTCAACAGCCTAACAAATTGCTTCTTGGGGAAATAACACAAAGTATATCGGAGAACATAGGACAGGTCACGTAGGATTTCTGCAGTAACAAGCAAAACAGAAAAAAAACATTACCGGTGTGGCCACATATTGTTAACATTGAGCTACCCACAGGTCCTAATGCCTACACACATAGGTCCTAATGCCTACATAGCCCATTTTGAATTTTGATTTAGATTTTTGGAAGCTTTCAGAATTTCATTCACAATTACACACAGTGCTTGAATACAGTTCTACATGGTCCTGTAATATTAAACTCTGTTATGTGATGCCATTTAGGATCTTTATCCAAAGCCTTGTCAAATACAAGGGGTTATAAAGGTTGAAAAAAGAGTACCTTTTATCAAATAACGTATTGCAGATACTACAACCACTTTATGGGTAGAACAATCCAAAGTCCCTGCATATTTCTGGTATTTGTTTGTAACACTTCATGATGATATGATGGAGGGATTGTTTGAATGTGTATATAGGCCATAACTCCCCCTACCCCTTGTGAATAAATTGATTCTTCCTGAAATTTGGGCAATAGAGAAGTTGTAAAATCAGAAATGTTCTGATTTACCTCTAAGATGTCAATGGGGTTGACAATTCTGTGGCCCTCCTTCCTTAGGGATCATTTCCTTACATGTAAGCTGTGAACACAGTGGCATACTGTTAAAGGGGTTGACCACTTTGCTTCATGTTTTTGTTATGTGTGTTTAAATGTGGGGGAAGGATATTAGGTAATTACCAATAAACATTTATTAAAAGTTCTGCTCCACTTCTTTGATATCTAAAGCAAAGCTTCATGTCTTTTGACTCATAAGCCAGACATTCCTGGCAGAAAATGGCCGTGAAGGAAGGGTCATGTAGTCTTTATATGTCTGTCAGGACCTTGATCTTATATTCATGAATGCTATCATAAGGTCCTGGCAGGGAGATTGTTCATGGACAAATAGATATCACATGATCCTCCATCTGCCATTTTATGGTAAGGAATGTCTGGTTGATGAGGTAAAAGACAGGAGGCTTCACTTTACATATCCAGAAAACGGTGCAGAACTATAGAAGATTTATATTAGTAAATTACCTATTATCCTGCCCAGGGCCGCATCTGCCATGAGGCGGGATGAGAATTTTGCCTCAGGCGGCAGATGCGGAGCCCTGAGGCAGGCGGCAAAAAAACAGCTGTAGGTGATTTGGGCACTCGCCCGAATCACCCACAAGCATTGCAGACCTGCCGCTGCCTCGATTCCTCACAGTAGCTCTGATCTATTGAGGACGCAGGCGGCATTTGATGATGTCATGCCGCTTGCGTCCATGAACAGCAGCGCCGCCGGCAGGAGGAGGGGCAGACTGGCTCCCGGTGGGCTGATGAAGGAAAAGGGTGGGCGGGTTGGCTGTGCAGAGGTTTTACTGACAGGTGGAGCAGCAGTCAGCTGGAGAGTTATCACTTTGATGCTGCTCCACCACTGCCTCCGACAGCCAGAAAGGATCCTCTGCTGAGCTCTCTGCTCCTGCTGCAGAAGCTCCGATGAACAAGATCCGCCCACCAGCTCAGAGCTCCTGAACTTCATCAGCAGCTATGTGTGCTGCTGTGTTTAGGCTACAGGTATGTTGCTGGGTGTATGCTGGGTGTATGCTGGGTGCATGCTGCTGTGCATATTGCTGTGTGTAAGCTACAGGTATGCTGCATTTTGCTGTGTGTATGCTGCTGCCCCCTCCATCTACCACCCGCTGATGTACCAGCAAGATCCTCTGAAGAAGAATGGTAAGTCATGATCATTATAGGAGAAGTGGTGTATTTCATATATATGGCTGATGTATATATAGATTAGAAATGTGTATTAATGTGGAATGTTAATGTAGTAAGTTGTATGTACGTATATATATATATATACATATATATATATATATATATATATATATATATACAGACAGAATGTGTTGCGTATTTATGTACTTTTAGTGTAAATACTATTTAATTTATGGATGACGATAATCAGTGCTTCTATGCCAGTTTCTGGGGTAGAAGAAATTAAATAATCACAATTTTTGCAGTGGTAAGCAATCAGAACCCGGTGTTTTGTATTGTTTTATTGCAAGACACCGGGTTCTGGTTACCGATCACATGCATTTTTATAGAAACGTATACGCGATCGGGCCAAGACCCACCTCTGTACACTAGTGCTGTGTTTGTAAACACAGCGCTAGTGTTAAAGGGAACCTACCACCCCGATTCTACCTATACAGGTAGAAGGGGTGGTAGGTGGATGGCTACTCATGTCCGGCTACTCCACGCCCCAGTAGCCGCATAAAAAAATTTGCATATAGATGTAATAAAGTTTTGTAAAAGACACCCGGGACATGAGGATTAGCCCAAAAAAGGGCTATCCTCACGTCCCATCCATCCACCTACCACCCCTTCTACCTTTATAGGTAGAATCGGGGTGGTAGGTGCCCTTTAAGTATGTAAATTCAGTGGGCTGTATATAGAAGAAGATCAGGGTTAGGATTTTATTTTTTTAAGGGGGGGGGGGGGCATCATTTCAGTTTTCGCCTCAGGCAGCAAAAGAGCTAGAATCGGCCCTGATCCTGCCACTGCACTTACAGGTAAAGTGGCCAACCCCTTTAAGACCCTTTCGTATGAACATATGATTTCTATAGTCCTGTATTTCTGTGCTGTATGAATTTAAGATACAGTGGGCTGGTAAATGATGGCCGGAAGATGGATAGCTGACTATTGGCTGACAGACTGCGTCTCTCACTGGTTCTGGTTTTCCTGGATTCTGCATATATGTATGGAAGCATACGGTCCACAATGGTATGCAACACATATGCAACAAATATTTAAACATTCCCATAGTCTTCTATGAGGCGTATCAAACATAAAATTGGAGAAAATAGGACATTTGCTGTTTATTTTTACGACTCACTCTTGGTACTGTATAGTAGACAATACGGCCATGTAAGTGGATGGGCGTATTGCCCTTTGAAAGGAAGGTGGACATATGCTATTTGTATGAAAATGGTATGGTATGAGTAGCATATGCCCCTTTTTGCACATTCATGTGAAAGGGGTCTTACTCTCAGCATATTAATGTATAAACTCACAAATTAAAGTGCACATCTATTTGCACATCCGGACAACTTGCATTTGACCAGGAATTTTGTCAAGTTTCTATGCAGAATGTCTGGTCTCCTGATATAACTGATGGAAAGCGATTAAGTAGTATTTTTTTTAACTGCTAAATGTTTCCTTTTTAATGAGAGTGAATTCCAGGGAATATTTTATGTGTCTGTGGAAACCTTCGGCTATGGAAACTGTTGAAGATAATCAGCTTTTTTTTTGCCTTCTGCAGTCATGATTAAGTAGATAATGTGGGAAGCTTAATCACTAAAGACAAAGGAAATCAGCTCTTGAAGTGAGCAAAGGTTATGTTACCTGCAAAAAGAGAGAAAAGGTTTTGAAACTTCACTTTTTATTACTGTAATCATGATTTCATGTGGAACAAAGACCGTAAAGGATTTATTCTGAAGATCTTTTATAGATGGTCCCTTGGCCTGCCTGGATTTGACAACACTTTCTTCTTCTGTGATCCAGTAGCTTGTTGTTTTGGGAAGCTGAACCCTGATGGGTTGTCATAAGTCCTAGCTAAGGGTAGGTGCATGTCAGGTTAAGGGCAAAGAGATAATATACATGCTCGAAACAAGGGAACTTATTTAACTGTCAACAGCAACTTGCAATGGGCAATGTTGCACTTGATAAATGGAGCAAAACTACATACAACGTAGAAAATCTGCTCACCAAAACAGATTTACCATATATACTCGAGTATAAGCCTAGTTTTTCAGCAAAAAAATGTGCTAAAAACCCAAACTCGGCTCATACTCGGCTCATACATATAGGTTTTACCAGGTTTTTGGTGGTATAATTAGGGGCCTCGGCTTATACTTGGGTCGGCTTATACTCAAGTATATAATGTAATTTCAGTTGAACATGGTGTAACTACCCTTAAAAACTCACATAACATCTCCAAAAATTCACTTCATTTTAAAACCTGATAAAAATATACTCAGGAATTCTGGTATACATCATGAATTCCCCCATTGTAACTGAGAGTAAGGGATGCTATTTTTGTGGACAAAAGCATAACTAAATAGAACTGTTTGCTTGCTGACTCAATAAGAAAGATTGTATCAGTGGGGCTATCATTGGAATCAGTTGTTCCCATAAATTCTAAATGTTCGTGACCCCATTGATGCCCCTTAATGGAAACCTACCACTTCTGAAGGTAGGTATGAGATGTAAACGCCGGGCACCAGCTCAGGGTGAGCTGGTGCCAGAGCTTACCTTAGCTAGTGTTTTAAACCGCTATATCGCGGTTTAAACACATTTTGATTTACAGCCCCGAGGTAGCTTCGGCGCTGCGCACGGCCGTGCGCATGTGACGCCTCCGGCACTTCCTATGGAGGTGCGCGCGCCGAAGCTACCTCGGGGCTGTAAATCAAAATGTGTTTAAACCGCGATATAGCGGTTTAAAACACTAGCTAAGGTAAGCTGGTAAACTGAACTTAACTGAACTTTTAACCAAATGCATAAATTAATAAAAGTAAGACCTGTAATATATTTCATTGAATGAATAGTGTACCTGTGTCCTCTTTTTTCCTTCTCTTTGTTCCTTACTGAAGCAGCTTGTGTAAATACGTTTTCTATCCCCATACACCACTAACACCTGAGAGATTAGAGACACTGATAAAGCTACTAATGACTTAATGCTTTACAGACATTTTCATCCTGGGGTTAGGGAATCCTGAAGTGGCGGAAAGATTGAGTGGAATGGAGAAGGGTGGTGGTGGGTGTGGGTGTGGGGGGTTAGGGTAAAGAATCCTGTCCCAAAAAACTAGAACACTATGCCATCAGGTTCAGTTTAGTATCCTGAACTTCCTCATTCAATACCTAGGGTGATATTTAAATTCACATAAAACCTTTTGAAAAGAGATTAAAGTAGTGATTAAAGCAATTAAGAAGTTTCTCCATGGTTCCCAGATTAAAGTGAATTAGAGATGTATCCTAGAATGGATTTGGTCCACTCTATCAACCCATTCCCCCCACCCCAGCGAGGGTGTTTTTTTTCAAGCCATTTCGGTGGAAGTGCTAGTTTTGTGGTGTTTCCTAATCTTATAACCACATAAGTACTGAATCGGGTGTGATACTCATTTCCTCCCCCACAATTTAGGATATTATCCTTTACTATAGCCCTGTAACTCTGAATAGATGGGCAAGACCATAATATATGCCCTAATGTCATGATTGCAGTGATTGGAGGTAGCAAACCCTCTCTTTTTCAGCAAGAATTGGCATATTGTAACAGTTTTATAGGAATTCTCCTGAAACCTTACGCACCTCAAAAAACCATGTGACCTTTTATGCGTGGCTGCTATCTGTGATTTTGTAACGTTCATTTTGAGCTGACCCCCCCCCCCCACCCCCTATATATAGGTCAGTTTAGCTGCTATGTTCCTATTGATTATAAAATCCCACAGAAGTGAAATAGCTCCTTTTGGGATCTCTTTCTTAAGAAGTCACCCCTCAAACGATCTTGGGTCGGCTACAATGGGTGAGCACTTACAGAGTGTAGCATGGTTATAGCGAATTGCTTTAACCTGCTGCAGCAAATTTAATGGGGTATCCATATACTCCACGCGACTCTCAAGACTGTCAACTGTGATAAGACCATCGGTTCCACAGTTGAGTTTTGCCATCTCGGTTAGGGAATAATAGGATAGGTGTAGGACTAGCTGGCATTAGGGAAGACGTTACTCCTAGCAGATTTCTATCCAGCATTAGCTGCTTTATAACCTTTATTGTACCCCTTGTTAAAGGGTTCCTAGGGTTCAGATATTCCATCATTTCAATAGGTGCGAGTCAGTGGGGCAGATTTATCAAACTGTCTGAAAGTCAGAATATTTTTAGTTGCCCATGGCAACCAATCACAGCTTCCCTTTAAAATATTTATGAGCACTGGTAAAATAAAAGCTGAGCTGTGATTGGTTTCCATGGGCAACTAGAAATATTATGACTTTCAGACAGCTTGATAAATTTGCCACAGTGAGTGAAGATCTTTCTAGATCAATACTCAGATTCGAGTAATTTTTATTAAGTAACTGAATCCAGCGCTTAAGATGTATTGCCTTAAAATATGTCCAACCATCTGTCAGTCCGAACCCACCCAATTTCTTTTTAAGTATTAGCCTGTCGTGTGCTATTCTTGCCTTTTCAACTCTCCACAGGAACTGAATAAAGATTGAACAAAGATTCTTAAAAAATGCAAAGGGAAGGTCTATAGGTAGGTTTTGCAGCATGTGTACTACCTTGAACATAATAAAAGCTTTTTTCGTCCCATCCATAAAACAAATGGCAGTAGAGATGAGCGAGCACTAAAATGCTCGGGTACTCGTTATTCGAGACAAACTTTTCCCGATGCTCGAGTGCTCGTCTCGAATAACGAGCCCCATTGAAGTCAATGGGAGACTCGAGCATTTTTCAAGGGGACCAAGGCTCTGCATAGGGAAGCTTGGCCAAACACCTGGGAACCTCAGAAAAGGATGGAAACACCACGGAAATGGACAGGAAACAGCAGGGGCAGCATGCATGGATGCCTCTGAGGCTGCTTAATCGCACCATTATGCCAAAATTATGGGCAACAGCATGGCCATGACAGACTGACAGAATGAAGCTAGATAGCATGTAAAACATCCAATAATTGACCCTGACACTATAGGGGACGGCATGCAGAGGCAGCGGCAGCAGCGGCAGGCTAGAGAGTGGCATGGCGACATACCCTAAATGGACTCAGGCTTCAAACCAATGGGTGGCAGAGAGGAACCAAAGGAGGTGAGCAAGAAGCGCTCAAATAATATCGGTACATGATAAAAGTTTGCCAGTATATTTTGTGGATTACACAGCAGGGTGGCGACAAAGTTAACATGGAAGCCATGAAAACAACCCAAAATTCTGCCTGACACAGCTCGTTTGATAAGGGGACCATGTAGGGAGGCAGTGAACTAGTAGTAGATTAAAGGTGCTGCAGTTAAAACTATGTTAGTTGGATCTTGGCATGGAGCTGGCGCTCCGCTGCCAGGCGAGCTTTCGCCAATCCAAGCCCCTGTCTCTAGGCTACTCCCCAAACAGCACTTCTAAGAACCTTTTGTATAAGATCAAGTGTAGTAGCGTTCTTATAAGTTTGGGATATGGCGGGTGAGGGGAATGTAAACAGATGCGCAAGAAGCGCTGAAATAATATCGGTAAATGATAAAAGTTTGCCAGTATATTTTGTGGATTACACAGCAGGGTGGCGACAAAGTTAACAAGTTTGATGTGGAATGCCCTGTAATAGCTCTTGGGCGGTGTGCCTTTTATCGCCTAGGCTCAGCAGTTTGAGCACCGCCTGCTGTCGCTTAGCGACGGCACTGCTGCTGTGCCTAGAGCTACCGACTGATGGCGCCATGGCCACGGATGGTAATTCGGAGGAGGTGGAGGAGGGGTGGGAGGAGGAGGAGGTATACTAGGCCTTTGAGACCTGGACCGAGGTAGGCCCCGCAATCCTCTGCGTCGGCAGTATATGACCAGCCCCAGGGTCAGACTCGGTCCCAGCCTGCACCAAGTTAAGTGTAGTAGCGTTCTTATAAGTTTGGGATATGGCGGGTGAGGGGAATGTAAACAGATGCGCAAGAAGCGCATGATGCGCATGGAGCTGGCGCTCCGCTGCCAGACGAGCTTTCGCCAATCCAAGCCCCTGTCTCTAGGCTACTCCCCAAACAGCACTTCCAAGAACCTTTTGTATAAGATCAAGTGTAGTAGCGTTCTTATAAGTTTAGGATATGGCGGGTGAGGGGAATGTAAACAGATGCGCAAGAAGCGCTGAAATAATATTGGTAAATGATAAAAGTTTGCCAGTATATTTTGTGGATAACACAGCAGGGTGGCGACAAAGTTAACAACTTTAATGTGGAATCCATGAAAACAACCCAAATTTCTGCCTGACACACCTCGTTTGATAAGGGGACGATGTATGGAGGCAGCTATATGGACGACTTTTGGAGGTAGCAATGGAGACAACGTGTGGAGGCTGCTATGGAGACAATTTAATTTGGATAGTGCCTGTATGTGGCAGTCCAAAAAAGTTTTTAAACCAGAGGAGCAGGTAGGTGGCCCTCCAGAAAAATGAAATAGATTGAGTGCCTGTATGTGGCAGTCCAAAAAAGTTTTCAAACCAGAGGAGCAGGTAGGTGGCCCTCCAGAAAAATGAAATAGATTGAGTGCCTGTATGTGGCAGTCCAAAAAAGTTTTTAAACCAGAGGAGCAGGTAGGTGGCCCTCCAGAAAAATGAAATAGATTGAGTGCCTGTATGTGGCACTCCCAAAAATTGTTTAAAACAGAGGACCGGGTAGGTGGCCCTCCAGAAAAATTAAATGCATAAAGTACTATAGCTAGAGCCAGTGGGCCCTGTCAAAAAATAGCCAGTTTCCTCTGCTTTAGTGTACAAAGAGGAGGAGAAGGAGGAAAATGAGGAGGAGGAGGAGTGCATAAATTATTCAGGTTTAGCTTCCTTCACCTGGTGGAGATTGGAAATTATGAGAAATCCAGGCTTTATTCATCTTAATAAGCGTCAGCCTGTCAGCGCTGTCAGTCGACAGGCGTGTACGCTTATCGGTGATGATGCCACCAGCTGCACTGAAAACCCGCTCGGACAACAAGCTAGCGGCAGGGCAGGCAAGAACCTCCAAGGCGTACAGCGCCAGTTCGTGCCACATGTCCAGCTTTGAAACCCAGTATTTGTAGGGAGCTGTGTGATCATTTAGGACGAGGGTATGGTCAGCTACGTACTCCCTCACCATCTTTCTGTAAAGATCAGCCCTACTCTGCCGAGACTGGGGACAGGTGACAGTGTCTTGCTGGGGTGACATAAAGCTGGCAAAAGCCTTGTAAAGCGTACCCTTGCCAGTGCTTGACAAGCTGCCTGCTCGCCTACTCTCCCTCGCTACTTGTCCCGCAGAACTACGCACTCTGCTGCTAGCGCTGTCAGAAGGGAAATAGTGTTTCAGTTTGTGCACCAGGGCCTGCTGGTATTCATGCATTCTCACACTCCTTTCCTCTCCAGGGATGAGAGTGGAAAGAATTTGCTTGTACCGTGGGTCCAGGAGAGTGAATACCCAGTAATCGGTGCTGGAATAAATTCTTTGAACGCGAGGGTCACGGGATAGGCAGCCTAGCATGAAATCTGCCATATGCGCCAGAGTACCAACGCGTAAGAATTCACTCCCCTCACTGGCCTGACTGTCCATTTCCTCCTCCTCCAACTCCTCTTCTTCTGCCCATACACGCTGAACAGTGAAGGACTCAACAATGGTCCCCTCTTGTGTCTCGCCAACATTCTCCTCCTCTTCCTCCTCATCCTCCTCCACCTCCTCCGATATGCGCTGAGAAACAGACCTAAGGGTGCTTTGGCTATCAACAAGGGAATCTTCTTCCCCCGTCTCTTGTGACGAGCGCAAAGCTTCCGACTTCATGCTGATCAGAGAGTTTTTCAACAGGCCAAGCAGCGGGATGGTGAGGCTGATGATGGCGGCATCGCCACTGACCATCTGTGTTGACTCCTCGAAGTTACTCAGCACCTGACAGATATCAGACATCCACGTCCACTCCTCATTGTAGACTTGAGGAAGCTGACTGACCTGACTACCAGTTCTGGTGGAAGTTGACATCTATCAGTCTACAATCGCTCTGCGCTGCTGGTAAACTCTGGATAACATGGTTAATGTTGAATTCCACCTCGTGGGCACGTCGCACAACAGTCGGTGAGCGGGCAGTTGGAGGCGGCGCTGCGCTGCCCTGAGAGTGGCAGCATCTGTGCTGGACTTCCTGAAATGCGCACAGATGCGGCGCACCTTCGTGAGCAAATCAGACAGATTGGGGTATGTCTTGAGGAAACGCTGAACTATGAGATTTAACACATGGGCCAGGCATGGCACATGTGTCAGTCTGCCGAGTTGCAGAGCCGCCACCAGGTCACGGCCGTTGTCACACACAACCATGCCTGGCTTCAGGTTCAGCGGTGCCAGCCACAGATCAGTCTGCGCCGTGATGCCGTGTAATAGCTCTTGGGCGGTGTGCCTTTTATCACCTAGGCTCAGCAGTTTGAGCACCGCCTGCTGTCGCTTAGCGACGGCACTTCTGCTGTGCCTAGAGCTACCGACTGATGGCGGCATGCCCACGGATGGTAGTTCGGAGGTGGAGGAGGGGTGGGAGGAGGAGGAGGCATAGTAGGCCTGAAAGACCTGGACCAAGGTAGGTCCCGCAATCCTCGGCGTCGGCAGTATTTGACCAGCCGCAGGGTCAGACTCGGTCCCAGCCTCCACCAAGTTAACCCAATGTGCCGTCAGCGATATATAGTGGCCCTGCCCGGCAGCACTCGTCCACGTGTCCGTGGTCAGGTGGACCTTGTCAGAAACGGCGTTGGTCAGGGCACGGATGATGTTGTCTGACACGTGCTGGTGCAGGGCTGGGACGGCACATCGGGAAAAGTAGTGGCGGCTGGGGACCGAATACCGAGGGGCGGCCGCCGCCATGAGGTTGCGAAAGGCCTCGGTCTCTACTAGCCTATAGGGCAGCATCTCCAGGCTAAGCAATCTGGAGATGTGGACATTAAGGGCTTGGGCGTGCGGGTGGGTTGCACTATATTTCCGCTCCAGCGTCTGGGGGTATGGAGAGCTGAAGGCTGGTGGATGCTGTGGAGGATCGTGGAGGCGACGATGGGGTTTTTGTGCCAGGGTCCTGGGCAGGGGGCTGACTATCAGCTGAAACAGGGGAAGGAGCAGTGGTGTGCACGGCCGGAGGTGAACGGGCTTGGTGCCACTGAGTGGGGTGTTTAGCATTCATATGCCTGCGCATACTGGTGGTAGTTAAGCTAGTAGTGGTGGAACCCCTGCTGATCCCAGTTTGGCAAAGGTTGCACACCACAGTCCGTCGGTCATCCGGTGTTTCCTTAAAGAACCTCCAGACTTCTGAAAATGTAGCCCTCGCCGCGGGAGCCCTCGCCACGGGAGCTTCACTACGTGACACATTTGGCGCTGATGCACCTGCTCTGGCCCTGCCTCTCCGTCTGGCCCCACCACTGCCTCTTCCAACCTGTTCTGGTCGAGGACTCTCCTCCATCTCAGAAGCACTGTGTTCACCCGGCCTCTCAACCCAGCTTGGGTCTGTCACCTCATCATCCTCCGATCCCTCAGTCTGCTCCCCCCTCGGACTTCCTGCCCTGACAACAACTTCACCACTGTCTGACAACCGTGTCTCCTCATCGTCAGACACCTCTTTACACACTTCTTCCACTACGTCAAGAAGGTCATCATCACCCACAGACTGCGACTGGTGGAAAACCTGGGCATCGGAAAATTGCTCAGCAGCAACCGGACAAGTGGTTTGTGACTGTGGGAAGGGTCCAGAAAACAGTTCCTCAGAGTATGCCAGTTCAAATGCCAAATTTTCCTGGGAGGGGGCAGACTGGTGGGGAGGAGGCTGAGGTGCAGGAGCTGGAGGAGTGCCGATTTCGGTGACATGGGTGGACTGCGTGGAAGACTGACTGGTGGACAAATTGCTCGAAGCATTGTCGGCAATCCACGACATCACCTGTTCGCACTGTTCTGGCCTCAACAGTGCTCTACCACGAGTCCCAGTAACTTCAGACATGAACCTAGGGAGTGTAGCTCTGCGGCGTTCCCCTGCTCCCTCATCAGCAGGTGGTGTCTCACCCCGCCCAGGACCACGGCCTCTGACCCCTGCAGTAGTTGGACGCCCACATCCCCGCCCTCGTCCTCTACCCCTAGCCCTCGGGTTAAACATTTTGAAAATGAAAGTTATAACTTTAATTTTTTTTTAACTTTTTTTTGTGTTTTTTTGTGTTTTTTAGTTTTTAAAACCAAACAATGCTATCCTATTGCTATGGCTATTTTCTAGCCAAGTATGAAAGCACACTGCTATGCCAGATGAGATGACGCTGAGTTATGAAAAAATAAACGTAAAATAAAAAGGAAATGGCAGACTGTGCCTAATTGAAATCCAACCCCTAATAAATTTTCCCACTTCGGTCTTTGCGATGGATATGTGCGTCACTAAGCGCTAAACACAGCGGTCGCAAGTCTCACTACAAATTCCTCACAATTGGCTAGTAGATGCACTGCAGCAAGGACAGCCACCAGCAGATCAACCAGAAATAAAATATATATAACGCTATTGTAGGCGTAAGTAAGCCGTTTGGATTTTCCTTTGGCTATTTTCTAGCCAAGTATGAAAGCACACTGATGAGATGACGCTGAGTTATGAAAAAATAAACGTAAAATAAAAAGAAACTGCCAGACTGTGCCTAATTGAAATCCAACCCCTAATAAATTTTCCCACTTCGGTCTTTGCGATGGATATGTGCGTCACTAAGCGCTTAACACAGCGGTCGCAAGTCTCACTACAAATTCCTCACAATTGGCTAGTAGATGCACTGCAGCAAGGACAGCCACCAGCAGATCAACCAGAAATAAAATATATATAACGCTATTGTAGGCGTAAGTAAGCCGTTTGGATTCTCCTTTGGCTATTTTCTAGCCAAGTATGAAAGCACACTGATGAGATGACGCTGAGTTATGAAAAAATAAACGTAAAATAAAAAGAAACTGCCAGACTGTGCCTAATTGAAATCCAACCCTTAATAAATTTTCCCACTTCGGTCTTTGCGATGGATATGTGCGTCACTAAGCGCTAAACACAGCGGTCGCAAGTCTCACTCCAAATTCCTGACAATTGGCTAGTATATGCACTGCAGCAAGGACAGCCACCAGCAGATCAACCAGAAATAAAATATATATAACGCTATTGTAGGCGTAAGTAAGCCGTTTGGATTCTCCTTTGGCTATTTTCTAGCCAAGTATGAAAGCACACTGATGAGATGACGCTGAGTTATGAAAAAATAAACGTAAAATAAAAAGAAACTGCCAGACTGTGCCTAATTGAAATCAAACCCCTAATAAATTTTCCCACTTTGGTGTTTGAGGTGGATATGTGTGTCACTAAGAGCTAAACACAACGGTAGCAAGTCCCCCTGCAAATTCCTCACAATATGGTACTAGCTGCACTACTAGTGCCAGCAAGCCCAGCCACAAGCAAACAAAAAAAAAAAAGTATAACGTTATTGTAGCCCTAAGAAGGGCTGTTGGGTTCTTGTTGAATCACTCCTGCCTAACACTATTCTAATAGAACACCCTAACGCTTTCCCTGACCAGCAGCAGCTCTCTCCCTAGCGGCATCCAGACACAGAATGATCCGAGCAGCGCGGGCAGCGGCTAGTCTATCCCAGGGTCACCTGATCTGGCCAGCCAACCACTGCTATCGACGTGTAAGGGTACCACGTCATGCTGGGTGGATTGCAGAGTCTCCTGGCTTGTGATTGGCTCTGTTTCTGGCCGCCAAAAAGCAAAACGGCGGGAGCTGCCATTTTCTCGAGCGGGCGAAGTATTCGTCCGAGCAACGAGCAGTTTCGAGTACGCTAATGCATCAAGCTTGGACGAGTATGTTCGCTCATCTCTAAATGGCAGTGCTAAAGAGTCAAATGACAAAAGAAGAGTGGCATATATATTGATGTTGGGTAAATTATATAATTTATATATAATATGTAGTCATGTATATTGTGATTGGTAGATTGAATATTTACAAGATGGCTTGAGTTTTTTTTTTTAATATAAATTTAGGATACACTTTGTATTATAAAAAACGGGGTAAGCAAAGCGACACCATCATTACATGTGATTTACAGTTTCAAACTACTCTTTAGAATGTGAAAAATTCACCTTAATGCACAGAACCAGTAAGAAAATGAAGAAATGTGAGGAAATGAGGAAGAAATGGTGTAAGGTGTAATATTCTTCAGGGGTAGTGTGTGAGAGGAGATGGATGAGAAGCAATGAGGAGAGAACTTTTTTCACTTTTTTTCTTGGCGGGGGGGGGGGTAGTTGTATAGTGGGGATTAAACTCCAATCCTTATTTTGAATTTCTAACGCCTATACAGATATTTGACATCCGCTTTGCTGATGCTACTGATTAAAATGATTATGTACCTGTATTAGCATTTTGTATGTCTCTTTATTAGAAAAATATTTCCCTGAAAATAAGACCTCCCCTCCAAAAGTAAGACCTAGTGCATTTTTTTCAAGTTTAAAAATATAACGTTGCCCCTTGAAAATAAGTCATTGCTAAAGCCCCACACTAGAGATGGGCGAATTTCTCAATTTGACCAGGTTCGTCAAATTTTCCGAAAAAATTTGGTTTGACTAATAGGGTGTGGTAGAACGTTGTGCCATTCTCAAATATGTGGTTTGGTCTTCAAACAATGATGTGTTTTAGTATGACAGGCACATGACAGCCGACGCTCTTAGAATCGCTTCACTCTTCAATTCCATGGGCACTTATAGGGACCAAATAAGTGAAGCAAGAACGCAGCCTCACAAGGTAATGTCTATGCCAACTAGAAAGGACTGAGCTGAGGGCCAAGATCCCACTATAACATTAAAGAGTCCACTCTTTTTACACTGACATCAGATGATGACAAAGTGTGGAGGTGGCAGCAACATAATAGGCTACAGAGTGGCTCAATGACATAGTGTGGAGGTGCCGGCAGCAGCAGGAGGTCAACAAGTGGCACAATGACAGAGTGTTGAAGTGCCAGCAGCAGCTGCCGCAGGAGGTCAGAAAGTGGCACAATGAGTGTGGAGGTGGCAGCAATATGGTAGGCCACACTGTGGGAAAATGACAGAGTGTGGAGGTGCTGACAGCAGTAGCAGGAGGTCAAAAAGTGGCACAATGAGAGAGTGTGGAGGTGGGTGACAATTCCAGTCCCTGGAATTTTGGGAGGCAGATGGAGCAACTGGCAGCAGATGTGTGGCATCAGGCGGGTGGCAGCATCAGAATAGTGGCTGAGGCAGGTAGTTAGAACCCCGACTCATTTCTCAACATTTGGGGGAGGCTGATCAGAGGCATAAGGCATTGGTGTGTTAAACTCCTGGCCGATCTAAGCCTGATTCATCTTGACAAAGGTCAGTCTCTCCACATTACGGTTGGACAAGCGGGTTCTCCTTGGGGTAATGAAGGCCCCCGCCGCACTGAACAACCACTCTGATGCCACACTACTGGTCGGGCAGGAGTTCTACTGCGAACTCCACAAGTTTCGGCCACACATAAAATTTGGCTGCCCAGTAGACCAGGGAATCCTCTACTTGGTGTAGTAGTGTGCTCTCCAAGTAGGCCACTGCCTGCTGGTGCAGGGTCTGCTCCATGTCCTGCTGCTGGTGGCAGCTACCCTCCTCACTAGGTGGGTGAAGGAAGCTGCTCATTAAGGACTTTAGACTTGGAGAATACAAAACTCCAAAAACTAACACCCTGGACTTTGTGCAAAAATCACTCCATAAACTATGTTGATTTGACACAGTGTTCTTCTTCTCTGCCCCATGTAAAATGTTGTGCTCTCGGCCATCTATAAACAGAACCTTTTAAGAAAAACCATGGAATTAATTAAATATAATTTTTGAAAAATTATGTCACACTGGTTAATGGTGCTATGGGTGTTCAGACCCAGTTCACCATTCTCAAAATGTTCTCCTTTGGATGGCATCTTAGTATTTCTGGTAGACTCTGTGTCATACTGGCCTATGGCAGTATCAGCAACCCAGTAAACAACCAAGGTTGGACCTCCAGGTGTTCTCTTCACATAATCATGATAAGAGGGCACCGCATTCCACTACTTGTTTGTAAATTATACAATGTGGCTGATTTACACTGCATTATGATAGGAGAGACCGACTCCGGGAGTTTGATAGCATCAGTTGTTTTAGAATAGGGTTAACCTCCAACTGTCCATTTGTAATCCCTATCAGGGTGTTGTTCATTCTATTGCCTTCTTGCTACTTATTTGATATGAAATTTAATCATGTTGATTTCAACATAGGAATAAAAAACCAAGGAAAAACCAAAAACCCTTCCTCTCACTGTAGCTAAAGGTGCAATGGGTGTTCAGACCCAGTAATTCAAATAAGGAATTTAAAAAATGTATTTTGAAGTTTGAAATTAATTTGAAGTTGAAATTTTTAATTTGAAAAAAAAATTACATACACCACATGCATCATTCATTACATTTTCACTGAAAATATTATGTCTTTGTGTGTTCACTGCCAAGCAGCTGCTGACTGTCCAAAAACAGTTTATCCTCGCTGTATAGTGGCACCTATACCAGACCACCTAGTAGATCTTTGGCTGAGGGAAATGAACAGGACAGAGGCTGGTTGAGGACAGGTGAGGGTCACTGACCTGCCCCTGGGCCATGCCAACTAATTGTTGCATCTTACGAACCCACAGACTCTTGGCTGGAGTAGTCAGATGTAATTTGGGAGGAAGTGGCTGACCTAGTCAACCAATCGAGAACCTTTGAGTTGTTTATCAACACACTGCCACTAGTTTACACCGGCAGTTCAGGCCTCACAGTCACCCCTACTGTGCTGCAACCTGTGCCTGCTCCACCTGACACCTCTTTATCTGACATATTGGTTAATCAACTGTGTGGATTTTACACAGATTTCTTAATATTAACTTCAGCAACAAAAAAGAACTGCAATTTGGAGTATACAAATCCCCCAAAATGGACACTCTGGAATTGAAGCAAAAATCACTCTAGCATCAATGTGGATTTTACACAGATTTCTTGCTATTAACTTCAGGAACTAAAAAGAACTGCTATTCGGGGTATACAGATCCCCAAAATGGACACCCTGGAATTGGAGGAAAAATCACTCCAGCATCAATGTGGATTTTACACAGATTTCTTGCTATTAACTTCAGCAACAAAAAAAACAGCAATTTGGGGTATACATATCCCCCAAAATGGACACCATGGGGTTGGGTAAAAGTCACTGCAGCAACTACTGTGTACAAGAAGATAGACGCTACAGACAGCACATGCAGTGTGAAGTGACGAGATTGGGTTTTATAGGGCTGTGTGACATCACATAAGCCTGCCGGTCGCTGATTGGCTTTCATGTCTGCAGATGTCATTGAGGGTGTTCCTTTCTCCTTCCCAGAGTTCTCTGCCCCACGTAGCACGTTGTGCATGCGCCCATTTAGCTAATAAAGGGAAATGCACGAATCACCGTAAACTTCGAATTAGTGATAAATCAAAGTTTTCCTAAAAATCGAAACTAATTCCCATTCATTAGAATCTATTCGCCCATCTCTACCCCACACCTGCGCCACATATTAGTAGATCAATCATTGAATAAAATCACTTTGCATTACAATTGCACTACAAGTAGGCAACTTGAACAAAAAGTGCTCATTTTAGGAAAGTGCCATGGCTAAACATGACTGGGCCAGTGATTCTTAAAAGAATTGGGTCATAAGAAATACAGCATGAAATTCAGGGTTTGAAGAGTTATGATGAGGCTCCTTAGGATATAGATATGACTGTTTTTGGCTTTGAGTTCATAAATACTTGATGGAATTCCAAGTTTGGACAATTACAAGGATGTTCCAAAATTTGTTGACATGACATGACTGTCTATAAATAAAAAAAAAATATATAGCATTTTGTTCATAAATACCAGGATTAATAAATGTACCATAGATTATAGTACATGGAAATAGAGTCATAAGGCGTAATATTAGGTGTGAATTATTGTTCATTGAGCAATAAGACATCACCAGAAAATAAGACCTGGTATGTTGTTAAGAGCAATTTATATAAAACACTGTCTTACTATAAGACACTAACATAATTTTGAAAGTTGATTTTAGAAGTTTTACCTCAGTAATGGTGCCTGGATCTATGAGTAAGTGTCCCTGGTTTATCATGATGGATTTATTATATTATTCCTTTACTTTGCCAGGTTCAGTGATCAATATTGTCCAATATTGAATCAGCAACATTAATGGATTGTCATATTGTTTACCAGGTCATGCTTAGTGTAGAACCTGTTGATGGGTGTGTTTATGTATGTATGTCCACTAAAGGAATTTTTACCATCACATTTACAATCACCAAATTTTGTATAGTTGTTGCCTGTGACTCAGGGAACATCTTAGACCGTTTTGAGACAAAATTTTCACCTCGCACTTTCCAAAATCCACTCATTACCCACCATATACAGGAGCCATTGTCTGCTGCCACTGCTGTGGCAGTTGGAAGCTGAGCCATGATTGGCTGCTGTTCTGCCATAGGTCATTAATATGAGCTCTGAGATTTGATTGGTTGCTATAGGCAATGAGTATAAGACACATATGTTTGAGGTAAGCTGGATATGGGTACAGAGATAGGGGCAGATTTATCAGAAGTGTCTGAGGTAAAACTGTTTCAGTTGCCCACGGAAACCAATCAGAGATCGGATGTAATTTTATAAACAGCTGTGCAAAAATGAAACCTGAGCTCTGATTGGTTGCCATGGGCAACCGGAGCAGTTCTGCTCTGACACTTCTAATTAATTTCCCCATAGACAAAGTGACAGTCAGAGACACAGACAGCCACAGTAGTGTCAGAGACACAGAGAATCACTGGAATGAGAGTGCCCAAGACCGACAGTCACTAAAATGAGAGTGCCCAAGACCGACAGTCACTAAAATGAGGGTGCCCAAGACCGGCAGTTGCTGAAATGAGAGTGCTTGAGACCAACAGTCACTGGAATGAGAGTGCCCGAGACAGACAGTGACTGGAATGACTGTGCCTGAGACAGACAGTCACTGGAATGCCCAAGACAGACATTAACTGAAATGAGAGTGCCCGAGACAGACAGTTACTTGAATGAGAGTGCCTGAGACAGACAGTTACTGGAGTGAGAGTGCCCAAGACAAACAGTCACTGAGACACAGTCACAGAAGGGCAGCCATTATGAACCATGGGAGGGACACTTGGTTCTTAGCTTCCGCCCCTCTGTGACGTTAGCTCACCATTGCAAGCATTGCCAGCGCTTCTTGGCTCACACTTCTCATGTCAGAGAGATACAGCTCTCCCAAAAATGCATGAAGTGGTGAGCTGACTTCACAGAAGGGTGGCGGTCAGGAATCAGGCGTCCCTCCTATGGTTACCAGTGGCTGCCCGTACGTTACGTCACATGGAGGTCACATGACGTCACATACCTCATTTAAATGGCTTTTATATTTTTTCCCAATTTTACTGAATTAAAAAAAATTTTGGAGAAAATCTTGTAAATTTTAGAATCATCATCTTTTCATAGGCATAACATTTTTATTTTTATCTGGTTAAGGGCTTATTTTTTGTGAGAAAAGTTGTTCTTTTTAGCTGTGTTATCTTGGAGTGCATAACATTTATTTATCACTTTTAAGAGTATTTCGTTAAGGGTATTAATAAAAAAAATATTTTTTTTTGGAAAGTTTTGTGTTTTATTTTTAAGGCGTTTACCGTGATGGTCCAATAATAATTCTGTTTTATTATACAGATTGTTACGGATGGGGCGATACCAAATATGTGGGGGGTTTTGTGGACATGTGTTTTTTATACTTTATAAAATGGGTCCTTAAAAAGTAAGCTAATATGTAATTAGTTGTTATTTAAAATTTTGTTCCCCTTAGCAGAAAAATGCTGGTGACATACACTCACCGGCCACTTTATTAGGTACACCTGTCCAACTGCTCGTTAACACTTAATTTCTAATCAGCCAATCACATGGCGGCAACTCAGTGCATTTAGGCATGTAGACATGGTCAAGACAATCTCCTGCAGTTCAAACCGAGCATCAGTATGGGGAAGAAAGGTGATTTGAGTACCTTTGAACGTGGCATGGTTGTTGGTGTCAGAAGGGCTGGTCTGAGTATTTCAGAAACTGCTGATCTACTGGGATTTTAACGCACAACCATCTCTAGGGTTTACAGAGAATGGTCCGAAAAAGAAAAAACATGCAGTGAGCAGCAGTTCTGTGGGCGGAAATGCCTTGTTGATGCCAGAGGTCAGAGGAGAATGGGCAGACTGGTTCGAGCTGATAGAAAGGCAACAGTGACTCAAATCGCCACCCGTTACAACCAAGGTAGGCAGAAGAGCATCTCTGAACGCACAGTACGTCGAACTTTGAGGCAGATGGGCTACAGCAGCAGAAGACCACACCGGGTGCCACTCCTTTCAGCTAAGAACAGGAAACTGAGGCTACAATTTGCACAAGCTCATCGAAATTGGACAGTAGAAGATTGGAAAAACTTTGCCTGGTCTGATGAGTCTTGATTTCTGCTGCGACATTCAGATGGTAGGGTCAGAATTTTGCGTCAACAACATGAAAGCATGGATCCATCCTGCCTTGTATCAACGGTTCAGGCTGGTGGTGGTGGTGTCATGGTGTGGGGAATATTTTCTTGGCACTCTTTGGGCCCCTTGGTACCAATTGAGCATCGTTGCAACGCCACAGCCTACCTGAGTATTGTTGCTGACCATGTCCATCCCTTTATGACCACAATGTACCCAACATCTGATGGCTACTTTCAGCAGGATAATGCGCCATGTCATAAAGCTGGAATCATCTCAGACTGGTTTCTTGAACATGACAATGAGTTCACTGTACCAAATGGCCTCCAAAGTCACCAGATCTCAATCCAATAGAGCATCTTTGGGATGTGGTGGAACGAGAGATTCGCATCATGGATGTGCAGCTGACAAATCTGCGGCAACTGTGTGATGCCATCATGTCAATATGGACCAAAATCTCTATGGAATGCTTCCAGAACCTTGTTGAATCTATGCCATGAAGAATTGAGGCAGTTCTAAAGGCAAAAGGGGGTCCAACCCGTTACTAGCATGGTGTACCTAATAAAGTGGCCGGTGAGTGTACAATGTAATGAAGAATTAAAATGCTACTGGCCCTTTAATAAGTCTGTTGATTTCCTCCAATGCGGAGAAGACACAGGGCAGAAAATAGTCGCTGGTCACATGTCCACATTGCAGGTCATGTGATCACCACTATGATTGGCTGCAGTCGGTTGGTTGCAGTGCATCCACTATGGCCAGTGTTTGGGTGATGCCAGTTACACATCATTACTATGGTAACAGAGCAGGCAAACCTGTTAGATCATCACTGGAAGCAGAGCATAATAGGGAGGAGGAGTTACTGAGAACTAAAGGATCTTGTAGTTTCCAGTGACGGCCGTCTTGGTGATAACTTCTTATACTTTAGAGAGGCCATAAAACTTTGTAAATCATAAAATCAAACTAATTAACCCCTTCCCGACACGCGCCGTACTAGTACGGCGCGCCGGGTCCCGGTGCATGGAGAGGGCTCGCGGGCCGAGCCCTCTCCACAGCCGGTAAGTCTTTGCTGCATATTGCAGCAAAGGTTTACCGGTAACACCCGCGATCGGTGCTAGCACCGATCGCGGGTGCTTTCACCGCAATCGCCGCCGGCAATGCTGCCGGAGGCTTCAAAAAGATCTTGGCGCGGATCTTCGCTCCCCGATGACGTCACGGGGAGCGGTGATCCGTTGCCATGACAGCATCGGGCCTCACGAAGGCCCGAAGCTGTCTCGTTTTAACCCATTCATTACAATGTGCTATCAGCACATTGTAATGAATGAGGAGTAAAATCCCCATATACTGCCATATTGCAGTATGGCAGTATATGGTAGGATCGATCAGACAACCTAGGGTTAAAGTACCCTAGGGAGTCTGAAAAATAGTTAAAGTAAAAGTAAAAAAAAGTTTAAAAAAAAAAATTATATTAAAAAAACCTAAAAATTCAAATCACCCCCCTTTCCCTAGAACTGATATTAATATTAATAAACAGTAAAAATCATAAACACATTAGGTATCACCGCGTCCGAAAATGTCCGATCTATCAAAATATAATAACGTTTTTTCACTGCGTTTAACCCCATAACGGAAAATAGCGTCCAAAGTCAAAAATGAAATTTTTTTGCCATTTTGGAAAATATAACAAAATTAATAAAAAGTGATCAAAAGGTCGCACAGTCCTAACAATGATAGCAATGAAAACGCCATCAAAAGTTGCAAAAAATTATACCACCCACAGCTCCGTACACCAAAGTATGAAAAAGTTATTAGCGCCAGAAGATGGCAAAATCAAAAAAAATTTTTTTGTACAGAAGGTTTTAATTTTTTTAAATGTATGAAAACATTATAAAACCTGTACAAATGTGGTATCCCTGTGATCGTAGCAACCCAAAGAATAAAGTAGACCTGTCATTTGGGGCACACAGTGAAAGCTGTAAAATCCAAGCCCACAAGAAAACATTGCAAATGTGTTTTTTCACCATTTTCACTGCATTTGGAATTTTTTTCCCGCTTCCCAGTACGCGCCATGGAATATTAAATACCGTCACTACGAAGTGCAATTTGTTACGCAGAAAATCAGCCATAACACAGCTCTTTATGTGGAAAAATAAAAAAGTTATAAAAGGCCAAGTCGTTAAGGGGTTAAAGGGGTATTCTCATCTGGGCACTCACATTCAGTTTAATTAAACTGCCATTTGTTTATAACATTTCTTCAATTAGATGAGATTAAAAAAATCTGCCCATAAATGTAGTGATATGGTCCCTTAGAAACAAGACTATGTCCTTGGATATGTCCACCTCTGCTGGAGGGATTTCACAAAGAAACAAAAGGTTTTTGTATATGAAATGTCCGGGAGTTACTGCATGTCCCACAGCCGTCCTGCGGTAATAATCGCTGAAGCCAGGCATTCAAGCAGGACTTAATAGCGCATACACTGCCAAAATGTGAGGTGGCCGTATCCAAGGAAGCTTTCTGGTTTCTAAGGGACAACATGGCTACATTTATGAGAAATTATCTTCACACAGGAACATTTGTTTTAATAACATCCAATTGAAGAAATGTTTACATGACAAATAAATCAAATAAAATGTGAATGGCTAGATGGGAATACCCGTTTAAGCTCCATTTTGTGTCTAATAACATTTTTTGTTACAATCATTTATTTATAGCATCATGGGTTTTTATATCAGACGTTCATATTCCTGAGAACCCCCTTAAGTGTTTGTGTGGGAACATGACAATTTAGGGGCTTATATATATTTTTTTTTTGTGATAACAGCATCAAGCAAAATGCACCAAGAACGAATGAAAAAAGTGAAGTTGTTTGCACATCCCAAAAACAGACCTGATCAATTAAGAGCAGACTTACATTGTACAGCCTGCATGCCACATTTGGCCATACAACTGTCTGACAGACCCACGTGAGACCCCAGAGCTTGTGGCTCTCTGGCTCTCTGCATTGGTTAACAGATTTAGTATACGGAGGGTAGGACCTTGGTCTATCATTAATATATTCGCCCCATCTCTAAAATACAAATTCTAATTTATAAAGCAGAGTGTATTTGTGTATATGTATGTCCACTGAGGGAATATGCACTGTCCCGTTTACAATCACCATATATTGCACAGCCACTCTCTGTGACTCAGGGAACTCCATAGACTAGGTTTTGACACAAAATTTTCACCCTGCACTTTCCAAAATCTATGTATTAACTACCATATACAGGAGCCTGTCTGCTGCTGCTGTGGCAGTTAGAAGCTGAGCCGTAATTGGGTGCTGTTTTGCCACAGGTGATTAATATGAGCTCTTATTGGTTATTAAAGGCAATGAGCATAAGGCGCTTATGTATTGGGTAAGATGAGTGGAGGCAGGGTGACAGATTGTGAGAGAGAGAAAGGCAGGGATAGTGACAGAGAGAGAAACATGCAGGAAAAGTGACAGAGAGAGAGAAACTGGCAGGAAGAGTGACAAAGAAAGACAGACAGGCATGGATAGTGACAGAGAGAGACAGGCAGGCATGGAAAGTGACTGAGAGAGAAACAGACAGGGAAAGTGACAGAGAGAGAGACAGACAGGCAGGGAGAGAGATAGACAGGCAGGGAGAGTGACAGAGAGAGAGACAGAAAGGCAGGGAGAGTGACTGCCTGACAGAGAAAGACATACATTCAGGGAGAGTGACTGACTGTGATAGAGAGACAGACAGAGTGAGTGACGGAGAGACAGACAGACAGGCAATGAGAGTGACAGAGAGAAACAGACATGCAGGGAGAGTGACAGAGAGAGTGTTAAGATGTGGGGTCGTCTGGCTGTTAAAAAATAAATATTTACTCAGGCTTCAGGTCCAAAGAAAAGGCTTGCATTTATTTGCACAAAAATAAAATGAATTCAGTGGTCAGGTTGCAGCTACCTTGGAACAAGCAGCTCCCCTGTGGTCAGATCAGAAACTCTGACCTAGAGACAATGCATGTACACACAGGTGTCATTAAAAACCCAACTATTTTCCTTGAGTCTTAAAGGGATACACCCCTGGGTTGCACCTTTAACATCACAAGATACATTTCTTACATAAATAATATATAAAACATCACAATACAGTATAATACACAATATTAAAATAAAATGGAGTTTACAATATAAACAAGTCACCAAAGTAAGAAATACAAACACATATCTCATGGCTTCAGCTCTGCATCACCTAGCAGTAATCATGTGCAGCTATTTAACCCCAGCTCACCCTCTGCTCAGGTTTTGCATACACAGGTAAGATCAGTTAATGCTGAGTGGTGACTGCTGAACTGGTTTGTCTGTTGAAACAATAGTGGACATAGACAAAGGTTTGCTGGCCAGCAGGAGGAGAAAAAGAAGAAAAAGTACAAACACAGAGACAAATAAACAGTTCACTATTTACCACTCAACAGGGAGACAGACAGGGTAGGAGAGAGGCAGGCATGGAGTTTGACTGAGAGAGAGACAGACAGGCAGAATGGGTAATTGAGAGAGAGAGAGAGAGAGACAGACAGGCAGGGTGAATGACTGACTGAGAGAGACAGACAGGAAGAGAGTGACAGAGAGAGAGAGAGAGAGAAAGACAGATGGGCAGGGAGAGTGACAGAGAGAGAGAGAGAGAGAAAGACAGACGGGCAGGGAGAGTGACTGACACACAGAGAGAGAGACAGACTTGCAGGGAGAGTGACAGAGAGACAGACAGGCAGAGAGAGTGACAGAGAGACAGGGGAGGAGATTGACAGAGGAGACAGAGAGGGAAGGAGAGGGAACAGAGAGAGAGGCAGGCAGATAGGGAGAGTGACAGAGACAGACAGGCATGTAGAGTGACTGAGAGAGAGAGACATACAGGCATGGAGAGTGACAGAGAGACAGACATACCGGGCGAGTAACTGAGAAAGAGAGACAGACAGGCAGAGAAAGATAGATGCATAGATACAATTGGTTAACAAAAAATATTATATATCTGTTTTGCTATAGCTAAGAGCAGTGGTTTACTATCCCGGGCAATGCTGGGATCTACATCTAGTATTGAATATCTACCAGCAATATTGATCTCCAGTTGTTATAACTAGCAAACGATTGCTGCCAAAGTCAATATTGTTGGCCTCTGGCAATGTATAACCAAATGCAACATTTTACAGTGTTACAATTTATTACCAGGGCCCTATTTGCCTGATAGCACTGCTATGGTTAATGGCACAAAAAGTTAAATTAAAAATAGAATGCCTGAAGAGGTTAAATGTATGGAGCGAATTTGTATTATACCTGAAGCAAATCTGCTTCCTGTTGTCAGTCCATAATACGAATTTATCAAACACCTATGAATGTGAATGCTGTCTAGTTACCATGGAACATGTCTGATATAAAACGTATACGTAAGACATCCAAAGACTTTAGGAATTTTATAACAAAATGTCCATGTGAAGAGGCGAGTGTCTGATATGGCCTCATTAGGGTCCATTCAGAAGTAAAATAACTGTGGAAGATGTAACTTTATAGGATATTTACCACGCGACAGTGCATTTATGCTTTTGTCTGACTTTTGTCGCTGAATGTAAGGATATCAGCCGGAGAATGCTAATTGGTGCCTGCCGTGCCGTTTGTCAGATGCTTGCGCTATTCTGTCATTTTATTCTCCCAATCAATACATGGTCGTCTCAGCAATAAGACATTGCTGTCTTTAGTTAACGGATGAAAAATAGCATCTGGGCTGACGTTGCCTTCATAAGAGGCACGAGCTGTCATCTCAAGATACAAGCGCCTCTTATTTATATATTAAAGGTGAAGGGGGGACAAATTACATTTAAAATCTGAGCAGCCAGTCGATAAAATCTTTTTTATTCATTGTTTGCTTACTTTGTACTTGTACATTTTATAAGGGCATCCTGACCGCTGCCTATTCATAACTTGTTGTTTCAAACTGTTATTAAAGGGGTGGTCGGATACTCAATAAATCGTAAAGGCATTTTCTGGGGTTTCCAAGAATAGTTAATTATTAAATGATAGGTAATAAATAATAAATGTTTCCATTGGCTGTCTATTCTGTTTGCGTATGTATATATTCTTGCTTACATTAACAAAACCGGACAACTAAGAGTTTGTAAAATACATTTAGGGTGGGAATACATGGTGCAGTCGTGGAGCAGCCAGCATCCAATCATTGCATTTTGCTGATAATTCATTACAAAATTAATATTATTGTTAGAGAGGCACAAGCTGTCAGACAGGTTAAGTAAGGGTGAACTCCCCCTGCAAAGTCCCTGCAGGCTACAGCGCTGCCTAGAGCTGATACACCGCCTGATAAGGGTAAGCCCACTATCAGAAACCTGCCAACAGACTTCATCTGGCATCTGCTGGATTATGGAGGTACGGATAAGATAAAATCAGAAACAGACCAGTGTATGCACAAGGACACAGAGGGACAAACAACAGATACAGACAAACAAATGGAGTTGGACAAAACCAGGTCAAACCTGTATGGCACCCAAGCACAGAATCAAATTACTAGAGAGAGGTTGAATAAATGTAGCAGAGGTCCGCTGACATTGGAAACATCAATAACTAAAGACTACCTGAGCTGCAAACCCTGGACTTGCTCAGAGTTTTTCATGTGCATGAACCCATAGAAATGTTTGAAGATGTTTGCTATCTGCTGAAACAACAGCTAGTGCACATCCCCAAACAACGTTAGTGTACATGAGGCCTGAATGAAAAGAAACTACAGCTAAAAGTCATGGCATTAAAAAAGCAGTTTGGGATTATCAAAAGTCTCTAAAACTATGACAGCCTTATTGTCCATCACATTTATAAAGCTCCCATTCATTGACCCTGCCATGAAAGGGACAAGACTGTCTACTCTAACTACATTTGTCAGCTTAATCTAATGGATCACACACATCCCTATGTATTTATATGGGCTCACACACAGGATATGGCCTCCAGTCTTTTCTCCCATGTGTAAGGGAACCTCATATACCTGTGACATATGGGCAAACAATGGACCACGTTATGTTATTTGTGGCCTGTGATATGCACACTTTCAAGTGCATGAGGCCTTAAACAAATTAAAAATCTGCTCCACTTTGTTCCAGGATGGTCTCCCAGCCAGCTATGTGTTTTGACCCCGATGCTAAATTACACACATTGCAACCTGCTTTAGATAGTGTGTCCCTTTAAATGTAGTGAATAATTTCCCTATTATATCTAGATGCTGCCTTCCCTCAATACATAAAGCGCCGTCTGGTAACAAAGCAGGAGACCGATATTGCTGACGGAACATAACGGGCAGCATATGAAGTTAATTAGCAGAGAACAGATTGCTTGGGGTCCATTAACGAAGGTGATTTGGGAAAATGCCAAATTGTGCTAAATAGTGTATGGAGAATTTGGGGCTAGAGAAGTTATAAAGGGATAGTAACCACTGAGTTGAATAAGGTATAGTGATGAATCTATAGTTCCATTTTAATCTAAAGAGTGTCTCACATTGTGAGTTGAATTTGTTCTATTGCTCCCTGTGATCAGCCATATTAGAACAGGAAAAGCTTGATTGTAGACCCTTTCAAGCTGATTATTGACTTAAAACAGGAAGAGTGCATGTTTTATAATATATGGCGCTCTGTTGTCAGCTATTTTAAGCATTCTGCATGTGAGGTTCCTCTGTAACAATAGAAAAAACTGTAAGGCAGTTGGCTCATGCAGGGGACAGTGGAATCATCAGCTGTGGGCAGGAGCTCATTGAAGTAAAGTCAATGGAGAAAACAAGGTTTAATCATAAGAAAAGATAAGGTTTCTCTACTGCAAGACCTGTGAATTTGTGGAATAGCCTACGTCCGGCTTTGGTCACAGTAGGGATAGCAGAGAGCTTCACGAAGGATCTATTTTTGCGTATTTAAACAAGAAAAACATGGATAACAGACCCAGAATAACTTAACATTAGGCAATGGACTACAGTACCGTATTGCGGTGACTAGGTAATCCGTAACAATGGATACATGTTCCAGTAATTACAGACTCCCTTCCTTGGTTGAGCTTCATGGTCATGTTTCTTTTTTCAACAGTATAAACTACTATGTAAGGCTAAATTCACACTGCCGTGAGCCCGCCGCACTGTAGTACGGCGGGCACACGGCAGCGTGGGGAGAGGAGGAGGAGGTGAGCGCAGCTAATGGCGCCATAGAAACTAATGGCGCACGGCGCCGTAATACGGGGAAAGATAGGACATGTCCTATCTTTCCCCGGGCTACGGAGCGGTACGGGGCCGCACGTGTGCTGCACCGTACCGCTCCCGTACAGGGCCGTGAGCCCATAGAAGTGTATGGGGGACGTATATCAGCCGCATATACGTCGGCCGTATATACGTCCCCCATACTGTAGTGTGAATGTAGCCTAAGATGTACTAAAATTATTCATTATAGGACTCTATAACCAGTATAATGTTATTTATGGGGGGGGGGGGAGCATTGCTCTGCATATGTAAAAGGGTGACCTGTTTGTATTCCTTTTATTTTGGAGGTTAGAGTACATCATTTATTAAGGGCCATTATTTATTTGAATTTTTATACTATTCACTTTTTAGGATCTTAGTGTGAGGTACATGAGATGCACAGTGCAGGAAAGTAAACTATAATGTGTGTTGGGATGAAGGGAGCACAAAATATGCCTAGGTGGAATCCTGAAATTCTTGATGGCAGCCCTGCTTGAAATTATTCTGATTTCATTTATTATATGAAATATAAAAAGTTACAATTTTATCATGGACTGTCAGTACTTTTAAGATATAGTTACAAGTCATCCACCTGTCGTTATAAATAAGTTACCATGTCTGCAGGAAGTCACCCTAGCTTTTTGAGAGTGAAAGAATATTAAGGGTTAAGAAGCCGTAATCACATGCATCTCAAAACACTGCAATAAAGGTTTACAATATGTTAGTCACTGTAATCCCCAGTTGTTTTTTGGTTCATTTTATTGGCGTTTGCCGCTGCTTTAATAACCAATTAGACGGATCGCTGCAGTTATATATGTACATGTGTTTTCTTAGTTGGGTGCAAGGAGGGTCATCAGCTTGAAGTTTACTCCTTAACAAACATGTTTTAATTATCTCTCCTTTTCTTGTAATCAGAGAAGGCATAATAGGATATCAGCGTCTCATGATGTGACAGATCTAACAGTCGGCAATTACCTAGGATGCCACCCTCACAACCTGACCCGGAGAATGCCACCCTGACTCACAATAGTAATCAACATTATGTGCGTCTATAAGATGGGGAACCTGTACTGGGGGTCCTATACTATATCATTATTTGGTCCTGTAATAAGTGGCTAAACTAGGAAGGCAGGGTTCCCTTGCTGCATAAAAGTATACATATTACACTTATATATACACAAATATTTATATACCTATACACATAAACATACAGTTCTTTACTAATATACACACATTCATACACATATTTACACACATATAGAGCATATACACATCACATATACACACATACAGTGCCTTCTGATCCCTAAAGGGGTCCTGTGCTATCTCACTAAAGGGGTTCTGTGCTACTGTCTCTATTCTGCACTGATTCTGCATTCTATCTCCCTCTGGTGGCGAATATGTGGATTGCTCGCTAAACTCCCTATGGTGGCTGGTGTTTAGCATTGAAGGCAATTCCCAGAACTTCCTCTCGTGGTCAAGTGATCTGCTCCGTGGGATGGGTTATGAATCAGCTCCCTGATGGCAAAGCGGAATTTCAGAACTTTCATCCAACCTGCAAGGTTAATGGCTGCTGGGAGAGCTACATTACTATGGGGGGATACTGTGCTAAATTATTATGGGAGAATGTTGGGCTACATTACCAAGGGAGGTTGCTATTCTAACTAAATTAATGAGGAGTTGCTAAATTTGGATTTATGATGGGGAAACTATACTTTAAAATTTTCTATAATATTTTGAGGGGTGCACATGTGGAGAGCACATTGGGGCAGATTTATCAAGCAGTCTGAAAGTCAGAATTTTTCCAATTGCCCATGGCAACCAATCACAGCTCCCCTTTAAAATATTCATGAGCACTGTTAAAATGAAAGCTGAGCTGTGATTGGTTGCCATGGGCAACTGGAAATATTCTGACTTTCAGACTGCTTGATAAATCTGCCCCATTGTTTTGAGGGATAAATATTATTTAGGAGCATTGTGGGGCATAGCTGTTATCAAGATGTCAAGGGTGGCAAATTGTCACAGCCAGAAGTCACAATTACATTCTGTGCCTGATGTAGAAAGATGCCTATTTCTTTCTTATGATTTACTAGTTATAGATCCCAGCACTGCCCAGGCAAGGAAATAACTGTTCTTAGCTATGACTATGACTGTCTCTGAATCTAAACTTCTTTGACCGTCTCTTTTAGTGACTGTCACTGACCGTCTCTTTTAGTGACTGTCACTGACCGTCTCTTTTAGTGACTGTCACTGACTGTCTCTTTTAGTGACTGTCACTGACTGTCTCTTTTAGTGACTGTCACTGACTGTCTCTTTCAGTAGATGTCACTGCCTGTCTCTTTCAGTGACTGTCACTGACTGTCTCTTTCTTTGACTGTCTCTGACCATCTCTGTCTCTGACCTTCTCTGTCATTGACCGTCTCTGATCGTCTCTTTCAGTAACAGTCACTGACCATCTCTTTCATTGACTGTCACTGACCGTCTCTTTCAGTGACTGTCACTGACCGTCTCTGTCTCTGAACTTCTATGTCTTTGACCGTCTCTGAGTGGCTGTCTTTCGTGGGATGACGAGAAGATTATATTTTGTGTATTAGAGTCTTGCACTTTCTAGTATTTGGAAGGGTTCAACCACTGGACCTTATCCTGCTGTTAAAACATAGGTGTCCTGTTATCAACTATGGCTATCAATGTCCCGTTATAAGATGAAATTGTAATTGTAATGGGGACTGTATCTTGTGGCAATGTCAAGTTTTACAATATATATTCATGCACAATGTTAATATTCTCAAAATATATCCTTTTTAAGATGTAATTTAAGGTATTGACTGCAAATAATCAAATTCACGTGGAGTCTGGAGACCCAGACAGCGGTCAGTCACGTAGTGAATAATCTCATCCAAAGAGGTCGGTAATCATATAATGCATTGTCATATTCGGAGGGTATATTTTTAACTTGTCGATAATACTAAGATATTGGGGCAGATTTATCAAGTTGTCTGAAAGTCAGAATACAGGCAGTCCCCGGGTTACGTACAAGATAGGGTCCGGAGTTTTGTTCTTAAGTTGAATTTGTATGTAAGTCGAAACTGTATATTTTATAATTGTAGATCCAGTCAAAAAAATTTTTGGCCCCAGTGACAATTGGAGTTTAAACATTTTTTGCTGTAATGGGACCAAGGATTATCATTAAAGCTTCATTACAGACATCTTACAGCTGATCATTGCAGTCTGGGACTATAGTAAAGCATCCAGAAAGCTTCACCAGAGGTCAGCGGGCACCGTCTGTAACTATGGGTTGTCTGTAAGTCGGGTGTCCTTAAGTAGGGGACCGCCTGTATTTCTATTTCCGCATGGCAACCAATCACAGCTCAGCTTTAAACTATTGAGCACTGGTAAAATGAAAGCTGAGTTGTGATTGGCTGTCATGGGCAACTAGAAGTATTTTGATTTTCAGACTGCTTGATAAATCTGCCCCAGGGTGTTACTCTCTTACAATCAGATCTGTGTTAAGTTGGCTTTTCCTCTGATGAATTGCACAATTATAGGCATGGAGCCGCCGATCCTTAACTCGCATCTTCTTACATAGCATGCGCATGCATGTGCATCCAAACACCTCAGCCGGGTTGCATTCGCTGCCGATGAGATCTTATGTCACCAGACACCTGGTAGGTATTGAATTGAAATGGCTCTAATATCTATTGAAAGCAATGTATCCAGATGAAGAGCCGTTTCAGGGTGTCACTCTCTCGACGGAATCATATAATCAAGCTAGACGCGTTTCTGAGCCTTTTCTCGGCTGAAATCCTTGGGATCAACAATTTTTGCATGGAAACACATATGCAATCTGCACAAGCCCCTCCCCAGACACAACATGCTTTTTAAACCGGCCTCATCCTATTAGAAAAACATGATAAATATTGTAGCTGCGTTCATATGTTGCTCCCAATGTCAAGTGAATAGGTCTTAATGCATTTGTGATCTGGAAAAGCTCCTCCCTGCTGTGCTTGACTTTTCAAGACACAATTCAAATGTAGCTACTGAACATAACCTGTTGAAGAAGGTGACGTGTGCAGTGGGGAGGGGGGCGAGCCAGGGAGTGTTAGAATGAAGGAGGAGGGCGGGAGCATACTCCTCTTCAGACCCGCCCAGGGTGGCAACTTGACTAGCCACACAGCACATGTCATTGAAAGGTAATATATAAGTTTTTTTTCTCTGTAAAACTTATTTTTCATACAAAAAATGTTTAGTATGTGCAATGCTCTATGGGGACGGGGGGTGCTAAAAAGGGGTCTCTTGGTGACAGCTTCCCTTTAAAGTCAGCGTATGATGCCACTAACCGGCACCCACTGGTTTTATCATAAGGTTCGGTTGGCAGCAGCACAGCACTGTGCTGGTGAGGTAATTCTACGCCATGTCTGGCCTGCAATAGAGTTGAGTCATAGCCTGCATCTGAGGCCCCTTTCACACTTGCGAATGGGATGCGCTGAACTAGCATCACACTTGCAGCATGTGCTGCCTGGGTCTCCCAGCCCGAATGCTGCAAACCGGAACTGAACTGACTTGCTTAGTAGCATTCGGCTACTAGATCCAGGCAGGCGAGTTCAGCGCATCATACTTGCAAGTGTGAAAGGGGGCTTACTTGTGCATTCTTGCCCCACTTAGTGTGAACCCTGTTTCAGGATTTGTACACCTGATTTGAGTACAAGTCCTGATAATTGTGGTACCATAAGTAAACAAATAAAACCCAATAATGATAGCAGCTCTAGATGAGAGAACAGTATATTACCGTTTGCTATTCTATAAGGAAAGAAGTAAAACTGCTGCATCCCTTCTAAACTTGCTGTTCACTTGATGATATCAGAACTAAATTGTTGACAAATTACTCTGAAGAATAACAGTGTGTGCGTGGTATGGAAGCTTCCGCTTGATTACTTCTGCCTTTCATTCGGCCAATTGAATTTAGGGGCCAAACAGCTTCATTAAATATTTATGTCCACGGTCTGTCAGAAAAGCTTTTATTTCATGTTCCTCTTCCAGTCGATAATTCAAAAGACTGTGTGAATCAATTAAGTTATTTCAAGCATTCCATCAATGTTTATTCCTCTCACAATTTTTTTTTATTTGACAATTTTTTTGCATTTTTATCATTTTTTTCATTTGGGTAAAAGAGCTAAAAAATAGTTTAAAGACTTTTTTTTAAAGTCAGAATGAAAGGGAGGCTATCTTTATGTAAACTGGCGATCACTATGTGTCCCCCTGACAATTGTCTCCTCATCTCTGAAGTGTAAATATGATGGATTGACAACGCAGCGGCGGCAGTATTAAACTGCCGCCATACACCACCAATCATCTCAATGGAACTTGTGTCAATACAAACACTGCGAGACTGAATGCTAATGAAGACAGCAAAAACCCTAACATACAACACAGACGCAGATGGCAGAAATGTATCAAAGACATTTTAAAGAAAAAAGTACTTGATTTATGCATTAAACATAAAAAAAATAACTTCACGCAATAAAAATTCTGAAGTTGTTTTCTTCAAACTAGGCAGATCTACAGACCTGTTAGTTACCACTGCCTAACTTTGCCTTCACCATGTGAGAGTCCCCAATTTATTATTTGTATCACAGACCAGGTCACAAAACATTTCCTTTACCAAAAACACAAAACCCACAAGCCTTTTTCACTGTTCCGCTAGAGATATTTTATGGTGGACGACAGGGAATAGCTATCCAACTTTCTCTGACAGCCATATTAGCTTGATAGATAGATGATAAACATGCAGGCTAATATTATAGCTATTGTAGCTTGTTTCTACCAATAAAGTAATGTTTTACGCTTTCTAAGAAATGTATACTGAACAAATATTATTTACATATAATAGCAGGTCGGCTTATTATTTTACGGTTAGGACAACCATTTTAATGGTCCAACTAGTTACAATAGAATGTAACTACCACTAAATGTTCAGTGATTTGATAATGTAACAAAAGAGGAAGACATAGTCAAGTCAATTCTGCTTCACCATTTGTCAGTGCAATTTCAGTTCAAAAATTTAGGACCTCGCCTATCCAAAGCTATACCTACAAAACATGTCATTACTGAGTCATTATTATTGCTCAGTTTCCTTTTTCATCAACATAGAGTTTTTTCTGCTGAAATGTTCTTCTTTCTTGATATTAACAAAATGGTGCAACAACAAGTTGGAGATTAATGTAACATTGGGGCACATGTAAAATAATAAAAAATAATTCCTTTATCTATATAACACTCACATAGCTGCACAAAGCTTGCCAGATCAGTCCGTGTCCGCATGGGGCTCACAATCTAATCAACCTGCCAGTATGCTTTGGAGTGTGGGACGAAAACCCACACAAACAAGGAGAAAATACAAACTCTTTGCAGATGTTTGCCCGGATGGGACTTGAACTCAGGATCCAAGAGATGCAAGGCTGTAGTGCTAACAAATGAGCCACCTTACTGTCTCTTATGTATCATGATGGTATATGTGGTGTTTGGTCCTAAGTTAGTTTGCAACTTTTTAAAACAAAATTTGCAAAAAGTCTTCAAAAGCTGTAAGCTACTTTCTAAACTGCACAGAACACTCTAGAAATGTAGACAAAGGCAAACTTTGAAAGGAGACTGTTTTAGGCCATAAAAAAGAGCAGAAGCACCATGAAAAGTCTCAAAAATTGAAGAAAAAGGCAAGCCCAAAGTTTTATACATGTACCCCATTGTGTCCAAATCCAAACCTCCTAATAGCTGAATGGGATGGCAGCAGGAACCATCTCTGAGGAGGTGGGCTGTGTGTATGATTATTTTATTTAATGTGCAACTAGACAAGACCCTTAGGCCCCTTTCACACTTGCGTTTTTCACGCGCGTTTTCTGCGCTTGCTTTTGACGCGCAGAACTTGCATTGCACTCTGACCCATTGTATTTAATGGGTCTTTTCAGACTTGCATTTTTTTCACGCACACACGCGCGTTTTTTTTAACGCACGTTTAAATCTCGACATGCTCTACTTTTGCAAGTTACGCGCGTGAAAAATGCACCATACAAGTCTATGGAGATGCATCAAAAACGCATCGCACTCTGAGAAACTTGCAAGTGCAATGCAAGTGCAATGCGTTTTTCACGCATCAATTGCCATAGAAAAGATAGAGCTCAGTCCTGAGTCCAAAACGCATTGAAATTGCATTGAAATTGCATCAAAAACGCGCGTGAAAAACTGAGACACTGAACAAACTCTGACTGAAAACTGATTGCACTCTGATGCAAAATGTGCGTTTTTCACTGACCAAAAACTGATCGCACCCTGATCAAACTCTGATGTGATCTGCAACGCAAGTGTGGAAGGGGCCTTAGTCCTCCCTTCTGTGTGTACTAAATCCTATGACCATGGCAACAACGATTAAAAAAATTCACAACATGAAAAGATAATAACACTGGCGACACAATAATAAATCGAACAAAAAAGCATTAAAAAAACAAGACCATTATCTAAAAAAATGTTATACACTTTATGTTGATTTTCCACCTGGTTTAACTGTAAGGACATTTATTATGCTTTTCTCTTTGGTCTTGGGACTCTTTCGGCTTTAGAAAAAGTGAAATTATCTAAACAGAAATTAGATATTATTGCTGAATATGCAGGAATTACATTGGTGCATATTCAGCAGATTCTAGAATAATAGTTGTTTCCTGTGTTTTATCTAAAAGTCACTTATGGGAATAACCATAGTTTGCGTGTTCAGCTCCTAGAAAAATAGAAATATGAATGGAAAATGCATAATTTTTAATATATAACTTTAATGCATACACTTTTCTGCATTATTTTATATATGTACAATACCTTAGCTACTTCCTTGTGAAAACTTTTTTGCAAGGAATAAAAAACTGGCATGTTTTATTATGTCATACTCTTAATGGGGGACAATTATCTCTTTTTTTTATGGTGTATTGATATAGACCCTGCTCTATGTATGTGCCTAATTTAACATAGTCTTTTTATGTTTTGTGTCTCCACGTTCTATGTTCTTATGTTTGCCTTTTTATATTTCTTCTAATTGTTAGTCATAAATATGTGTGGTTTATTTTATTACATATATAGTAAATGTGAAGATCAGATCTAAATAGATCATTCTTGAAATTAAAGGGTTTACCTCTGTTGATTTATAGGCACTCTGTCAATATTGCTATATTTATAGATATACAGTGAGATCATTTAAGGATGCTTCAGGGTGGAGTGACTGAGCAGTTTTTTTTTGTGCAAAAAAAAAAATTGCAATAGTAATTCCACCATTTGCAGGCCGTGGCACACCCACAAACAAGGATGCATTTGTTGCCCTGGGAACATTTGCAAGAATGATGTTAAAACACCTTTTCGATTAAATTTGGCAAACAGAAAATCGCAATTGACACAAATTTTTGCTTACAAAATATACAACCTATTACAGATTTATAATGATAAATATTCCCCAATAAGTCTTTGTGGCATATTCTAAATTTTTAGATATGACCACAACACAATTAATTTAGTTTTATATTATACATGAGGTGGTGGCATCTAAGAGAACAGAACAATTGTAGTAAATAGCCGGACTAGGTTGATATTTATTTAATAGAACAAGGTAACTAATGTAAAAAATCCGCCAGCCCACCAAACCTCGGCACCTCTACCCGATACTACGGCTCCTAAGACTTCTCTGGTGCATGGAGAAAAATCCAACCACGGCCATTGGGTAACTTAGTAGAAATGTAATGAGCACCCAGCACTAATGAAAGAGTCCAACGGAGAATCTTGTGAAGCATACTTTGTTTATTTAAATAAAATGCATAATCCAACACGAGAGATAACATGGTTAGCGCGTTTTGACGCTGAGCGTCTTATAAGGTTATGAGTAAGACAGGCTAACCCTGTTATCTCTCGTGTTGGATTATGCATTTTACTTAAATAAACAAGGTTGATATTTAAGTCTTTGTGTTTTAGCTAAAAACTGATTACACATTATTTATACAGATATTGCAACTATTGAATAGAATACATCTGCATGGGGACTGCAGGTAGTTCTGCTAGTTTGGATTTTAATTTTTCGTCATTCACTCTTCCTTTATTATCACTGCTCACATGAAGAGTTTGGGGCTTGTTTATTTCTGATCTATTAATGTACTTACTGAGAATATTTTGCATCATATTTGCATATCATTTGCATATTAATCTCTCTTTGTACTTCAATATCAAGGTCATGTTTTAATGTACAAAACACAAAAGAAAGATCAAAGGAAGTAAACGATAATCCTAAGAGATTCCAGTAGAAACTAAAAGTTCACCACTGGCTTCATAATGGGCTTAAACAAATTCCTACTGTAGATCTGATTCCCAAGAAAAAACGATTGAGGCAGCACATCCGTTTGGAAAAAAGAGATGTTTATTCACCCAAGAAGGAGAAGTAGTAATCATGCAGAGGAGTAATAGTCATGTGAAAGACTAGTAGGCATGTAGAGGAGAAGGAGTCATGTGGCAAAGGAGTAGTAGTTGGGTGGAAGAGGAGTAGTCGGGTGGAGGAGGAGTAGTCGGGTGGAGGAGGAGTAGTCATGCAGAGGAGTAGTAGTCATGTGGGGGAGTAGTAGTCATGTGGAGGAGGAGGAGTGGTAATCATTTGTTGAAGTAGTAATTGTGTGAAGGAGGAGAAGTAGTCATGCGAAGGAGTAGAAGTCGTGCAGAAGAGTAGTAGTCATGCGGAAGAGTAGTAGTCGTGCGGAAAAGGAGTTTGGAGTGTGGAGGAGTTTGGAATGTGCACTAGTTTGTGTATCATCCTACCCATTTTCCATTTTCCTTTTTTAGGTCAGGGTAAATCTTTGCCCGTAAAACCTACATAGCATTGGAGGCATCAGTATTTCCTCTGATACCGAGTCTGCTAGTGGGGATGAATATTCATTTTATTTTTCGTCATCCCAAAATGATCCCGAGGAACCTCTGAGAAGGTGCCTTTGGACTAGTGCTGCAGAAGTGCCAGGGGCTTCTACTGAAGTGCCCCGCATTGCTAACCCTCAGTAACTATGCCTTTAAGGTCCCTGATTTTATGGCCAGCCCTGAGATACACAGACACACAGCAGGGTTCAGACCAGTGGACCTTCTAAATTAGTCTGATTCTATCCCAGACCAATCTCTATTTTGGACAATATATTGCCCAAAACTACACTTTTTACGCACAATTCAACAGGGAGACCCCTTTCACTGCAGCAGAGATTGAGAAATATTGGAGCATAATACTTTTAATGGGACTGGTAAAAAGAATCCCTAAATCAGGGACTATTGGAGCACAAACCATTGGAGCACAGACATATTGTACCATACCCTGATGTCCTGTGCTGATGAGCAGGATCGCTTTGAAGCCATCCTTAAGTTTTTGCATTATGCTGACAATGCACAGTGCCCACTAAGAGATGACCCCAGTTGTGATCACTTACATAAGGTCAGGCCAATGTTAGAGTATCTGAGTGCCAAATTTATGGAAGTATATACCCCCCAGAAGCACTTATCTATTGACCAGTTCCTGGTACATTTCAAAGGGAGACTTCATTTCCACAAGGTATTGCATGGAGATGTATAAGCTCTGTGAGAGTACATCAGGATACACATATAATTTCAGAGTGTATGAAGGAAAGGACTCAAGAATAGCGCCCCCTGTATGTTCCCGCCTTTCTGAGAATTGCTGAAAAAGTAGTGTGGGATTTGGTGCACCCACTACTGGACAAAACCAAACCCATGAAAACAGAGCTCCAAAAGCTACATTTTGCTTGTTCTCTTCTGAGCCCTGCTGTGTGCCCAACTTGTGGATTATTGCCACATATGGGGCATTGCCGTACTCGGGAAAACCTGCAGCATGATATTTGAGGTGTTTGTTTAAAGTGGCAAGAGTTTGGCACAATATTTTTGGCACTAAAATGGCATATTAAAAAAAGCAATATTTACTCTGCACTATTTACTTTGTATTAGATTTTGGACAGCATGTTGGGAGTTAAAAAGCTCACTTCAGCCCTAGATAAATTAAATGAGGGGTGTAGCTTTAAAAATGGTGCCACTTTTCGGGGGTTTCTATTGTACTGGTACCTCAGGGGTCTGCAATCATGACATGGCACTCCAAATACAAACTTGTGAAAGCGGAGCTCCAAAAGCTAAATTTTGTTCCTTCTCTTCTCAGCCCTGCTGTGTGCCCGGCTTGTTGCTTATTTTCACATATGGAGTATTGCTGTACTTGGAACAACACACGTATTAAATTTTGGCAAGCATGTTGGGGGTTAAAATACTCACCACTTGACTAGATAAATTCTTGGAGGGGTCTAGTTTCCAAAATGGTGTCACTTCTATAGTACTGTACCTTAGGGTCTCTTCACGTACGCTATGGCACCACAAAACATTTGTAGCCAAAACCCCAATAGCACTAACTCTGTGCTGGACAGCAGTTCACATTCACATATCAACAGAAACAGGCCAAAAATTTTTGGATGTATATTTACCTCTAATACTTCCTGATTGTGTTAGGGCTAAATGAGAATATTCTTATAAAAAAATTTGAAATTTAAAAATTTCCAATCCATTTTTGTTTGAATCCTGAGAAAGATTAACAGACTTCCCAAATGTTGATTTGAATGGTTTGAGAAGTTAGTTTTATAAAATGTTTTTACTTGTAGGGGTTTATAGTACATAAGCCTTTATATAGGGCACTTCCAACTAAATTGGTAACCAAAAATGTAGCTTTCTTTAAAACTAAAAACCTAAAACTATAAACCTTCTAACATCCGTAAAATAAAAGGAAACATAAAACAAATTATGGAAATTCAAAGAAGACAAATGGCAAAAGATTTCTACAAAAATATTGTGGTGTGACTTTTTATCTACAAAATAGAAAATTTTAAACTTTGAAAATTGTAATTTTGTTTTTTAAAAAATCAAAAATTGTTGAATTTTTGTTCAGCAAAATTATACTTCTAACATAAATTACAATGTCTCACTAGAAAGCAATCCCAAATTACAGGGATATGTTAACATTTTGGAAAGTTATTACCACAGGAAGAAACACTGCTCAGATTTTTTTTTAAAAAGGACAGAGCCTTAACGTACAAACTGGTTGCATCCTGAAGGGGTTAACAAAGTTTAGAGTTAACAAGTTAGAACCTATCCACAGGATATGTGGATGCCATGCACATGTCCGTTTTGCTTCATGGTAAAGACTACATCGTCTTGGTCACTCTCCACATCCCTACAAACTGCTTTAATATTTTCAGTTTCTTATATGGAAGTTTGCGTTCCAACAGTTCAATGTCCAGGGCAAAGAAAAAATCCAAATGCTCAAATAAATCTTGCTTGAATTTTGTTTTTATTGCTGCTTTGTACACAAATATACTTGATGTTTAATAGATGTAAATGCCGCTACATAAAAGGAGAGGAGAAGTAAAGTAGTGTCAGATGGGTCTGTATGGCGCTTGGGCTAGACACGTCTGTGCCCATTAATAGCACCCCTTGCCTTTTGCAAGTCGAAACGTCATGTATATATGTGTGCAAAGCTGTAATAAAAACAACTTCACATTCAAGCAAGATTTATTGGAGTGCTTGGATTGATTCTTTGCATACTAAGCAGTCGGATCCCTTACAAGATATCCCAAACCCCATAGGCATGCAATGTAAGAACAACTATTGGTCAGTGTCAGGGGGCAATGTTCACTGCTGCCCATTATCTATGACTGTTAGCATATTAATAAATGCCATTAGCAAATCTGAACTGTCCTAATATACATTTTAAAGAGGACCTGTCACCCATAGAAACAAAAAAATCACTAGGAGCTGCTTAAGAGTAAGCAGCTCTTAACGCTATCTCTGATGTAGCAGTGTCACACTGCCCTCCATTAACGCTAACTGCTGCAAAGTACAATAGAAATTCTGGACCACACAGAAAGCAGTCCAGCATATTCATGAAGGGGCGGGGCTAGGGGCAGTGACTGACGCATGAAGCTGCCTATGGAGTCGGAGGGGCGGTCAGAAAGGAATTTGCAGCAGTGTTTGCTAGCGTTATTGGAGAGTTCCGATAAAGCTAGCAGTGTAACATAGTGAGATATCACTAGGAGTTGCTTCATAAAATGTCTCCCCTTCACAGATGAAGAAGAGCCCTCAAACCAATTTATATTTGGAAAGTTAAAGTCTCCCATTATCACTACTGTCCCCTCCTGTGCAGCCAACTCCATATGTTTATACAGGTAACCCTCTATTTCCTTAGAGATGTTAGGGGGTCTATAAATTAAACCAAAAATAAATTTCTCAAAGTTCTCCTGGCTTTGAATCTTAAGCAGCCTCCTCACACTCTTCTGAGACCTCATTCTCATTCACAATCGCTTTTAAGTCTCTTCTGACATACAGACATACTGTCCTATTTGCCCTGTCTTTCTGAAAGATTGTAAAACCTTAAATATTAATGCCCCAATCATGTGATGCATCTAGCCATATCTTCACTATATCAACTACATCTAACTGTTCCTTACTAGGGCTTCAAGCTCACCCATTTTGCCTGTGTTAATTCTCCCTATCCACTGCCTTACTCCCCTATTCACCCCCCACCAACATCCAAAACATACATATAGGCTTATAAGATTCTGAGCCTCATGGGAACAGGGACCGATTTGGCAAGTTCTGTGCAGCGCTGTGTGATCTGTGTGCACTATATAAATAAAGAATTATTATAACCTGCCCCCTCTCTGACCTGTCTCCACCTTTAGCTTCTTTCTTTTCCTCCTCCCCAGATCCTAGTTTAAATACTCCTGCTAGAATCTTTCCCCCAGCACAGCTGCCCCCCTTCCATTTAGGTGCAAGTTATCTGCAGAAAACAGCTTGCACCCCAATGAAAAGTCAGCCCAGTCCTCTAGGAACCCAAATCCCTCTGCTCTGAGCCATGGATCTGAGCCATGCATTTAATTCCCTGAGCTCCCTCCGGCTATCTTCTTCTCTGTGTAGCGCATGGCACAGACTGTGTAGCACATGAAACTATATAATTGCAAAAGCATGGTTCTAGGTAACAAAGAGCCTCCTGCTTGGCCCTTGGAGATGGCACCATGTGCTGGTTAGATTCCATGGATCAAGCATAGTACCCCAGCACAGGAGTCCTTGCATTATAGAAAATGATGATACTATATGGAGGCTTTTCTTCACAGGAAAATAGTTAATAATTGGTCCGCTGTTCTGCAGACAGGCATGCACAACTTCTACCATATTTATCTTTATTCACTAAATGCCTCAAATGTCTTAGAGGTGTTAAACCCCATTCTGTTACAGTGCTATGCTGGGCCTGCAGTGCCATTCTGTTGCCCCCAGTGTAATTGTTTTGTGTAGTGCTTTGTGGTTTCATCAACATCTAGAACTTTATATAGAATGTTTAAACTTTGAATAAAGCTGTTGTTATACTAAATTATATTGAGCGATATGTATAATACTGGATCCACAATAACAGAAAATCTCATTGTCCTGAATATCCATTTTGCAGTCACTTGATAACTGCGCTTCTCCCTGAAAGGTTTTATTAACCCCTTAAGGACCAGGCCCTTTTTCGTTTTTGCGTTTTTATTTTTCACTCCCCACCTTCAAAAATCTATAACTTTTTTATTTTTCCGTGTACAGAGCTATGTGATGGCTTATTTTCTGCGTAACAAATTGCACTTCGTAGTGATGGTATTAAATATTCCATGCCGTGTACTGGGAAGCGGGAAAAAAATTCTAAATGCAGTGAAAATGATGAAAAAACACATTTGCGCCATTTCTTGTGGGCTTGGTTTTTACAGCTTACACTGTGCACCCCAAATGACAGGTCTATTTCATTCATTAGGTCAATACGATCACGTGGATACCAAATTTGTATAGGTTTTATAATGTTTTCATACATTTACAAAAATTAAAACCTCCTGTACAGAAAAAAAATTCTTCATTTTGCCGTGTTCTTGCGCTAATAACTTTTTCATACTTCGGTGTATGGAGCTGTGAGTGGTGTCATTTTTTGCGACTTCTGATGACGTTTTCAATGCTTCTATTTTTAGGACTGTGCGACCTTTTGATCACTTTTTATAGAATTTTTTCTATTTTTCAAAATGGCAAAAAAATGTCATTTGCGACTTCGGGCGCTATTTTCCGCTATGGGGTTAAACGCAGTGAAAAACGGTTATTATAATTTGATAGATCGGGCATTTTCGGACGCGGCGATACCTAATGTGTTTATGATTTTTACGGTTTATTTATATTTATATCAGTTCCAGGGAAAGGGGGGTGTTTTGAATTTTTATGTTTTTTTAATATAATTTTTTTTTTTTTACTTTTTTTTATTTTTTTTTTTCACTATTTTTCAGACTCCCTAGGGTACTTTAACCCTAGGTTGTCTGATTGATCCTACCATATACTGCCATACTACAGTATGGCAGTATATGGGGATTTTGCATACCATCTATTACAATGTGCAGATCGCACATTGTAATAGATGGCCTAAAACATGATAGCCTCGGATCATTGTGTGATCCGAGGCTGTCATGGCAACGGATCGCCGCTCCCCGGTGACGTCACGGGGAGTGACGATCGGAGCCAAGATGGCGGCGCCCACGCGCCGCCGGCTCTTTAATGCCGCCGGCAGCTTTGCCGGCGGCGATCAAAGGGTTAACACCCGCTATCGGTGCAAGCACCGATCGCGGGTGTTAGCGACGGGCATTTGCTTCATTATGAAGCAAATGCCCGGTGAGAATGAAGAGGGCTCAGCCCGTGAGCCCTCTTCATACTCCCCCATGCGCAGTAAGACGTAAGGGTACGTCTTATTGCGCTATGGGGTTAATGCTGTTTCTCCACGGTATTGTGCTGCATTTGGTGGTAGACAGAGAACAGCCCTGCAACAACTGCAGTTAATAAAAACCAAAGAAGTGATTGAGTACAATATTTTCATTTACAGCTCAATATGAACTGGCCTCTTGTGTAGCTAAGATGTAGGAATGTGCATTCATCATCCGCCGACAATAGGAATTAGACAGTATATTGATGGCGTAGGGAGAACAGAAGACTCTGTCAGATTACTGAAGAAGAGCAGTTTCCATGGGTGAAAATTCGGATTTTTCTTGTGATAGTGATAGGAACGCTTCATAATAAAGCACCTGTATTAATTATATGGTATCCACTGACACAGGCAACAAAATGTCATTAGGTTTGTGCAAAGCAAAAGTAATATGAATATGTATTTTGCACTTCAATTCCTTCTTAAATTAACTTAAATTTCAAAATCATTTTAATTTTTCCTTGAGAGTACACAGTACAAAACACTTAAACGCAATGGGGGGTATTTGTCATACACCGGTGCTCGTGTGCTGCTGTATGATAGCCCTGCCAACCATCCAGAGCAGCCGCATACAGCAAAAGGTTTTGGCGACTTCTTACCTTTGTAGTCACTATGAGATGGTGATATTTGCCCCTGGCATGGACTTTAGGTCATCACCCTTATACTAGCATAAACGAATAAAAGCACAAAACACAGGATATATTTTGGTCAATCAAACTGTTTAAAAATATACAACTTTAATGCAATTCATAAAATGCAACAGAACTTAAAAATACTGAGCACAGCCCCATAACAGTGTATATATACAGGCTTGTGTCCTCTCCTGTATAAAACCCCCTCACGTGGCTTGTGTCCATATGGATTTGAGACATTTGCAACAAAAACTCTCAAAAAGAAGCCAAAAGTTGCATCTTCCAAGAAAATCTGAACAGGTATCACAAGTAAAAAGACAAATGTCTCAAAAATTCAAAGAAAAAAAAAACTATGATACATGTCACCCTATTTGTACAAAAAGAATGTATAGTATACCAAATATACCGTATATACTCGTGTATAAGCCGAGTTTTTCAGCACAAAAAATGTGCTGAAAAACATCCCCTCAGCTTATACACGAGTCATACATAAGTCAAACAGTCATAAAAAATATTTTAAAAATAATAAACTTATATACTCACCCTCCGGTGGCCCCGACCTGCAGCTCTGCTCCCCCGATGTCCGTGCGGGTCCTCTTCTGGCTTCCGCGTCCGTCTTCTGTCTTCTCTAACTGCATGCTGGGCGCCGCCATGTTTTTCTTCCAGGCGGCGCCTAGTATGAGGTCAGCAGCGGCGGGTCATACTTGGCGCAGTCCGGGGGAGAACAATGGTGGCGCCCAGCACAAAGTTAGAGAAGAAAGAAGACGGGAGCTGAAGCCAGAAGAGGAACCGTGCGGACATCGGGGAACCAGCGCTGCGTATCGGGGCCACCGGAGGGTGAGTATAAAAGTTTATTATTTTCTTTTAATGCTGGGCTGGCTGTATATTACTGTAGGCAAGCTGTACTGGGGGCAGTGCTGTATACTACTGGGGGCAGTGCTGTATACTACTGGGATTGGCTGTATACTACTGGGGGCAGGCTGTATACTACTGGGGACTGGCTGTATACTACTGGGGGCAAGCTGTATACTACTGGGGGCAAGCTGTATACATACTGGGGGGTCTGTGACCAATGCATTTCCCACCCTCGGCTTATACTCGAGTCAATAGGTTTTCCCAGTTTTTGATGGTAAAATTAGGGGTCTCGGCTCATACTCGGGTCGGCTTATACTCGAGTATATACGGTAATCTTAGTACAACACTTCACATTCATACTATTTGGCATAACTAGTACATATAGCTAAGTAAGGTAATATTTACTGATCAATCCAATGTACCATTTAATATGAAATATCAGTGCAAGTGCATATAATAGCATACAATGATAAGAAGTACTGCACCTGTGTATAGGAAAGTGGAGTGATGGTGGAGGACCCGGGTTCAGCATGCCACCAGATATGCGTTTTGGAAGAACTTCCTTCATCAGGGGCCATCTAAATTAACTGAATGGGGCAGATTTACTTACCTGGCCCATTCGCGATCCAGCGGCGCGTTCTCTGCGGTGGATTCGGGTCCGGATTCACTAAGGCAGTTCCTCTGACGTCCACCAGGTGTCGCTGCTGCGCTGAAGACCATCGGAATGCACTGAAGTTCACCGTCCTATTGTGGGTGAAGGTAAGCACGTGTCGAGCACTTTTTTTTTTTTTAAGTGCGCCATTTTTTCCGAATCCGTCGGGTTTTTGTTCGGCCACGCCCCCGATTTCCGTCGCGTGCATGCCGGCGCCGATGCGACACAATCCGATCGCGTGTGCCAAAATCCCAGGGCAATTCAGGAAAAATTGGCGCAAATTGGAAATATTCGGGTAACATGTCGGGAAAACGCGAATCGGGCCCTTAGTAAATGACCGCCAATGTGTTAGAACAATCTTTCTTTACCCCACTGTTTCTAAAACTGACCCTTGAGGCCACTAACATCACTGCACATTGCCTCACTCAGATGGGTCTCACCACAACTCTGGCCATATTGGATGAACTGCAACCAACCAAATACAGCCAAATATAGTGATGATCACATGACCTTGCCAGGAAAGTTCAGGACATGTGGTGTGGAAATGTGATTAGCAGGACATCTTCTGTCCTGTGTCTCCACTGATTAAAGGGGTAGTTGCATTTTAACCCCTTCAGGACTATATTTCTGGAGGCCTATTTCCTCAAGGACACAGCCCCATTTTTCAAATCTGCCCTGTGTCACCTTAAGTGGTTATAACTTTCGAACGCTTTAACACATCCAGGGAATGTTTTCTCAATTGTAAAACATTCATTGTACTTCAAATTATTTTTAAAATGTGGATGATATCTTTTGTGTTTAGTTGGGGAAAAAATAAATTTCGAATTCAAAGTTCTAAATTCTCTACTTTTCAAGGAGAAAGTCAAAGCATTCAAATTAGTTCATAACTTACATTTCCCAAATGATGGCTTTATGTTGAGATGTTTTTTTAAGCATCCACTTATTTTCTAAAATGTTATGAGGCTTAGAATTTGGGTGCAATTTTTTTTTGCATTTCTTGGAAAAGTGGCAAAACCTGTATTTAGAGGGACCAGCCCAACATTCAATGCTGGTGCCGGAAATGAAAAACATCAATTTTTGGTAAGATTGGCTTGCAAATTTTCAGTTGTTTGCCACACAATATAAATAATGGGGCACATTTACTAAGAACAGTCAAACTCCCCTATGTGCAGTTTGCCTGTGTATAGTGCACAGTGTGCCACTGCCCCAACAGAGTGCACCACTTTTTTTTTCTGGTGTGCCTTTAGCATGGGGCGTGCAACACATTCCTGTCGGACTTTGCATATTAAATCTGGGGCACAATCCGACAAAGCGCCAGAGCGCCCTCTTCAGGGCAGCCATGCCAATTCTAAAATACACATGCAAGCAATTTGCACCTAAACGAACACTTTTTTATCACTTTTTAGAGCATTTTTTAAGTGTATTAATAAAAAATGGTTCCCTTTAAATGGTATAAATAGGAAGTACTAAGAAATACAATATCTACAGTGGGTCCAGAAAGTATTTAGACCCCTTTACATTTTTAACTCTTTGTTTCAATGCAGCCAATTGGTAAAATAAAAAAAAATATTTATTGCTTATTAATGCACACTCTGATTCCCATCTTGACAGAAAAAGGAAATTTAGATATTGTTGCTAATTTATTAAACAAGAAAACTGTCCCTGTAGCTAAAAAACACCCCCACAGCATGATGCTACCACCACCATGTTTCACTGTTTTGATTGTATTTGGCAGGTAATGAGCAGTGCCTGTTTTTCTCCACACATACCACCAAAAAATTCAAGCTTCGACTCATCAGACAAGGGAATCTTATTTCTCATAGTCTGAGAGCACTTCATGTGTTTTTTGCAAACTGTATGCAGGCTTTCATATGTCTTGCACTGAGGAGAGGCTTACATTGGAACACTCACCATAAAGCCCTGACTGGCGGAAGGCTGCAGTAATAGTTGACTTTGTGGAACTTTCTCCCATCTCCCTACTGCATCTTTGGAGCATGATTGCTTAGTTTTGCTGGGCGGCCAGGTCAAGAAAGAGTTAGGGGCATCCAAACTTCTTCCATTAAGAATAATGGAGGCCACTGTGCTCTCAGGAACCTTGATTGTTGCAGAAATTATTTTGTAACCTTGTGCCTTGCCACAATTCTGTTACTGAGCTCCTTGGGCAATTCCTTAGACCTCATTATTCTCATGTGCTCCGAAATACACTGTGAGCTGGGTGGTCATATATAGACAGCTGTGTGTCAGGATCAGAAGGAAATATGGGAGTTAAATATGAGTGTCTGAATACTTATGACCATATGATATTATAGTTTTCCTAGTTTAATAAATTAGCAAAAAGTGGCATCCCTTTTAAGCAGCGAAACCCAAGTATTTCAATGGTATTTAATGGTATTTCATGCCCTTTGGGAGCCTACTGGACAGGACCTGACAGTCTTGTGAACATAACATGTAAATCAGCTTCCAGATTGGTTTCTTCTTATTTTATGTGTTTTCATTGGCATTAAAGACATGTCAACATTTCACCTCCTGTCTGTGACTTGATTCACACAATCATTCCTCTGAGAAAATCTATTCATCTGACAGGTGGACTATGTGCTGGGCTTTGTTAGTTATGAATATCCATCATCTTGGTACATGCAGAACCACACTGTGAACAGAAAAGCAAATGATATAGAAGACACAGGCTTCCACATTGTGCACATGTTACATGCTTTAGAGCTGTTTTGTAGGGGTTAGCAGAGGGGAATAGTTTGAATGGTCTTTAGAAAAAGGCCCCTGGCAGTAGGTCCACCCAGGGCCGGCGTCAGCACCCGGCTGACCTGGGCAAGTGCCGGGGCCCCAGAGCTCAGAAGGGGCCCACCACGACGATCCATGAGAAACAACAGCCCTATTACGTGCCCCCCGGGCCCGTTCCACTACCTACTACTGATTGCAGGCCGCTTAGGAGGTGGGCGGGGAGGTAGTGGGACGGGCCCGGGGGCAAAGTATAATTCCATCCACTCCCTGAAGAAGCTTGACTGGCCTGCCCTGCCCACTTCACATGAGGACCACCCCACCCTGCCCACCTCACATGTGGCATGGCGCATCCCGCGCCTCTCTTCCGACCCGGCCAGCTGCCTCTCGTCCGGCTTGGCCTGCGCACTTCTCCTCCGACCAGGCCAGAGTCCTCTCGTCCGGCCCAGTCTGAGCGCCTCCCCTCCATGGCATGGCGCATCCCGCGCCTCTTGTCCGGCCCAACCTGCGCGCTTCTCCTCCATCCCGGCCAGCGCACCTCTCTTCCTACCAGGCCAGCGTCCTCTCGTCGAGCCCGGCCTGCGAGCTGCTCCTCCGTCCCGGCCTCCGCGCCGGGCCCGTTATGTCTGCCCTTAACCAGTCCGCGTGCCTCACAGGCCTGTCCGCCTTCACCTACGCGGTCTCCTACTGGGGTGAGTATAATTTCTACAAATGTAAATGCATCTATGTGTATTTCTGCTGTATATGTGTATTTCTGCTGTATATGTGTTTATGTGTATACATGCTGTGTATGTGTTTATGTGTATACATGCTGTATATGTGTTTATGTGTATACATGCTGTGTGTATGTGTTGTATATGCTGGATGTGTGTGTATATATGCTGTATATCTGCGTGTATGTCTTGTATATACTGGATGTGTGTGTATATATGCTGTATATCTGCGTGTATGTCTTGTATATACTGGATGTGTGTGTATATATGGTGCATATGTGTTGTATATACTGGATGTGTGTGTATATCTGAGCGTATATGCTGTGTGTGTATATATTGGATGCGTGTGTATATCTGTGCGTATGCGCTGTGTGTGTATATATTGGATGCGTGTGTATATCTGCTGTATATCTGTGCGTTTGTGTTTTATATACTGGATGCGTGTGTATATCTGTGCGTATGTGCTGTGTGTGTGTGTATATACTGGATGCGTGTGTGTATATATGCTGTACATACTCGATACGTGTGTATGTATGTTGTAAATTTGTGTATATACTGTACGTGTGTAAAAATGATTGTGATTGAGTAAAAACATGCATGTGTTTTTAAGGGAATGGGGGCCCCCTTCAATGGTCTGCAATGGTCTGTAAAAAGCCTCTGCTGTTTACGCCCCTGATCAGAAAATTTAATTACATCAGGGACGGCATCCTTGTTGTCTATGTAATTGAAATATATGATTTTGTCTGAGCTCAAGTGGTAAGGCCATGCCGCCACATGAGTTCACTGTTAAGGGGCCCACTGCGGCTCTATCGCCCAGGGGCCCACTGAAACCTGGAGCCGGCCCTGGGTCCACCTCCTCTATTTTGTTGAATAATGGAAGATCTTCCCTTACAATCATTCCTAGGACAGGTCCTAGGTCATTTAGCCAAAAATCTAAATTTGAACCTTCAATCGCCAAGTAATTATGACAGCTGCTGCAGAACCTTCTTATACATTCACATGCAGCTGCAGAACCCTACAATATAAAGCTTAGCTGCTGTAGAACACCACACTACATGACTGTGGTTGCAGAGCATAATAATGCAATGGTTGTCACAGATTTCCGCATTTGCATTCTGCTGTCTAAATGTACCACATAAGGCAGATGTCTAAAGAGTGTTTAATTAATAATTAATTAATAAATTCTACTTTTGCTACTTCTACTGTAAAATGCTGATTTTCCACACATGAAGATAGAATGGAAGTTGGGCAGCATTTTAGTCAATTGTGCATGTATCCTTGTTCTTGTCAGATCCTTAAAGTCATAAAGTGACTGGGTAACCTAGCATTATTCCATAACTTTTTATGATCCATATTTAGTACATAAAACTATCTATTATGTCAAGTTTACAACACTACTAATAGTTTCTGTTACCTTCTTTTCCATAGTGTTAGATGCGTGGGAGGTCTTCCATTTCTCCATCCATTGCCTATAGGGTTACATAAATGGAAGGTCTTCAATTTCCCCTCCATTCCTTACTATTAAATGTCATGAAAGTCTTGCATTCCCCATAATGTTACAAATCATCAAGGTCTTCCATTCCCAATAGTGTATGGAGAACTTCCTTCAGTCATATTTCAGTTATTTATAGCATAAAAAGACATGGTTTCCAAAGCTATTTCCCCACTTTAAATAACAGACAGGCAATACAGAAACTTTAACATATAAAGAATATGCTGTAAAAAATGTCCCTATAAAATATATGCACAAATACATCACATAATCAATACGATTACAGGATCATATATAGACATTTACAGATCCATACAAATGTGCGTTTACACATGTACACAATATACACATACATGTACATATACATTTCCACAGATGAATGCACACATGCATGACAAATTTATGAACACATACATACAAAAAAAGGCACACATCCATACAGACAAATACATGCACACAGGTGCATAACTAAAGGGGTAGCAACCATAGTAGCTGCTAGGGGGCCCACAGTGTTAGGGGGCCCCAGCATCTGTGGTATGGGGTGTGAATATTCTGTATGTGTATTTGGTGTGTATATACTGTATTTGTATGTGTGTGCATATGCTGTTTGGGTGTGTATGTGTTGTCAGGGCTTGGGGTCAGTGAATCCCCTGGACCACCACGTATGATGACACAAGCCGACACCTGGGTCCGGAATCTAAGTGGCACCCGGTCTTCACCAGAGCCCGCTTCAAAGCAGGATGGTCTTGCTGCGGCATGGTGCCACCAGGTTGTGTCAGAGGTGTGACCTGTCCGCGGTGGCAGCCAAGGTCGAAGTACCAACTCAGCAGACAGTCTCGGAGTCTGGAACAGGCAGGTAGTCAGGGCAGGCGGCAGAGATGCAAGGTCAGGTTCAAGTCCGGGGTCACAAAAGGAGAGCAGAACAGCAACACAAGTAACACAGGTAGGAAGCTTTCTCAGAGGCATACAGCACAAAGATAAGGTAGGGGTTAATGGGAGCAGCTGGCTTTTATAGAAAACATGGAAGCCATTTAAATCTTCGAGAGCCGGTGTGCGCGTGCCCTAGGAGGAAGAAGCAGACACGTGGAGAGGTAAGTGAGGGCCAGGGATTGTGCCCCATGGGTGTGTCTGCGATCCGAGATGTGGACACTCGTGACAGTACCCCTCCCTTCGCCCCCCCCCCCTCTTCTTGGTCCCATGAAATCTTTGAAGGAGACTACAGTCCAGAATATTCTACTCTGGCTCCCAGGATCTCTCTTCGGGCCCAAACCCTCTCCAGTCAACAAGGAAGAACCGCGTACCTCTCACGGTCTTCATGTCCAGTACCTTTTTAACCTCGTAGACATTCGTGGAATCAGCCTCTGGAGTAGGAGGAGAAGATTGCTGAGAGAAGCGGTTTAAGATTACAGGCTTCAGAAGGGAGACATGGGAGGAGTTCAAGATGCGCATCGTAGGAGGAAGGTGGAGTTTGTACGCCACCAGATAGATTCGTTTAATGACTTCAAAAGGGCAAAGGAAGCGGAGACCAAGCTTATAGCTTGGTATATTCAGCCGGACCTATCTGGAAGATAGCCACACCTTGTCAACCGGAGAGAAGACAGGAGGAGTCCAATGCTTCATAGCAGCCTGAGTCTTGGTACGGTCTGTGGCTCGGAGAAGAGAGAGAGGGGTCTGTTCCCAAATCAATTTGAGATCCTGCACCAGTTCCTCTACTGTAGGAACCTTTGAGGGAGTAGACAGAAGAAGAGGAGGATGAGGGATGTGTCCATAGACCACAAAGAAAGGAGCTGCTTTAGTAGACCCAGAATCTAGGAAGTTAAAGGAGAATTCAGCCCATGGTAGCAGACAGGACCAAAAACCAGAAAAGATCTGGTGTTATAAGGCATTATGCAAATAATGTACACAATATATAAAACTAAATACATTTATTAGTATGCCTTAAAATCATTTAAAACAAAAAACCCATCAAAGACTGATGTGTTTTTACTGCCAGGCACCTGTAATATCAGGTGGCTGGTACCTCATCCACGCCGAAGTCTTGGTTCAGACAGAATAGTGACACATTGGCAACAGATACAAATATGAAGGTAACCATAGATAATAATAAATGAACCATATAACATCACCACTGTGTTCAGGCTGGGGGCCGCTGCCTCACACGTAGGTTGCTGTTCTGAATTTTATCAGGTAACAAACTTTATCATTTTAGTGAAAAACCTACTTGTTTCATGTCCTTCTATTTAGAATTATGTCTGTTTTTGTACTTTTACTGTAAGATAAAGCTCTATATTACACTGTGTTTTAGATCATTTGGACAATCTTTCTGCACAATTGAATGTTACAATAAATATGAAAATAAAACAAGACGCTCATTTCACTATGAAACTGCATGAATTCCCCAAATTATAGCAGTCTGACAAAATAAGTATAATATATGAGTGCAGTAATTGAAGAAAATTGACTAACTGGAGACAAATGGTTCAACTAGGAAAATACTCTCTAAGTAATTATCTACAGAACATTAGATCATCTCTATAGCACCTCCAATACAAAAGACACATCTACAGCTTTGCGGTGTTATTAAAATAGTCCCATCAGTTATCGCACAAAAATCAATAATCACATAGTGTTATAGTAAGTAGTACTACAGTACATAGGAGGCAGCATTATAGTAGTCATTAAGGGGGTTCTATGCTTGCACATTGGAGTAGGATTATAATAGTTATCATTAGAATAGATTTTTCTGTGTCTTTTCAGTTTAACTGTTTTAGCTGTAATTATTTTTATACTTTGCTGTATGGAGCTGGGCAAGATGTCATTTTTTTGCAGGATTAGAGGCCATTTTTGGAACTCTACAATTTTTTGGTTACTTTTTATCGGTGGTAAAATAGCATATAAAGGTGTTCGATTGGATGTTGTTTTCCATTACCAAATTCCCCACATGACATAACATTTTTAATGTTTTATACTTTGAATATTTTAGGACACAAGGAATACCTTACATGTTTATGATTTTATTTATTTATATATGCCTTATAGGGCAGTGGTGGCGAACCTATGGCACAGGTGCCAGAGGCGGCACTCAGAGCCCTTTCTGTGGGCACCCGGGCCATCGCCCCAGCACACAAGACTCAAAAGAATCTTCCTGCAGTTCCAAGCCACTTAAAGGATGTTGCTTTCAGTCATATTTTGATACTTGCTTCGCTACTTGGGACTGTAGGAGGAGGGAGAATGTGTAGACAGGGCCGAATTATCTTTAGAGGACCTCCTGCTGGCCCCACGATTTTCTCTTTACAGAGGGACACTAGAAAGAAGCTAAAATGATGAAAATTTTCCATCTTTCTACTGTGTTGCTGTCCTAAGGAGGCCAATATGATTGAAAGTTGTTGAACAGGTTACTACTTTAACTTTTAGATGGCACCTCACGATAAATAAGGGGGGTTTTGGGTTGCAGTTTGGGTCAAACCTGAACCCAGAACCTAACAAGTTAACTTCTGTTATCATGACAATTAGCAGCAGGTGTCAGTGGTAAATCACAGATTTGAGCCATTTCTGTGACCCATCTTCAAACACCCGTTGGCGACAACGTTATTTTATGTTGATCAGTCTTGAAAGCATTTTAGTAGTGTTAAAGTTTAGTAGTTTAATATAGTCTAAAGTTTAATATAGTCCCTAAATTTTATACATAGGTGGATTATTATAACATTGTTATACTTCTGTATATAGGAGCAATATCACAGCCATTATACTTCTGTACAATAACATTATGAGATCTGTTTAACCTTTTAAATGTTCTGGCTCATTACTATCTCTAGTTGATTTATTCCCCATGTAATCTTTCGGCCCCTAATGAGATCTATTTTTTAATAAAATGAAGTTTTTCCTCTGTTACATCGGGCTTTAAGATGTGATTTCAAGGTTGGATGCCCTTGTGACGGTATCTGTAGTGTCAATTCATTAAGTTTTGCTTTTGCTGACCCTTTCACAGATCCAGTGAAGATCAGAAAAGCTAACATTATTGCAGTCTGACAGCTGGTAAAGGTCACCAAGCTACATTAATTCAGGTTATTTCTAAGCACATTGTTTGTAGAGCGGAGATGAAATCCAGCATCAAGTCTACCCTCTCTGTGTGTACCACCACAGCTTTTAACCTCCTCTTTTATTATCTGTACCCCGCCCCCATCAACAACCTCTTTCTAGCACAGGTGGGGTTAAAATCACTGATATCAAAAGGATTATATTAAGTTTGCTACAATATTACTTTACAAAAGCCATCGAGATCAGAAATAATTGACCACAGAACATTTTATACACTGTGACAAACCTTCAGGGTTTTCATTTTCTGCTCAGATTAACTCCCATCTAACCCATTAAAAAGCCAAACGCCAGTGGCTGTTTACTTGTCCTGTGCCTTCTTTGTGTGTCTTGCTGCTTGTTCACTCCATGGTCTTCCTTATACAGAAATGTAATATCCCGCAACCTAATTATTCATTCACAAGCAACATTTAGGTTCCAGTTCAACACATCTGCAGCAACTGACTGTTGTGATCTGGTCAACATTGTGTAAATCCCATAAAATGACCAAAAATTAAAAAACAAAGCTAATGTGATAATCATCCAACCAGGTGACCTGTGCTGCCTTATTTATCATCCCAAAGAGGTACTTGTCCAGGTTAGGTTATAATCACCAATAAAAAAATAAATGAAGACGCCTAAAAGTTTAAATCAACTTTCTTTCCATAGAACTGATATAAAAATAAACAAATGAAATCCTAAAAATGTTAGTTATTGCTACATCCCAAAAGTCACAATCTATAAAAAAATACAAAAACAGTGATTCCCAGTGTTGAACCCAGTGTTGTAATGGAAAATAGCGACCAAATATGCGAAACGCCACTTTTTTGCCTTTTTGCAACAAATATAAAATGTTATAAAAAGTGATCAAAAGGTCATACCATCCTCAACATGGAAGCAACAAATTCATCAGCTGTCTCTCAAAATATGACACCTTACACAGCTCTGTATCCCGAAGTATGAAAAAGATATTAATGTCAGAAGTTGGAAAAAAAGAAAGTTTTAATTTTTTTAATTGTATTAAAACACAGAACTACCTGTATAAATTTGATAGCCTGTTGATTGTATCAACCCAAAGAATAAAATAGACATGTCATTTGGAGTGCAAAGTGAAAGCTATAAAAAACAAACCTACAAGAAAATGGTGCAAATGTGTTTTTTCGGCCATTTCATTGCGTTTGGAATGTTTTCCACGCTTCACAGTGCGCAGCATTGAATAATAAATACTGCCACTGAGAATTAAATACCCTCCCACAAATCTGTAGACAGAAAAATAAAAAGTTATATGTTTTTGAAGGTTGGGAGTGAAACATAGGAATGCGAAAACAAAAAGAGGCCAGATTTTTTTTTTTTCAAAACAAATTTTTATTTCAACCAACAAATTCATTTACACATATTAGCAATAATACATATGAAGCAGTACATAGCTGTTTACACAATGCCATATTTAGCTCACATTTTATATTTTCCATTTTTCGGATTACAAATTATTGACAGTTCAGCGAGCAGTTTAGTTTACCAAGTCTTCAGAACATAACCAACTGAAGAATAACAGAATAATAAGAATACTAGTATATACTAGTACAGTGATGACGAACCTTTTAGAGCCGGAGTGCCCAAACTTAAACCAAAACCCAATTATTTATAGCAAAGTGTCAGCACAGTAATTTAAGTAGTAATTCATTTCTCCTTGTTCTTTGACAACTTTCTATCATTCAGCCTCCTAAAGACACCAATGCAGTTGAAAGGAGGAGGGCAAATTCACCTATCATTGTAGGAAGATTCTGTAGGAAGATTCTTCGAGTCTTGTCTGGTGAACTTCATGCTGGGGTGATGGCCTGGGTGCCCACAGAGAGGGCTCCGAGTGCCGCCCCTGGCACCAGTGCCATAGGTTCGCCACCACTGTACTAGTATATTCCTATAGAATTTTCTTTTTATGATACTATCCATTTACCACTTCTAATGATTTATCTGATTCAATTAGTATACAACGCGGCGAAAATTTTAAAATAAGACGTCTCCAAACATTTTTCACATCTTTCGTGGAACTAAGAGGTGAAAGAAGAGCCACTCTCCATATAATTCAGAGGGAACTGGGAAATCCTGGGGGAACGTCTTCAATACGATCTCGAGACAAATCCAGGCAATATGGAAAAAAAAGCACAGGACAAGCGCTCCAGACTCAAGGAGTAACTAACACATAGTTAGGTAAAAAGCTAATATATGTATTCTGCTCACCTTGTTCTAAGATGGTATAGGTTTTGAGTATAAATGGTATGCTGCTGTCCGTCGGCTCCGTCCTCAGAGCAGATAGGCAGATCCCGCTGCCATTGCTCAGGGAGATATACTGTATAAGCACACTGGAAGATGATAGGAGACTAGAAAATGAAGGCGCTGCATCCGCTTCAGGTAATTTTTAAAACGATGTATTTTTTATTTGTATAATGCTACAAGTTTAGATCTCGAACCGACATCTTCATCAGGCATAAAAACATACATGTATGTTTTTTTGCCTGATGAAGATCTCGGTTCGAGATCGAAACGCCTAGCATTATACAAATAAAAAATACATTGTTTTAAGAATTACCTGAAGCGGATGCAGCGGCTTCATTTTCTAGTCTCCGATCATCTTCCAGCGTGCCTATACACTACTACTCTCCATAGACATAGACCAAGCCATAGACCTTTCTAGTGTGTATCAGAAAGGCAGGTGGACAGCACTCTGACAATTTGCGGTGCTCTGGGTACGGTCAAACCCAGGTACAAATATGAACAAAGATCCCGGCACTTGCAAACTTCTGCAGCTTTAATCTTTAATGGAGAAGTATCATATCAATGCAAGAACGTCAAGGAAACGTGTTTTATTATATCACATGTCCAAAGTATATGTAATATTGTTCCCTTTTCCTTTCCACATATCCAACATAAAATGGAGAGATTAAATTTTAGACAGTTTGCTTGGTGTGTAGAACCACCTATATAACACCTTTCTTCTCGTCTTGAGGTATGTAGTAATTTGGATAATGAGGATGTAAGGAGAAAAATACTTTCCCAGCTTTCCTTATCTATTTTCATACTTAATCTTCCTCCCAATGTTTCAGGCTAGACATCTCATTTTGAAGTAACTCAGAGGACATTTGTCTAAAGAGGCCGGGTTTAAAATTTGAAAGCCAAACCCACCAGCTGAATATTATCATCATGATAATGAAATCTTGTCTGACTGAATGACAAAAAAATTGCATCACTAAGTATATTACAAAATTGTAAAACATCCTATGTATACAGAGATAAAGCTTCATTTACATAAACCATTTAAATAATAACTGTAAAGTTACTGGACAAAAAATTGTTTGATCATTGCTAAATAGAGCCTTTGACAACAATCCCCGCTATACCTACGCTACCGCTTAATTTCCCTATTTTTTGAAGAAAAGCACATTTTTTTTCAAAAAAGCTAACATTTAATGAAACATAAATACTCTCTGTACATTGTTAATGTTGTAAATGACAATTCTATTGGCAGACATCTCGAAGCATGGGGTGAAATTTCTCCAGATTACTTAAGCCAATTAACAGCTAGAATACCAAAGGTCTGCAATGCTGTAACTGCAGCAAAGGGGACATTTATTTATTATATTATTATTATTATTATTATTATTATTATTATTATTATTATTATTATATTCTTTATACATTCTATTCTATATTCTTTTTAAAACTGAATTGAAAACTAAAAGTTTAAGTTTTCATGAAAACACAAAATTTTGAGTTGGTGTGTATATCATGCTGCTGGCTTCTTCCAATCCTGAGATCCAGTATGATATATCTATCAGCCCTATCTCTAAAATCCTCTGCTACTTCTCCTGATGTAGGTGGGAACTTACTAGTTTTGACAGATAAGGGCACTGAGGCCAGAACACTGAGGGATTTCACATGAACGTGCACAAACATGGTGAGCGGTCACCTATAAGTGTAGTGTGTATACAATAGGCAATTTATATGGCCAACAACTTTTCAACAAACTTTGCACTAATCGATAGTATAAATAAGCACAAGAAACAACTCATCAGAGCAAAGTGTGCCTTTGACTCCTTACTTTGTCTTTTATTGTCCTCATATTTTTCTACTGATCTGCATTCACTTCAAAATGCTATTGATTGGGATTCACTAAGGCAGTTCCTCCGACGTCCATCAGGTGGTGCTGCTGCGCTAAAGTCCGCCGAGGCCCACCAGAATGCACTGAAGTTCACCGGCCTATACCTGGTGAAGGTAATCGCGAGTCCAGCGAAACTTTTTTTTTTTTTTTCAAATGCGGCAGTTTTTCCGAACCCGTCGGGTTTTCGTTCGGCCACGCCCCCGATTTCCGTCGCGTGCATGCCAGTGCCGATGCGTCACAATCCGATCGCATGCACCAAAATCCCGGGGCAATACAGGGAAAATCGTCGCAAATCGGAAATATTCGGATAACACATCGGGAAACCGCAAATCAGGCCCTTAGTAAATGACCCCCTATATGTTGAAATATAGAACATTTTATTCCTCTGGTTACACACTGGACTTTTGGCTCAAAGTTTCTTTAAAACACTTTAAAAACAAACATATTGGCCCACTTTTACTAAAACAGTGCTGAATCATTCCTTTTATAGTGAAGTAATGATTCCCTTAATGAGTAGAGGGTACTCACATTTGATACCAATAGAAACAAATTCCACAGATGGCATTAGCAGGACATGACCCTCTGTTTTGTGATAGCAAGTGATGACTTTTCTCTTTGTTTTCTGATAATTTCACTGTTTTAGGTGACAATTTACCTTTCAAGTCAACAAATAGAAGATGACTGAAATGAATAAACTGTGATGAAACGGCAGCACATAGCCTGGCTCACAAGGTAGGTGTAAAGCAAGCTTAGGTTCACAGTCACCTCACACTATACACAGGTTGATGTTTTGTTTAACAAAGCAGCGCTGCAAACACCAGCTGTTCTCACATCAAGGAGCAAAACAGATGTCTGCTCAAATCATTAGAACAAAACTTCAACTGTTCTACAACTTCTGTTCCTGACTGCGCAGATGTCACCGTTCATCTCCCAAAGAAAAAATTAAATGATGTTCCTGAAAATCCACAGGAGGCACCTCATGGCATGGGATGGTGACGGTATGGACGGCATGGTAAGAAGAGTTACCTGAATCACTGCAGTTACTTATCCCAAACGTTCAGGCTGCATTCATATGTCGCATTTGAAACGCAATGCAAATGTGACGGCGCAGTCACATATGTGTTTCCAGTGAAACATATGTGATCTGTAACACGCACCCGGTTGGTTAGCATGTAAAGAATGCAAAACACCAGGTACTTGTTACCGATTGCACGAGTTACAGTTGAAGCACCAACGCTATCCAACTGAAAGGTGTGAACGCAGATTCAAACAATATCTGACCCCCGGTGCAGATGTAAACCAAAACACATGCTCGGTAAGGACCCTCCACCTGTGACCATCTGTGCTATTTAGCGTTACAATGTTCTTTTGGCTTATATTTGCTTCACTGTTTATTGTTACAGTAAATTCACTTTACTTTGTCAGTTTTGTTGTGCGTTATTTATTTCCTCTTTCCTAAACTGGGATATTGTTCTGACATCCAAATACACATTATATATATATTTGTATTATATAAGGTTTTATCACATTGTTAATATTTGGGGGTCCGACTTAGGTCAGCGTCTGGTCTTCTGTGGACTCTGCCCTGTTTTTATGCCATTTTGAAATTGATGAATTAACCCAAACTCAGACCTTTCAGATTTTTGCTTTGTTGTTTTTTTATTCTCCTTCTTATAAAAGCCATATTTTTTTTTCCCCATTTGCAGAGATGTAGGAGGGCTTGTTCTCTGCGGCACATATTGTAAGTTTTAGTGGCACCAATTAATATTCCATGCAGTGTACTAGAAAGATGGAAAAAAATTCCAAATGAGTTGAAACTGACAAAAAATAACATTTGAAACTATTTCTTGTGGCCACAGCCTTCGCTGTGCACTCCTAATGATGAAACCTACAGACTTGGATGCTCAATAGTCCATACTATGATTTATGACGCAAAGTCCATGACTGCTCAACCCAGAGCTTGACCAGCTGTTGCAGGTATGTGATGACAAATACCACATCATGTGAATTTTCACAGGTCCTCCCCCTGAATCCGACACACCCCAGAAATCACTCCACTGCTTTAAATACACAGTGGCCCACATTTATTAAAGTGTTTGCACCAGTTTTCTGTCTGACTTTGCACCAGAAAGAATGTGCAAACTGGTTGCACATGTATATATAGATTGCCTGCACCACAATGCTGCAGAATGAACAAAGTGCACCAATCAAAAAATGGTGCACACTTCTAGAACAGTGCAGGGTACACAAAATTCAGGAAGAACATGCACCACAAATCATGGATCTGTCGCACTCTGCACACTTCTCTCAGGCAAACTGCACATTGTGCAGTCTCATATTTTTCTTTGCCACTCTGCCCTGAAGGCTAGCATCCCGGAGTTGCTTCTACACTGTAGAGGTTGACACTGTGGTTTGGCGGGTACTACCTAATGAAGCTGCCAGTTAAGGGCCTGTGAGGCATCTAGGGCATCTAATAAACTTTTCTTTTTGCTTAGTTGTGCAGCGGGGCTTTCCGCTTCTCTTTCTACTTTGGTTAGAGCCTGTTTTTTTTCATGTTTATGCTGCAGTTACCGTTTTCAGCTTTCAAATACTGTACCTGATAAACTTTTGTTTGTCCGTTGTATTTATCCTAGTGACCTTGTGTTCTCTACTAGTTCTTGGCCCTAGGTTACTTACTTAGAACTACCTAAAGGAAACACATAGGGAGTAATTTATTAAACTTTTTGTGTTTTTTCCAACTTTTGCTGTTTCACAATTTTTTTTTTTATTTTTTTTACTGGACCACCTGATTTGTCATCAATATAAAGATGTGGACATCTGAAAAAGGCACACATTTTAGCACAAATAATCTCCAGCAAGTGGTTGCTAAAACATTTGTGATTTTTTTATGACGAAGGTCTCAAAAAAACAACAGACTCCCGTACTTCATTTATCAACCACTAAGATAAATCAGGCAAGAAACCTTAAAAAATCAGATGCCTACCTGAATCATTGTTTTCTATGGGTGTTTTATGTTCCTTTGTGTTCATTTGCAGCTTTTTTCCTTCCTTCAATTTTGGCGTAAATCTATGGCTGCCCTTGATCAGTCATAGGAATTAGCTTAGAGCCAATTGCGACTTTTGATGACTTCATGCAACTTTTGTTTAAAAAATTCACAAATTCACTAAAAAACAAATGCCACATGTATCAATAGGGAACATATGCTAAGATACAGAACAAAAAAGTAGACTTATTATACATGTGCCCTATGGGTCTGCAAAAAAACAACTGATGACAGGTCTGTTTTTTTCAGAAAGGAGGATGGGTAACCAGGTGTTTTCTAATGTTAAACCAGAGATGAAAAGGAAGCAAAACAGAGACAAGATGGAGACAACATCCTACATACATGCAACAGACACACACGCCAATGTGAACCTTCCCTTACTCTAGGTCTAAGCTACTCGAGGTCACGCTATAATGCATTATGGATGTATGAAGAGGGGTCACTGGGTATGCAACTTTTGTGGATAGGAAAAATGCAATTGACTCCTTTAAGTAAAAGTGCCTTTTTCTTGAAATCAGTGGAACAATAAAATGTGGTTTTAGAAAGCTGTAAAATCTTTCATTATGTAGTCATTCAATTTAATTTCCAAACTACTTGACCAGCCCTATAAAGGGAACCTGTCACCACTTTTTCACAACTCAGTGACAGATTCCCATAAGGCCATAGTAACTAAATGCCATCCTTCTTTTAGTTAAAAATGGTTTCTCTTACATCCCTATAAAATCAACTTTATTTTATAATAACTAATATCAGGGGGTGCATGTCCTGCTAGGCTGGCCCCTCCCATGTACTTCTCAACAGGCCTTATGCCTCCTCACTATTAATAATAATCTTAATTTAAATAGCACCATCATATTCCGTAGCGCTTTACAAATCATAGGTGAAATATACAAATAATATAAGACAACACAGTCACATGGAACATTAGGAGTGAGGGCTCTAGTAACAAAGGCTTGTAGTCTATGAGGATGAAGGGTTGATAAAAGAGGTGTACGTAATTGTAAATTGGTCCAGTTAGCCTGAATAACTGAACAAAATAATTTAATAATAAAAAATGCTACTTGAAGTAGTCATCAGCTACTATCTTATATACAAAGTCCAAGGTCAGTAGAACTGGAGTAGCTTTAGCTGTGTAGTTTTTGCTGGGTAACAGATGGGAGTAGTGCACAGGAGTGGCTAGAAACTAGAGATTTGAAGTTTCATGCAGTTAGGGAATGTGATAGGCTTGTCTTAGGAGATGGAATTAAAGAGAATGTTTGAAACTTTAGAGCTTGGGTATTAGTCTGATAGCTTAAGTAGGGCATTCCAGAGAATTGATGTAGCTGGCGAGACGTCCTGGAGACTTGAGTAAGGTAGAGAATAATCTAAGATCACTGGCAGATCAAAGAACATGGGTTGGGCAATGGACTTATATGAGAGAGGAGAAGTAGGGAAGTGTAGCAATGTGCAGAGCTTTGTGGATGAGAGTGATTATTTTAAATGCTATTCAGAAGGAGATGGGCAACCAGTGCAGTGACTGGCACTGACAGCAGGCATCCGTGTAGAGTTATAGTGATCCCACAGACTGAGATGGAGAAATCAGGGTTGGGTCAGTTAGTAGATGGTGGAAAGATAAGGAGTTCAGGTTTAGAAAGATTTCAAGAAGAGAGAGGTGATGTTACAGACAGCAGAGACAATTACTGGTGATCTGAAAGTTGGCAGGGGTAATGTTACGTGCAGAAGAATATTGTTGGCTATTGTCAGTAAAGAGATGGTACTGGAAACCAAATTGTCTGATGGTTTGTCCAATGGGGGCAGTATAGAGGGAAAAGAGAAGAGAACACAGACGGAAGAGGAGAAGAGAGAGATCCAGAAAAGGAGACAGTGAACGAACAGTCAGACAGATAGAGAGCCAAGAGAGTACAGTGTTCATCAGGCCAATGAAGCGAAGCATCCTGAGGAGAAGCTTGTGGTCCACAGTATCAAAAGCTGCCAAGAGATTCAGAAGAATGAGGAAAGAAAGATCACCTTTGGATTTAGCAGCAAGCGAAAACCAGATTGTAGGGGGTGAAGGAGGGAGAGAGATAACAGACAAAAGACAAGGTATTCCAGGAGTTTGGAGATGAAAGGGAGATTAGAGACTATTCAGTATGTGACCAGGATGATGACATCAAAGGTTATTTACCCCTCACATTTGCAAAATATACCTTATATACAGTATCTGATTTATCTGATCACATAAAAATCAAAGCATGGACTTTTACTCTGCCTTCATGGAGGCATGCTGGGATTTCATGTGATCAGATCCCTACACGGGGCACATTTTGCAAATGTAAAGGGTATAAGACCTTGGATGACTTCCCCATAATCATCTGAAATTAATGTAAGGCAAGGCATTGTGTAAAATAATTGACGCAATATTTCCTATAACTAAACAAAGCTTTACATGTCTGTATTTAAATATTGGCAGACAGTCCCTAAGTACTAGTTCCATACAGCAGCTTGTCTTACCATTGTGACCTGTCATTAAGAAATAAGAAGAAAGGGCAGTGCCCAAGATTTGAAGATACACTGGAATCTGTGTGGTACACTGGTAGCCTGAGAGAAATGAAAGCGTCAAGTATGTTAGTTTTCACTTCTGAAAAATGGCTGTAATTGAGTTACAGTGCCTTAATGGCAGCTAATTTTAGGTGATATGGGGAGTACTTGTAACCCTTTACCAGCAGACATTCTTAATTTGAGGAGTAAAATGCTGGTGACTGGTCTTTTTTACACTCTAATAACATTCTTAAAGTTCAGTACTATTTACCACTGTTGAAGAAAAAGAAATCCAAACTCAATCAAGATCCTCCGTCTGCTGAACTTTTCTGTCCTTCTGAGTGAACAAAGGTTCTGAGTGAACAAAGGAAACAAAGTGTGCATTAAAATGTTGAGGTCAGTGCAGCATCACTGCAGTAAGCTGCAGTGTGGAGTGCGAGAAATTACATAAACATAGATTTGGAAGGAGCTGTGTGATTCTGTGCCCCCATAGACCTCTGTGTCCATTCTCCAGAGATACCTTCGTTGTCCCCTTCAAACACTTTCACAGCAGAAGCTGCACCTCTAATTCATCATCACAGACAGTTTCTGGCAGCTTTTAGTTTGTCTCTTTGATCAAAATGAATGATGATTCGTGACTTGTATTATGATTCACATAGAAAAGAATAAATAGTTTGAACAGCCTCTACAAAACTTCTGCAGACTCCCAGCTACAAAAGACACTTTATGAGCAGGTAATTAGCAGGGGAAATTATAAGTACAGATAGGATTGCTGCCTTGCATTTCCTATTTCATCTTTCTAACCTACTGTGCACATTCATTATAGTTAGAGATGAGCGAACACTAAAATGCTCGGGTACTCGTTATTCGAGACGAACTTTTCCCGATGCTCGAGTGCTCGTCTCGAATAACGAACCCCATTGAAGTCAATGGGAGACTCGAGCATTTTTCAAGGGGACCAAGGCTCTGCACAGGGAAGCTTGGCCAAACACCTGGGAACCTCAGAAAAGGATGGAAACACCACGGAAATGGACAGGAAACAGCAGGGGCAGCATGCATGGATGCCTCTGAGGCTGCATAATCGCACCATTATGCCAAAATTATGGGCAACAGCATGGCCATGACAGAGTGACAGAATGAAGCTAGATAGCATCTAAAACATCCAATAATTGACCCTGACACTATAGGGGACGGCATGCAGAGGCAGCGGCAGCAGGCTAGAGAGTGTCATGGCGACATACCCTAAATGGACTCAGGCTTCAAACCAATGGGTGGCAGAGAGGAACCAAAGGAGGTGAGCAAGAAGCGCTCAAATAATATCGGTACATGATAAAAGTTTGCCAGTATATTTTGTGGATTACACAGCAGGGTGGCGACAAAGTTAACATGGAAGCCATGAAAACAACCCAAAATTCTGCCTGACACAGCTCGTTTGATAAGGGGACGATGTATGGAGGCAGTGAACTAGTAGTAGATTAAAGGTGCTGCAGTTAAAACTATGTTAGTTGGATCTTGGCATGGAGCTGGCGCTCCGCTGCCAGGCGAGCTTTCGCCAATCCAAGCCCCTGTCTATAGGCTACTCCCCAAACAGCACTTCTAAGAACCTTTTGTATAAGATCAAGTGTAGTAGCGTTCTTATAAGTTTAGGATATGGCGGGTGAGGGGAATGTAAACAGATGCGCAAGAAGCGCTGAAATAATATCCCTAAATGGTAAAAGTTTGCAAGTATATTTTGGGGATTACACAGCAGGGTGGCGACAAAGTTAACAACTTTGATGTGGAATGCCCTGTAATAGCTCTTGGGCGGTGTGCCTTTTATCGCCTAGGCTCAGCAGTTTCAGCACCGCCTGCTGTCGCTTAGCGACGGCACTGCTGCTGTGCCTAGAGCTACCGACTGATGGCGCCATGCCCACGGATGGTAATTCGGAGGAGGAGGAGGTGGAGGAGGGGTGGGAGGAGGTATAGTAGGCCTTTGAGACCTGGACCGAGGTAGGCCCCGCAATTCTCTGCGTCGGCAGTATATGACCAGCCCCAGGGTCAGACTCGGTCCCAGCCTGCACCAAGTTAAGTGTAGTAGCGTTCTCATAAGTTTGGGATATGGCGGGTGAGGGGAATGTAAACAGATGCGCAAGAAGCGCATGATGCGCATGGAGCTGGCGTTCCGCTGCCAGGCGAGCTTTCGCCAATCCAAGCCCCTGTCTCTAGGCTACTCCCCAAACAGCACTTCTAAGAACCTTTTGTATAAGATCAAGTGTAGTAGCGTTCTTATAAGTTTAGGATATGCCGGGTGAGGGGAATGTAAACAGATGCGCAAGAAGCGCTGAAATAATATCCCTAAATGGTAAAAGTTTGCCAGTATATTTTGTGGATAACACAGCAGGGTGGCGACAAAGTTAACAACTTTGATGTGGAATCCATGAAAACAACCCAAATTTCTGCCTGACACACCTCGTTTGATAAAGGGACGATGTATGGAGGCAGCTATATGGACGACTTTTGGAGGTAGCAATGGAGACAACGTGTGGAGGCTGCTATGGAGACAATTTAATTTGGATAGTGCCTGTATGTGGCAGTCCCAAACATTTTTCAAACCAGAGGAGCAGGTAGGTGGCCCTCCAGTAAAATGGGATAGATTGAGTGCCTGTATGTGGCAGTCCCAAAAATGTTTCAAACCAGAGGAGCAGGTAGGTGGCCCTCCAGTAAAATGGAATAGATTGAGTGCCTGTATGTGGCAGTCCCAAAAATTGTTCAAACCAGAGGAGCAGGTAGGTGGCCCTGCAGTAAAATGGAATAGATTGAGTGCCTGTATGTGGCAGTCCCAAAAATTGTTCAAACCAGAGGAGCAGGTAGGTGGCCCTGCAGTAAAATGGAATAGATTGAGTGCCTGTATGTGGCAGTCCCAAAAATGTTTCAAACCAGAGGAGCAGGTAGGTGGCCCTCCAGTAAAATGGAATAGATTGAGTGCCTGTATGTGGCAGTCCCAAAAATTGTTCAAACCAGAGGAGCAGGTAGGTGGCCCTGCAGTAAAATGGAATAGATTGAGTGCCTGTATGTGGCAGTCCCAAAAATTGTTCAAACCAGAGGAGCAGGTAGGTGGCCCTGCAGTAAAATGGAATAGATTGAGTGCCTGTATGTGGCAGTCCCAAAAATTGTTCAAACCAGAGGAGCAGGTAGGTGGCCCTGCAGTAAAATGGAATAGATTGAGTGCCTGTATGTGGCAGTCCCAAAAATTGTTCAAACCAGAGGAGCAGGTAGGTGGCCCTGCAGTAAAATGGAATAGATTGAGTGCCTGTATGTGGCAGTCCCAAAAATTGTTCAAACCAGAGGAGCAGGTAGGTGGCCCTGCAGTAAAATGGAATAGATTGAGTGCCTGTATGTGGCAGTCCCAAAAATGTTTCAAACCAGAGGAGCAGGTAGGTGGCCCTGCAGTAAAATGGAATAGATTGAGTGCCTGTATGTGGCAGTCCCAAAAATTGTTCAAACCAGAGGAGCAGGTAGGTGGCCCTGCAGTAAAATGGAATAGATTGAGTGCCTGTATGTGGCAGTCCCAAAAATGTTTCAAACCAGAGGAGCAGGTAGGTGGCCCTCCAGTAAAATGGAATAGATTGAGTGCCTGTATGTGGCAGTCCCAAAAATTGTTCAAACCAGAGGAGCAGGTAGGTGGCCCTGCAGTAAAATGGAATAGATTGAGTGCCTGTATGTGGCAGTCCCAAAAATTGTTCAAACCAGAGGAGCAGGTAGGTGGCCCTGTAGTAAAATGGAATAGATTGAGTGCCTGTATGTGGCAGTCCCAAAAATGTTTCAAACCAGAGGAGCAGGTAGGTGGCCCTGCAGTAAAATGGAATAGATTGAGTGCCTGTATGTGGCAGTCCCAAAAATTGTTCAAACCAGAAGAGCAGGTAGGTGGCCCTGCAGTAAAATGGAATAGATTGAGTGCCTGTATGTGGCAGTCCCAAAAATTGTTCAAACCAGAGGAGCAGGTAGGTGGCCCTGCAGTAAAATGGAATAGATTGAGTGCCTGTATGTGGCAGTCCCAAAAATGTTTCAAACCAGAGGAGCAGGTAGGTGGCCCTGCAGTAAAATGGAATAGATTGAGTGCCTGTATGTGGCAGTCCCAAAAATTGTTCAAACCAGAGGAGCAGGTAGGTGGCCCTGCAGTAAAATGGAATAGATTGAGTGCCTGTATGTGGCAGTCCCAAAAATTGTTCAAACCAGAGGAGCAGGTAGGTGGCCCTGCAGTAAAATGGAATAGATTGAGTGCCTGTATGTGGCAGTCCCAAAAATGTTTCAAACCAGAGGAGCAGGTAGGTGGCCCTGCAGTAAAATGGAATAGATTGAGTGCCTGTATGTGGCACTCACAAAAATTGTTTCAAACAGAGGACCGGGTAGGTGGCCCTCCAGAAAAATTAAATGCATGAAGTACTATAGCAAGAGCCAGTGGGCCCTGTCAAAAAATAGCCAGTTTCCTCTGCTTTACTGTACAAAGAGGAGGAGAAGGAGGAAAATGAGGAGGAGGAGGAGGAGTGGATCAATTATTCAGGTTGAGCTTCCTTCACCTGGTGGAGATTGGAAATTCTGAGAAATCCAGCCTTTATTCATTTTAATAAGCGTCAGCCTGTCAGCGCTGTCAGTCGACAGGCGTGTACGCTTATCGGTGATGATGCCACCAGCTGCACTGAAAACCCGCTCGGACAAGACGCTAGCGGCAGGGCAGGCAAGAACCTCCAAGGCGTAGAGCGCCAGTTCGTGCCACATGTCCAGCTTTGAAACCCAGTAGTTGTAGGGAGCTGTGTGATCATTTAGGACGATGGTATGGTCAGCTACGTACTCCCTCACCATCTTTCTGTAAAGATCAGCCCTACTCTGCCGAGACTGGGGACAGGTGACAGTGTCTTGCTGGGGTGACATAAAGCTGGCAAAAGCCTTGTAAAGCGTACCCTTGCCAGTGCTGGACAAGCTGCCTGCTCGCCTACTCTCCCTCGCTACTTGTCCCGCAGAACTACGCACTCTGCCGCTAGCGCTGTCAGAAGGGAAATACTGTTTCAGCTTGTGCACCAGGGCCTGCTGGTATTCATGCATTCTCACACTCCTTTCCTCTCCAGGGATGAGAGTGGGAAGATTTTGCTTGTACCGTGGGTCCAGGAGAGTGAACACCCAGTAATCGGTGCTGGAATAAATTCTTTGAACGCGAGGGTCACGGGATAGGCAGCCTAGCATGAAATCTGCCATATGCGCCAGAGTACCAACGCGTAAGAATTCACTCCCCTCACTGGCCTGACTGTCCATTTCCTCCTCCTCCAACTCCTCCAACTCCTCTCCTTCTGCCCATACACGCTGAACAGTGAAGGACTCAACAATGGTCCCCTCTTGTGTCTCGCCAACATTCTCCTCCTCTTCCTCCTCATCCTCCTCCACCTCCACCTCCTCCGATATGCGCTGAGAAACAGACCTCAGGGTGCTTTGGCTATCAACAAGGGAATATTCTTCCCCCGTCTCTTGTGACGAGCGCAAAGCTTCCGACTTCATGCTGACCAGAGAGTTTTTCAACAGGCCAAGCAGCGGGATGGTGAGGCTGATGATGGCGGCATCGCCACTGACCATCTGTGTTGACTCCTCAAAGTTACTCAGCACCTGACAGATATCAGACATCCACGTCCACTCCTCATTGTAGACTTGAGGAAGCTGACTGACCTGACTACCAGTTCTGGTGGAAGTTGACATCTGGCAGTCTACAATCGCTCTGCGCTGCTGGTAAACTCTGGATAACATGGTCAGTGTTGAATTCCACCTCGTGGGCACGTCGCACAACAGTCGGTGAGCGGGCAGTTGGAGGCGGCGCTGCGCTGCCCTGAGAGTGGCAGCATCTGGGCTGGACTTCCTGAAATGCGCACAGATGCGGCGCACCTTCGTGAGCAAATCAGACAGATTGGGGTATGTCTTGAGGAAACGCTGCACTATCAGATTTAACACATGGGCCAGGCATGGCACATGTGTCAGTCTGCCGAGTTGCAGAGCCGCCACCAGGTTACGGCCGTTGTCACACACAACCATTCCCGGCTTGAGGTTCAGCGGTGCCAGCCACAGATCAGTCTGCGCCGTGATGCCCTGTAATAGCTCTTGGGCGGTGTGCCTTTTGTCGCCTAGGCTCAGCAGTTTGAGCACCGCCTGCTGTCGCTTAGCGACGGCACTGCTGCTGTGCCTAGAGCTACCGACTGATGGCGCCGTGCCCACGGATGGTAGTTCGGAGGAGGAGGTGGAGGAGGGGTGGGAGGAGGAGGAGGCATAGTAGGCCTGAAACACCTGGACCGAGGTAGGCCCCGCAATCCTCGGCGTCGGCAGTATATGAGCAGCCCCAGGGTCAGACTCGGTCCCAGCCTCCACCAAGTTAACCCAATGTGCCGTCAGCGATATATAGTGGCCCTGCCCGGCAGCACTCGTCCACGTGTCCGTGGTCAGGTGGACCTTGTCAGAAACGGCGTTGGTCAGGGCACGGATGATGTTGTCTGACACGTGCTGGTGCAGGGCTGGGACGGCACATTGGGAAAAGTAGTGGCGGCTGGGGACCGAATACCGAGGGGCGGCCGCCGCCATGAGGTTGCGAAAGGCCTCGGTCTCTACTAGCCTATAGGGCAGCATCTCCAGGCTAAGCAATCTGGAGATGTGCACATTAAGGGCTTGGGCGTGCGGGTGGGTTGCACTATATTTGCGTTTCCGCTCCAGCGTCTGGGGTATGGAGAGCTGAACGCTGGTGGATGCTGTGGAGGATCGTGGAGGCGACGATGGGGTTTTTGTGCCAGGGTCCTGGGCAGGGGGCTGACTATCAGCTGACACAGGGGAAGGAGCAGTGGTGTGCACGGCCGGAGGTGAACGGGCTTGTTGCCACTGAGTGGGGTGCTTAGCATTCATATGCCTGCGCATACTGGTGGTAGTTAAGCTAGTAGTGGTGGAACCCCTGCTGAGCCTGGTTTGGCAAATGTTGCACACCACAGTCCGTCGGTCATCCGGTGTTTCCTTAAAGAACCTCCACACTTCTGAAGATCTAGCCCTCGCCGCAAGAGCCCTCACCACGGGAGCTTCACTAGTTGACAGTGGCGCTGATGCACCAGCTCTGGCCCTGCCTCTCCGTCTGGCCCCACCACTGCCTCTTCCAACCTGTTCAGGTCGAGGACTCTCCTCCGTCTCAGAAGCACTGTGTTCACCCGGCCTCTCAACCCAGCTTGGGTCTGTCACCTCATCATCCTCCGATCCCTCAGTCTGCTCCCCCCTCGGACTTCCTGCCCTGACAACAACTTCCCCACTGTCTGACAACCGTGTCTCCTCATCGTCGGACACCTCTTTACACACTTCCACTACGTCAAGAAGGTCATCATCACCCACAGACTGTGACTGGTGGAAAACCTGGGCATCGGAAAATTGCTCAGCAGCAACCGGACAAGTGGTTTGTGACTGTGGGAAGGGTCCAGAAAACAGTTCCTCAGAGTATGCCGGTTCAAATGCCAAATTTTCCTGGGAGGGGGCAGACTGGGGGGGAGGAGGCTGAGGTGCAGGAGCTGGAGGAGTGGCGATTTCGGTGACATGGGTGGACTGCGTGGAAGACTGACTGGTGGTGGACAAATTGCTCGAAGCATTGTCAGCAATCCACGACATCACCTGTTCGCACTGTTCTGGCCTCAACAGTGCTCTACCACGAGTCCCAGTAACTTCAGACATGAACCTAGGGAGTGTAGCTCTGCGGCGTTCCCCTGCTCCCTCATCAGCAGGTGGTGTCTCACCCCGCCCAGGACCACGGCCTCTGACCCCTGCAGTAGTTGGACGCCCACGTCCCCGCCCTCGTCCTCTACCCCTAGCCCTCGGGTTAAACATTTTTAAAATGAGAGTTATAACTTTATTTTTTTTTTTTTACTTTTTTTTGTTTTTTTTTGAGTTTTTAAAACCAAACAATGCTATCCTATTGCTATGGCTATTTTCTAGCCAAGTATCAAAGCACACTACTATGCCAGATGAGATGACACTGAGTTATTGGCTAATAGAAATCCAACCCCTACTGAATTTTGCCACTTCGGCCTTTGCTATGGATATGTGCGCCACTAAGCGCAGAACACAGCGGTCGCAAGTCTCACTGCAAATTGCTCAGAATTGGCAAGTACATGCACTGCAGAAACTACAGCCACCAGCAGATCAACCAGAAATCAAATATATAGAACGCTACTGTAGGCTTCAAGAAGCTGTTTGTATTCTCCTATGGCTATTTTCTAGCCAAGTATCAAAGGAAGCACAGTACTATGCCAGATGAGATGACACTGAGTTATTGCCTAATAGAAATCCAACCCCTACTGAATTTTGCCACTTCGGCCTTTGCTATGGATATGTGCGCCACTAAGCGCAGAACACAGCGGTCGCAAGTCTCACTACAAATTGCTCAGAATTGGCAAGTACATGCACTGCAGAAACTACAGCCACCAGCAGATCAACCAGAAATCAAATATATAGAACGCTACTGTAGGCTTCAAGAAGCTGTTTGTATTCTCCTATGGCTATTTTCTAGCCAAGTATCAAAGGAAGCACAGTACTATGCCAGATGAGATGACACTGAGTTATTGCCTAATAGAATTCCAACCCCTACTGAATTTTGCCACTTCGGCCTTTGCTATGGATATGTGCGCCACTAAGCGCAGAACACAGCGGTCGCAAGTCTCACTACAAATTGCTCAGAATTGGCAAGTACATGCACTGCAGAAACTACAGCCACCAGCAGATCAACCAGAAATCAAATATATAGAACGCTACTGTAGGCTTCAAGAAGCTGTTTGTATTCTCCTATGGCTATTTTCTAGCCAAGTATCAAAGGAAGCACAGTACTATGCCAGATGAGATGACACTGAGTTATTGGCTAATAGAAATCCAACCCCTACTGAATTTTGCCACTTCGGCCTTTGCTATGGATATGTGCGCCACTAAGCGCAGAACACAGCGGTCGCAAGTCTCACTACAAATTGCTCAGAATTGGCAAGTACATGCACTGCAGAAACTACAGCCACCAGCAGATCAACCAGAAATCAAATATATAGAACGCTACTGTAGGCTTCAAGAAGCTGTTTGTATTCTCCTATGGCTATTTTCTAGCCAAGTATCAAAGGAAGCACAGTACTATGCCAGATGAGATGACACTGAGTTATTGGCTAATAGAAATCCAACCCCTACTGAATTTTGCCACTTCGGCCTTTGCTATGGATATGTGCGCCACTAAGCGCAGAACACAGCGGTCGCAAGTCTCACTACAAATTGCTCAGAATTGGCAAGTACATGCACTGCAGAAACTACAGCCACCAGCAGATCAACCAGAAATCAAATATATAGAACGCTACTGTAGGCTTCAAGAAGCTGTTTGTATTCTCCTATGGCTATTTTCTAGCCAAGTATCAAAGGAAGCACAGTACTATGCCAGATGAGATGACACTGAGTTATTGCCTAATAGAAATCCAACCCCTACTGAATTTTGCCACTTCGGCCTTTGCTATGGATATGTGCGCCACTAAGCGCAGAACACAGCGGTCGCAAGTCTCACTACAAATTGCTCAGAATTGGCAAGTACATGCACTGCAGAAACTACAGCCACCAGCAGATCAACCAGAAATCAAATATATAGAACGCTACTGTAGGCTTCAAGAAGCTGTTTGTATTCTCCTATGGCTATTTTCTAGCCAAGTATCAAAGGAAGCACAGTACTATGCCAGATGAGATGACACTGAGTTATTGCCTAATAGAAATCCAACCCCTACTGAATTTTGCCACTTCGGCCTTTGCTATGGATATGTGCGCCACTAAGCGCAGAACACAGCGGTCGCAAGTCTCACTACAAATTGCTCAGAATTGGCAAGTACATGCACTGCAGAAACTACAGCCACCAGCAGATCAACCAGAAATCAAATATATAGAACGCTACTGTAGGCTTCAAGAAGCTGTTTGTATTCTCCTATGGCTATTTTCTAGCCAAGTATCAAAGGAAGCACACTACTATGCCAGATGAGATGACACTGAGTTATTGCCTAATAGAAATCCAACCCCTACTGAATTTTGCCACTTCGGCCTTTGCTATGGATATGTGCGCCACTAAGCGCAGAACACAGCGGTCGCAAGTCTCACTACAAATTGCTCAGAATTGGCAAGTACATGCACTGCAGAAACTACAGCCACCAGCAGATCAACCAGAAATCAAATATATAGAACGCTACTGTAGGCTTCAAGAAGCTGTTTGTATTCTCCTATGGCTATTTTCTAGCCAAGTATCAAAGGAAGCACAGTACTATGCCAGATGAGATGACACTGAGTTATTGGCTAATAGAAATCCAACCCCTACTGAATTTTGCCACTTCGGCCTTTGCTATGGATATGTGCGCCACTAAGCGCAGAACACAGCGGTCGCAAGTCTCACTACAAATTGCTCAGAATTGGCAAGTACATGCACTGCAGAAACTACAGCCACCAGCAGATCAACCAGAAATCAAATATATAGAACGCTACTGTAGGCTTCAAGAAGCTGTTTGTATTCTCCTATGGCTATTTTCTAGCCAAGTATCAAAGGAAGCACAGTACTATGCCAGATGAGATGACACTGAGTTATTGCCTAATAGAAATCCAACCCCTACTGAATTTTGCCACTTCGGCCTTTGCTATGGATATGTGCGCCACTAAGCGCAGAACACAGCGGTCGCAAGTCTCACTACAAATTGCTCAGAATTGGCAAGTACATGCACTGCAGAAACTACAGCCACCAGCAGATCAACCAGAAATCAAATATATAGAACGCTACTGTAGGCTTCAAGAAGCTGTTTGTATTCTCCTATGGCTATTTTCTAGCCAAGTATCAAAGGAAGCACAGTACTATGCCAGATGAGATGACACTGAGTTATTGCCTAATAGAAATCCAACCCCTACTGAATTTTGCCACTTCGGCCTTTGCTATGGATATGTGCGCCACTAAGCGCAGAACACAGCGGTCGCAAGTCTCACTACAAATTGCTCAGAATTGGCAAGTACATGCACTGCAGAAACTACAGCCACCAGCAGATCAACCAGAAATCAAATATATAGAACGCTACTGTAGGCTTCAAGAAGCTGTTTGTATTCTCCTATGGCTATTTTCTAGCCAAGTATCAAAGGAAGCACACTACTATGCCAGATGAGATGACACTGAGTTATTGCCTAATAGAAATCCAACCCCTACTGAATTTTCCCACTTCGGTCTTTGCTATGGATATGTGTGCCACTAAGAGCTAAACACAACGGTAGCAAGTCCCCCTGCTAATTCCTCACAAAATGGTAAAAGATGCAAATTAAAATAAAAAAAGTAGAACGTTATTGTAGCCCTAAGAAGGGCTGTTGGGTTCTTTGAGAATCACTCCTGCCTAACAGTAAGCTAATAGAACACCCTAACGCTTTCCCTGACCAGCAGCAGCTCTCTCCCTAGCGGCATCCAGAGACAGAATGATCCGAGCAGCGCGGCCAGCGGCTAGTCTATCCCAGGGTCACCTGATCTGGCCAGCCAACCACTGCTATCGACGTGTAAGGGTACCACGTCATGCTGGGTGGAGTGCAGAGTCTCCTGGCTTGTGATTGGCTCTGTTTCTGGCCGCCAAAAAGCAAAACGGCGGGAGCTGCCATTTTCTCGAGCGGGCGAAGTATTCGTCCGAGTAACGAGCAGTTTCGAGTACCCTAATGCTCGACCGAGCATCAAGCTCGGACGAGCATGTTCGCTCATCTCTAATTATAGTATCTGTCCAAAGTTACATCCTCTTTTGTAGGCCAGAGCTCTGCTCAATATTTTACTTGTGCTAGTCCTGTACTCATCTTGACCTTGCAACTATATCATCATGTATCGCATAATGCATGGCCAAAAAACTTACACTATTATGATGGGGACTAATGGAAGGACTTTAGTGTCTAAAATAGGGGGCATGGGATTGTAGGGGTTGATTTAAAGAGAAAGGTTTAGCAGCAAACTAATGCATTGCCCTCATTGGTTCTTTTAATGAGGTAGGAAGGTCAGAAAAAAGGTTTCAAAAGGTGGTGCAAAGGTGGAAGAAGGGCTTAATGCAGTAGCAGGAACTATGCCCACCCCTTCCTGAAGGCAGCATAATGTCAGTATATAAACTAGCCCTCCAATGGGGCTAATAATTACAGTGCCTAAAACAGACAAGACTCAACTCATTGTGGGTTAATATTTAGGATTTCAGTGTAGAACAGGTCATAGTCTATTAAGGGAACTCAATTCCAGCAATACTCTAGTGAAACAAAACACACATTAGAACAAATACTATAGTGATGACAAAGGCTCACATTTATTAGTAGTGAGGTAAACTATTTAACATGCAGTTTGCTTCACTAACGTGCAGAGTGCACTGGATTCATGAAGATTGGAGCATGGTCTTTATGAGTCTGGTGCACCCTGTGGGTGCCCAAAGAACTGAGCGTATCAGGTTCTTTTTGGTACATTCAGTTTAACGGGCGTGTGCCACAATTAAGTTGGACTTAACATAAATGTGGTGCACAGTGCAAATGTGCATGGGAACACCCATTTATGTGCACAATATTGTGTACTGGTGGAAACACTTCATAAATACATGTGCAAGCAGTTCGCACGTATACTTATGTGCAGTCTATGTGAAAATGCTTTATAAAATATCCACCTATAATACACAATATAAATCCATTTATCTTTTGTAAAAGCCAGTGTATAATAATTCTTTATTCCAAATGGAGCTATCACATTAGTGTTATAAATCCACTTAGATTCCAATTGGAGTAAGCCCACAGGTCCTCCACTGATGTTTTGCTAGACTCATTCCACTACCACTGCTTCCAAGCTGGTACACTTACCTGGATGTTTTCTCAGAAATTGTGCCGCAAACAATGTTATACTTCTATCATTGCTTTGATGTCTTGCTGATGAGGTAATGGTGGATATATGCTGTTGTATCCTCCTCCTCAACTCTTGTGTTGTTTGCCCAATAAATATGGACATCTGCACTTTAAAGGAAACCTACCACTTGTAGTGGCAGGTTTCCGATGGAAATACCGGGCACCAGCTCAGGGTGAGCTGGTGCCGGAGCTTATTTTAGTTAGTGTTTTAAACCGCGGTATCGCGGTTTAAAACACTTTTTAAACGTTATAGCCGGCGCAGGCAGGTACGCGCTCGGCGCTTACCGTGCACGCGGCTCTCATTCACTTCCTATGTAGCCGCGTGCACGGTAAGCGCCGAGCGCGTACCTGCCTGCGCCGGCTATAAAGTTTAAAAAGTGTTTTAAACCACGATACCGCGGTTTAAAACACTAACTAAAATAAGCTCCGGCACCAGCTCACCCTGAGCTGGTGCCCGGTATTGCTATCGGAAACCTGCCACTACAAGTGGTAGGTTTCCTTTAACACAAATATAACATGACAAATATTGCAGTTCCCACATGCATATGATCCCAACAGTTTAGTTCTTCATGTTGCCCACATTGGTGGCCTGGTAAAATAACTCCTTGATAAATGGTCCTTCAAATTCTAGACTCTTCTTGCAGTAATTGTTGGATGGTCGGTCAAAAAGTCTGTTACTTTTGGTTCACTCATCAGGATGTTCCAATTTTTCTTGAGTGCTGTATAAAGGTCACTCCATTAATTTTTATAAGTTGCAATGAGCCTGACTTTATTTTCTTGTTGTCTCCTGCCTGACTTCATTTCTAGCTCATCTGCATGCTTGTGATAGAACTCGTTTGGGATATGCTCTCCTTTTGAATCTATCTGGCAATTGCCTTGCATGGTGTTTGAATTCAGTACTGCAGCATCCATTATTAACAATTATAGTCCTGACATGCAATGCAATATTTACCCCTTTATTAAAGGGGTATTCCAGGAATCAGCATAATTCATATATAAATGGGTACTCAAAATATAAGCTAATGTGTAATTAGTTGTTATTTAAAATTTTGCTCCCCTTAGCAGAAAATGCTGCTGACATAGACTGTAATGAAGAATTAAAATGCTATTGGCCCTTTAATCAGTCCGTTAATTTCCTCTGTGCGGTCCGTTGCAGAGCGGACACAGGACAGAAGATGGCTGCTGGTCACATGTCCACTTCACATGTCCTGCACCTGCCTGGGCAGGTCATGTGATCACCACTACGTTTGGCTGTAGTCGGTTGGTTGCAGTGCATCCAGTATGCCCAGTGTTGTGGTGATGTGCAGGGATGGCAGTTACACATCATTACTATGGTAACAGAGCAGAAAACCTGTTATATAATCACAGGGAGCAGAGCATAAGAGGGAGGAGAATTTACTGAGAACTAAAGGATCATGGAACTTGTAGTTTCCAGTGGCGGCCATCTTAGTGATAACTCCACCTACTTTAGAGAGGCCATAGATTTTGTAAATCATAAAATCAAACTATTTAAGCTCCATTTTGTGACTAATGACATTGAGTATTGTTGTATTCATTTATTTATATCATCATGGGTTTTTGTGTCAGACGTTCATATTCCCGGAATACCCTTTTAAGCACTAGCACTTTGATTGTTTTGGAATTTCTTGTATGATTTCAGTCTTTAGGCACACACAATATATTTTTGGATTAGTGGCAAAGTATTTGGTTGTGGTGGGAGTAGTTCATAGCAAAATACTTCATACATGACTAGTATGATGTATGTTTTTAAAGGTTTTTAAAGCATATCTAAATATTATTATTACTTTTTGGCATAGATCTTTGCAGAGTTTTGCAAACTTTCTTGTTTGTTCAATTCTTAAACTATAAAAATGCTTTCAAACCAGCCAAACACATGGTAACATGTAAAAACGCATGCATTTTAGAGGCATGCGTTTCCAGGGTGCGTTTAAAAATGCATCTAAAAGCCCCACATGTGAACGCACCCTTGCACTGTGCTGCCCTCTGTGGGCTTCATCTGGTACTTGGGTCAGAATACAACAATACCCACAGCAGCTAGGTCTGCGTCAGTGAACAAAGCATAGAAACCAAGCTTGATGTTTTTCACCATGCATGCATTCTCATCTCTAAAATAATGATTGCACATCATTTTCCCATAGTAAATATTCTCTGTAACTGCACAATTACAATTTGCTTTGCGCTTGGGCTCTCACTGTTGTTTTACGGTTTGATATTTTGCTTATCTTGCAAATTCTGCTTAATGTAAAACTATTTAATTAAGTAAAAAAGCTTAGATAAGACCCATAAAGTTCAGAGGCTTTTCGGTGTCTGCACTTAAAGGCCCGGCCATCCTGCAGGGTTCTTTCTGGATCCATATATTGAAGTTCTATCACAGAGATAATTTGATGAAGCTCTTTATTTTGTCAATAAAAACACAAACATGTTTTACAAACAAGTTTAAGAGATGTAATATAATTTTTTGGTGTTAACACAAGACTTTCCTATATGGACAGGAAGAGACCAGTTTCAAGACACCATTCAAACGTCAATTATTTACCATATATAATCAAGTGTGAGCTGCGTTTTTCAGCACAAAAAAATATTTTGAAAAACTCAGCTCAGCTTATATTCAAGTCTATAAAAAAAACAAAACTCTGTGCTCACCTTTCCGATGCCCCCGCAGGTCCTCTTCTTTCTTGCGATGCTCTGGCTCTATATCCCTGTGCGCTGCTGTTGCATAAACCATGACATCAGCCACTTGCTGATAGTATAGTATGCATGCCGTATAACAACTACAGTGGGGGAATAAGTCTTTGATACATTGACGATTTTGCCAGTTTTCCCACATACAAAGAATGGAGAAGTATTTTATCATAATAAGATTTCAATTGTGAGAGACTAAATCTAAAACAAAATCCAGAAAACCTGTTTGTATGCTTTTGCATTGCATGAAATATGTAATTGATACAATAGAAAAAAATGAACCTAATATTTGGTACATAAAGCTTTGTTTGCAAGGTCAGATGTAGTTCTTGACCAAGTTTACACAAACAGGGGTTTTGTCCCACTCCTGCACACAGATTTTCTTCAGCTCTTTCAGGTTTCAGGGCTGTCTGGGTCACAGGCAACAAATGCTGTGTAGGCCTTAGACTGCTATGCATGTGGCCCTACATAGGTGTACATGATGATGCATTGAGGACCAGTGGGAAAGCACTAGCAGTGGAAAGGTGGACAATAACCTTCTTATCTTTTGGCTTATGTGGTAGACAATTTTGGCTTCTACATGGGGCATTGTGACTATATTGATTATTGCAGGGGAACACTATGAAAATATGGGCTTTCGTGTAGGGTTGCTATTACTATATTAGTTAATATGGGGGGCATTGTTGTAATGTTGGCAACATTGAGGGCATGGTCAGTACATTTGCTGTGGTGACTACATTGGCTACTGTAAAGCTAGTGTGGTTACTGTAGCACGCTGTTATTATTTAGATTATGTGGCAGCACTTTACTATATTGGATAATCTGGTGGCACTGTTTCTATATTTGTACTGTTGGGCATTGTTGCTATATTTCCCTCATTGTGCTCAGATTGCATAGCTGCTAGACAGTATGAGAAATATACTTCAAAACTTGTTAAAAAAAATGCAGTAATATTTAATGAAATGAGTCAATTTGACTAATCCTGTCAAATTTATAGACACAGGCCAACTTTTATCAAAAGTAAAGCATACTGCACTACCTCGCAGAATGTGCCAGATTATTGAATACTGGTGCATGGTCTGTATTAATCTTGCGCACCCTGCACTGCTCGGGAAGTGTGCACCAACTTTTTTGGGGTGCACTTTTCTATTAGTCACAGTAATAAATGTGGCGCGATGTCTGAATCGCCACCAGAATGCACTGCTAAGTGCAAAATTTTGTGGCGCAAACACTTCATAAATACAAGTGCAAACAGTTTGTAGGTTCTTTACAGTGCAAAGTCAGTTACAAAACTGGCACAAACATCTTAATAAATGTGGGCCACAGAGCATAAAAAAACAAACAAAAACACATATCCGCTTGTCCATACACAAGAACCCTGGCCCAAATTTCTAAGCCTAAATATGTCAAAAATTATTCATAGTAGCCCATAGTTGATAAGAAAACAAATCTGTTAAGTTATAGACAGTAGCATACCACTTTCGTGTTCCTTTTATTTTGTGAATCACTAGCCCTGCCTCTTTCCATGGAACCAATGACCTTTGTTTGAACAGGTAGGAAAACGTGTCTTAAAGTAGTTGAATGGGGCGAACAACGTAAGTGTCAATTTGGGTCAATTCAAGCCTGAATTCTTTTTTCTGGTTTAAAGTAGGTGTTTTTTTGATACTCTATGTAACAAATTCTAACTTTTATCCATAAATGTAATTTTCAAAATCAACACCCAAACTTAGCAGCAGAACAAGCGCGTAGAGAATTGTGACCCAGCAGGCTTAATTATATCTAATGCATTTTTATACATATATCAAATCCGTACAAGCAATTTAGCTGTGTGCAGGTGACCATAAGAGAGGAGTTATTACCCAGACCTGGCAGGTTCTCCACCCACTATGCCATTTTACAGAGAACGTGTACAAAAGATTGTGTTCTTTCCTGAACAAGTTAAGTGTTTTGAGCTGCATGGTGGATTTTATTGCAAACCTCCACAGTGTTACGAAAGCCAGATATCCGCCATTGTAACCTAAGCATCCTGGGCTTGCACTCACAACTGTTATGTCACATTTGGCAACCATACTTGCTCTTTTCTTTAAACCCCCAAAAGAAAATAAATGAAACCAAGATTGTACTCAAAAGAAATACTCTTGGCAAAAGCGACATATGTCTTAGGCCTTTAGGGACAAGCTATCCCCATATTGATTTGTACTAGCTGGCAAACCAGTAAAGGATCTATTGCAACATTATGGGGGAGATTTGTTAGAACTGTTTTAGGTTCTAGGTGCCCATGGAAACCAATTTAGAGTTCAGCTTTAATTATATACAAAACTTTGGGAAGATTAAAGCTGAGCTCTGATTGGTTGCCATGGGCAACTAGAACAGTTTTCTAAGATACTTCTGATAAATCTCTCTCTCTCTATGTTTGCCTCTTTATCCTAGGCAGCCAGGCAACTATGGTAGCAAAAATTAACATGGTAATCATAGCATTCCAAAATGGTCACATGGCTAGAAATCTTCACTGACTTTTGGCCACTGGGATAACTGTTATAATTTTTGATATATGTGAAATCAAGCACTAATCTAGCCTGTTGTGAGTAGAAGTAACACATTTCCACAATTTTAGATTCATAGGTTAGGTTCATTGAGGGGTTCATTGGGCATGTATGAAGTGCAGGTAATTGCCCATTTAATTTGAGATTTTTCCTGTTTTTCTTTGCTGTCACAGAACAGCTATCCTTTTACTTCCGAACACTTTCATGTTAATTGCAGTGAAATAAAGGGAAAGACGCGTCTTTCATCAAAGAGTGTAAACAGTGTTGTCGTACAATATCAATTTGTTCTCTATCTTCTGGTTCAAACAGAAATAATTAAAAAACAGCTATTTTAATTTCTATTGTTGTGTTTTTGTGATTAGGACCAAAAAAATTTCTCCTATTTGATGTTGCGAAGAACGTAAAGTCAGAGTCGTGACTATCAAGCATAAGCAAAATTGTACTCAGTCTTCAAATAAAGCAGATTTAAGTTGTAAAGAAACTGTGTTCGTGTAAAACTTCAGTTATACTGGAGGCTACAGGTTACAGGCAGAGTATAAGGGAATGAACTGAGGTAAGGCTAACCAAGGAGCAAAGTGAAAGGTGATTTTTGTAAATGGTATATTCTCTAAGTCATAATATAGAACTGACTGATACCTGCATGAGCCAAATTTTTAATAGCAGGTTGCAGGAACACTTTTCTACAAAGAACAATTGAGTATAAGAAACTCTGTAATACATCATAAAAAATGCTTTTTTTCTTATGTATGTGTTGTCCTTTGCTAGATTGACCTTTACCTAGAAAATGAAGAAGTGTAAGAAAAATGAAATGGCAGATGAACAAGAGCCCTGTGGGAACAGTTAGGTCTCTGCTCATAATTTCAAGTAGAAATGATAATTAAACACAGCGCCTATGGATGGGGAAAAAGCTAAAACTGCAGGATAGAAAACTTTCAGAAATGTGTTGTTCCTCATGGCTTACACACTATACTATTGATTTATCCAAAGTTTGTTGAAAGGTTAGGTGCACCTTAAAGGGAACACCTTAAGAAAATGAAACCTTGATGAAAGCTGCATCTGTACCATAGAAACCCTCTTAACGCATGGTAACTCAGAACTTCTATGGCCTGTGGGATTTAAATGGTTACCATTAAATGACCATTCAGTATTGGGACCTGTCTAACTTTGGTTTTGGAATATTAAAAAAATAGCTTTCTTCAAAACACCGTAGTGCAATATGATACAAAACATGTAGAGATGTGATGCTGTTGCTTATAAGTAAATAAGCCATGTCAATGTTATCTCATACAAACCCCTGCGTTATTTTCATTCACATACGAGTCACAGGCTCTGCTGTATCTTCTTAGCAGAATGGTAAGATTTGCAATCTCCTTCTCTGTAATAAACCACCATAGACACTTCATATAAACATTGCCTACAGGGAATCTTCCATGAACATAAAAAAAAAACACCTGAGTGTAATAGAAAACGGTATCGCTATTCACCCGACAGATTATAAATTGTGAGGCCCACTGGCCTTAATCACACGTCAAAGGATATAAAGACTTTGCTGTAAAGTTTGTTTCATTGAGCAATGATGAAGCACTGGGAATGTAAGAACCATTGGCAGAGGGAGCTACGGAGTTATTTCTCTGCCAGGGCATAGATCATCCACTCACAGAAAGAAATAGCATCACTTTGTTGCTGATTTAAAACATACTATTAATAATTATTGACAGATACATAAATTGAATGCAGCTGATTATTTAGGGGAAATATCTGAGGGGATCTCTGAGTGTAGATATTTTGGTAATGTCTACAAGCAGAGAAATCAATAGTGCAGATGATAATCACCTTTATAATATACTTTATTAAAAAAAAAGTTCCTTTGTCCTTGTTCCTCTCTTATTCTTACTACTTTAGCCCCCTTCTTATTCACATTGACAACTCATAGACAAAAAGCTTGTTAACAATTCTCTACATAGTATCTCTAATTCTAAAGGTATGAAAAGAGATAAGCTTTAGACTTCAGAAAAACTGCTCATTACAGGAGAAGAAAGGATACATGTAGAGAATACTATTAGTCTCTAATAATGCAGGGCTAGGCAAAATGTTTTATTTTTACATACATTTCTGTAATAAAATCCAAGTAAACCTAGATGTAAACATCACAATTCATACAGTGGGAATGTATTTACTGACTTGATCTTTATGATTTTCAGAGCACAAAAGGTTTGAGTAAGCCTGTTGTGTGACCAAAAAAAAATCACAAAAATACCCTGCATAGCATATACGAGCCAAAACAAAATTTTGTCCTTGATCTACAAGCAATCCAACTACAGTATATACACTAAGGCATCTAAAAGGAGTATGATGACTATAATCCCATATCCTTGACCCACGGCGGATTAAGACCACCATGGGCCTGGGCTGTATGAACATGATAACCCCTACAAATGTAGAATTCACTTCCTACATTGGGTAACGGTGGATGCATCCTTTCTGCCTGCTTTTAATCTGCAGTTGCAGGACCTTTTGAGGACCTTTGAAGGTTCCTAAATAGCCTTGAGTGCATGTGTATTGAAAGCAGGAAAATAGAAAATGTCACTTGGAGTTACATTTTTAATGATTTATATTAAAATCAGCTGGGCAAAAAACAATTCACATTTTTAAATTCTGAAGCAAAAGAAAGCTCAGGAGCTGAGCCCTCTCCATATGTGGTGGATATCTGCTGTATTACACAGCAGGCACCTAGCACTAACAGCAACAACAGCCTTGGTTGTTATACTGTGCAGGAACACTGCACTCTCCCACTGTGTGCCGGAATTTCTTCCGTTGCAGTGAGAGGGGGAGAGCTGAGGAAGCAGAGGGGTAGGGTGAGACAGTCTAAAAACCTGTGAAGCTGATCATAGAGAGGCTCTGGTAACATTGGCAGACTCATTACCATAATTGTAAAAGTTGATTTTAGAAGGAAGGAGGCCATGGATAAAAAATATGAGATAATCACAGTCACAGAGCCTGGATCTATGATTAATCATGCTTGATTTTGATGGTAGATTTCTTTTAAAGACAGATCATTGTAAAGCTGCTTATCTCTGTCTGAAAAAAAACAATAGACCCTTCAGATCTATCCTCTACAAATGGGAAACAAAAAATGTGCATCAGACAATGAATATGGCCCAATTCCATGTCCAATATAACTTGTTGATGTCCATATATTCTACTTATACCATGTAGTATTTATACGTCTTTAGAAAAATGTATAAAAATGCAACCACACGAAAATTTAAATATTTGAATAATGGGCCCAAAGGCACATTCTCAGTACATATGGTCTCTTATAGATATTTACCAGATAAATAATGGTGTTGTCTTTAGCTGTCCGCTTGATGCTGTGCTGAAACACAGGATTGCTATCAGAGCACAGTATAAAAAATTAAAAATAAATATAATGTCTGTTGGAGAAGCACATACAACACAACATCTGTCAAGATTGCAGGGATGGGAAAAAAATATTTTATATAGTGCACTTCTGTAAACAAATTCAAGATACAGTAAGGCTGTACACTCTTACAACTCCTTAAACTACTGAAATTTTCGAAATTCAAAATCAAATTGTCTACTTTATATTTTCAGAATTTTTGCAATGTCTGGATAATCTATTTTGATGTCACGCGGCCTACAAATCGAATAGCGATTTTCCGTATTTTCAGAATTGACTATTTTGGGGATAAATACTGTTTGAAATCAAATTTTACATATTTAACAACAAAACCCCCTATATAACCAACCCATTTTCAAATCTGCACCCCTCAAACTATCAGAAACAGATTTTAGGAAGATTGTTAACCCCTTGAGATCTTCATAGTAATTGAATCAAAATGGCGGTGAAATTTAGAATGGTCAAATTTTGTTGGTTATAAGTTCATTTAGCCCTAAAATTTACACATTTCCAAAAGATAAAAAGAGAAAACTCACCATAAAATTTGTTCTACAATTTCTCCTGAGTGCAGCGACCCCCCACACGTGGCCGTTACTAGTGTTATGGGGGCACAGCGAGGCGCAGAAGGGAAGGAGCACCCTGCAGCTGCCAGGATTTTAGTTTTCTCATTGCCCCCTTTTGAAGGCTATAAAATTTTCGCTTTTCCGTTATTTGGGCCATGTGACGGCATTTTTTTTGCGGGACGAGATGCTTTACCATTTTGGGGTTGGTATCACCTATTGTTGAAAATTTAGGAACTTTTTTTGAGGTCATGAGTAGAAAAGCATCAATTCTGTACTGGATTTTTTACTTTTTTTTTTTCGTGTTCACCGTATAGCCTAATAATCCTGTTATCTTTATTCTATGGGTCGATGCGATTACGGGGATACCAGACATGAATATTTTTTCTTATGTTTTACTAAATTTGCCAAATAAAACCCTAATGTGGGGAAAAATCTATCATTTTTGCATTGCCGTCTTCCAAGTGGCATAACATTGTTACGTTTTTGGCTACAGAGCTGGTTGATGGCTTGTTTTTTGCGGGACATGTTGTTCTTTGCAACAATATCATTCTGGAGTACATATGTTTTGTTGATCACTTTTTATTGCATTTTTAGTGGGATATAATAGGTAAAAATCATAATTTTTGGCGGGTTTTTAACGTTTTTTTTTTACGGCGTTCATCATATGGGTTCAATAGTTATTTAGTTTTATTCTATGGATTGTTACGGACGCGGTGATACTATATATGTGGGGTTTGTGTTATGATTTAGACTTTTTTGAGCGTTATATGTCTCTTTATATGTTTTGGGGCTTATGGGCATTTTTAGTGATTTATAAAGTAATTTTTTATTGAAAAACATTATTTTGTACATTTTTTTACATGATCCACCATGGGATATGAACAAGCAATCATCTGATTGCTTGTTCTTGATAATACTCTGCAATACTAATGTATTGCAGGGTATTAGCAATGCCAGCCTATGCAAATGCATAGGCTGACACTTTGCCTTTAAGATGACGTCACAGACGCCATCTTAAAGGCAATGCCTTCAGGCTTCTCTGACGTCCCGATCGGACCCCAGAGGAGCCAAAACAGCGATCGCCCCCCCCCCCCGAAAACGGTCTGGGGGGGGGGGGGCGATCGTGGGGTAAAGACCCCCAGAAGGCATGTTAAATGCCGCGATCACGTTGACCGCGGCATTTAACGGGTTAGACACCCGCGATCGGAGCCCACTCCGACCGCGGGCGTTAGCCGGGGATGTCAGCGGTAGATTACCGCTGAAATCCCGCAGCTAACGATGTCGGTTCGGCTGCTGTGCAGCGCTAAACCGGCATCGTCTCTGCGCAGTAGCTGTACTGCGCTGAGCGCTATTCGCGGGACTCAGCGCAGTACAGCTACGGCGCAGAGCGGCAAGGGGTTAAATTCCGTAGCGCTTTACAAATCATAGGGAACATATATAAATATAATATTACATCACAGAGTACAAACAGTCATATGGAACAATAGGCGTGAGGGCCCTGCTCACATGAGCTTACATTCTATAAGGATGAGTGGGTGACACAAGAGGTTGTATAATGGTCCAGCCATTCTTTATAAGGGAACAGTATAAAATACCAGCCATTAGCCACCATCTTATTTACAAGGTCCAAGGTGAGAAAGATTGCAGAGAAGCCTGGAGCTTTGTAAATATCTGCTATTTTCCGGATAACAGACGGGAGATAGGACATAGGATGGATTAGTAAAGAGAGAGTTGACATTTAATGCAGCGAGTGTGATAGGCCTTCCTAAACAGATGCATGTTCGTCTAGGCTAAACTGGCTTGCACAGGTATTTATGATATACAGTATATATATATATATATATATATATATATATATATATATATATATATATATATATATATGGCCTTTTTTATGTAAACTTTTATATTTAATTTTATATTTTATTATATTCCTCTGCATTTTTCTTTTAGCATTATTTATTTTTCTACTTTTTTTTGTGATGTCACTTCCGTTGAACGGCATAAGTAATGTATTGTATATATTGTAACTTCACCTGATGAAGGCTCCTGTATGGAGCCGAAACGCACTGTGAATCAATAAATAAATGATTAACTTTTAAATAAACAAAGTTGTCAACAAAGAACCATCACATCAGAACATTTTCCTGTGTACATCTTATTTCCTGCAAGGTCGCCATTCTGGGTGAACAGACTCTTGTCTTGTGGTCAAGTGTGAAGGAAGATGGGGTCACATCAGAATTAGCACATCCAAAAATGAAACTATAAATCCAGGAAGAGAAAAAGGCGGATGTGATATGAAAATTTTATAAATCTTTAGTATAATCTTTAAATATACAGATACATGATAAAAACAGTTAAAAAATCCCACATAGGGAAAGACACGAACAAAAAATCCCCCTAAACGCAGTGATTCTGGTAGAAATGAACAATCCAGATCGAGGCTGTATCTACAAAAGTAGTTACTCGGCCCCTGATGCAATATGGAGGTGCAAAGTACAGCGATAAATGCCCACAACCAGACAGGCAAACGTATATAAACAGGTATAACTACATTACCAGTAGGAGTCGAACCTGGGAGGAAGGGAGATCACGAATGTCCCACGCGTATCTCCCGTCCAGCGGACTTCCTCAGGGGATACCATGCGAGTCAAGCTCACTCGCTTAAAATGTGTGTGTCTGCTCTGACGGGGCACGGACTCCGAAACAAACTCCGGCCACTTCCAGTCCGGCAGCCGGAAGTGTCGTCAGCCTACCACATGATGCGTGTCAGATGCGTTCCAAAGGCGGAGCCAAGCCTCTGGATAAGGCATGTATGACACCGCTGAAGGAACGCCCAAAATGCTTATACAAATCAGATGGCTCCGTGCAAGAAAGACATACAGATTAGAGATGAGCGAACACACTCGTTCGAGCATTAGCGTACTCGAAACTGCTCGTTGCTCGGACGAGTATTTCGCCAGCACGAAAAAATGTCATCTCCCGCCGTTTTGATTTTTGGCGGCCAGAAACAGAGCCAATCACAAGCCAGGAGACTCTGCACTCCACCCAGCATGACGTGGTACCCTTACACGTCGAAAGCAGTGGTTGGCTGGCCTGATCAGGTGACCCTGGAATAGACTAGCCCCTGCCCGTGCTGCTCGGATCATTCTCTGTCTGGATGCCATTAGGGAGAGAGTTGCTGCTGCTGCAGGGATAGCGTTAGGGTGTTATATTAGCTTACTGTTAGGGAGGAGTGAGTCTACAAGAACCCAACAGCCCTTGTTAGGGCTACAATAGCGTTATATATATTTTTTTTTTGTTTGCTTGTGGCTGGGCTTGCTGGCACTAGTAGTGCAGCTAGTACCATATTGTGAGGAATTTGCAGGGAGACTTGCGACCGTTGTGTTTAGCTCTTAGTGACACACATATCCATCTCAAACACCTAAGTGGGACAATTTATTAGGGGTTTAATTTGAATTAGGCACAGTCTGCTCATTTATTTTTTTTTACATTTATTTACTTTTATAACTCAAAGTCATCAGGCGCAGCACAAAATCCAGTTGTGTGCTGTCAGTGTAGGTTAGAAACTAGCCATAGCAATAGAAAAGCATTGCTTTGTTTAAAAAAACAAAAAACAAAAAAATTTTGCAGTTTACACTTTAATTTTGAAAATGTTTAACCCGAGGGTTAGGGGTAGAGGACGATGGCGTGGACGTGGGCGTCCAACTACTGCAGGGGTCAGAGGCCGTGGTCCTGGGCGGGGTGAGACACCACCTGCTGATGAGGGAGCAGAGCTACACTCCCTAGGTTCATGTCTCAAGTTACTGGGACTCGTGGTAGAGCACTGATGAGGCCAGAACAGTGCGAACTGGTGATGTCGTGGATTGCGGACAATGCTTCTAGTCATTTGTCCACCAGTCAGTCTTCCACGCAGTCCACCCATGTCACCGAAATCAGCACTCCTTCAGCTCCTCCACCTCAGCCTCCCCCCCCCCCCCCCCCAGTTTGCCCCCTCCTAGGAAAATTTGGCATTTGAACCGGCATACTTTGAGGAACTGTTTTCTGGACCCTTCCCAGAGTCACAAACCACTTGTCCGGTTGCCACAGAGCTCTTTTCCGATGCCCAGGTTTTCCACCAGTCGCAGTCTGTGGGTGATGATGACATTATTGACGTAGTGGAAGAAGTGTGTAAAGAGGTGTCGGACGATGAGGAGACACGGTTGTCAGACAGGAAGCTGTGTTGATAGGCAGGTTGAACACAGTGCTTCTGAGACGGAGGCGAGTCCTATACCAGAACAGGTTGGAAGAGGCAGTGGTGGGGCCAGACGGAGAGGCAGGGCCAGAGCTGGCGCATCAGCGCCAAATGTTTCACGTAGTCAAACTCCCGTGGCGAGGGCTAGATTTTCAGAAGTCTGGAGGTTCTTTAAAGAAACACCGGATGACCGACAGACTGTGGTGTGCAACCTGTGCCAAACCAGGATCAGCAGGGGTTCCACCACTACTAGCTTAAGTACCACCAGTATGCGCAGGCATCTGAATGTTAAACACCCCACTCAATGGCACCAAGCCCGTTCACCTCCCGCCGGGCACACCACTGCTCCTTCCCCTGTGTCATCTGCTAGTCAGCCCCTTGCCCAGGACCCCGGCCCAAACACCTCCCGTGCGAAAACCCCATCCTCGCCTCCATGATCCTCCACAGCATCCACCAGCATTCAGCTCTCCATACCCCAGACGCTGGAGCGCAAAAGGAAGTATCGTGCAACCCACCCACACGCCCAAGCCCTCAACGTCCATATCTCCAAAGTGCTTAGCCTGGAGATGCTGCCCTATAGTCTGCTAGAGACCGAGGCCTTTTGAAACCTCTTGGCGGCGGCCGCCTCTCGGTATTCGGTCCCCAGCCGCCACTACTTTTCCCGATGTGCCGTCCCAGCCCTGCACAAGCACGTGTCAGACAACATCATCCGTGCCCTGACCAACGCCGTTTCTGACAAGGTCCACCTGACCGCGGACACGTGGACGAGTGCTGCCGGGCAGGGCCACTATATATCGCTGACGGCACATTGGGTTAACTTGGTGGAGGCTGGGACCGAGTCTGACCCAGGGGCTGGTCATATACTGCCGACGCCGAGGATTGCGGGGCCTACCTCGGTCCAGGTCTCTCAGACCTACTATGCCTCTTCCTCCTCCCACCCCTCCTCCACCTCCTCCTCCGAATTACCATCCGTGGGCATGGCGCCATCAGTCGGTAGCTCTAGGCACAGCAGCAGTGCCATCGCTAAGCGCCAGCAGGCGGTGCTCAAACTGCTGAGCCTAGGCGATAAAAGGCACACCGCCCAAGAGCTATTACAGGGCATCACGGTGCAGACTGTTCTGTGGCTGGCACCGCTGAACCTGAAGCCAGACATGGTTGTGTGTGACAACGGCCGTAACCTGGCGGCGGCTCTGCAACTCGGCAGACTGACACATGTGCCATGCCTGGCCCATGTGTTAAATCTCATAGTTCAGCGTTTCCTCAAGACATACCCCAATCTGTCTGATTTGCTCACGAAGGTGCGCCACTTCTGTGCGAATTTCAGGAAGTCCAGCACAGATGCTGCCACTCTCAGGGCAACGCAGCGCCGCCTCCAACTGTGGAATTCAACATTAACCATGTTATCTAGAGTTTACCAGCAGCGCAGAGCGATTGTAGACTGCCAGATGTCAACTTCCACCAGAACTGGTAGTCAGGTCAGTCAGCTTTCTCAAGTCTACAATGAGGAGTGGACGTGGATGTTTGATATCTGTCAGGTGCTGAGTAACTTTGAGGAGTCAACACAGATGGTCAGTGGCGATGCCGCCATCATCAGCCTCACCATCCCGCTGCTTGGCCTGTTGAAAAACTCTCTGGTCAGCATGCAGTCGGAAGCTTTGCACTTGTCACAAGAAACAGGGGAAGAAGATTCCCTTGTTGATAGCCAAAGCACCCTCAGGTCTGTTTCTCAGCGCATATCGGAGGAGATGGAGGAAGATGAGGAGGAAGAGGAGGAGAATGTTGGCGAGACAGAAGAGGGGACCATTGTTCAGTCCTTCACTGTTCAGTGTGTATGGGCAGAAGAAGAGTAGTTGGAGGAGTTGGAGGAGGAGGAAATGGAGAGTCAGGCCAGTGAGGGGAGTGAATTCTTGCGCGTTGGTACTCTAGCGCATATGGCAGATTTCATACTAGGCTGCCTATCCCGTGACCCTCACGGTCAAAGAATTTATTCCAGCACCGATTACTAGATATTCACTCTCCTGGACACACGGTACAAGCAAAATCTTTCCACTCTCATCCCTGGAGAGGAAAGGAGTGTGAGAATGCATGAATACCAGCAGGCCCTGGTGCACAAGCTGAAACAGTATTTCCCTTCTGACAGCGCTAGCGGCAGAGGGTGTACTTCTGCGGGACAAGTAGCAAGGGAGAGTAGGCGAGCAGGCAGCTTGTTCAGCACTGGCAGGGGTACACTTTACAAGGCCTTTGCCAGTTTTATGTCACCCCAGCAAGACACTGTCACCTGTCCCCAGTCTCGGCAGAGTAGGGCTGATCTTTACAGAAAGATGGTGAGGGAGTACGTAGCTGACCATACCATCGTCCTAAATGATCACACCGCTCCCTTCAACTACTGGGTTTCAAAGCTGGACATGTGGCACGAACTGGCGCTGTACGCCTTGGAGGTTCTTGCCTGCCCTGCCGCTAGCGTGTTGTCCGAGCGGGTTTTCAGTGCAGCTGGTGGCATCATCACCGATAAGCGTACACGCCTGTCGACTGACAGCGCTGATACGCTGACGCTTATCAAGATGAATAAAGCCTGGATTTCTCAGGATTTCCATTCTCCACCAGGTGAAGGAAGCTCAACCTCAATAATGTATGCACTCCTCCTCCTCATTTTCCTCCTTCTCCTCCTCTTTGTACACTAAAGCAGAGGAAACTGGCTATTTTTTGCCAGGGCCAACTGGCTCTAGCTATAGTACTCTATGTATTTAATTTTTCTGGAGGGCCACCTACCCGGACCTCTGTTTTAATCAATTTTTGGGAGTGCCACATACAGGCACTCAATCTATTTGATTTTTCTGGAGGACCACCTACCTGCTCCTCTGGTTTGAAAACTTTTTTGGATTGCCACATACAGGCACTATCCAAATTAAATTGTCTCCATAGCAGCCTCCACATGTCGTCTTTTTAGCTGCCTCCACACGTTGTCCATATAGCTGCCTCCATACATCGTCCCCTTAGCAAACGAGCTGTGTCAGACAGAATTTTGGGTTGTTTTCATGGCTTCCACATCAACTTGTTAACTTTGTCGCCACCCTGCTGTCTTATCCACAAAATATACTGGCAAGCTTTTATCATTTACCGATATTATTTCAGCGCTTCTTGCGCATCTGTTTACATTCCCCTCACCCGCCATAACCCAAACTTATAAGAACGCTACTACACTTAATCTTATACAAAAGGTTCTTAGAAGTGCTGTTTGGGGAGTAGCCGAGAGACAGGGGCTTGGATTGGCGAAAGCTCGCCTGGCAGCCGAGCGCCAGCTCCATCCCAAGATCCAACTATCATAGTTTTAACTGCAGCACCTTTAATCTACTACTACTTCACTGCCTCCATACATCGTCCCCTTATCAAACGAGCTGTGTCAGGCAGAATTTTCAGGTGTTTCCACATAGTGGAACTCGGCCCATCTGTCGCCGCCATGCTGGAGACCTGAAGTTGCAATCATAGCAGCGCAATATGGATGCCCCATACTGTCGCTCTTAATCATGGAACCATTTCCGAAAAACTATTAAAAATAGAACCACTATGCTATTCCATTATTCCTAGGTGAAATATTCAAACGACCCAGCCTGCTTTGAAAATTATAATTTTTTCAAAGTAAACGCCTCTGGCCCCCAGGCCCATTTTGGGTGGGGAGGAGCCGAGAGACAGGGGCTTGGACAGGCGAAAGTTTGCCTGGCAGCGGACCGCCAGCTCCATCCCAAGATTAGGCAGCCTCAGAGGCATCCATGCATGCTGCCCCTGCTGTTTCCTGTCCATTTTGCCTCCACAATCCTCCACAGCGTCCACCAATGTCTCCATGCGCAACATTCAACTCTCTATACCCTAGACGCTGGAGCATGATAGGATATGCAGCACATCATCCCCTTATCAAACGAGCTGTGTCAGGCTAATTTTTCAGGTGTTTCACCAAATACGTTATGGAACTTGGTCACTATGTTGCCACCATGCTTTGTTATCGACTAAATATACCGTCAACCTTTTGTTGACATAGGAAATAATTTCAGCGCTTCTTGCTCACCTCCTTTGGTCCCTCTCTGCCACCCATTGGTTTGAAGCCTGAGTCCATTTAGGGTATGTCGCCATGACACTCTCTAGCCTGCCACTGCTGCCGCTGCCTCTGCATGCCGTCCCCTATAGTGTCAGGGTCAATTATTGGATGTTTGAGATGCTATCTAGCCTCATTCGGTCACTCTGTCATGGCCATGCTGTTGCCCATAATTTTGGCATAATGGTGCGATTAAGCAGCATCAGAGGCATCCATGCATGCTGCCCCTGCTGTTTCCTGTCCATTTCCGTGGTGTTTCCATCCTTTTCTGAGGTTCCCAGGTGTTTGGCCAAGCTTCCCTGTGCAGAGCCTTGGTCCCCTTGAAAAATGCTCGTGTCTCCCTTTGACTTCAATGGGGCTCGTTATTCGAGACGAGCACTCGAGCATCGGGAAAAGTTTGTCTCGAATAACGAGCACCCGAGCATTTTAGTGCTCGCTCATCTCTAATACAGATCACAGTATATATAAATATGGTTGGTAACAGTAAATTAATAAAATTAATAAGCTTAGAATATCGATCAGCGATCGGTACGACGTGAGATGGTAAAGAATATACAATTTAGGTCCGGACCAGCATCTAGAGAAACCAATGCCTTGAAAGATATGTTGAACTATATAAAAGGCTTGCCATCAATGTAAAAACATTACTCTGGCACATTGTGGAACATGACCCAGGCGCGGATACAGAAGTAAAACATAGTATGAAATGCAGACGGAAAAAATTGTAAGTTGACGAACAAAGTTCAATGAGTTCTAACTAGTGGTTAAACATCGGGCGCAAGAAAGGTGAATCATCCCTGAAGAGACGATAGGTGAAATGAAAAACATGTATATATACATCAACATCATAAAGTGCTAATACTGCCAAAATATATGATAAAAATAATACAGTATACTCTTAAAACATACAAACACAGTGAAAAAACCACTCGGTGAGATATATCCTAAAATACTACAAACATGTATAAAGTGCAAAGTGCTATTAGTTATTGCAAGCCAGTTTTGGAAAAATCATGGCAGGAGGGTGGATCGTCGACGAAAACGGGACCATGCCCCGACAGAGCAGACACAATAAGTGATACATAATGAATAAAATTCATAATAACCAAGAAGATAATTGTCACGGTTACACCCACGATCCTCGGTACGGATTGAGGGTGTACCCGTGCCTGCTGCCGCGGTCCCCGCTCCCCCAGCTCTCACTTACCTCTGCAGGCTCCGGCCTGCACTCTTGCTCCCAGCGTGTAGGCTGCATGCTTCTTCCATGCAGTCGCGTGCTCCTGCCACTAGAGGGAGCGCGTGCGGACTTCTCCCAGCCTTAAAGGGCCAGCGTCCTCCTTATTGGCTCTGGCATTCCAGGCTCGGCTATATAGCCTGGCGACTCCCAGCATCCCCTGCCGGATCTTCAGTTCATTCTTCTGAGGAGAAAGCCTTCTTGAGCGTTTCCAGACGCCTCTGAGTTTCCGTGTTCCCGGTTTCTGTGTTCCGTGGTGTCCCCTTGTTCCGTGTTATCCTGTGGCGGTCCAGGTGTCCTGTGGAGGTATCCGGTCCTGCCTGCCTTCCCGTGGTCCTGCCTGCCTGCCTTCCCGTGGTCCTGCCTGCCTGCCTTCCCGTGGTCCTGCCTGCCTGCCTTCCCGTGGTCCTGCCTGCCTGCCTTCCCGTGGTCCTGCCTGCCTGCCTTCCCGTGGTCCTGCCTGCCTGCCTTCCCGTGGTCCTGCCTGCCTGCCTGCCTTCCCGTGGTCCTGCCTGCCATCCGTGGTCCCCTTGTCACTACCTTGGCTGCCACCGTGGGCCTAGTCGCACCCGTGGAGTGACCTGGTGACTCCCCGCCGCAGCAAGTCCATCCCGCTTTGCGGCGGGCTCTGGCGAAGACCAGGAGTTCACTTAGACTCCGCTCCCGGGTGTGGCTAAGGTTGTTATCTCCCGCGGTGGTCCAGGGAGTCCACTTACTTAGTCCTAAGGGACTAATCCCCATAGACTGTGACAATAATGAATAATCAAAAATCTAATCTTATGAAATACTATACAATTTATACACAATAGTACATAGTGGCATTATGCTTTAGCATTATATATGGGGAGAGAAAGGGGCCAAAGCCGGGACAAACAGCAAGGACTATATGTAATAGAAAACACATGAGGGATTGACCGCAGGGACTATGAGAAGTCCTGAGGCAGATGAAGTACTGATGTAATATACAGAAGAATGGTCGGAGTCTCCAACTGGGTAAGTCCCCGTCTTCAAGAGAAGAGTAACGTTATAGTGCACAGGTCGAAATGGAATGCCTCCTTCCTGGTGAAAAAAATATAAGATAAAGAGAATGTTATTCACTACATAATCAAAAGTGTTGATTGGGGAAACCCAATGTGTAACTGAGACCTGTATTTTTAGGGAATCCAGGAGTGAACCACCATAAAATAAAGTGCATAGTGCAAGAGAAGGGGGCCTGGGACAAACTAAAATGTAGGGGGTCCAATAGTGAACAGTGAATACCAAAAACACGAAAGTGAGTGTAGAGGGCCCAGAAAAAAATAATAACTACGGGGTCCAAAAAAAGGGGTGAGAGCGGAGACGTGCGGACAAATGTGTGTGTGGAAACACCATGTGAAGGGAGACTGGTGATGACAATATTTACATGGAGGCGGGGATGCCCAGGTCAAAGGAGGTACACGCAACCTGAAATCGTGACTATTATTTCTTTTTGTAATGACCTGTAAAAAGTAGTTCTTCAGTTTTGTGTGATCTTCTCCAAGCCGATAATACGGAGGTCCTGAGTGCGGCTTCGATGGTACTGGAGAAAATGAGAGGCTACTGAAGTGATTGTCGTGTCTTGTGGTCAGCAGTGTCTTCATCCACTTTCCTTGAAGGACTTTCCTTGATAGTTATGTTATGTAGAATTGTTTCCCCTAAATCCCTTCCTCATCCAATCCCTTCCTTGGTTGAACTTGATGGACATGTGTCGTTTTTCAACCATATAAACTATGATACTATGACCTCTTTATTATCTGTTATGCCTACAAACTAACAAGATAAGGTGAGAGTCAATTCCACTCATTAGTTATCAATTGTTGTAAGAATACCCTTGACACTTATTTGTCTCCCCTGTACCGGTCCGTTCTTTATGATTGAGGAGTATTTCCTGTTGACCATACCTGATCCAAGTTTTTATTTTTGGTGGGTGAGAAATTGTGCCACAGCTTTATTTTTTTATATTAACCCATAATATCCGAAAATCAAGAACTTGGGATAGAATAACACAATTTTGCGCCCTAGAAGATGTCCAGCTGGACTCCCAACTGACAAGTCGTTCGACTTAGCAACTACCACCTCAAATCTTCTGCCATTCCCCTTGCTGTGACATGAAATTATCAGAATTCCTTTTAATCTTTAGTGTTAAGTCAAGTACCTCAAGACATATGCCCACTTTTATTAAAGCGTCACTTTTCTTTCGGACTTTGCACCGAAAAGAATGTGAAAACTGTATTTATAAAGTGTCCGCGCCTACAACACAGAAAAATTGTGCCCCACCTACCCCCTTAACTGAATCTTTAAGTCCAATGTTAGCGCCTAACTTTTTAATTACTATAGATCATCTTAGATACTTCTGCAGATCTCATTATTTACAATACTATCTCTTCACATCTTTGAGGAGTTAATAAAGCAGCTAAAGGAAGGTAAAAGAAAGGCTAAAGCTAGGGAGGCACAGGAAAAATACATTCGACTGGATACCTGACATAGTGAATTAGAAGCAGGATCTCATTACATCGATGCCCTCTGAGTAAATAGCTACTTGTGTCAGTCTACATCACATGGGTTCACACTACTAATTACTGCTTCCATTGACTCCGATCAGAGGTATTAGCTTCACAGCGGGAAGACTCTGTTGTTTCTGTTCACAATAAGAGATATTATGATATTTAGCTTTCACTAACAACAAGAGGAACAAAGAGAGCAGCTACAATGACAAATGAATGAGCAAACTATATAACCTCATAGCTATAATTCAAGCAGTAATCAGACTGCTAATTTAGACAAAAAGGAGGCAGCAAGAAAACAATATTGCTACTACTCAGCCAATAAAGGAGCACTCGGCTCGAATACCATGGCTAAAAACAAATTGACCTTGGTTCAGAAGTTCAGCTTGGACCCCCTGTACAAATTATCTACATACCATTCAAACCTGACACACTGATGTTTTAGCAGCCCTTTTGCATTTTAATAATTTAGTCAAAAGATATGATTTAGATACTATATATATATATATATATATATATATATATATATATATATATATATATTCAAGGAAGGCAGCAGCACTCCAGTAGGTGAATTAAATCAGGGTGATCTTTATTTCAGATGCGACGTTTCGGTGTATCCACCTTTTTTAAGCATACAGCATAGTGACCAGCATTTCTATATATGGACCAGCCTACTTCCTGGTTGGTCAAACAATTGTTTGTGCAATAAATGAACATATACATATTTTTCAATGTACAATGATGTGATACATATTTGATCGATATATACAGGTAAAGTGCAAGTGCTACAGTGAAAAACATAAAAGTGCAGTGCATATTAAAAACAGTAGTAATCAGTTACTCATATAGGACCGCCCCATCGTCATTGACCAAATTTATGCAAATTAAGATGTCGCTACTAGGAATGTCAACAGCGCCTCAAATGTCAACATCCGGTTACGACCGGAAGTCAGGTGTATCACCTGATCGGCCCTGATCGAGCATGTGACCGGAAGTCAGGTGTGTCACCTGATCGACCCTGTGTCACCTGATCAGCCCCAGACTGCGCGTGCGCACAGCTACCTTGGGGAATATGGCGGCCATTTTGGATAAGGGAATGAGACGAAGACCAAAAGAAACATATAGGTAAGTGGGAAAAAAGGGAATATGAAGAACCGGTCGCACACTGTATAAGCAGTGTGTTATTATGGGACTAGTGGAACATAATAGAACCGCGATGTGGCAGCTCTGTATGAATCCACTTATCGTCCCGTCGGTTCCGATGGTTAACCAGAGAAAATTAGAGAATTCTGTGACACTAAAAGGAGTCGCAAAGGGAGCCGGATACACACTGTGAACACAATGTGTTGTCATAGGGACTAGCGGAACACTGCAGATCCGCGAAGTAGCAGCTCTGTATGTGTCCACGTATGGTCCCATCGGTTCCCCATATATGCTGACCTGAGTAGCAAAAGAAGGAGCATGTGAAAAAAAGAGGTTGCTGTAGTTCCGGGAGGATGCTTCCAAAGGAGTAGACAACATGATGAGTCGTGGAGGAATTTTTGTAGACGTGTGGGGTCTTCTGGGTCCATCCATAAGGATATCTAGAGTAGAGTAAACAAAATATAGTATAAGAATGGAGAAAACTGGAGGGGGGAATCCCCTATATATACTGGCTAAATACATTCTGATGAACAAGATACGGGTACAGGAGAGCATACCTCAGGACATCAATCTATTAAGCACAAATGTTAAATGATATTAGTCACATTAAATTCAATATTTAATCCCTGGGGTTGTAATGACTGTAAACGGTGTATCCATTCCAGTTCTCTTTTCCTTAGTATTGCCTCCCTATTGCCTCCTCTTCTGGGGGGAGGGGTACGATCAATCAGTTGACATTTTAGTTCTGATTCTTTGTGGCCCTTATCGGTAAAGTGTCTGCTCACTGGTAAATCCAGTCTCTTTTTGCGAATGGTATATCTATGCTGTGTTAGCCTAGTTTTGAGATCAAGGGTAGTTTCACCAATATAGATGAGATCACAAGGACATGTCAGCTTATAAATCACAAAATCGCTGTTGCAATCTAGGTAGTGTCTGATTTTGTAGGTAACATTATTGTGAATAAAAGTATCACCTTTGGTAATATAAGTGCAATTCACGCAAGAGCGGCAGGGGAAACTTCCCAATCTGGATGCTCCAGTTAAAGTTCTCTGTGTGGACTTCCTAAGTGGGCCAACGTCGGATTTGACTAGACGGTCCCTGATGTTTCTGGACCGTCGATAAGACATTAACGGGGGATTTTTAAATTCCGGAATATCGGAAGGATCACTGGCTAAAATCCTCCAGTGCCTGCGCCCTATGTTAGAGATTAGTGTGCTGTTGTCGCTAAATGTAGATACGAATGGGATTCTAGCGGCACTCTCCTTTTTCTCGGAGGGTAACAGGAGTTCCTGTCTGTCTTTGTGTTGTGCTGTGATAAGGTTCTTATCAATAACCTTTCTCGGGTAACCCCTTTGTCTGAATTTGGTGACCATTTGTCTTATGTTCCTCTGATATATGTCCCTGTCTGAGGAAATCCTTTTTACCCGTAAGAATTGGCTCAGGGGTAGTGAGTCTAACATAGGTCGAGGATGACTACTTTCATAGTGCAGGAGGATGTTCCTGTCTGTGGGTTTCGTATATAGGTCTGTAGTGAGACCTTGGTCAGTGAGTATAACCTGTACATCCAGGAATTGGATCATCTCGGTTGATTGGACCAGAGTAAACTTAATATCCTGGTCGATGGTGTTGAGAAATTGATGAAATTCTAGAAGTTCTTCCAGAGGGGCAGTCCAGAGGAGGAACACATCGTCTATGTATCGCCACCACCTCCGGACGTGTTGGAAGTGGTGGGACACATAGACAAACTCCTCCTCTAGAGCAGCCATCACGATATTCGCGTAACAAGGGGCCATGCTGGCCCCCATGGCGACCCCTTTCTGCTGGATAAAAAAATCTTCCCCAAAGAGAAAATAATTGTTAAATAACACCAGCATAAGTAGTTCCAAAATTTGGAACTAGTTTATTTTGGAACTACTTAAGCTGGTGTTATTTAACAATTATTTTCTCTTTGGGGAAGATTTTTTTATCCAACAGAAAGGGGTCGCCATGGGGGCCAGCATGGCCCCTTGTTACGCGAATATCGTGATGGCTGCTCTAGAGGAGGAGTTTGTCTATGTGTCCCACCACTTCCAACACGTCCGGAGGTGGTGGCGATACATAGACGATGTGTTCCTCCTCTGGACTGCCCCTCTGGAAGAACTTCTAGAATTTCATCAATTTCTCTGACTTGCGGTCACATGCTCGATCAGGGCCGATCAGGTGATACACCTGACTTCCGGTCGTAACCGGATGTTGACATTTGAGGTGCTGTGTTCCCGGGCTTGGTATGTTTTCCTAGTAGCGACATCTTAATTTGGATAAATTTGGTCAATGACGATGGGGCGGTCCTATATGAGTAACTGATTACTACTGTTTTTAATATGCACTGCACTTTTATGTTTTTCACTGTAGCACTTGCACTTTACCTGTATATATCGATCAAATATGTATCACATCATTGTACATTGAAAAATATGTATATGTTCATTTATTGCACAAACAATTGTTTGACCAACCAGGAAGTAGGCTGGTCCATATATAGAAGTGCTGGTCACTATGCTGTATGCTTGGAAAAGGTGGATACACCGAAACGTTGCATCTGAAATAAAGATCACCCTGATTTAATTCACCTACTGGAGTGCTGCTGCCTTCCTTGAATATATTACCGGATCCTTGCCACGGATATACAGATCCTGCACCCAGACAAACAGGTTGTGCTGCCTTGGACTTCTCCTTTTCTCTCTCTCTCTCTCTCTATATATATATATATATATATATATATATATATATATATATATATATAAACATATATATATAAACATATATATATATATATATATATACAATAAGAGTTAATTACACAGTTATTGGTTATACAGTGACATCTTTCTGATTGTAATGGTGGGAAGGGTGTGAGAATGGATAAAGAATTTACAGAATTAAAATATCCAGACATCAAAGAAGATCAAAGTGTTCTACTGTACAGGATGCCAATGGGCTCTCTTAGCTTATTGTCCAGGTTGCAACTGCAACCAATAAGCCTCTTACAGATATATAAAGGGTCTTTTATGTGTCCATCTTTAACTTGTCTTTGCTAACATGGTACAGCATGATATCACAATAAATGGCTATAAAATCAATGTAAAAAAGTTTGCATTTAAGCAGGGATATGGAGTTGGAATTGGGGAGACAGACAATTTTGGTGGAGTCGTGATAAAATGGACCGATTCCACAAACATAAATTAAGAAAGTTCCTTTAAATATTTGTTCTATTCCTGATCTAAGGATTTAGGCAAGGGGTAAACAACATTAATTGGTTCAAGGGACATTTTGTCCTACTGTTCAACTTTAAGGGGCCACATCAGTAACCAGCATCCTAGAACCACATTAGAGCACAAAATGCCACTCCAGATATTATAAATATCACAGTACAGCAATAAATACTCCCCAGCAACCAAATACTGCATTCAGTTCAGACAAATAATACTGGAGACCCCAGAGCAGCTTCTCTTAAGTTGCCTGGGACTTGGTGGATTTGGTCCTATTTGGGGAACTCTGTCCTGGGGTGATGGTCTGAGTGCCCACAGAAATGGCTCCGAGTGCCACCTCTGGCACCCGTGCCATAGGTTCGCCACCACTGCTCTAGGTTGTCTGATTGATCCTACCGTATACTGCCATACTACAGTTTGGCAGTACAGGCGGTCCCCTACTTAAGAACACCGGACTTACAGACGATCCCTAGTTACAAACGGACCTCTGGATTTTGGTAATTTACTGTACTTTAGTCCAAGGTTACAATAAACAGCTGTTACCGTTATAAATGATGTCTGCAATGAAGTTTTAGTGTTAATCCTGGTTCTTATGACAACCCAACATTTTTAAAATACAATTGTGACAGACACCCAAAAACTTTTGGCTGGGTTTACAATGATAACGTATACAGTTCCGACTTACATACAAATTCAACTTAAGAACAAACCTACAGACCCTATTTTGTATGTAACCCGGGGACTGCCTGTATATGGGGATTTTGCACACCATCGATTACAATGTACAAAACACACATTGTAATAGATAATGATAGCCTCGGATCTTTGTGTGACCCAAGGCTGTCATGGCAATGGATCGCCGCTCAACAATGACGTCACGGGGATCGATGATAGGAGCCAAAATGGCGGCGCTCGTGAGCCGCCGGCTCGTTAATGCCGCCGGCAGCGATCGAAGGGTTAACACCAACGATCGTGGGTGTTAGCGAAGGGCGTTTGCTTCATTTTTAAGCAAACGCCTTGGTGAGTACGAAGAGGGCTCAGCCCGTCTTATTGTGCTATGGGGTTAATGATCTAGCTTGCTGTACATGGGAACTATCGGTTCAGCATATGCCTTTTCTCCTTTTGGATCTACTCAGCATACAAAAAGAACATGGTGTCACTATTCCCGTGCCTTTTTGTACTTGAGCATCAACTGTAATGTTCTCCTCTAATTATGGTTTCTGGAGCTCTAATTCCTCAGTGTCAGAATAGTAAAGGTCAAGGTCACACTTTTATTAGACCTATCATATCCAAATGTTCACAGATTTATTTTTAACATTCACAGGTTAATGATGCATAGAGAGCTGAGCCTCTTTCCATCCAGAGCAGGTGTCTCCTGTATTATACAGCAAACACCTGCCAATAACTCCCCAGAATTAAAATCTTGCGTAATGTATATTACATTGAAAGAAGTGGCAGACCTTGTGATGCATAGACAAGAAACTCAGTGTTAGAATTGGACAAGGCTTCTGCCTGTGCATCTCCTTAGCTATCAGAAATCTGCATATGTTTCATATTCTATCCCCACTTAGCGGAAGCTGGCAGGAAAGTTTGCTGTCTGCCAGTGATGAACACACCTATAAATCTGCAGTCACTGAGTAATGTATCACAAGTGTTGGAAGTTTTCAGGAGCCTGGCTTTTACAAATAATGTATTGATTTCCAAGTGCAAGTTATGGTCATGTGAAATTCAATTTGTTAGAGCGTGTGGATGTGAATTAGGCAATGTATCACAAATATAGCAGGAACGGGGAAGGGGGGGAGGGCAGAGAAACACCCTCCAATTACAACAGCAAGTAAAATGTAACCCTTTAAGAAGCAGGCAGAGATTGTGACAGAGTGCACAGTGTGCAATGTGATACACAGTGGATACACCTTCTCACTATAGAATGTCGCATGGTTAGTACTGGTTGTTTGGTGGGTAATAGTAATGTTCAACATTTTTTAAGATAAAAAAGACTACAGAAATGTTAATTTTTATTTCTGGCTTTCAAATGCTAACAACGTATTATCTTAAAGGCAGCGGCATATTTGTAGCCACTGGGCTCAAGTGGAAAGGCTTCCAAATACGATGACATCTTCTTTTGTGATTTATGATTTTGTGATATTGATTATAGTAACAATATCACACAATTTAAGTTTAGGAACAACTTTTTTTTTACTTTTAGGACTACGATTTTTGCGGTTTATGTAATTTTTAACTCTTTTCTTCCCAGGCTCATTTCCACTTTTGTGTTTAACTTTTGTGACTCTCCTCTTTCCACAAATCGTATCTTAAAGTGAACCTGTCACTAGATTTATCACAAATACAGTTAGTGGCAGGTTTCCATAGAGCTCTATTAACTAACTGACACAATCCTTTTAGCTAAAAATTGTTTCCTTCACATCCCCATATAATCAACTTTATAATTTTACCTGGTATGCAGGGATATCTATAGTAAGTCGAGGGTGTGTGGCCTCCTCCTTCTGAATTCAGTAGCTCATCCCCTTGTTTTTTCAGCATGCAACAGTAAAGTCATATGATCATGGTGACAGCATCTTAGGTCCTTTAGCCTTCTAACATAAGCTAACATGGAGAGGAGCAGAAGTCCATGGAGACATGCAGTGATTTCATCAGATTCATGCATGGTGTAATGTGCATTGCTAATGGAAGGAGGATAAAGGGCCTTAGATGCTGCCACCATGGTCACATGACATCACTGCTGCATGCTGAGGAAGCACGGGGATGAGTTGCTAGATTCAGCAGGATGAGGCCACACCCTCTCAGCTCACCTGGATACCAAGTAAACTTATAAAGCTCATTACATGGGGATCTCGGTGAAACAATTTTTAGCAAAAAGAAGGGTTCCAGTTAGTTAATAAGGCTCTACGGGAAAGGGCTGCTATCTGTATTTTTGAAAAATGTGGTGAAAGGTACCCTTTATTAATTTTTACATTTACAGAGGTGTATGAGGGCTTATTATCTGCAGAACCAATTGTACTTTAGAGTGGAACTATTTCATATTTTGTTCATTGTACAGAGAAGCTGGGTAAAAATTCCAAATATGGTAGAAAATTTACAAAAAACACACTTGCTCCATATTCCTACATTTTGACTTCTTTTCCTGTACAGTCCAAATAACACCTCCCCTTTATTTATTGAGTCTTTATTATCATGGAGATACCTCACTTATAGGTTTTATATAAAATTCTTCCCAGTTTTGCCATAGTTCAGTGTATGAAGTTGTGTTCGGTGACATTTTTTGCGTGACAAGCTGACATTTTCATTGATACCATTTCGGGGTTACATAGATAAAGCTATAGCAGCATTATACTCATCACCTAATACTAAAGTCTTTATTAATGGAGTGCTGTCCCAAGAGCTTAGGTTGATCAACAGACAGGGGCGTAACTACAGTGATAGCAGCAATAGCAGCCGCTATGGGGCCCACAGTGTCAGGGGGCCCCATCATCCTACCTGACATACTAAAGAATGGAGGATGTGCACCCTTATATACATATTATGTTGCACATTGTACATCATAACATGTATATAACATATATGTGATGTATATATGCTCTATATGTGTGTATAAGTGTGTGATTATAACTTGCATGTGTGAGTATAAAAATATGTATATTTCTTTAGTGAGAAGGGGTGCCCCATGCAGAAGCCTGCTATGGGGCCCTGCTTCTCCTAGTTACGCCACTGTCAATAGAACCAGACAAGGTTGCCCCCTTAGCGAGAATCCATAGCGAGAATATTGCCGACTCATTGCCATTCTTAGTCAGGGCTGAGGCAAGCCTCTACAGTGAAATACCTCAGGATACAGGTAACCAACCCCAGTTGAAATACATACAAAAATTTTTTACCACTTTTAACATCAATAGAGAAAGAGCTCAAAGAGCAAAATGATGGTGCTTTTCAAAAATCCTGTATCCATTTAGAACCCTCCCAATAAAGGTACCAAATTCCTTCTTTCAAAGAGCTCAAGGCACATTAAGCAAATTTGTATGAGCAGACAAAAAACATGCATTGCTATGGAAACTCTTCATAAACAAAGTAGTGTAGGAGGTCTGAATCTTCCAAAGCTAAAAGACTATTATATTGCAGCACAATTAGACAGCTCATTATACTGGTGGAATCTGCAAAATGACAAAATTTGGTGCACAATTGAAAAACATATGAATGGAGGCATAACACTGAGGGCGCGTTTGTTACTTGCATTGAGGGATAGTCCAAAAATATATTTATCTTGGACATCGCTGAATGTGACTACAAATGGTCTTACTTGAACGCATACAAAAGGAACACTATCAAATCCCCCTTAGAGCATATCCCCATGGATTTTTTAGAAACTACTATCCCTGGCCTGATTCTGGACACATGGAAGAGGGAAGGGATAACCCCCTTAAGGGACATCTATGATTGGTAGCATCTAGCTTCATATATATAATACAAACCAGGTTCAACTTACAAGCACATGACTTCTTTAAATACCTTTAAATTAGGATTTAAAGGTGATAAGGTTTCTATACCTGTACTTGAAGAGTCAAGGGGCATTTCATTCTTTTTTAAGATATTGAGCAACAAGTCAATAATGGTAAAGCTCCCGTATATATGACTTAGTGGGAGAAGGACCTAGGGGAAAACTACTCTAAAAACAGTGGCCTGATGCTCTTACACTGACCCAGAGGTATCTCACATCAGGAAACAATCACTAAAATGGGGTATTTTACCCCATCAAGACTTCCCCCTTTATACCCAAATTCGGGGCCATGGTGCTGGCAGAACTGTGGGGAGTGAGGCACTCTGTTACACACGCTATGGTCCTGCCCAGTGATCACATCACTATGGAAGGCAGAGCATATTATATCCCAATGAACAATTCACTCTTAAAGCAGCCACATCCCTACTACTGATTGATGTAACAGATATTCCGACCAAATTCAGAATAATAATCACACATTTCTTAATGGATAGTAAACTTGTTATCACCAGAGCCTGGAAGACACAGATAGCTCCTTACATAAATGAGATTTTGTCTCCAGTTAACACCAACTGTGCTTACAAAAGAGCAATTGCACTGCAAAACGGTCATTTTCCCCAGTTCTCATCCCAATGATATAACTGGACCAATGGTCAATACTACTGGAAATAGTATTGTGACATCAGTAAAGCTGCATGTTGTTAAAGTTTGATTCTGTGTTTCTTCTTTCTGTATAATCTGCTTTGTAATTGCTTCTGTACCCTATATAATGCTTGCTTGCTAACGTGTTGCATTCGAAGTGAGACAACTACTGCAGTTCCACACAAAGAACCGATGGATATCCTATATACTAGAGTATAAGATGAGCAATTTTTGTGCTGAAAATTCCCCACTCGGCTTATACTCGTGTATATAAAAAAATATAATAAACTCAGTACTCAGCATTCTGATGGCCCGGGCAGCTCCTCTTCCATCTCCAGGTCCCTGACAGCTCAGTGTGCAACACCTCTTCTTTCTACCTGCCAGCTGCAGGTCCGCGACATCTCCGTGCACACAGCCCGGCCGGGATCACAGAGTGCGCCAGCACAGCCGTGCGCACTGAGACGTCGCAGTCCTGGCACCAGCTTGAAGAAAGAAGAGGCGCTGCAGATGGAGCTGTTGCGGACCTGTCGTGAATATGAAGATAGAAGAGGAGCTGCCAGGGCCATTGGAATGGTGAGTACTGAGTTTATTTTTTTTACGGGCTGGCAGGCTTTCTGACTCCAGGGGGCTGGCAGGCTTTCTGACTCCAGGGGGCTGGCAGGCTATGTGACTCCAGGGGGCTGGCAGGCTATGTGACTCCAGGGGGCTGGCAGGCTATGTGACTCCAGGGGGCTGGCAGGCTATGTGACTCCAGGGGGCTGGCAGGCTATGTGACTCCAGGGGGCTGGCAGGCTATGTGACTCCAGGGGGCTGGCAGGCTAACTGACTCCAGGGGGGTGGCAGGCTAACTGACTCCAGGGGGGTGGCAGGCTATCTGACTACAGGGGGCTGGCAAACTATATACTACAGGGGGCTGGCAGGCTATATACTACTGGGGACTGGGTGTATAATACAGGAGCTGGCAGGCTATATACTGGGGAGGCTGTGACCAATGCATTTCCCACCCTCGGCTTATACTCGGGTAAATAGGTTTCTCCAGTTTTTTGTGTTAAAATTAGGGGTCTTGGCTTATACTCGGGTCTGCTTATACTCGAGTATTCACGTTGACAAAAGAGAGGGTTAAGACTTATCTGTAATAACTATGCAATATATTTAGCTTTATTTCTATAGTGCATACCAGATGTAATTACAGATGGAGGTGCCTCATGTGGAGACACACCACAGGTACATTGTGAACTATCCGTAACATTGTTGCTTGATTTAATAAAAACATTTTTTAAAAATGTGGGTTTGACTAGTTCATCTGAAATTGGTTCAGAGCCAAACAAGAACCAAATTAAAGTCAACGGGGACCCAGATTTTATCATCCAAAAATGTCTGTAAAACGGAGCTGATAAGGGCTATAGGGCTGAAAAATTGTGGGAATAACAATGCAGTTGCCCTGCCCACAATTGGCTAGGCAAAGTACTTGAAATAATTAAAAAATAAATTAAAAATATAAATTTATAAATATAAACTCACCCTAGCTCTGCCTGCTATGTGTAATGGTGTCTGTACATGCATTTATATATTATGTACATATTATTACACATGGAGTATATCCTGTACATACTGCATATGTAAACATGCATACATTATAAAACACACTATATATACAGCATAAACATACATACATACAGAGTATATACACACTATATATATAGATATAAATATACACACATACAGACAGTACCATATGCACCCATACAGTATGTACAAACCATACATCATATACACACACAGCATACACACACCATATATACACATAAAGCATAAACATACATAAAGTATACGAACACTATATACACACACAGCATATACACACATTTATATAGTGCCATATGCTCCTATACAGCATACACACAACATATAGTTTATACACATTACACATGCATACACATTACATATAAAGACTCATAAAGAATGTACACGCATACATACAATTCCATATATAGACATATAGCATTTACACACACAGGGGGGATTTATCAAAGCTTCTGCACCACAACAGTGGCTAGAAGCCCTGAAACAATTGCAAATTCTAGTTTATTGCAAGCACTTTCAATTATTTTCCCCTTTCCGCTTCCTCCCCGCTAGCGGGGGCATAGAGGGGCATGAAGGGGGGTATGGCCGAACATGGGTGGTAGACTGCTTTTGCTAGAGCCAGGGCCGGTTCTAGACAAAGTGGGGCCCTGGGCAAAACTAAAAGTGGGGCCCCAAAATAAAACTATTTTATGACCAGTCACAGTCAGGAAGTGGCTCTCTTTAGCATGGTAAAACAAACTGCAATATGGGAGAATTTTATAGGAGATAGATAGATGATAGGGAGATTTATGGGCAACATGGTGGCTCCGTGATTAGCACTACAGCATTGCTGCGCTGGTCAACATCTGCAAAGATTTTGTATGTTCTCTCTGTGTCTGCGTGGGTTTCCTCGGGGTCCTCCGGTTTCGTCCCACACTCCAAAAAATTACTGGTAGGTTGATTAGACTGTGAGGCCTATTGGGGAGAGGGACCGATATTTTCTGAAAGCAGACACTTGCCCGATTTTCAAAATTGCATCAAAGAGTTTATAGACATAGGCGCCTGCATGCAATTTTGATTCAAACTGAAACATTTTATAAAAAATACTTAAAATTTGACTTTGATGGCAAAAAATGTGCTCCAAACAGAAAATGTTTACCTTCACATCTCCTAAATGTAATACATGGACATGTGTAGAGTTCACAAATATCACTAAAACTGTAATAACTAGATATCTGCTTTTCAGCTAGACATTTTTAGACAGTCACAACCTGCAAAATATAGCAATAAAACAGAATAAAAAGTAAAGGCGCCATAAAACCTATAGAATTTTGAAAGCAGACAACCAGGCGATGCATTTGGCAATTAACATTTAAAATTTCCTCTAAAATATGTACAAATCCAGATACTTACCTTATATACTCGAGTATAAGCCGACCCGAGTATAAGCCGAGACCCCTAATTTCAACACAAAAAACTGGGAAAACCTATTGACTCGAGTATAAGCCGAGGGTGGGAAATGCATTGGTTACAGCCTCCCAGTATATAGTCTGCCAGCCCCTGTAGCATACAGCCTGCCCAACCCCTGTAGCATACAGCCTGCCCAGCCCCTGTAGTAGGAAAAAAAATAACGCTGTACTCATCTTTCCGACGTCCCCCATAGGTCCTCTTCTGTCTCAGACTGTCTCAGACAGAAGAGGACCTATGGGTGACGTCAGAAAGGTGAGTTTTGTCTTTATGTTTTTAGTTGACTCGAGTATAAGCCGAGTTAGGGTTTTTGAGCACAAATTTTGTGCTGAAAAACTAGGCTTATACTCGAGTATATAAGGTATATAAAGAAAATATACTTTCCTAAAAGAGTAAGATGTGAGGAGATCATACAGACACCAATATACTGTATTCACTGAAATATGCAGCAAATGGAACTGCAGAAAATTCACACAGATGTATCATTGTCTGTTCCTTACACAATGGTAACCCAAATAAATAACTATATATCCATAAACCTGCTTGACAAAGGCTCGCAAGGAGCTGAAACGTTGCTCATGGAATAAAGACACCCACTTTATTTGACACCATCCACGGAGTGCTGCCTTTTCCTCAACTCATAAACCAAGCTAATGAGATAATAAAAGTCACTTTTAGATGCGCGCCAATGTATTAACTGCACAATAACAGAACCCTCCGCGCTTCATAAGAATGAGAGTGAGAACGTCATAACATAGGTGTAAATAATGGAGGATGGTGGGAAATAAAAACTTTATTCCAGAACATGTGTGTGTTTTTGGTGTTACATATAACTTTATGGACATGTTCTGGTCGCGGTGTAGTCACATTCGGCGAAGAGGATTGAATGTTCATCGCATCAGTCAATTTTCCCAACACTAAAAGACTATCACAAAATAAAAGGGAATAAGAGAGAAAGGGCCACATTTATCACTTTTGTGCGCCTAAGTATAGTAGTTGCGCCTAAATTTTGGCGCACTGTTTTCCAGAATTATGACAAGCTACAACCATCTGTGATAAGTTAATTTCCTGCCTCTTATTAATCACTTTACTTTAACACAGTTTAGGCGCAATTTTGGCGCAGTTTAGGCGCAATGTTAGATTCAGGCACTTACATGTGATCCTGCTACAAGCTCCTCTCTGCTTCTCCCACAGCCCAGAATGAAGATAACACTCACAGCAGCACCCAGGTGTGTGACACCCAGCACCCAGTGATCTCCTCAGCAGGGCCTTCTCCTGGAGGGTATCCCCCAGTGCTGATCTTCTGCTGCACCCCTGTAATTCTGCACAGTATCCCCCTCAGACACACTGGTGTCTGAGGGGGATACTGTGCAGAATTACACGGGAGACACTTGTCTGTGATATCTGCAACATTCTGCAAAGTTCTGAGCTCTTGCTTTGAGCTCAGGAGTCTGCAGAATGTTTTGTAAATAGAAGGTGATGAACTGTAAATAGAGTCTGCAGCTCCTGTCTGCAGAGTATCTCATGTCTGTATTATATGTTCTAGTGTCTGCAGTGTCTGGCTGAGCTCTGCTGCTAGAAATGAGCTGTTCTGCAAAGGGGCTCAGTGCTTACTTCTCAGTTAACGCCCCCTTTGGGTTGGAGTGTTTTTGCGCCCGTTTTTGCGCCTAAATGAATGTAGTGACACATAAAGTGAATATTTCCATTATCTGTGAGGTGCAGCAGCTCCTGTGTGCAGCAAATTCTCCCTGCAGCCTGATGGCCAAGAATCTGGATTGGGGGTGTAATTTCAGGGGGCTGTATCTCTGGCTCTGTGACACATAGAACCTCACTTCTTTTTTCCTATGAAAGAAGAGAGTCTTCTCTTTTGTATGAATCTAAATTTGTGTTTCTAATAATAACTGTTAAACTGCCGTTGGGAGTGATTTTTATATATAAAAATGGCACCTGATATTCTCACTTTAAACCTGAATATCTCTGGATCCATAGCACCTAGAAACAAAATTCAAGATTCATTTGAAAGAAGAGATTCTCCCCTTTCAGGGGACACTGCTGGCCCAATAGTGGCTGCTATGGCTGCTACCCCTGGAGTTATGCCCCTGCTTCTGCTGTACAACTTACATTTTGTTTTACTGTCTTAGTTTATTTTGTGTTGCACAAGTCTTATTTTAGAATTTAAAAAATTATCCCCTAACACCCTATTCACTTGACTACAAGGTCTTACCAAATTTATAACAAAACTTTCTCATAAATAAGGCACAAGTTGCATTTTGGTAAATGGGTATGAGGACAAACATGAAAAACATTTGTATTGATTCATGTCGTCCATTCAGCTAATGTATGTGTTTGCTGTCCAGCATGTGAATAATCCTTAGCTTTGATAAACTTTTTATTATGTGGCATAAATATTATTTTAGAGTACTTCTTATTAATAGGATTCCAGGGATCCAAAATTTTTATAGGTTTTTTTTATGTTTTACGACTTTTGCACAACAAAAAAACCCTTTGTTTCTGCCTTTTAAAAAGCTCCAATTGATTTTTAATTGTTTTGGCAGTGTATAAATGTTCGCTTGGGTAGATTTACACATACAGAAAATCAAGCAGTCAATTCTCCCAGACTAGAACTGATATGAGTTGCTTATTCACTTTCCCGTTCACTTTGATTTGTCCTTAAACTTATACAAATTCCATCTATTTTCTATAAAAAAAAAACATACTGGATATTGGTTTATGCTGCGAGTTTAGACTCCCAGCATTCTCATAGATTCTTAGTTATTGCGAGCAAGGCTCTCATTCCTATTGTTTTATATTATTGCTTACACTTCTTATCTGAACTGCCCACTCAGCTGTGTACTATGGAAGATGTGCATTGTACAATATGCAGCATAACATGCATATAACAGTGTACCTTCTCCATTCTTCAGTGTGTCAGGTCATGCGCAGAGACCCTTGACCCTGCTGGCCCAATAGTGGCTGCTATGGCTGTTACCCCTGTAATTATGTCCCTGCTTGCTGCTGTATGACACATTTTATTTTTATTTTTTCTATTTAATTTTTTCTATTTTTTTTTTTTATTTATTTTTTTTGTGACACACAAGCCAATTAGAGAAAGAACTGAGCCAGCATGCTAAAATAACCCTTTATCATAATACATAGGGCTGGAGTAAAGTTATGCTGTTAGTGAAGGGCTGTTATGCTGCCCTTTCTGGTGTAAGGAGTTTTTCTCCTTTGTATTTGTGAAACAGTTTTTTCCACCTGACATCTTAGGCTCCTATCTCAGGGAGTTAGGTTGTGGTACAGGCATTGTGGTGAAACACAGGAGAGAGGATTTCTCTTGCAGAAACTTCCTTTGATTTTAAAAATGTTTAAATCTGTTTCATTTAGTTCTTTTAATCATAAAAAGAACGATAGAGAGATACAACAGGAACATATCTCTTTTTGTAACCCCATAACCTGGACATTTTAGTTCAAATCTATACAACTAGTGTATATCTTAAATTGCAGGTATTATAGGTCCACCTTCAAAAGGTATATCCCCTATTGACTAATGCTCCAGGGAGTCTATAGGACAAGAGAGATCTTGGAAAAGCGATACTTGTGTCCATCTGTTGCAGGGCTTTGGCCATAATGTCTATTACACAGTATTTTATAAGAATAGTGATCAATGATAACTGTCCATTATATCTTATATGCTGTTTAAAGGGAACCTGTAACCACATTTTCATATATGCAACTAGTGACAGGTTCCTATAGAGCCCTATTAACTAACTGAAAACCTTCTTTTAAATATAAGTTGTTTCCCTTACACCCCCATAAATCAACTTTATCTTATATTCCCTGTCATCAGAGGGGGCATGTCCTGCTTGGTCCTGCCCCTCCAATCTACTCCTCCCCATGTCCCATGCCTCTTCTCAGCACCTGTCATGTGACCTCTTCATTTCATCTGTGAGAAGGAATGAAAAGCTTCAGGATCAATAGCCAGAAGTATGAGTGGATACAGAACACAGAGGACATGCAAATATCTCATTTACTGGTCATCTCTGTTCTGGATCCTGTTTGTTTTTGGCTTTAGCAATACTGATGGATTATGAGGGGGTGGCAGCAGCAGCAGGAGCCCACAGAGTGTCGCAAAGACAAAGTGTGGAGGTGGTAGCAACCTAGTAGGCCACAGAGTGGCACAGTGACAAAGTGTGAAGATAGCAGCAGCAGCATGAGGTCAGAGAGTGGCAAAATGACAAATTCTTTAGGTGGCAGCAACATGGTAGGCCAAAGAGTGGCACAATGATAGAGTGTGGAGGTGGCAGCAAGAGCAGGAGGTCAGAGAGTGGCACAATGACAAATTCTGGAGATGGCAGCAACATAGTATGCCACAGTGTGGCACAATGATAGAGTGTGGAAGTGTTGGCAACAGGAGGTCAGAGATTGGCACAATGATAGAGTGTGAAGGTGGGCGGCAGCAGCAGAAGGAGAGAGTGGCATAATGACAAATTCTGGAGGTGGCAGCAACAAGGTAGGCCACAGTGTGGCACAATGACAGAGTTTGAAGTTTGAAATGAATTTGAAGTTTGAAATGAATTTAAAGTTTGAAATGAAATCGAAGTTTGAAATGAAATCGAAGTTTGAAATGAAATCGAAGTTTGAAATTTTTAATTTAAATTTGAATTTGAAGATCAGAGACGCCACATGAATCATTGATTATAATTTTGCTGAAAATATTATATCTTTGCCAAAAAAGAACAGAAATTTGGGGTATACAGCTCACTCAAAATGGACACCCCGGACTTGGAGCAAGAATCATTCCAGCAAATGTGGATTATACACCAATTTCTTGCTATTAACTTCAGCAACAAAAGAGAGCTGCTATTTGGGGTATACAGATCCCCAAAACGGACCATGTATTTAAACAAAAATCACTCCAGAAACTACATGGATTTGACACATATTTCTTGCTATCAACTTTAGCAACAAAAAAATATTGAAATTTGCGATATACAGGTACCCCAAAAATGACACCCTGGGATTGGAGCAGAAATCACTATAGAAACAATGTGGATTATACACAGATTTCTTCCTATTCTCTACAGCAACAAAAAAACTGCTATTTGGGGTATACAGATCCCCCAAAACAGACACGCTGGGATTGGAGCAGAAATCACTACAGCAACTATGTGGATTTTACACAGATTTCTTCCTATTCACTTCAGCAACAAAAAAGAACTGCTATTTGTCGTATACAGATCCCCCAAAACGGACAACCTGGGATTGGAGCAGAAATCACTCCAGAAAATATGTGGGTTTTACACAGATTTCTTCCTATTCCCTTCAATAACAAAAAAGAACTGCTATTTGGGGTATACTGATCCCCCAAAACGGATACCCTAGGATTGGAGCAGAAATCGCTACAGTACAGTACAAGCAGCTAGACGCTACAGACAGCACATGCAGTGTGAAATGCCAAGATTGCAAATGGCTGCCTGTTTTTATAGGGCTGTGTGATATTACAGCCTGCAGGTTGCTGATTGGCTTACAGGTCTGCACATGTGATCGAGGGTGTTCCTTTCTAATTCCCAGAGTTCTCTTCCCCATTTAACATGTGGTGGTCGCACCCATTTAGCTAAAAAAGGGGGAGAAAAAAAACTTTGTTCCCACAAATCACCGTAAACGTCGGATTCGTGACGAATCAAATTTTCCCTGAAATTCAGACTGAATTCCACTTTGCTCGAATTGATTCGCCCATCTCTAGTCTCATTTATAACGAAAGATTAAAACAACTTGATTTATTAAATGTGAAAAAGAGACGACTAAGATGGGACATGATTAATGTATATGATATATGAATGGCCCATACAAAAATGGTGGAAAGTCGTTACAGAGTAAATCAAATCAAAAGGAAAGGGGGCACTGACACCTTCTGGAGAAAACAAGGTTTAATCACCAGAGGCGATGGGGCTTCTTTTTCTGTGAGAACTGTCAATCTGTGTAATAGCCTGCCTCAGGCGCTGGTCACAATAGGGAAAGCAGGGAGCTTCAAGAAGGGTCTAGATTAGAGATGAGCGAGCACTAAAATGCTCGGGTGCTCGTTATTCGAGACGAACTTTTCCAGATGCTCGAGTGCTCGTCTCGAATAACGAGCCCCATTGAAGTCAATGGGAGACCCGAGCATTTTTTTAATAAAACTGAACAGTAAAAGAACAGTGCAAAAAAAAAATTCCAGATGTTTGCAGATGTTTTACTTGTTAGAACACATTGAAATAACACTATTCTTCACTTTGCAGGTGTTCGCGCATGTCTCCCGCTAAGTTAGGAGATGTGCACGAACATCTGGAATGTGAAGAATAGTGTTATTTCAATGTGTTCTGCACTTAAATGGTCCTGTATTCACTGTTTTTAATGTTTTAATTCTATTCTTCACATTGCAGGTGTGCGCGCGTGTCTCCCGATAGGTTCGGAGATACGCCCGCACATCTGCAAAGTGAAGAATAGTGTTATATCAATGTGTTCTGCCCTTAAATGTTCGTGTTTTCACTGTTTTTAATGTTTTAATTCTATTCTTCACATTGCAGGTGTGCGCGCGTGTCTCCCGATAGGTTCGGAGATACGCGCGCACAGCTGCAAAGTGAAGAATAGAATTAAAACATTAAAAACAGTGAATACAGGGCCATTTAAGTGCAGAACACATTGATATAACAGTATTCTTCACTTTGCAGATGTGCGGGCGTATCTCCGAACCTATCGGGAGACACGCGCGCACACCTGCAATGTGAAGAATAGAATTAAAACATTAAAAACAGTGAATACAGGACCATTTAAGTGCAGAACACATTGAAATAACACTATTCTTCACATTCCAGATGTTCGTGCACATCTCCTAACTTAGCGGGAGACACGCGCGAACACCTGCAAAGTGAAGAATAGTGTTATTTCAATGTGTTCTAACAAGTAAAACATCTGCAAACATGTGTAATATTTTTTTTTTACAATAAAAATACTTTTATTCAATTTATTTTATTAATTTACTGCTCGATCTCGAGCCGGCGAGATACTCGTCCGAGTAACGAGCCGGTCCGAGTATGCTAATACTCGACCGAGCAGTATACTCGGACGAGTATACTCGCTCATCTCTAGTCTAGATCTCTTTTTACAACTAAATAATATTGATGGTTATGTTGCATAGAATTTTTTCTTCTAAATCCATTCCTAATCCAATCCATTACATTCCTTGGTTGAACTTGATGGACATGTGTCTTTTTTCAACTGCATAAACTATGATACTATGATAATAACTGTGGTGCTATAAATACTATACATTTTTCTGGGGAACTATATGTAGGATAATGAATTTGTAAAGCCCTATACAATATGATATTTTATTCAGGGGGAATCTAGGCTATATTATAATACATTAGCAGGGCCACACACAGTGTGTGTTCTATATGTGGAGAACAGTGTGAGTTGTGTTGTGAGGGGCATATATATTTTAGAAGCAATGTTATCCAGAAGACAATATACGGTAAGTGACTGTGGTATTTTATGGGTGCTGTGTGGAAATTTGCAGAAAATGATAAATGGCCGGGAGAAGTTGTAATGAAGTTCCCCTGAACATTGTCACCTGTAAGGTACTAGATACCACTTAGGTGTCCTTGACTAATTTTTATCAATTGTAAGTAATGTTGTCAGCATTTTTGGGCATTGTAGGTTGTAGAATCTTTGTCTACATATCCAGTGCGCCAAATATAGATGGATGAGGGGAAGGCTTTTTTGTGTGTGGCATTTTAGTTTTCGCCTCAGGCAGCTACAGGGATAGAATCGGCCCTGCTTTTCACCATTTGTTAAATTAATATGAAATTACACTATTTCTGGTAATTATGTGATTTTATTCTTCATTCCCTGAAGTTCTCATTACTCCTACCTTTGAGTTTTTCTGCTCTAAAGCAGGGGTCGGGAACCTTTTTGCCTGAGAGAGCCATGAACACTACATATTTTAAAATATAATTCTGTGAGAGCCATAAAATATGCACATGCCCCCCAGTAGATAGGTAGGCACGGCACATGTCCCCCTGTTGATAGGTAGCCAAAGGACAAGCCCCCCCCCCCAGTAGATAGGTAGCCACGGCACTTCCCTTCCAGTAGATAGGTAGCCCCAGTACATGGCCCCCAGTAAATTGGTAGCCATATCACATGCCCCCCAGTAGATAGGTAGCCCTAGTATGTGTCCCCAGTAGATAGGTAGCCACATCACATGGCCCCCAGTAAATAGGAAGCCAAAGCACATGCCCTCCAGTATATAGGTAGCCACAGCACATGGCCCCTTAGTAGATAGATAGCCACAGCCCTTTCCCTCTAGTAGATAGATAGCCCAGTGCATTGCCCCCAGTAAATAGGTAGCCACAGAACATGCCACACAGTAGATAGGTAGCCACAGCACATGGCCCCCATTAGATAGGTAGCCACAGCACATGCCCCCCCTAGATAGGTAGTCATAGCATATTCCCCCCAGTAGATAAATAGCCCCAGCACATGCCCCCAGTAGAAAGGTAGCCCAGGCACTTGCCCTCCCTAGAAAGATAGCCACAGTACATGACCCCCCCCCAGTAGATAGGTAGTCACAGCACATGCTCCCCAGCAAATAGGTAGTCACAGCACATGCCCCAAGTAGAAAGGTAGCCAAGGCACATGTCCTCAGTAGATAGGTAGCTACAGCACATGCCCAAGGTAGATAGATAGTCATAGCACATTCCCCCAGTAGACAGGTAGCCCCAGTAGATAGGTAGTAACAGCACATGCCTCCCAGAAGATGGGTAGTGCCAGCACATACTTGCCCCCCCCCCAGTAGATAGGTAGTGCCAGCACATACTTACTCTCAGTAGCTAGGTATTAACAGCAAAAAAAGGGAATACTCACCTACCTGCTCTCCCTTCAGTGGCTTCTCATCACTCCCGCACTCTTCTTTATGACCCAGGTGCCTCTGACTTTGTTGCTTAAACAATAGCTCCTGGGTTATAGAGAGGAGTGGATGCCCTCCTTCTCTATGACACAAGAGCTGTCACCTAAGCAACGGTGCGGCGATGGCTTCATGGTCACACAAAGGATGTAGCCAACGGTCATATCCCTGCCAGCATCCAGTGATCATCGCTGTGTATCATGTACACACTGCCAATCACTATTAATAAATTATTTGTCTACGAGCCAGATGGAGCCATCAAAAGGGCCACATCTGGCTCCCAAACTATATGTTTCCTAACCCTGCTCTAGAGCCTTCCTGCTCCCACACCCTCTTTTGTTGAGTTTCTACAATATATGCTTTTACACCTCAATTGTGTTGACCCAGACAGCAGCCAATTGGCCTCCACAAATTCTCAGAACCTTTTCTTGCCAGGGAAAAAGGGCATCTTAGAAGTCACACCCTGCAAATTGGAATGATATTCCTGAGACTTTTGCTGGTAGTGGTCCCAGCCAGTTTTGCATGAGGAAGTTTTTAGGGCGTGTTCACACGTTCCACTATCGTCGCGTTCATAACACGATGCTAGCGCACAGTGGGCGGGGCTCGGGCCGATCGCATATGCGTTTCCCGGGAAACGCATGCGATTAATGACCCGATCGCATGCGTTTCTCTGGAAACGCATATGCGATCGCCCCAAACTCCGCCCCCTGTGCGCTAGCGTCGCGTTATGAACGCGGCGCTAGCGGAACGTGTGAACGCGCCCTGAATGTAATGTGGTAGTGGTGAATATGAAACACTGGGACACGCTGGTTGCTGTTAGAAACATGAAACTTATTTGCTGCAGAAGAACTTGCTTATTGTTGCAAGAACACAACTTCATCTTTTAAATGGAGACGGATTTCATAGGAAGCAGCTGGAAAAAGAGATTGGAGTCAGCTTGAGTATTCCCCCAGATGGTGTGGTTTGCACATCCAGTGTAAGGCCCCTTCTCCACTGGCGTTTTTCACGCGCGAGTTCTGCGCGTGCATTTGACGCTCAGAACTCGCATTGCACTCTGTCCCATTGTATTCAATGGGTCTTTCTCCATTTGCGTGGTTTTCAACGCGCGTGCTTGCGTTCGTTTGCACGCGCGTCAAAATCGCAGCATGCTCTATTTTTGCGATTCACGCGCATTTTTCACGCCCCATTCAAGTCTATGGGGACGTATCAAAAACGCATTGCACTCGCAAACATTGCAAGTGCAATGCGAGTGCAATGCGTTTTAAACGTAAGGGTTGCTAGGTGACCAGTATAACAGTATTTCCCCTGCTCGCGAACGATCATTTAATTAAAAAAACACAATGAAGAACAGTGAAGAATAGAATAAAAACAGTGAACACAGTGAACACAGGATCATTTAAGATAAAAACACAGTGCAGAACACAGTGCAGAATAGATTACAGATGTTCGGCACATCTGCTTACTTGTCGGGAGATACGCGCGGAGCGGTGCGAACAAAATAGCATGTGAAGAACAATATATATGTGTGAAGAAGACATTGCAGATGTATGGAAACATCTGCAATGTGTTCTTTACACACATATATATTGTTCTTCACATGCTATTTTGTTCGCACCGCTCCGCGCGTATCTCCCGACAAGTAAGCAGATGTGCCGAACATCTGTAATCTATTCTGCACTGTGTTCTGCACTGTGTTTTTATCTTAAATGATCCTGTGTTCACTGTGTTCACTGTGTTCACTGTTTTTATTCTATTCTTCACTGTTCTTCACATCTGCTAACTTGTCGGGAGATAATATACGCGCGCGGAACAGTGAAGAATAGATCGCAGATGTTTGCAACTTATCAGAAGACATTATTTTTCAATTAAATAAAACATTTTATTCCCGAACCTTGGTCCCTTTGAAAAAGTCCCATTGACTTAAAAAAACGCGCGTGAAAAACGCACCGAAAATGCAAAAAAACGCGAACAAAAATGAAACAAAAACGCAGCAAAAACGTCAGTTTTTCACGCATTGCACCCTGACGTGAAACGCAACGCTAGTGTGCAAGAGGCCTTAGACTCCTTCCATTGTACACAAAACTCTGCATATGACACCACAATGGTCAACCCATGGCCAGGTAATGAGGTGTTGATAAGGACTATGTCCCTTCCTAATGCCATAAAGAACAAATATAGTGCAGTTTCCTAAGCTGGCTAATCAAAATCCTCCTGAGCTGCGTATTGGGACACCGCAAAGTGAGCTTTTGTCTTACTACTTCTAAAACACATTTTACTGACATTTCATGTCAAAGTAGAGAAGCAAAGAAAAAGAGAGCATGATAACAGCTAAACTAAGTGGAGAAGGAAGCACTTTGATAAAATATATTACACAGTTTCTTGTATTCACTTGTTTGTTTAATTTCTGCAAAGTTTGTTCAAAAATTAGAGACCATTTAACTTCTAAGGAAAAGCAAATGTGGTAATTATTAAGACATAACTTTTAATAATACAAATAAAACATAGAATCCTAAAATCTGAATGACGCCGCACAGCATAAACCAATTGATCAGGGCAAGTGTATATGTCACTAATAGGACACGCGTTTTGTATACATGATTGGTGCAGGTGTATACCTATACAGATCATTAGCCAATGGCACATTCATGTAACATCTAATAGTCAGTAGCAAGAACTGGCTATAGCACATTAAAGGAGAAAGAGTATGAAACAATCTCACCCAGTCCAGGAGTGCACTTGGTTCAGGTTCAGATGGTGCGATGGGATGACAGGGAACTTATAGTCCGGATGTGACGACTTATCCCTGAACTATCTCACCTATCGCCCAAAAATTGACTCCCGCCCTAACAAGGGCGGTCCCACACTTGCCCTATTGGTAACACTGTCCCTAGATGTCCGAAGGGTCCAGAAAAATGAGTCCCATCCCAACGCGTTTCCCCCCACTTCTTTAGGGGTTCATCAGGGGATGCAGGGAGAGTAGGCTGGCAAGGAAGGAAGGTTTCCAATGCCTGTGTTACAAAGGGTGCTCCCTCTTGGTCCCAGGGGGAGCTATGGAGGAGTGGCAGTGGCCGTTCCTTCTAGTGACCCGGCCGGATTAGGCGTGCGGGTCTCGATGCTGGCGTGCGCAATTAGCTACCGCGCATGCGCCATTCAAATAGCGGACTTCCTGGATAAGACCCTGCCCCTCTATGACGCGCTATGACGCTGCGGCCGTGTCTCTCAGCTGAGGAGTGGGTGGGTGTGTTCAGCTATGGAGCGGGCATGTGAGGGTTTCCCTATGCAGCAGGCGACAAAGCATTGTTAACCCGCTGCTGCCCGTTATCGATAACGGGCAATTTTTGGGAGATAGGTGAGATAGTTCAGGGATAAGTCGTCACATCCGGACTATAAGTTCCCTGTCATCCCATCGCACCATCTGAACCTGAACCAAGTGCACTCCTGGACTGGGTGAGATTGTTTCATACTCTTTCTCCTTTAATGTGCTATAGCCAGTTCTTGCTACTGACTATTAGATGTTACATGAATGTGCCATTGGCTAATGATCTGTATAGGTATACACCTGCACCAATCATGTATACAAAACGCGTGTCCTATTAGTGACATATACACTTGCCCTGATCAATTGGTTTATGCTGTGCGGCGTCATTCAGATTTTAGGATTCTATGTTTTATTTGTATTATTAAAAGTTATGTCTTAATAATTACCACATTTGCTTTTCCTTATAATTTGAACTTTGTGGTCAGAACTGGTCAGTTGTGGGATTCGAGGAAGGATACTCTCTAACTCATCACTCTCGAATACCAACTGTATTCTGAGACATACGAACCACAGTTCCAGAATACTTTTTGATATTGACTTTATTGCTCATTTCTACCATTTAACTTCTGTGATAAATAAACATGAACTTGACCACATTTTATATTGTTCAACTTATGCCACCACATAATATATAATCAACATTAGTGTATGGTAATTGTGTTTAGAGTGATGGTTAAAATATAACTTTTATAATGACACAAACAGACGTGAAACAAAGTATCCGCCTGTGATTATGTGGCTTTTCCCTAATTTATATACTGCACTTATGTATCTGCATTATTTTCAGCAGTAAGTGAGAGTAAGGGAAACTGCAACATTATCACTCCTTAGTCTCACTTACTATAACTGAGACTTGTCCCTTGAGGGGAACCTCCAAATCGGGACGCGGTGACAGTCCCCTATGATGATTGAATGCAATTTCCGGCCACCATCCCTCCCATACAGACACAAAGTGCTAGAGGGAGTGTTCCCGCCCTCCAGTATGATGTCACATCTTGTGATTGGTGGTCTAGGGAGGCTTGTTCTGACGGGGGTGGAGCATGCTCTTTAAATAGCTTTAATGTCAGCGGGCGCGCTAACAGAGCTAATCTGATTGCTACTAGACACTATGCCCAATCGTCCCCCGATGAGCCAGATGAAAAAAACTGGTGAAACATGTAGGAGCAGGAAGAATGTATGTGTAGGCAGCAAAGTGTTGTGATATAGACAGTATAGGAAATGGAGACGGGGGATGAGGATTTAGAAAGGTGGAAAGACTAAGGACTTAGGCCGGCGGCACATGTAGCGTTTTTAACCTGTTTTTGGGCCATTTTTAAGCAGTCCATTAAAAAAACGCATGTGTTTAAAAACGCATCCGTTTTTGACCCGCTTTAATTAAAATAATTGGTAAAACCGGTCAAAAACGGATACGTTTTCAAAAAAGCATGCGTTTTTTTAATGGACTGCTTAAAAACAGCCCAAAAACGGGTTCAAAATGCCACGTGTGCCAGCGGCCTTAGTGGTTACCAGAACTAATGTGATAGAGACATAAAGCCTGCAGACAATTATCTGGAGATGTAGGACTATAAGTGGCAGCAGTCTCGTAATAGTCAACACACTCCTAAATTCCTGTGACTCTATTATGTACACTATCAAGAAAGACCAGACTACAACATATACAATTGTCCAGCTGTTCTCTTATGTGTCCCCACCCCTCCCTCGTGTGTGAATACTGCTCTAATCAGTTGTTATACAATCAGTCAGTATAATCTGCTGAAAACAATGCAGATACATAAGTGCACTATATGAATTAGGGCAAAGCCACATTATCATAGGTGGGTCCTATGTTTTGTGTCTGTCGGTGTCATTTTATTGTTCTACAATAAATAAATAAAATTAACTCTGGAAGAAAATTTTTCACAAGGGACTTTGAGTCTTCTATTGTCAGAGGAGGTGGCTAGATCTTTCGTATCACTGAGGAGCCAAGACAGGAGTGTAAACAAAATTTTAACATGTGGGTACATATGAAAATGGCGCCATGTTTCCGTAGCGTTGTTAAAGGTGCGGTCAAGAGTTTGAGGAGCTTTTCCTTTTTCCTCTGGTCCCAATCAGCCAGTCAATAGTGCAGGAATGAAACGGCAATATTAATTTCTGGTGGACTACAAATTGGTGAATGATTGGCAAACCTGCCTAGTAGAATTGTGTTGTCCATACATAACATTTAAATAATCACCACATTATTAACCCCTTGGTGACGGGACCTGAAAAGGCTCTAGTGAACGGGCATTTTAGTGGATTTTTGTAAGCGTCTGTTTACGGGCCATAACTTTTTTTTTTGCATAGTAGCTTAAAATATTTTTTCAGGACACATAATGCTAGCTAAAATGTAATAAAAGTTTAAACATTTTTTTTGGGGGGGGGTTAAAAGTAGAAAAAAATATATTTTTTTAATATTTATAGTTTATTAATATCTTTGTGTGTTTTTACTTTATATGACCCCCATGAGGTCATAAAAGACCCCTGGGGGACATTTTCACTTTTCTTTTAATTCTTTTACAATTATTCCCCTGTAAGGGTGATGCTACACATGGTGTTTTGAACCCGTTTTTGGTCCGTTTTTAAGCAGTCTGTTAAAAACCGCATGTGCTTTTAAAAATGCATCTGTTTTTGAGAGGTTTTACAGGATTTAATCTTAATCAAAACTGGTCAAAAACGCATGCGTTTTTAGACGGACTGCTTATAAACGGACCAAAAATGGGTTCAAAACGCCATGTGTGGCATCACCCTTGCTGGGGCATCTATAAGAGACTCAGTTACAGGGGGAATATGACCCCTTGTCACTGGTGAGGCTGATCATAACTGTACTGGGTCTGGTTAATTAGACCCAGCAGCTTTGATTAACTCTTTAGACCCGGCTGTTGTGCTAATTTAATGCGGTGCTGTGAGGAGCAGGGAAGGGAGAAGCGGTAATAAACCGCATCTCCCTTCTCCCTAGGGTCTCTGGGTATTTCTGACACCACGTACTGCACCCGCTAACATTTAACGTCATTGGGCAGTCTGAGAGGAGTTACTGACAAACCTCAAATGACAAATGGTCACATGATGGAGTTTACTTTAGTTTCAGATAGTGCCAGGTGTCTTTTAAGGCCCCTCCCACGTCAGAGTCTGATTAGGGTGCGATCAGGGTTTGGTCAGTGAAAAGCGCACATTTTGCATCCGAGTGCAATCAGCTTTCAGTCAGAGTTTGTTCAGTGTCTCAGTTTTTCACCCGCATTTTCAATGCAATTTCAATGCCTTTTTCAAGTGCAGATAGTGCGCGTGAAATGTACTCAGGGATGAGGTCTATCTTTTCTATGGCAATTGATGCATGCAAAAACGCATTGCACTTGCATTGGACTTGCATGTGTCTCAGAGTGCAATGTGTTTTCGATGCGTCTCCATAGACTTGTATGGTGCGTTTTTCACGTGCGTGACTTGCAAAAGTAGAGTATGTCAAGATTTTTAAAAAACGCGAACGTGTGTGCATGAAAAAAATGCAAGTGGGAAAAAGCCCATTGATTACAATGGGTCAGAGTGCAATGCAAGTTCTGCGCTTCAAAAGCACGCGCAGAAAACGCGTGTGAAAAATACAAGTGTGGAAGGGGCCTCACACTTTTAGTTCTGCTAAGAGCTCTCAACACTACAGTTTTTCTTCTGAGCAAATATCACAAACAATATGGATTAAACTTTTTTCTTTTTCAATGCTTTTTCAAACCGGAGTGACTTTGAGTGGCTGGAAAGGCACAGCAGGTGAAAAAGCCACTGAAACAGAGAACAGCATGTGTAAATCCACTTGGGTTAGTGTCACTCAAAACATAAAGACAGAAAAGTGGAATAAATTACCCGACACAGAACGAACAAAAAATGTCCTCTTAATACGTCTCCAATCGCTTCAGATTCTCAAGCTCTATAATTGTACAAGGATTGAACTGGCATTCACCAGAGAACCGCTGCCAGGCAGGTAGAAAATAGAATGTGAAAATATGTTATTATCTTTCCACTGCTCTCTAATCTTATTAGGTTAGTAGACAAAGGATAATACATTGTCGCTCCAGTCCACTACTGTAGCCATGATACAGCTGCCTCAATGCCATCCTTATCAAACAGAGTGAGCCTGTAAACCTGGATACTAGTACAACAAAATAAACATAAACACAGCTCCACTTTGGAGTGTGGTATTAACTCCATCTACTAGTACTGGAGGTAAGGAGTTCTACAACTCCTTGAAGAAATAAATTCCAATGACAAACATAAAATAACTCACAATTGTCTTCACTAAAGCCAAGGATTCATGCTTGGCCATCATCTAAAGGGTTTACTGAAAGCAGGAAAGTTACTCAATTATTTTTATTAAATATGTTACAATTCTTTAACTTTATAGTGCTTTCTCTGTGGTCATCTTTTCGGTGTATAAGGCACCACATCGGTCATAAGTGTTTTCTTTCCATTAAATAGATACAAGTCGGTGGTACACACAGCACATTGTAAGTGATCAGAATCAATAGAAAAGTGTGAGATTAATTAATCAGAAGTTACAGCTTCAGCGTGAAAAAAATAACCATGGAATAGTGTTGCGCTGCCATCAAGGATCAAAATCCAATGATGGTAATAAGATGTTCTAGATTTCAATGGTAACAATTAGGACTATGCTTTTCGGGAGCGGACCGCTCACCATCACATATGTAAAAGGGGGTACACACAAATGGCAGCATGGGAATGATAGTAAAAAAGAAGGTGCTCTATAGCCAGCGCCATGTCAGCGCGAGCACTGTGTATACGTTATTCACAAATTTCAGGAATAGGAGAAGGCACAGATGCTCCCTATTCCTTTTTCTTTTAGTCCTTATGATGTAGACCTCTGCCCCAGCTGCTTAAAAAAATACTTTATAAAATGAGTCTTGCCAGTACTAAATTAAAGATAAGAGAAGCAAAGTTATTTATCACACTATATTACTTGTCAAAAGTTTTCTCTTTACTGGAGCACTGGATAAGAAAATATGATCAGACTTTCAAGTTTGTAAAGAGACCACATTTGGAATATGAACAGATTTAACCATTAAAGGACCATTTTTTGTTTTTGCATTTCTGTTTTTTACTCCAATCATTCCAAAAGCAATATTTTTAAAAAATGTTTCCATTTAATAATACCATAGTTATCTGCGGGACTAATTTGTACTTTTTAGTGGTGTAATTTAATATTCCATGCAATGTACTGGAAAGCTGGAAAATAATTCCAAGTGCAGTGAAATTATTTTTTGTGGGATCTGTTTTACATGGTTTTATCCTGCGCTCCAAATTATACTTTTTCTTTATTCTTTGGATCAGTACAATTGCAGAGAGAAACAAATGTATACATGTTTATTAGGTTTTAATAGATTTTAAAGTGTAACCGTCATTTCAAAAAACTTTTGATATGTTGTAGGGCAGGTAATTTTAAGCACTTTTGCAATTGGATTAGTTACCCGAATCTTGCTCCTTCCTCTTGTATTCTGCAGATTCCCCTAGATGGCAGTGATATCTCATATGTCTGTTACTATGGACATTACGTCTTCATAAAGAAGCTGAGACTACGGAGGAGAGACACCCCCCATCCCCCTCCCTGCTCTAGATAGGAGATAGATAGTTAGAAAGATAGGAGACAGATAGATAGGAGATAGGTAGGAGATAGATAGATAGATAGATAGATAGATAGATAGATATATGGATAGGAGATAGATATGATATAGATAGGATATACATAGATGGCTAGGAGATAGAAAGATATTAGATAGAGGATAGATATGAGTAGATAATAGATAGATAGATACATACATACATATGGGCTAAGTAGATAGATGTGAGACATATAGATATGATGTAACTGGTCAGCAGCAGGTGTATGTGATGAGGTGACAGGTGGCAGGCTCCTCCCCTCCATCTTGCTGATTGTAGTTTTTTTGAAAGCTGGAAACCCTGGTTGCTATGGGCCAAAAGAGGTACTAAATGAGGACCAAGAGGCAAAATACTTTTAGGAATAATTCCCAGGGACACCTGGAGCAGAATTATGTATTTTATTTTTTTTTTGCTCAGAATGACGGTTACACTTTAAGTAAATGAAAATTTACTTAAATGTTTTGTACATAAAAATATTTTCCATTTTGCTAAATTCTGAGGCCAATAATTTTTTCACACTTTGGTGTACCAACCTATGTAAGGTGCATCTTTAGCGCTATGTGCTGGCATATTAACTTATATCAATATGGGATGTCTATGACTGTTTGATAATTTATTTAAATATTCATTGATGGAAAAATGGGGAAAAAATGGCGATTAGGACATTTGGGGCGCTATTTTCCGTTACGGAGTTCACCGTAATAATCTTTTAATATTTTGATAGAGCATTTTGGGATGTGGCAATATCTAACATGTTTTTATGATTTTTACTGTTTATTTTTTATATGTGTTCTAGTGAAGAGGGGTGATTTAACCCCTTAAGCACGCAGGGTTTTTCCGCTCATTTCTTGCTCTCCACCGTTAAAAATCCATACATTTTTCATATAGAGCTGTGTGAGGGCTTATTTTGTGAGTAACAAATTTTACTTTCCAGTGATGTTATTTATTATTCTGTGGCTTATACTGGGAAGCAGGAAAAAAATTCCAAATGTGGAAAAATTTTAATAAAATGCATCACATTCGTGTGGGCTCAGTTTTTACAACTTTCACTCTGCTCTCCAAATAACACCTCTTCTTTATTCTTTGGTTTGGTACAATCATGGTGATACCAAATTTATACAGGTTTAACTGCGTTTTAATACAAAAGATTATAAAGATTAAACGAATGTGTATGAAAAAGAAAAAAACATTTTTTGCCATCTTCTGACGCTAATAACTTTGGTGTACGGAGCTGTGTGATGTGTCATTTTTTTGCGAAATGAGTGGACGTTTTCATTGCTACCATTTTGAGGACTGTGCAACATTTTGATCACTTTTTACAACATTTTTAATGTCATGTAAAAAGGTGTAAAACTTGCAATTCGGACATTTCGGTGCCATTTCCCGTTTTGGAGGTCACTGTTGGCAACAACCATTTTTACAGTTTCATAGATCGGGCATTTTGGGATGGGGCGATACCTGATGTGTTTGTGATTTTTACTATTTATTATGTTTTATATTATATTTTATATAATATAAGAGCTCTCTCCATACACCCCATGCAGCACCAGGTAGTTAGAGTACATCCTGGTGCATGCAGTGGTTAAACCAGGCAATCTTAATAATCTTTTAAAAAGTGTGTTTTAAAATAATTGCAAATACTATTGTCATTAAAAAAAACATAAACATATCATATCATACGCCATATATCCTGAAGCATGGCACCTAGAAACACTAAGCCAGTATCATATTAAAAACGATAATCTCCCCATTAATATAAATTAATATAACTGGTTCTGTGAAACATAGAAACACAATCCTGATGTTATATTAAAGCAGAGATTCTACTGTTTAACCCCTAGGGGACTCGGTCTCTTTTGGCCTAAAGGACGCGGCCCCATCTTTCAAATCTGCCCTGTGTCACTATAAGTGGTTATAGCTTTGGAACGCTATGAGATATCCAGGGTATTTTGAGATTGTTTTCTCGTGACACATTGTACTTCAAATTAAATAAAAAATTTGGATGAAATCTCTTGTGTTTATTTATGAAAAAAAAAAAAAATTTGGCATAAATTTGGAAAAATTCTTTATTTTCAACCTTCTAAATTCTCTACTTTTGATGCAGACAGTCATAGCACCCAAATAAATTCATAACTTACATTTCCCAAATGTCTGCTTTATGTTGGCATGGTTTTTTAAGATTCCACATATTTTACTAGAATGTTATGAGGCTCAGAATTTAGGTATCATTTTTAAAATTTTTTGCAAAACACCAAAACCGTATTTAGATGGACCTGCTCAAATTCTAATTGACACTGAGAGGCCTAAATAATAGCAAGACTCATAAATTACCCCATTATGCAAACTACACCCCTCAACGTATGAAAAAGCACTTTTAAGAAGTTTGTTAACCCTTTTGGTGTTTTATAGGGGTTAAAAATGGAGGCGTGGTCTGCAAATTGTAATATTTTTTTACAATATACTCATTTTGGGTGGAAAATTAAACATTTACAATGGATTAAATGAAAAAAGGCTCCACAAAGTACACCGATACACTATATGTGGTGGTATCCTGCTGTATGGGCGCACGGCAGGACATAGAAGCGAAGGAGGCGCCATCCAGATCAGATTTGCTATGTCACATTGTACAGGCTATAATTTTTTTCTTTTTTTTTTTTAATGTGGACCTATAGGGGCTTATTTTTTCTGCCACATGAGATGCACTTTTCTGGTACGTAATTTTGGGGCATCTATAGCTAATTGGTGAGATTTTATTAACTCTTTGTTGGTGGAGGAAATGAAAATCATCAATTTTTAGGAACATTTTTATGTGGGTTTTTTTTTGGCCCGTTAACCATACCATAAAATAGTATATTATTTTTATTCTATGGGTCGCCACGATTACAAAAAGACCTCATTTCTATAGATTTATTTTTTCCCATTTTTACTGAATAAAAAGTAATTTGGCAAAAATGTTGTTAATTTTAGCATCACCGTCTTTCATATGCATAACTTTTTTATTTTTTGCCTCTATTTAAGGGCTTATTTTTTGCGAGAAGGATTGTTCTTTCTAGTGGTTTTATTTTAGAGTGCATAACATTTTTTATATCACTTTTTAGAGCATTTTTATAGGGTATTAATTAGAAATTATCTTTTTTTTGGAGCTTTTTGGTTTTTATTTTTACAGGGTTCACTTTGCGGATCTAATAATGATTCTGTTTTATTATGCAGATTATTACGGACGCAGGGATACCAAATATGTGGGGGTTTTGTGTATTTTATTCAATTGTACTGAATAAAAACTTATTTGGAGAAAATCTTGTTCATTTTAGCATCACCAAATTTTCATATGCATAACTTTATTTTTCTGCTGACAAATCTGGTTAGGAGCTTATTTTTTGCAAGCAGAGTTTTTCTTTTTAGCAGGCTTATTTTAGAGTGCATAACATTTTTAAAACACTTTTAGAGCATTTTTTATAGGGTATTAATTAAAAATTATCCTTTTTCGGAAAGTTTTTTGCGTTTTTTATCTCCGCCGTTTACCGTGTGGGTCCAGTAACAATTCTGTTTTATTATACAGATTGTTACGGACACGGCAATACCAAATATGTGGGGGGGGGTTGTGTTTTCGTGTTTTTTATACTTTATTAAGTAATTTTATGAGAAAGTGACATTTTAGGGGCTTATATTTTTATGTATTTATTTTTTATTTATTCTAATGTGTAGTGTTTAGTGTTTTTACATGTTTTTACTTATACTTACTTGAACTTGAACCAGCAATGCTCTGACCGCTGGTTCAAGTCCAATACACTGCCCTACAATACTATTTTATTGTAGAGCAGTGTAAACTGTCTGAGCATGCAGGTGCATGCTCAGACAGTTTACAGTCAGACCCGGAAGGGGTTTGACTGCTGCGGACATCGGGCAGCTCCGGGGCACATGGAAGTCCTTGGAGCTGCCCAGAAGAGGATCGGATCCCCCGGTAAGCCGCGCGGAGGATCCGATCCAAAGTAGAAACACCCTTACACGCCGCGGTCATGAATGAGGGTTTAACACCCGCGATTGGAGCTGGTTCCGATCGCGGGTGTAAGCGCAGTGTCAGCTGTGATTGACAGCTGACAGCCGCTGCTTCTGGTACCGGCTCAGTTCGTGGTGTTGGAAGATGGATGGTACACAGCCGGATCCATGGATCACTCAGAGGCACGTTGATGCAGAATAACTTACAGTTCTTTATTGGAACAGCAAATGGCAGGCAACGGCCTTGACAGCAGCAACGGTTCAGGTGGGTAGAGGTAGCTGGTTGGAGCAGTTGCTACAGCCTGATAAAGTAGCTTCAGAGTGGGCCAGTAGGGATGGTCCTGATGTGTACCTCTGTGCTGGGCCTAGTCTCCTCATCTTCCTGGGCTTAGATGGCTCTGGTAATAGACCTCATGGCAAAGACCATGTGCTCCCACCCACTTTATAACCTCCCCTTATGAGGTAGAAAGCACTTTGTCCAACCAGCTTGCTCCTTCCTTACATCAAGTACAAATCAAAAAGGACAGTTCACTTATGACCTTATTTTGAAATGCATGGTTTAATATATCGGATTATACCGCTCCTTTTGGCAAAAATTCTACATAAATATCGATGTGCAATGTATACGTTAATATAGCTGTTACAAGTTATGCATTGTTAAATATTTATCTATCTGCAATGGGTGTTTGTTCCGAGAATATTATCCTAGATGCAGAGCATTCAAAAGCAATAAAATCATCATGCTAGTATATCAAAAGTAGTGATGAGCACACCTAAACTGCAGAATTAGGTCCATACTAGGACCTAAGATTGAACAACCGCTTCCGTTTAGGATCCACGTCCATGTTCAGGAAAAATTGCCAAGCTGCTTGATTCACTGCTGTAGCAACCAATCAGGCAACTTACAGCACCTTAGCAACCATATGCCATAATCTGCAGGCATGCCTCTAATTGGCTTGGCTAGACATGTGACTCTGCATTATAAGAGCAGGGTTACATGTCCAGATACCATTACATACAAGGGACAGTGAGAGATGTGACTGCTCATCATGTGGTCAGCAGGGACTCTTGACAAACCAGCAATTGCCATTTACAGTAATCTTAGGTGTATAGAGGAGGCTTCTGTAATTCTGGAACAGGTGAACATCTGAAACTATTGCCCTTATGAGGGCACTTTGAGGATCTGCATCAGGCTACTTATAGGCTGCACTGATAACTCGGGGGGATTTTACCTATGGGAGGACATTAATTATGGCTGCTGGTGGGAGGCATTAATTATGGCTACTGGTGGGGGGGACATTAATAATGGCTACTAGGGGGGCATTAATTATAGCGACTAGTGAGGGGGGACATTAATTATAGCTACTGGTGGGGGGGACATTAATTATGGCTACTGGTGGGGGGGGACATTAATTATGGCTACTGGTGAGGGGGGCATTAATCATGGCTACTGGTGGGGGGGAGGACATTAATCATGGCTACTGGTGAGGGGGGCATTAATTATGGCTACTGGTGGGGGAGGGACATTAATTATGGCTACTGGTGGATGGGGGGACATTAATTATTGCTACTGGTGAGGGGGGACATTAATTATGGCTACTGGTTGGGGGGGGGGCATTGATTATGGCTACCGGTGGATGGTGTTCAATGTTTTTATGCATACCGGGGGGAGGAGGGGGCCTGTTGGGAATTTTGCCCTGGGGCCCAGAGGATTCTAGTTATGCCACTGGCTGCTGTAGTGGAGGGATATTCATGCTGATTATAAAGAAATGCTTGGAAAGACCACACAGGAGAGTTAGCATTTACTTAAGATCTTTACAGTAATACATGAATCATGAAATTGCTCTTCCCAGTGAATATCACACAGTAAAACATGGAACATAAAAGTGTTCCTGTCAGTGAATTGCGAGCAGCAATACGTGGATTATAAAAATACTCCTTTGATTGCACAACATGCAGTAATACGTGAATTATAGGATGTTATTGTTAGTGAATAGCATGCAGTAATACCTAGTTTGCATGTCATTTTCTGTGCCACAATTTTATTTATTGATGACCAATAAATATTCATTAAGTTCTGCAGTAAATTTATCATATAGATCAGTTTTGGTTTCTACACAGCCAACAATCGAGCTGCATCCACAATACAGAGAGGAAAAAGCTAATATATTCTGATTCCTATATTATGATTCCTCTTGGTTGCTGTATCTAAAGGTTTTAATATATTGGAAAAGCTACTTCTCCTGCTTCTTGTTTTCCCAGGCCCACAACACCCCCTGAGCTAGAGCTTTTTGGTAAATTAATGACACAGCTTGCATTTTTTTCTCTGTCATTCGTAAAATAGATTTTTCCCTTGAATAGTGGTCATCCTCCAATGAGATATTATCAAATCTACACTGAATATAATCTATCATGACAGGTGAAGACTTAGCAAACCAACATTGCGTGTGGCATCTGTAATCTCCAGGAGAGGAACATAGTCATCTCTAACCCCCACTGAGCACTTATGTCAGATGGGAACTCCACCGCTAGTGCATTCTCTCATTTTTAATCATGAGCTCCAGAGGTGGAATCAAAGAAAAAAAAATATTTTATAGCATCCATTCATTGTCACTGGAGACTATTGGAAAAAACTTGCCTCTCAGTGCAATAAAAGAGGCAATGAAAAAAACCTGGCCCTTACTTTCACAGCCATAAAATATGCATTGGGAAAAATCTGTTCTTTCCTCTCACTGCCATAAAAGACACAATTATCAAAACCTGTCCCTTCCTCTCACTTTCATAAAAGATGTAATTAGCAAAACCTGGCCCTTTATCTCATTTATTGAGGTTAAAAGAATGATACATAGTAAACATTACCTTTAGATCATGGATGTGAGATGAAACCCATTGGTCACTGTAGGCTATTTAGATGAATAATCAGACATAATCATCAGGTTATCTTAAAATCTTCTTTACAAATAAGAAAAATAGATAAATAAAAACCATATGGGCATGGAGTGAGAGATTGCGGTATTAGGAATAGTATATATACATACAATGAGTACATGTTAGTAAATGGTGCAGTCGGTGCTGCACTCAGCTATATCACTTTGTGTTAATCTGTCCAAGAGCATGGATACACGCTTATGTGACGTTTGTTTAGTGTTTATGCGCCATTTGTATTCAATTTGCACTTATGTGAAAAAAAAGTGTTGTGGTTTCAAAATATTTCATTTTTTTTTTTAAGTTTTTGTTATTTTTCCTTTTTAAAAAAAATTTATTCAGTTGATCCAGGGAGTTACTCTAGGGGTTGAGGGGGAATTTTTTCTTACTTTGGTTTGTGTCTGGTCTTTTGCCCAGATAGATGCAGCACGGCCACCTGCATTTCCCCAGTGCTGTGCTGAAACTAGTGGTGGTAGTCAAAGCTGACTAGATGAGGAGGCAGAAGAAAAGGAAGGGGGGAGGAGGCAAATGGAGGCATGCCCTGCCCCCCAGTAACACAGAAATATACAACCCCCCTGTAACATACATAGCCAAAGCTGTATTTATATATGTTACTGGGAAGGTGTATATTTATGTAGTAACACATGTATTTACAGTCGGGGCCACCCCATAATATATAACCCCCACATATAACAAGAACTAGGGTTTGTAACAGCCCCATTGTATACCAGGTGAATAGATTAGCATGCACCAGCTGCTTTTTTCATCTCTATGGTGATGCCAGACATAGCTGAGCATTGTATTTGGCTATTTCCATGACCGCTTTAGATATAAATAGTGTACTGTTCATCTTGGGTAAAATGGGATTCAACCAGAACCCTGTTCTTGTAATCATTGGGGTTCCTATCACTGAGACCCCCACTAATCAGCAAGTTAGCCCATATCCACCTCTTTAAAATGCAACAAGTACCAACCACTCTATGGTACACTTTTCTTCACTTGTCTGCACCGATGAGAACTTCTGTCATTGATAGAATCACCAGTTAATCACTTTTGCTGATAACCTCCTTTAAAGGGAACCTGTCAAAAGATGTTGACCCAATATTCCACTATCAGTACACTGTTAAGCAGCTTAACGCCTTCCAGTTCATGTTTCTTTCATGCTGCAGTGTAGTAGCATCATCTAGAAAACTTAATGTAAAGTGAGATGTAGACTGGTTGTATACAGTAAGAGTTTAGAACCTGTCATTAGCAATTGGCCTAATAAACCACTACCAGTATGTTGTCAAACAGCATAATACCTTCCAGTATTTGTTTCTTTCATGTCCCAGTGTGGTAGCATCATACAGAAAATCAACTTTGAAGTGAGATGTAAATTGGTTTTATAAAGTCAAGGAGGAGAATTTAACACTGACGTCAAGGTGAGGAGCACTGAACGCCTCCTCCTCCTCTATAATTGACATCATGCATTAGCCTTCAGGAGATCTGTTTAGTGATGTTTCTGGATGCAGGCAGGATCTTCAATTACAGTGAGGAGGGGGGGGGGCTTTCTGAGGAAGAGAGAGCTTGACTTCAGTGTTAAAATCTCTGCCTCTTTGACTTTTTACAACCATCTAACTTTAAAGTTGATTTTCTGGATGACGCCGCCACACTAGGTCAGGAAAGAAACACAATCAGGAAGGTGTTCCATTGTTTGGCAACATACTGCTATTGGTTTATTAGGTATATTTCTGCTGATAGGTTTCATTTAAGCCCTCAGTGACTTCAGTGCTAAACTCTCCACCGCCATGACGTTATACCAACCAATTTACATCTTGTTTGTTTGTACATTTTGTAAGTGACACCACCATATTGTAACATGAAACATTATCTAAAAGGTGTTTAGATGCTTGGCAACACATTGGTATAGTAGATCATACAAATTATCCAGGACATCCAAATCGTCTTAACCAACAATTATTATTATTCACAGAAATAAATCCTCTCCCCATTGAATTGTGTTCTTACTATGGAGCTATTTTAACAGACCATCGTAAATAATTGGGGCTTATGATAGGGAATCTATTGCCATTTCAGCTATTCACAATTCGATTGGGGTTCTGTGCTTTTTATGGAACTCATAGACATGAAAAGGAGTTACGTAGAAAACCCTAGCAGAGCAAGAAGTTATGGATACAAAAAAACTTATTATGCTACAATATTTACGTAATTCCTGTTCACCAGCAACATCCATCTTTTTTTCAATACTCCTATCACTTTTGAGTGATGCACACGCAGGAACTCTTTAAGCATTTTTAATTCTTGGGCTCTAAATGACTCATTGGAGGAATTTTACACATATGAGGGGTTTTCAGAGGCCTTCAAATACCTTGGAGTGTGGATTCCATGGAATCTAAGTTAGATTTATGAGCATTAGAATTTGCCTTTGGTCTGCTCATTTGGGACAGATGGACATACACAAAGTTGGGAGCATGAATGTTCTTACTCAACTATTTTGTTTATTTTAGACATTGCCAATGCTTTTATATACCAGTTTATGGGAATCTTATGAGGTCTGTATGGCAGAGTAGGCCAGCAAGACACATTCAGTCAAGTGGGGGCTTTGTCTGCCAAAATACTGCAAAATCATAAGGTGTTTACTTTAAGAGAGTTAGATTCATAGTATCATAGTATATAAGGCTGATAAAAGACGCAAGTCCATCAAGTCCAACCTTTAAGAATTAAATAAATGTTTTATCCCCAGATTGTGTCATCACCATCACTAACCTTGCTTGTGTGATGTAATTTTTGCTTTGCTGGAATAAGTTAGTACTAATAAGTACCAGTGTGCGGAGTCTAACAGGTCTTCCGTCATCTCCAACGCCTGCACTAGAGCAGGGGTGCACAACAAGGCTGCCCTATACTAGAGGAAGTTGTTTAATGTAACTTGCATAATTGTCCCTAGAAGGAGTTGCAACATTTTCACCTGCATTATTGACACCAGGTAAAAGGAAGCCAGAGTAATTTGTGCAGAATTGTGACAGATTGGTGTAAGCTTGGCCGTTCTAATTGATTGGCCTTGAACAATCCTTCTCACTGACCACTCCACTCCTTCACTGGGCTCCTTGGCTGGAGTTGCAGTGGACTCCAACAATGGGATATCATAGTTGAGGCCCAGTGAAACAGTGGCATGTTCCTTGTTATTCCTTTGTTATTTCCCATGACAGAGGTTCATACCTTAAAGGTGTTGGTCGAGATATTAGGAGACTTACCAATCCATTCATCACATAGCTGTAACCTAAACAGTTATCAAGAAGCCACTCACATTACTGGCCTGCCCTGCAACCTTTTGCAAAGAGAAAATCTAATTGTGGTTCATATTACAAATATGATATTGTGTATTTTTTTATACAACATCACTTCCATTGCACCTTACTAATTGCCAGGAAAATCAATATCCATATGATATACATAGCACATTCAGAAAAGTGACTATTACTGCAACAAAATAATTTTTTGCTGAATCTACAGAGGCACCCATAAAAGTGGAGGCAGCGTGTCGATGAACCCCTGCTGTGTCACTTACCCCCAGAGCTGATGTATCCATTTAACAGAGCAGAAAATATAGGAGGCAGCAGCCGAGGGATACGCCATAAATGATTCAACAGTATTGATTCTGAAATTGAATTACGCTCTGCCGCCGCACTTCCTGTATATTCTTCAAAATAAATTTACTTAGCGCTACAGTCTGCAAACAGTTTCCATAAAAATCTGCTTTGTGATGTTTGTGTGTTAACCGACTCTGTATTGTGCCCTGTGCAGAACATTTCCTCCTGCTAAAATTAAACATAAATTAAAATAAAAATGAAATGGAAAGTAATAATAAAAAAAGGAAAAGAAAAAGAAAAAAATAACCAAAATAAAAATAAGCAAATCAATCAAATAAAAATGTCAAAGATAGTAAAAATAAATCTATCTAGTTAAATTAATCTGAAAATAGTAAAGGGAAATATGGAATAAATAGTCAAATAATAATATTAACTTAATAAGAAAAGTAATTACTGAATTATGAAAATTCAGTAGCAGCTTTGTCTGTAATCCATCCCGATACAATGCAATGAAATTCCTATAGTCAGTGGAAATGTATTCCAGTCAAGGCTTTGAAAGAATGCAGGGCTGAGGTTTAAAAACTCCAAAATGCTTTGTGCAAGCATGAAGTGCATTAAAATTTCTTGATAAAAATAAAGAAAACATTTGCATATGTAAAAGTGTGCAGGTGGTATAAGAGTCTAAACCATCTACCAGCTTTTAAATGAACCCCCAAATAAAAAAAAACAGGACAGCGTGTAAGGCACATTAAACGTTTTCCATGTTTATCGTTCCAATTAACTAGATGTATGTCATTTTAAGGAAAATCCTGTTTTTATCTTTATGCCAAAGCTGGACAAAGCCATGCCTGCTGACCAGGGCATGCGTAAGGGGCAGGAAAACTGGGCATTTGCCCAGGGCCCCCTTCCCTGAATAGGCCCCCTGAATGTCGACTTTTGCAGGCAGACAATGTATTTAGTTGAATACACAGGTTGAAGATGCTCATCATCTATTTCCTGTCTATATATCTATCATCTATCTATCTATAAATATTTTGTTTTTCATATTTATCTTCTTACATCAATCTCCCTATCATTTGTCGATCTCCTATTGATTGTTTTACCACACTACTGTTTGTAATGCGTTATTGCCTTGCAGGGCTAAAGGGAGCTTCTTACTGAATGTGACTGTTCATGAAATAGTTTTATTTTGGGGCCCCACTCCTGTTTAGTTCTTTCAATAGCTTTAAAATCACTGAGTAAGGGCACAGCCCTGGCAACATTGCCTAGGGTGCACTCATAGGCATGCTCCTTGGGATCCAAGAAGGGCATATAAGATGTTGTTTACCTGAAACATGTTCAATCCATTTTTTTCATTTTAGTGGGAGACAGAGATAAAATACAATGAAAATTTCTTAAGTTGTCTTTTCCTATTTGAAAACATATTGGCAAAAACTGTGGGTAATTTATTTTTAGGGCTCTGTGTGCCATAATAGTCTGAGAATTTTTATTGTGCCACACAGCGTAATAAATTGGCAAATGGCCAAAAGTTTCTGAAGTTACTTCACATTCATTAAGGAGAAATGCAACACAAATTGCGGCAGAAAAGTTTCTGAGAAACTAGAAGAGCAGGAAAAGTGTCAGTATTCACAAGTTGCACCCAAATTGAGCAACAAACAAAAAACTGGAGTCAGTGCCAGAAAAGAAGCAAAGTGGTGGTGCAGCAGCAGCAGCAAAAAGAAAGAGTGACCGGCAAAAACCTTGCGGCGATCCTATAATAAATGACCCCATTGATATAATATGTCTGAACATTAGCTGCCTTCTATACATAATATCACATCTATATCGCCACTAGGGCTATTATTCATTTGTGCTTCTCATATCTTTAATATTTCATGGCATTATTCTGTGACAATGATCCCAAAGTCGGAAGCCTCCGCTACCTCAGTCTCTAGGGTTGGTTTTACATTTCAAAGCGATGAATACCTCTGAGAGATTTTATCACAAAGTTGCTTGTCAGGGATAAAGTAATATGCCGGGCCTTTGCTAGAACCTAAGTAATGACCCTGAGGAATTGCCTGACCCAAGATCTATGATCTGTATTCAGAATCCGCCTGGATTATTTCATCTGCTGCTGCTAACAATGTAAAGGGGCTGGCTGTGTACATAGAAGAAGCAGCCTTGTGTGTATAATCAGGCTCCTGCCACATAGGATGCAGTGCGCCTTGTGACAATGCTAGCTTTCATATATTTTCCACGTCAATTCTCTGTTATTGTACTCTCCGATAATATCATGTCACACCCTGCCTTGTGACCCATAGATATATGTTCAGCTCCCTGGTTCGTGTACAGAATGTCAGGAATGCAGTAAAATATCCCATATATTTGGATGGGATTTATGTTTAATTGTTTACCATTGTCTTTTGTATAATATTTGTTATACAGATAACAATGATATGTACTGTTTTATAACTGATTTGTAACTGTTTTATTTGCCTTCTATTAGATGTTTTATGGTTTTCTATGCCAAATTGGTAGTTTTAGTTTTAATACTTAATTCTTAATTTTACTTGTACTGTAATTACTATCATGCAGCGTGCGCACACAGTCATAAAGATCAGATTACGTCTTCATAAATGTGGGGCACATTGCCCGAATGCAGGAACTGTGTGCACCAGTTCAAGGTGCGTGCACCACATTTCTGTATGACTTGGGCCCCTTTTTGTGCGCAGGATTGTGGCCCAAATCAAGACACAATCCTGCACAAAGAAAGGGGCACAAGTGGGATGCGTATCGCAATGTGCATAGTGCAGGTGTGACATAATACTAGTCCAACACTTAATAAACACATGTGCAGCTAGTTTTCACATGTATTTATGTGCAGTCTACGCCAGAATTTTGGCTGCAGAATGTTTAGTAAATGTGCTCCTATATGTTTCTCTGACAACACTTCTCCATATGCAGGAATTCACTTTCACCTGTGATTTTACAGGAAACAGTTAATCCAAAAAAGGTACTAAATTATGTCTTATCTCAGGGAACTCTAAATCTACATGGGAAATGCATTTTTTCTATTTGAAATACTTCTTCCAGACATATTCCTCCGCATTAAACGCAGCTAATGGAACCTCATACTCTTAAATAAAATTGTATGTCGCTGCTTATGACAATAGATAGAGACGACATCGCACTGAGAGCGCTCTACAGAGACATCCTTACTCTCCCTTCAAGGTTATGAAGAAATGACTGCGCTATAAAGCTGTCACTAGTGTTTCCGAGAGTCCAGACGCGTCGATTGTGGGGATGACAGCCTCATTGTCAGTCTGGGAAAACTCTACAGAAGATGATCAGACATCGGTCCTTAAGAGACAGGTTTTGGTTTAAAAATGTATTATAGATTAACATCTATTCAATACAAGAAAGTCTAATTTGCTGCATCAATCACCCCACTATAAAGCAAACGGGGAAACCTAAGAAATTGTGTAGCAGGATTTCAACCGCTACAGTTCTGAAGGCAGAAATAAAGCAGCCTTTCTCTCCTCTGCAATGTAAAGTAGATTTGTAAAGACTTTATGGGGCAATATTATTTCATTCATTGTCGAGAAATAAGAAAAGTAAACTTTAAAGGGTACCTGAACTTTTATTACAGAAAAATATAGCTTACCAGGCCAGGTTCACTTGCTGCCTATTATCCATTTCTTATCTAGCTATATTTTCTTAGGGTGAAATACTTTCTGCAGTGTGAAAGTCTGGCAGGGCAGGGCCATGCAGAGCTCACACTTCTTGTCCCCGACTTCTAAGGAAGATTTACGTCCGAGCACAGGTAATGATTAATCTCTACCTTCACATCTCATTTTTGCCCTCTGTTGCTAGTAGGGGAAGAACTTGGCTAAAACATTGGAGGACTGTGCCCTAGATCTTTTGGCTGAAGCCCTGAATGTGCCCTTGTTAGCAGAACACTCGTCCCACTGTCCTGGCAGCTCTCCCCACTCTTACATCTATCTGCATTCACAGGACACAGATAGATATGAGAACTGTAATACTGTAGTGGAGTCAGCTCTGTACTCCTCTACAGATAGAGAAGACATGGGGGCAGATTTAAAAACAAAGAATATTCTCACTTTCAGACGGCTTGATAAATCTGCCCCATCGTGACGTCATTACACTGCGCCTCCGGCTTTGAGCAGATTAGTAAGGCTGCAGGGAACCAAAGATACTGTAAAATGACGTCACTGCATCTTGTCCCACATGTCTCGATGCAGAGGAGAAACAAGAGGGAAGACACGCAAGTATTAAGTGTATATTATTATCACTTAATGTGGGCTGTGGGGATAATTACTTACTGGGGGCTGTGGGGACATTACTCACTTGGGGCTGTGGGGAATATTACTCACTGGGGGCTGTATGAGATCATTTCTCACTGGGGGCTGTGGTGAGCATTTCTCACTTAGGACTGTGGTGGACATTAAGTACTGGTGGCTGTAGTAATGTCACTCATTGGGGCTGTGGGGAAAATACTTACTGGGCATTAATTACCTGTGATTTGGGGAACATTACTTACCTGCGGCCGTGTGGGCTCCTTCAGTGGACTTGATTACAAAGGGACCACAATCAAGGGGAATTAACTTCTTAAGCCTGTTTGTAAGTTAAGGCTTGGTTCTTTTTTTTTTTTTATGTGACCACTGTCTCTTCCTGTAGTAATAACTTAACAGTTTAAGATACTCTGTGATTTTGAGAGTGTTTTCTTGTGAGACATGGTACATTATGTTAGTAGTATCATTTTGGTGATCAGTGTCTTTTTTGGGGGAGTAAAAAAATCAATAATTCAGGAAAAATTAAATCAAATCAATCAATCAAATGTTCTACTTTTTAGACAAAAAGTCATACCACAATTTTTATTTTTTGTAGAAACCTTCTGCCATTGGTCTTCTTTTTATTTCCATAATTTTTTTACGGATTTGAGAAGGTTTCAAGTTTTAGTAGCAACTTCCCAGATTTCAGGAAATTTGAAAAGTGCTAAATCATTAGTGACCAATTTGGCTTGGAAGTGCCAATAATGGCTTTTGTACTGTATACCCCCCCCCCCCAAGTAACACCATTTTATGGACCTGACATCTAAAACTATTTAAATCAGCATTTGAGAAGTCTATTAACCCTTTAATTCTTTCTCTGGAAGCAAACAAAGATGGATTGAAAATTTAGAAATTGAAATTTTTGAATACGATTATTCTCATTTAGCCCTAAATGGACACATTCAGAAGGAATTTGAGGCAAATATATATTCTAAAATTTAAGTATGGCAATACCAGACGTGTGGATGTCAACTGCTGTTTCATCACACAGCGATGTCCAGAACAGAGTTCGTACTATTGGGTTTTTGGCCAATTTGGCTACAAATGTTTTGTGGTGCTACAGCATACTTGAAGAGCCCCGGAAGTAACACTACAATAGAAACCCCCATGTCACCATTTAGGAAACTAGACCCCTTAAAGAATTTATCTGGGGTTGGGGGCAAGCATTTTAACCCCAAACATTCTAGTCAAAATCTTGCAAAGCAAATGGTGCAGAGCAAAAAAAATTTTATCTCAAAAATGGCATTTTAGTGCCTAATATATTGTGCCCAACTCATGGTACTTTATACAAAAATCATTCTGCTGGTTGTCCCAAATACGGCAATTCCACACATGTGCCAATAATTGACAGGCTGGGCACACAGCAGAGCTGAGATGAGAAGGAACAATATTTTGCTTTTAGAGCTCCGTTTTCACACGCCTGGATTTGGAGTACCATGTCATGTTCGCAGAGCCCGTGTGGTACCAGTGCAATAGAAACCCCCAAGAAAACATACCATTTTGGAAACTACCTCCCTCAAAGAATTTATCTGAGGTTGTGGTAGCATTTTAACCCCCAACATGCTGGTCAAAATCTTATGCAAAGTAAATGGTGTAGAGCAAAAATTGCGCTTTCATCTCAAAAATGCCATTTTAGTGCCTAATATATTGTGCCCAAATCATGGCACTCATGGAGTAGTGACCCCATTTTAAGAAAGGGAACCCCTCAAAGAATTTATATAGGGTTGTATGAACATTTTAACCCCTGACATGCTGGGCCAAATGTAAAACAAAGCGTAAAATTGCATAAAAATTGCATTGTTTTCCCAAATGTGCCATAGTAGGAAGAAATATATTCAGTCGAACCTATGCCACTGTGGATAAACACCCTAAAATCATTCTGTGGGTTATTACGGGTACGTCAATACATACATATGTGTGGCAATGGTCTACAGGCACACGCATGAACAAAACTTCTCCTCCAAAAAACACCTGCACTTCAAGGCAACGCCAGCTCCCCCACGCAACGCCAGCTCCCCCACGCAACGCCAGCTCCCCCACGCAACGCCAGCTCCCCCACGCAACGCCTGCTCCCCCACGCTACGCCTGCTCCCCCACGCTACGCCTGCTCCCCCATTCTACGCCTGCTCCTCCACACTAATCGACTCCTCCTACGTGCTACTAAAAATCCTCCTCCACATTACTACTCCTAACAGATCGCACTTAATATTGCGGTTGTGGGGGATAGGGAAAACAGACAATCGTGGGGTAATCGTGTGTTTTGAGGTACAGTAAATGGACAGATCACTAGCACAACTCTTTCCAACAACACCAATCACAAAATGATGATGTTGGAGAGCAATGGGCCTAGTAAGATCTGCCCAAAAATCGTCACTGATCGCTGTCATTGGCCAGTCTGTATTGAGAGAGTATTGTATCGGAGAGGTGTCTCGTGGCAGGGTGATGTCCGAGATGCAAGTAGCGCTTGTGTCCGATATATATCAGATGCTGAGCGTTAAGTCACTACACTCAGCGTCTGCTATAGGTTATTTGTGTGTGTGTGTGTGTTTTTACTTTATATGTCCCCCATGAGGTCATAAAAGACAATTGGGGGACATTTTTCACTTTTTTTTTTTACATTTTACTTTATTTTTTGGCTTTTACAAGTTTTTCCATGGCGGACTGAGCCGGCTCCACTCCTTTATGCATCGCGCTTATTCAGCCCGATGCATAGAGGAGCTGAATCTCTCTTCTCTCTAGGGTTTACGGGTGCTGCTCACGCAGCCAGCGTGGGAGCAGCATAAAACTGCAGCAATGTCTAAAGACGTCTCTGCAGACTCCGCAAGAGGAGTTAGTTGCAGGGGCGTTGATTGGGCCATAGCATTAATAGAGGTCACAGGTATTCGGTGTGGATTGCATTATTGCATTTTTGACCTTGTTTATGGCACAATATAAGGTGCGTGGCACAAAGTGGAGGGTCTAATGTACAGTATGGGTCCATATAGTGTGCTGGGAGTAATTGTTAGGGTCATTATTCAGTGTTGGGGGCATAATGGGGACAATGTACTGTATGTAATCCAGAATGAGAAGTGTCCAAGGACAAAGATCACATTTCTAAGGGACAAAATGGCTACATTTCCGAAAGATTACATCTCTGGAGGCTACATCTCTGGAGAGAACATGTTTTGGCAGCTTTGTAAGCCATGGTTCATATTTTAACACCTTGTCGACCGAGGACGAACTATATCGTCCTCGCGCCGCAAGGGGTGTATGGAGAGAGCTCACAAGCTGAGCTCTCTCCATACACAGCTGGTGACGGCTGTATAAAACAGCCAACACCCGCCTGTCACTGCTGTGGTCAGTGCTGGCACCGATCGTGACAGTTAACCTGTTAAGTGCCGCTGTCGAACCCGACCGCGGCACCTAACTTACCGCTATATGGGTGCCGCCATCTTGGATGGCAGATCGCCGGCCCCTGGAACGCCATCGGAGGGCGGCGATCGGTTGCTATGGCAGCCTAGAGTCTCCATGAGACTCGTAGGCTTGCCATGTGCAATGATTTATAATAGCCAGCAGAGGGCAGGCTATAAAAAATCATTGTAAAATAGCTATATACTGCAATAAAGTATAAGCAATCAGACCCTGCAGGGTTAAATTAATCTGGAGGATCTCAAATAAAGGTAAATTAAAAAAAATAAATAAATAAATAAAAAAAATATGAAAAAATATGAAAAAAAAGTAAAAGTTTAAATCACCCCTCTTTCCCTAGAACTGATATAAATATAAATAAACAGTAAAAATTATAAACACTTTAGGTACCATCGTGTCCCAAAATGTCCAATCTATAAAAATACACTCACCGGCCACTTTATTAGGTACAACATGCTAGTAACAGGTTGGACCCCCTTTTGCCTTCAGAACTGCCTCAATTCTTCGTGGCATTGATTCAACAAGGTGCTGGAATCATTCCTCAGAGATTTTGGTCCATATTGACATAATGGCATCACACAGTTGCCACAGATTTGTCGGCTGCACATCCATGATGCGAATCTCCCGTTCCACCACATCCCAAAGATGCTCTATTGGATCGAGATCTGGTGAATTTGGAGGCCATTTGAGTACAGTGAACTCATTGTTATGTTCAAGAAACCAGTCTGAGATGATTCCAGCTTTATGACATGGCGCATTATCTTGCTGAAAGTAGCCATCAGATGTTGGGTACATTGTGGTCATAAAGGGATGGACATGGTCAGCAACAATACTCAGGTAGGTTGTGGCGTTGCAACGATGCTCAATTGGTACCAAGGGGCCCAAAGTGTGCCAAGAAAATATTCCCCACACCATGACACCACCACCACCAGCCTGAACCGTTGATACAAGGTAGGATGGATCCATGCTTTCATGTTGTTGACGCCAAATTCTGACCCTACCATCCGATTGTCGCAGCAGAAATCGCGACTCATCAGACCAGGCAACGTTTTTCCAATCTTCTACTGTCCAATTTCGATGAGCTTGTGCAAATTGTAGCCTCAGTTTCCCGTTCTTAGCTGAAAGGAGTGGCACCCGGTGTGGTCTTCTGCTGCTGTAGCCCATCTGCCTCAAAGTTCGACGTACTGTGCATTCAAAGATGCTCTTCTGCCTACCTTGGTTGTAACGGGTGGCAATTTGAGTCACTGTTGCCTTTCTGGTTGTGCGTGAAAATCCCAGTAGATCAGCAGTTTCTGAAATACTCAGACCAGCCCTTCTGGCACCAACAACCATGCTACGTTCAAAGGCACTCAAATCACCTTTCTTCCCCATACTGATGCTCGGTTTGAACTGCAGGAGATTGTCTTGACCATTTCTACATGCCTAAATGCACTGAGTTGCCGCCATGTGATTGGCTGATTAGAAATTAAGTGTTAACGAGCAGTTGGACAGGTGTACCTAATAAAGTGGCCGGTGAGTGTATATTTGCAAGTTTATCCGGCGTTTAACCCCATAACGGAAATTGGTGCCCAAAGTCGAGAATGCCACTTTTTTGCCATTTTGAAAAATATAAAAAATTCTATAGAAAGTGATCAAAAGCCCATACAGTCCTCAAAATGAAAGCATTAAAAACGTCATCAAAAGTCTCAAAAAATGACTCCACCCACAGCTCTGTGCACTGAAGTATGAAAAAGTTATTAGTGACAGAACATGGCAAAATGAAGAATTTTTTTTGGTACAGAAGGTTTAAATTTTTTAAAATGTATAAAAACATTACAAAACCTGTACAAATTTGGTATCCTCGTGACCGGACCGAACCAAAGAAAAAAATAGACATGTCATTTGGGGCGCTCAGTGAAAGCTGTAAAATCCAAGCCCGCAAGAAAACGGTGCAAATTCGTTTTTTTCATCATTTTCACTGCATTTTGATTTTTTTTCCCCACTTCCCAGTGCATGGCATGGAATAATAAATACCATCACTATGAAGTGCAATTTGTTATGCAGAAAACAAGCCCAAACAGAGCTCTTTACATGGAGAAATAGAAAAGTTAGTGATTTTTGAAGGTGGGGAGTGAAAAATTAAAATGCAAAAACGAAAAAGGGCCACGTCCCTAAGGGGTTAAATATTTGTTGTGTTATGGGTAACGAATGGACTGACTGCAATAAACTGAACTGTAATAGACATGACTGGAATGGATGGTTGACAATAATTTTTTTCCATGTTCCCTGTTGTTATCGCATCTGTAATAGTTCACCAGCCAAAGTTGTAGGCATCATAAGTTTCATAATGCTTATAGAAAAAAGAGACAATACTACTAAACCTAGAGGAAGGGAGGTGACATGAGTTACATAAAGAGGCACAAATACACACCTCTCATGTGACATAACCTCCTTCTCCCATGGGAGAGGGAGATTCGAGAGCGAGCATAATTAGCTGTCTGTAGCACAGGACATCTTGTCCCTGCACTCATAGCTGGTAACAATACATTTCTTTTCTAGGTGAACCCCAGTGTGTCAACATTAAAGAACACAACTGAAATCAAGATGAAGAATAGACTAGTTGAGTATGGCTATTGCTTTCATTACCAGCTGTTTATTTGATATCCTTCTTAGATCAGCCATTCCCAGTAGTAGCTTTCTCCCCTGGCTATTTTGTCATTTGTTTACATAAATAATTGACTACCTGTTGTAAGGCTGTGGCTCCTTGCACACTCTGGAGGAAGGAGAAAGTCATAGAATAGTCCCTGTATGTATCTAGCAAGAGAGCTGTGTAAGAGCAGATTAGTGGAGGAAAAAGACTGCAGTATAGAATAGTGAGGAGCAAGTTCTCCCATGTTGCCAATTAACCCCTCTGTCCCAGTCTGTGATTCTGCACAACTTTTTCTGTCTCTTTCTGCACCTCAAGCAGTGCCATAGACTCTTCTGCAGCCCCCTCCCACACCTCCTGCTCTCTTGAGATGTTCTATTCAGCATGAAAGCTGTAAACTATTATTGGTCACACAGCACAGACTAACACTTAATTTATTCTAGGCTGCATGCTCCTTTATGTCATAGAAGATGGCAGGCTAGTCATTGCATAGTTCTGTATGTACACACTATGCAGTGCTCACTGTATTTACTTGGTAGAATCTCACATGAAGTTGCTGGGTTACTTCAGTTACTTCTGAGTAAGGCCGCTTTCACACTTGCGTTTTTCATGCACGTTTTCTGTGCGTGCTTTTGACGCGCAGAACTTGCATTGCACTCTGACCCATTGTAATCAATGGGCTTTTTCAGACTTGCATTTTTTTTCACGCACACATGCGCGTTTTTTTTAACGCGCGTTTTAATCTCGGCATGCTATACTTTTGCAAGTCACGCATGTGAAAAACGCACCATACAAGTCTATGGAGATGCATCAAAAACGCATTGCACTCTGAGACACTTGCAAGTGCAATGCGTTTTTCACGCATCAATTGCCATAGAAAAGATAGAGCTCAGTCCTGAGTCCATTTCACGCGCATTTTCTGCGCGTGTAAAACGCATTGAAATTGCATTGAAAACGCGTGTGAAAAACTGACACGCTGAACAAACTCTGACTGAAAACTGATGGCACTCTGATGCAAAATGCGCGTTTTTCACTGACCAAACCCTGATCGCACCCTGATCAGACTCTGACGTGATCTGCAACATAAGTGTGGAAGGGGCCTTACTTTTCACTAGAGTTACTTCATGAATTAACACAAAGCATCACAGGAACTTAGGAAAACTTATTGACTCCGCTTTAGGGTAAAGAAAGGAACAGGTTGATTTCTGCCAGCTTTACTGCTGCTGAGGATGGTTTCTGAAGTAGGTTCAGAACAGAAAATGCTGTTTGTGTTAAAAGGAGGAATCACATACTGTTTGGCAATTTGTTGAAAATTATTATCGCTCTGGGACATCCCTCATTTCCCCAAGCTTCAATCTCTGTTCACTTAAAAAATGAGCCCTATGTGACTCTGAAACGTGTTGTGTCATTAAGATATGAATGATAAACAAGTTTTATTCAAAGTTATTCTCCATCCTCCTTGAATAACTGTGTGCGCCATTCTGACAAACCTTCCTGTAATTGCCTCGAATGTGATCCGGAGCGGTTAGCAACCACTTCCAGACGATCCTGTCTACAGGCAGCATCCTATGGTATTTCCCCAAAGTGTTATACTAGTGTTGTGCCTAGACCTAGCACCACTACATATGGTGAGCCTTGTTCCTACTTCCCTATTGTTACGCCAATTGGTAACAATACTACACTATGAGCGATCTTCTGGTCTTTTCTTCTGCCCTTCTACACTTTAAAAATCATTATGAGAGTTAATCTCTTTACACTCCTGGAGATTATTGTTGCTCAAGACCACCCAACACCACTGAAGGCCCTCTGCCTTTAGTTCTTTGCCAAAACATCACCCACAAGTCTATGCGGTTATGGCACCAGCATAGTCAATCGACAAAATCTATTTTATTCCAGCTGACAGCATTGAGTAAAAGTAAATTTCCAGTGAAAAATCATATTTTCTGAGTTTTATGCTGGATGACTTGGTACAAGGTCGAATAGATGTATTAACATTCTTACCAAGGAACCACACAGAAATTGTCATGGCATGACAATGCTTATTTTTGAAAGAAATTACAGTGGACATGTTCTCCAGATACTTCAAGGGGCATTTATCAATTTGGGTACAGGGTGGCAATGGAAACAAGCTGTATTTTAAGTGTGATGTACATTTTTGGCATAAGGGATTAAAGGGGTATTCTCATTTTGGCAAATAAATGTTAATGTTTGTAAAATGGAAAGTTATGCAATTTGCCAATATACTTTCTCTATCAATTCCTCACGATTTTCTAGATCTCTGCTTGCTGTCCTTTTTATAGAAAGCTTTTGTTTATTTTCAGTGGACAGATATCTAACCATGGTCACACAGTGCACGGCTCGTTATAACCCAAAGCTCTGATTACTCTCTATGATACTAACGAACGAGCAGTTCTCCTGTGTGACCATGGTCAGGCTTCTGTCCACTGTAAGTAAACAATGAAGCTTTTAATAGAAGGACAGCAAGCAGAGATCTAGAAACCCATAAGGAATTGTTACAGAAAGTATATTGGAAAATTGCATAACTTTCCATTATGCAAACATTAACATTTGCTGAAATGGGAATACCCCTTGAATGATTTGGCACACAAACCAAATGGGCAAGAAGTCACGAGTGTTGGAAAACCACAAATTGTGGCGCCCACACTTCATAAATAAGGTGCAAGAGGAGCAGCGAGGGAAAAAAAAAATCTGCCAGTTTTTCCAATAATAATAATAAATGCACCTCTTCAATTCTTCATTGGTCTCTGATATTGAATATCAAAAATGCAAAGTGCTAAGTGTTTTCATCCAGTCAGAGGAAAGATGCTTATAACAGCTCAATATGAATGAGGCTTTCAAGTTATAATTGGCATCTTACATGTGTAACAACTAGGAAAAAAAAAGATGGAACACTTTTATTCAATATTTTAATGCAGTTTTTACATGAAAAAAACTATGTTGTAATGAGGTCTTGGCTCTTATAAAGGAAATTGACTGCACATTCCTTGCTCATCAATCAGTTAAATAGCAGTTAAACTGAGACATGGTATCCAAGACAGCTCTCTTATTTAATATTACTAACCACAAAATGAGGGAGGAGGACAGCGTGTCCACAGAAGATCCTTTATTCAAACCCACAACATCTAATGATTATTTCTCATTAAAAAATTATATGGATTTTTCTGCTGTCAGGGAATCCCGAGTGAAATCTAGGGTTATATGCTACCAGAAAGTCCATACGTATGACTTTTTTTTATTTATCTTCCCACACCTGGTACTTACAAACCCATGCTGATGCAGAAATTTGTGTTACAAATACCCACTCAGGTACCCATCATTGAAGCACTGTGCAATACCCATCAGACCGGAGCAATGAATCTCCATTTATGACTCCCATATAATATGTGTATAGGAAGTTAGTGGAATTTGTGCTGCATTTGTCTCCTGTATATGTGGTAAGTGTATAAGTCAGGGGTGTAGTCAGAGGTTCAGCATAGGGAGGGTCAAAACAAGTCCAAGTGGGCCCCCTACCCAGGTGTAATAATAATAATTCTTTATTTATATAGAGCCTACAGATACAGTGAACATACAGTGGTAGATACTGGTTATCCCCAGTCCTCCTTATTAATAATCGTAGTATATAACAATGTAGTGACTTAGAGGAGACATCTCTGTACATATTACATATACACATATTACATACAGAATGAAACATGGCTGTCAGCCAGCCAAGGTCTGAAGGGGCGGATACCGCTTCCACCACGCATTTCTATATTCGTTATTTGCAGCAATCCGCAAATGTCATGTATTAAAGTGAATTGTTAAAAGAATAAAAGCATTTACTACTAAATTGGATTGAGTGCCATCTTCTCCACTTTAATGTTCTATACACATATCCTGTCTCTTCCGTATTACCAGCGCCGCTCTGATTTCCACCAGTGGGATCTTGAAAATGTTAAAGAGAATTTGTCAGGTGGACTTGGGACACTAAATCACCCACAGGTCCTTGTTTATACGTATCCAGATGTTAGTCCAATGAGGCACAGAGGACTCGTATTTGGAGCTCTTGCACCTTCTCAATGCTTCACTGAAGCTAGAACATTTGGCTTCATAGTACATGCTATGTCCCTACAGTGCTTGTGCAGTGAAGCCAGGGTGTACTTCTCCGGCTTCATAGTACACACTGCGTACCTCCACACTTGTGCAGTGAAGTCAAGATGTACTCCAGCGTCACTAGCAGCATCACACAGAGCCCTTGAGAACTCCTTTCTTTTCATATCTGTTTTTATTGTTTTTTATGTTAAACAGAGAACAGAAAAAGTAACAAATAAGTATAATAAAAAAGAACACACATTCAGAGACATAAGTTCCAAAGTATATAAAGCTCCTGTCCTAACATGGTACATAGAACACACTAGCAATGGAGCACATACATCTCAAGTACCACATAGATATTTGAAGCAACTAAACGGTGACGTGCATTGGAAGGGAGAAAAAGAAACATACATATGTACTTAAAAACACGGTTATGGGAGAAAAATATCAGTGATACAAGGGAAGTCAGGTCTGTTGCAAAGAAAGGAGTAGAGTCAAGGGTGAAGAGGGATCAGCTAGGGGAGAGTTTAAAGTGGCACTCCACCAAATTTTTTAAAACTTACAATAATTCCAGTTGCAGAGGGCAATAATCTCTGCATAATTGAGATACCGTATATACTCGTGTATAAGCCGAGTTTTTCAGCACAAAAAAACTGACATATTCACCCTCCGGTGGCCCCAATGCGCAGCGCTGCTCCCCCAATGTCATTGTGGCTCCTCTTCTGGCTTCCCCGCGGCTCCTCTTCTTTTTTCTGTGGAGAGGTGGGTTGGGTACTGTCAAATGTGGCACACACAATGATTCGGAGTGACTCGTCGGGTGGGGAAAAGAGGATTGTTTATTATCTGTCTCGGAACACAACGCGTTTCAGAGTATTAGGAACTCCTTTCTCAAGTGATCAGAGACTGAAACAGGATATACATATACATTGTTTTTGTTTTTATCCACTACCGTTGCTTTTACTTGTGCATTTATATATTTATTTATACTGAGCCTTTTATGTATATCCTGTTTCAGTCTCTTATCACTAGAGAAAGGAGTTCCTAATACTCCGAAACGCATTGTGTTCCGAGACAAATAATAAACAATCCTCTTTTCCCCACCCGACGAGTCACTCTGAATCATTGTGTGCGCCACATTTGACAGTACCCAACCCACCTCTCCGTACCAAGATCCCGACCGCCCTGGCAACCGCGTCCGGATGACCACTGTCTAAAGGCAGCACCTCTGACACTCCTCACCAGTCTACGACCAAGCGTTAAATAGCGTTGTGCCTAATGTAGCACAACTGTATCTGGTGAGCCTCTCTCCAATTATCCTCTTCAACATTACCAATTGTCTTTATCCAAATAATACTACTCTATGAGCGCTGTCTGGTCTCCCCTTCTTTGCCTTCCTATTCTCTCACTTCTTTTTTCTGTAACAGGCAGCAGGACACGGCCATGTTATCCCATGGCCGGCGCATAGTATGACGTCGGCAGCGGCCGCATCATACTATGCGCCTGCCGGCAGATAACATAGCCGTGCTCTGCCGCCAAGATCTTAACTTTTCATGCCAGTCAACTACCTAAGTTGAATAGCTCTGTAGTATGTAAAAATATCAGGAAAGACAATGTCTCAAAGATGCTTGGGCCTAGTACAGTACACAATTCTATGGCCCATTCCCTTCCATGTATATATGTAAGAAGAAGTAGGCAACATTCATGCTCGACAAGTTCATCTGAATACTGGGAAAAATTTGTGGTTAGGACCCGGACAAGAACCCCAACTCGAACCTTGTTGAAATCAACGGGACCAGAAATGTAAGCTTTAAAATGCTTAAAATCCAGCTACTGTGTTATTTGCTAATTTGAAGTTTAAAAGAGTAATGCAGAAATTGCCAATTTCAAGTTTAAATTACAATAATGTGGAATTTTATGTTGTGTATGATGCAGGAACTGCAAATTATTCTGGATGCCGACATGTTCAGGAGCAATAATCCTCATCAAAATGGCGACCTCACACTGGCAGATTAATGTCGACATACAGCCACAGGCATGTAAACTGCCATTAAAGGGGTTTTGCGGGACCATAAAAATTCTCCAGATGCTCCCAGTATTCATAGTTCATGATCCTAATGACCATGCTTTACCTTGATTCAAACTTTGAATCCTCCCTGCATATAGGGTTACATATCAGCCTGCAAATGTTTCCAATTTCAGCTTCCTGTATAGAGGTTTTTGTGCTACAGAAACTACATTCCCCACAGTGCATTGTGCTATAAACACAGCAGGGAGTGTATTCACCCATTCCAGCCTACACGGTGCTGGCAACCCCACCCACTACACCTTCCAGGCTCTGCTGCATCCCGCCTACTACACCTTCCTGTTTCCTGCCTAGTGCACAGATAATGAAAACAATATAAAACCTATATAAATGTGTTATCCCCGTGATCGTACTGACCCAAAGAATAAAGGAGACACGTCATTTGGGGCATGAAGTGAAAGCTATAAAATGCAAGCACACAAGAAAACGGCTCAAATGCAGTTTTTCACCGTTCTCACTGCATTTAGAATTTTTTTCCCGCTTCCCAGTACACGCTGTTAAAGATATCACACTGATCTTAAAGAGGACCTGTCACCACCCCAGACTTCCCAAACGGAACATACCGGCATGTAGGCACTAGTATCATGATTCTGGGGCACTTGGAATTTTCGTACTAGCCCCCTCCGTTCCCGAGATATGCCCCCCGTGATCGGACGATTCTGAGGTCTGTATCGTCAGAAAGGAGGAGCTGCAGCATGGGTGGGGGGTGTGAGTATGCTAAAATATTCTGACACCATCCAATCAACGTCGAATGGTATCAGCTAAGAGACTCAGCTAAGGGTGAGGGCTGCGCGCTCCCGGCATCATGTGTCTGCAGTGCCGAGTGCGCGCAGCCGCTTGTCTCTGGCAGCACACGGAACACAGTGTGATCTCGCGAGCCGCTGCTCAGCGTGCCCTCACCCTTAGCTGAGTCTCTTAGCTGACACCATCCAACGCTGATTGGATGGTGTCAGAATATTTTAGCATACTCACCCCCCCCCCCCCGCCCGTGCTGCAGCTCCTCCTTTCTGACGATACAGACCTCAGAATCATCAGATCACGGGGGGCATATGTCGGGAATGGAGGGGGCTAGAACGAAAATTCCAAGTGCCCCAAAATCATGATACTAGCGCCTACATGCCGGTATGTTCAGTTTGGGAAGTCTGGGGTGGTGACAGGTCCTCTTTAAATGTCATCTTACATATTGTCAGACATTTTAAAGACTCAGCATTCATTTCACATAAATTTGTGTAGTGAAAACTAAAGTTTGGGTGGGGTTCGCCCCTCAGCACACAAAGACTTAGTGCTCACTAGCATCACCTAGAGAAAGGTATCCAGGTGTACATCTGGGCATTTTGTTTATGTTAAGACAGCCAATAGTTCTACATTCCTTTGTGTGCTTACATCCAATAGTGTTGCATTTCTAGGATCAAACCACCCAGTAGTATTGCCTGCTTGTGTATTTGCACGCCCCTTTCAGAGTGTGTTATGACTTTCCAGATAAGAGTTTCAGTGCCAAAGAGAATAAAGCAGTCTTGAGCTAATCTTCAGAAAGGACAGTGTGTCTTTCCTGGTTTACTCCATTCCAAGCTGGAATACAGACTCTATAATTTGAAAGTCACCTTACAATGATTAGGGGTTTGAGCCCCAGATAAAAATCTATAAGAACGGCATGGAATATTCAATACCCTCACTGTGAAGTGCAATTGGTTACGCAAAACAAGCCCCCACACTACTCTTTGCATGGAAAAATAAAAAAGTTATAGATTTTTGAAGGTGGGGATTAAAAAATGGTAATGCAAAAATGCAAAAGGGCCTCAGCGTTAAGAGGTTAGTTAGCCTTCACTATCCCGGCTTTGAGATTTTATTTAACACGCAAAAAAACGCATTTAAAGGGTTGGAGATGCCAGAATGTAGGAATGGGGCAAAAGGCGGGCCTTGAAGACAAATAAATAAAAGCTGCTTGCTCTGGTGTGTATGTGATTGGGGGATGCTCACATATGTTATGGGTGACCACCTCCCTGCAATAACTGGCCATTTCACAAGCTCATTTGCCATAATACGGGGTCATTACATTTGTCTTAAGCTGTGGGTGGTCACATATGTAGCCCCCCCCCACATATGTGTCGGCACAGAGGAAGCTTATTTGTGACCATTCCCCCACGACATATGTGAACACATGAGTTCACAAAGATATATACATACACAGACACCTGCTGTAGATTGCAGTGTGTGCGAATGTGCCGGCATGCACAGTGACTTTCGCGTCCAGGACCAGGGACCTGCAGAGTTTATGCTGGGAAGGCAGGCATGCGCAGTACACGGAGCGAAGTGTCGCCCCGACTGCGCGTGCGTCATGAAGACTCGACTCTGCCGGCCCCCAGACTCTGAAAATGGCCAAAACCCCGCCTATCCGTCCCGCAGGAGTTGTGAGCGATCTGGTCGTGATGTCGGCGGAAGTGGAGAGAGAAGAAGATGCGGCGTCACGTGACCAACCCCGGACCTGCGGAAAGAAGACACTTCTGACGAGGTAAGTATATTAGAAAGTTAGTTAGATTGCAGGTAGATGTAGAATAGTTAGGGAAAGTTTAGTCCTGGACACAACCCTTTAACTGCTGGGGGAAGTTGAGCTGAACCCTGTCCCGACCATCTAAGGAAATGCTCCGGAGCTTGTGTATGCAATGGGCCAAACTTTCTCTCCATTATTTGGGGGGATGAAAATCTGAATGTGGTGTGGACAGGCTTGATGAGGGTTTAAGTGGTCGGGCTGCTGGTGATGGTGTCACATCTATTCTTTGTAGGGAGACGGGTGGCCTTGTCACTTGGGAGGCGGTGGAACAAGCTGAGCCGACTGAAGGAGCAAAGGAAGCCTCAGGTGCCTCATCCACTGCAGCTCATGCTTACTTTGCTTACTTACAATTTTCTCAAATTGCACAATATACAAATGATATGTGTTCTGTCTTTGCACTCTGGGAGAAAAAATGCCACACTGCAGCATCATGTGGGATGGCCTTTATTTGCGGGCAGTAGCAGGCCAAGCTGACTGCTATACCTTGGTACCCTTTTGCTTGTTCTGTTCTTCATGACCTTGTTTTTTGTCATTCCCCTGTCATCCCTGGACATACAGTATGTATACCATATATACACAAACAATATAAATTCACCATATATGCATCGCAAATATATATAGCACATACACACATATATACAGTATATACACACTATACCTACAGCATATACACACCATTTACACACAAACAGAAAATATACTCATACAGGAGATACACACACATTATATGCATATACATTTTCAGCTGATACACAAACATACACATAAAACACAATGAACAAACATATAACATAAACACATATAGAGCGTATATACACATACATTTATAAACTCATAAACAAGTGTAGCTGCTGAAAACATGGGGGGAAGGAAACCGAAGAAAGTTGATAGGTTCCTCGTCTCGCTGTTAGTCCCCCCCCCCACCCCCCTACTGACCATCTTATCTGAGCTGCTGATTCAGCTGTGTACTGTGGAAGATGTACACTATTAGATGTGTTGATTTTGAAGTTTGATCATTTCTGAAAGTATGCATCCAAGAAAGAACAAGGAAAATGCAGCACTTTGTAAAAAAGTTTTTCAAGCTTTATTCTTCCAGCACAAATAGTTACTTAAGACGTAGAATGTATGACTGACGTGTTTCGAGACCTTAGGTGGCCCTTAGTTTTAGCCATTTCTGAATGTCCGGAAATATTTTAGTGAATGCTAGGCAATATTGCACATGTATAATGCGTAGGATCTATACTATTACATTGTCACATCATCATTTTAGGTACCCAGCTCCAGTAACAGTTGAATGGGCTATTTTCTTTGTCAGGAAGACCCTTGGGGTCAGATAGCTGGGCAGAGAGCATGAATGGGATATTTTTTAAATGGCCAAGGTGACGCCTTTATTTTTAAGTTCCAGGAAACCAGAATTGATCCAATGAGAGAACTAATGGTTAGGCAATGAAGGAATATTCTGCAACCGAATATGTCTCTCTTGGAGGATTGCTATACCACATTTTATGTATGCGCTAAGCATATACATCTTGAAAGCAGACAGAAGCATAGCCACTATATGTCCTGTTCATTAAAAAATGCATTGTCGGAATCCACCTGATCTGTCCTTACAAAGTATGGCAATTAACAAGGTGAGAACCCAGCCTTCTAAGTGTGTGAAAGGTTCTGGATCTCTTTGTTGAAGAGTTGATTCAATTTGTGTTCCAAGATGTAATATCTGATATGTTGCCACAGGGGTGAGAGAGAATGAGTAAGGAGATGTAACCAGGTTTGGGTTTTTCCTGTCTTTTCCCCAGAAAATAATCCTGGCGGAGAAAAGGGAGAAGGGAGGGTGTTACTCATACATTTTGTGTGTAACATGAAAACAAAACAAGAGAACAAGATATACAGACATACACTCACCGGCCACTTTATTAGGTACACCATGCTAGTAATGGGTTGGACCCCCTTTTGCCTTCAGAACTGCCTCAATTCTTCGTGGCATAGATTCAACAAGGTGCTGGAAGCCTTCCTCAGAGATTTTGGTCCATTTTTGACAGAGATTTTGACATGATGGCATCACACAGTTGCTGCAGATTTGTCATCCATGATGCGAATCTCCCATTCCACCACATCCCAAAGATGCTCTATTGGATTGAGATCTGGTGACTGTGGAGGCCATTTGAGCACAGTGAACTCATTGTCATGTTCAAGAAACCAGTCTGAGATGATTCCAGCTTTATGACATGGCACATTATCCTGCTGATAGTAGCCATCAGATGTTGGGTATATTGTGGTCATAAAGGGATGGACATGGTCAGCAACAATACTCAGGTAGGCTGTGGCATTGCAACGATGCTCAATTGGTACCAAGGGGCCCAAAGAGTGCCAAGAAAATATTCCCCACACCATGACACCATCACCACCAGCCTGAACCGTTGATACAAGGCAGGATGGATCCATGCTTTCATGTTGTTGACGCCAAATTCTGACCCTACCATCCGAATGTCGCAGTAGAAATCGAGACTCATCAGACCAGGCAACGTTTTTCCAATCTTCTACTGTCCAATTTTGATGAGCTTGTGCAAATTGTACCCTCAGTTTCCTGTTCTTAGCTGAAAGGAGTGGCACCCGGTGTGGTCTTCTGCTGCTGTAGCCTATCTGCCTCAAAGTTCGACGTACTGTGCGTTCAGAGATGCTCTTCTGCCTACCTTGGTTGTAACGGGTGGTGATTTGAGTCACTGTTGCCTTTCTATCAGCTCGAACCAGTCTGCCCATTCTCCTCTGACCTCTGACATCAACAAGGCATTTCCGCCCACAGAACAGCCGCTCACTGGATGTTTTTTCTTTTTCGGACTATTCTCTGTAAACCCTAGAGATGGTTGTGCGTGAAAATCCCAGTAGATCAGCAGTTTCTGAAATACTCAGACCAGCCCTTCTGGCACCAACAACCATGCCACGTTCAAAGGCACTCAAATCACCTTTCTTCCCCATACTGATGCTCGGTTTGAACTGCAGGAGATTGTCTTGACCATGTCTACATGCCTAAATGCACTGAGTTGCCGCCATGTGATTGGCTGATTAGAAATTAAGTGTTAACGAGCAGTTGGACAGGTGTACCTAATAAAGTGGCCGGTGAGTGTATATGAAGGTGGTATTAGTCAGGGGAGCTTGACTGGGTAGATCATGCAGTCCATAAGATAGTCCACATGTAAAGATAAAAAGGAAAAATACAGCAGAGGTTTACTTGCTAAGCAAGATGGTTTCTGAGTCCAGGACTCCACATGAAAAAGAGAAGGCAGAGAGGTGATTTCCCCAATTTGGAGCCCGCCCAGGAGATTATCAGCATTTTAGCAAAGGTCATCAGGTAGATTAAATAAATCATTCGTCCTGCAAATGATTTGAAGAGTATTTCTTGACAGGAAGGATAAGCCAAAGTGAAATGGTCAGCCGTAGGGGATTTCTCGGTTCCAAAGAGGATCAATAACAGGTTTTAGTTGACTGCGTTTAGCCAGAATAACTGGTGCAAAATCCTGGAATAAAGGGATTTTGGCATCTTCATGAGACAAGTCTGCTTTTTTCCTGCCGCTTTTGAGGATAGTGCCTCTGAGCACTGCATATAACAGTTTGTATATCATGTCTATGGGTAGATCTCCTTCTTTGGGTTTAGGGCAGAGGGTTCGGTTGTCTCTCCACAACCAATATTGGAGCCTGATCTGCTCAAAAATATGGAAGGAGCAATTCTCTCAGATGCAGGTTTCAATAAATTCCCCCCAACGGGGCAGTATGCTATCTATCCAAAAAATTGTGTCCAACAAAAATGACCATATCCAAGACAAAGGTTTTTTCTTTAAACCAATTTTAAAGCCACATGACTCATAGTCATATAGTTTGTTTCAGCAGTTTTGTGAGTATGAGTCTCTGCCCGAGGTCTACAATAATTGAGTGTCTATACAATACAATTATGGACTACGCTGTATAAGCGAATAAAACGTATGTACGATAGTGACACTCTCTGTTTAAACTTTGTGATGCAAGCACTACTATTTTATCGTATGAAACCATGAAGGATATTGCAATTTACCTGTAAATATTTTGCATTGACGATTATTGAAGTAAATAGAAAAATTGGTTTAACCCTTTACCGACATTTGACGTAATAGTACTGCATCGCGGGAGGTGCATTCCCGCATTTTGCAGTACTATTACGTCAAGCTTCTGGTGCCGGCTCCTGAACAGAACTGGCGCTAGAAGCTGCGGGTGTCGGCTATATAATAGCTATATAACCTGCCTCTAACACTTGGCCTTTTAAAGGCCAATCCTCACGTCCCCGCACTGTTTTGATAACTTTTATTAGATTTATATGCAAATTTTCTTATGTGGCTACTGGGCCGAGGAGTAGCCGCATCTGAGGTTACACGGGGCCGCTACTTTTCACTCCGATAGCCTCTTTTCTCCTCCTACTCACAATCTTAGGGGCGCAGCTCCTCCTAGCTGTGCGCCCTCGTCCGACGAACCTGCCGCCTGCGCATGTGCAGAACAGCAGGCCCAGACCTGCGCGATCACTGCTCCAAAGCCGGAGCTGCACAGGCGCTGGCCTGCTGTTCTGCGTATGCGCAAAAAGTTATGTGTGCCAAAATAGTACCACTGAAAAGGACAATTTAACACGTAAAAACTAAGCCCTAAACTAGCTCTGTCAACCAAAAAATATTAAAATTACATCTCCGAAAAGATGGCGATGCAAAAACAAATGAGATTTCCACTATATCAGTTTTTTCCAGTAAAATTGTAAAAATAAATAAACTATATAAATTAGCTATCACCGTAGTGATCTATAGAATAAAGATAATATAGTATTTTTAGTGTACGGTATACAACCCCCAAAAAATACAAAAGGAAAGGAAACCAAAATTGACAATTTTCTTTTTACCCATACATTCAAGAATTAATATAATCTCATCAATAAGCTAATGAGCCACTGAAATGAAATATTTCTAAAGTGCATCTTATGTCGCAAAAAATAAGCCCTTATATTTCCAAATTTCCAAAAATATAAAGATTCTATAGCCAATAAAAAGTGACAATGCTCTGAATGGTGCAGCTTCCCTTTGGTGCCCTGGCGTGTGCCCATACAGCAGGTTACCACCACATATGGGGGATTGTTATACACGGGATAGATTGGGTATTTGTGGAGTGTTTTGGTATTTTATCCACTGAAAATTTGTAAATTTTTTGAAAAACACATTCATTTAGCCAAAAAAAATGTACTTTCAAAATTGCATCAGATTTTTTTTAACCCCTGTAAAAGAATTAAAGGGTTAACAAACTTCATAAAAGTTGTTTTACATACGTTGAGGGATGTCATTTTTACAATGGGGTAATTTATGGAGTTTTACTTCTATTTAGGCCCCTCAAAGGGAATTGAAACCTGAGCAGGTCCCTCAATGGCAGGATTTTGCGTTTTTTATGAAAATGTGAAAAATCGCACCTAAAGTTCAAAGCCCCATAACATCCTACAAAAATAAGAATATGCATAAAAATCCATGCCATATAAAGTAAACATTTGGTGAATGTTAGTTATTAAGTTTTTTGCGGCTATGACTATGTGTGGAAAAAGTAGAACATTTTGAATTTCGAAAATCGCGAATTTTTACAAATTTTCACCAAATATCTGATTTTCTCAAAAATAAATTTAAAACATACCACCAAAATTTTTCAACTAACATGAAGTACAAAGTGTCACGAGAAAACTATTTCAAAATCACTTGGATATGTTTAAGTGTTTCAAAGTTATAACCATTTATAGTGACACAGGGCAGATTTGAAAAAATGTGCTGTGTCAGGAAAGTGAAAAGTGGCTTTGGCGTTAAGGGGTTAAAAAAAAAACCTTTTTGGCTTGGATATGGTCATTTTTGTTTGACATAATTTATGGATGCGTTTAATTGAGGAAAAGGAGATCCTCTAGTCCTAGATCAAGTCACATATTACACCTTTACAAACTTTTGTCTATTTGTTGTATCAGTATGCTATCTACAAATCTCATAGACAGCATACCGATGTGTAAAACGTGTAAGGCCATCTAAATGAGCCCTTCCCATGTGACTGATGTTTTTAAGCAACACTTATTTGTGCAATCAATAAAAATTAAACAATCACACTTGAGTTCCAACCAGGACCAATTTTAAAGAAAAACATGTTCACAGATTTTCATTGATGTTATCTTTTTGTCTATTTTCATCCAAGTCTCGAGCAAAACAGATAATATAATGTAAATTTATGTTCTCCCATCCGTTTAATTTTAGATTTGGATTATTCACTAGAAGAAGCTATCAGAAATGCAGCAACAATGTATAAATTACATCCCTGATTAATATTTAACGTCATTTAATAAAATACAGTGTTTCAGTCAGGTTCCCCTGGCTAGATTGATTGTGAGAATGAAGGTATAACTCAACTCATAGATCTTTTATAAGGAAATAATAGATGGATTGGAATATGAAATGATGCAGGTTTATACATGCACATATCAATTAAGACATACAATTTTGCTGAGAAAAAAGCTCACCAGCTCACCACTTGGAATAAAAAAGAGGATGTTATGTCTAACATTTATTCAGGCAATTGTTAAAGGGTTTGGCCACTATTTTACATAAGTTACCCATGTACCTTTACTGCCTTAAAAATAATCCCAGAATGTTTATCAAGTGATTAAGCATTCCTGCTACTAACTTTAGTGCTGTCTGAAAACTCTCCATGGATCTTTGTTTACATGCCTGAGCTCTGATGAATAGGAGGGGGCCTGCAGCAGCAGATTTTGACCCTGATCTCCCCCCTCCCCTCTTCCTGTGTCAGTGAGATGTACTGTGAGAGAAAGAGGCACGGTGGCACCATTAGGATGGACTGAAGGAGTGAGAAACAGGAAGTTTTTCATATATTAGCTCTCAAAGGTGGCAAAGATGCAGGTATGTATACATGCACAGAGACACGTCTAATGGAAGAGATTTATTGAAAAGTAGCCAACCGCTTCAAGTAAAAATCCCTTATATTTAATTACAACAGAAAGCTGCCTAAATTAGGTAAGAAATGCAGCTTTCTTACATGATTTATTCTCTAGAGATGGACTTCTGGTAATGTAACATGCCATAGTAAAAGCAAAAAGATAGCCACAGACTAGAGCCATAGATTCTAGTTACAATATATAGACTATAGCTTTAAACTTCATTCATCAAAACTCCAGTTGCTGTACACTCAAACAATAGATTCCAGCCTATCCAAGGAATAGATTAAACCCAGCCTGAGGGACAGCTATACAGCTGCAGTAACCTCAAGCCAACACCAAATTTGTAGTGTACATTATTACTGTGTGTTACTTTCCTTTTGGTACTTCCTCCCTAATCAAACCTGCTTCCATAGTCTCCATCAATAGAGCCCAATTTACTGATTGTATATATTACTGAATTCTATAGCAGATGTAGTCTACTGCTGTAGTCTTTAGCTTATGGCTATGTCTGGCATTTACAGCCAATGGAGCCTATGTCTACTAAGACTCATAGTGAAGGCTCTACCATAAACGGGGTCGCATGGCTCTGTTATGATGAGCAGTTTAGCCAGCGAAAAGTATTGCACCCATACATGCAATGGGATGAGAAGGATGTGGGCCTATGGATGCGTCTCATGAAAGCAACATGAACCCATCAGTCCTTAAGCACCATTGGGGCAGGAAGCCCAGGCGGCGGTACAGGGTCAACATTGTTAATGTCAGCTGCCATTCGCTCCAGTTGTTGTTGGCAATTCAACGAGAGCGCATGCCACTTTGGGAACACTTGCAGATTTAAACATGAGTGTTCCTTTTGTGGAGGATCACACCCTCTTGCCAGGTGCTTCAAAAAATCTAAGAGCGCGGGAAATCCTGTAAAAAAGGGGAAGACTCCAGTCAAAGTAAACCGGATGCTGCAGTATCTTAATAGATACCATATCACATAGAAACAGGTCAATTCATTTTCCAATGGATCTAAGATCCCTTCAACTTCCACAAGTACCACATCTTATACTCGGAATTTAAAGTCAGCAAGAAAACACCCACACATTGTGACCGATAAAATAGCAAAATAAGTCGCACTAGGGTGTATGTCGGTCCCTTTTCACACTGCCCCATTAGATAATTGAACTGTATCCCTGCTAAGAGTACTCCCCAAAACGGAGCCCAATAAGTTTTGTTTAATTCCCCACTTGTGTTTCCCCTGTATCCTGTCAGTGAATGATGGGATCACTGACAAATTGTGTTCGGTATCCTACGTTTCACTAGATAAGGTTATATATTTGTTGATCAGTTAATCCTGATTCTTTTCATCTATTGGGCTGTTTCTGGGAGGGCAATTATTATATTGACCGTTGCCTCCCAATGGGATGCACAATGTCATGTGCATATTTTGAGCGGTTCAGGTCGTTTCTCAAGTGGGTAGGGAAGGAGGAGTCTGGTCTGAACTTGATTCTTCACTACCTTAATGATTTTTTATGCATAGGCCCAGCAAACTCACACATCTGCTCAGTGCTCTTACGCACAGTGCAGAGTGTAGCTCAGGAATTTGGTGTCCCTTTAGCCCCTGAAAAAACCGATGGCCCTTCCATAGTGATAAAGTTTCTTGGGAGTGAAATAGACTCATTAGCAATGGAATGCCGCTTGCCAATGGATAAGCTCCAGGACATGAAGGAATCAGTGGAATATGCTAATACTGCCAAAAAACTTAGATTACGTCAGTTACAGTCCCTGTAGGAAAATTAGCTTTTGCCATACGAGTTATCCTCATGGAAAGAATTATCTGCAGGCGCCTTTCTATGGCTACGGCAGGCGTCATGAATCCATTACATTTCATCAGGTTAGCGGCACCACGCAGGGCCGACTTAGAGGTGTGGGCACATTTGTTAGCTCAATGGAAAATAGGTGTGGCTAGTGTATGGGGTGTCTAACGTAGAGGTAGAATTTCACCCTTTCAAAACTTGGCCCCAGAGGCGGATGGTCACCCAACTCCTTCTCAACTGCATGTTTGGGAAATTCCATTCAAACTGCCTCATTGTTCTTGAAGTTTTCATTAGCGGAAACAGCATGGAAAGCCTATTCAAGTTCATGGTCAAGGTGGGTGCAGGGTTGTCCTGAGTAAGGGACTCCTTAGGATTATGGGCACATGCTGTATACAGTATATTACTAACCTTCATAGGCCAACTAGAGTCTAGTTCTCCAACTGTACTTCAAAAGCACTTGTCAGTCTTAGCCCTGTGGTTTGGCATGTTCTCATTACAGGATGTTACAAAGCATTGTTTAGTGAGGCAGGCAGTAAAAGGTTATAAAATGGTTGCAATCGCCGGCCTGACTTGCGTAGGGTCCTTTTCCTTGTTGCAGAGCTTATTCAAGATCTTACCGACAGTATGCAAAATGCTTATGAGACTGTACTTTTTTCTACTGTTTACAGTCTTGCCTTTTTTGGAGCATTTCGGTTGATGAACTAGTTGCGACTTGTAGGGACAGGCTTCCATTTGAAGCTGTAAAACTGTTATCAGAGTCATTTGTTGGCTGTCACATTCTAAAACTGATCGATTGGAGAGGGGTTCCACTGTTACTTTAATTTCTTTGAGTCTGAATGTTGTCCGGTACATAATTTAAAAACTTCTTTGTCTGTCCGTCTCCAGTCTTATGACCAAGTGTTAATTCACATGGACGGTAAGCCATTGTCTCGATTTCAATTCATTGCAGTGTTTAAAAAAGCATTGACTGCTCTGGCCTTGAAGCCTGGCGACTTTGGGTTGCACTCATTGCGTACAGGAGCAGCCACTGAGGCTGCTAGATGGGGGTTGTCAGACGTTGTGGTAAAAAAGATAGGAAGTTGGGAGTCTAAACTATATTGCATATTGCATATATTTAATGATGTGAATTGATAGTTTCATACAACTCCCGGCTCCGTCCTTCCTCCAACCCCTGTACCCTCCACCCTGGCAATCCGTGGTATGACGTGGAGTTCCTTACTCATGTAGCTTCTTTATTATGCCCAACTGGATTAAGTCCTCAATGTGGTTATCTTAAACTTAGGCGGGAACAACCTGGATGGGAGGACATCCAGGGAACTTGTTGGAGACATAAAATTTGATAGGTTATGGGTGCTTGAAGTGTTCCCTGGGGTTGTGCTAATCTGGTTGGACAGGATTCCTCTCCTACACTGGTGGCATGCTCGCCCTGTGTCTCCAGTAATGAGGACACGAGCAAAGGTCAACAAGATTATTTCCTGATTTATGACCCAAGACGGTGTGATCGTGGTAAAACATGAAGAACTCGAGGTACAGGACCAGTGTTTAAGACGTGATGATGGGGTTCACCTCAACGACATCGGGACAGATCTTTGTGTTATGGGGATCAGGGAGGGAGTTGAAAAGGCAGTCCAAGTGTGGCAGAGTTTTCACTGCTGTTCACATGGCGAGTCTCTGAGGGAGGTATACAAAAGGAATAGAGGTAACAGCAAATACTTTGGTCACATCTGATAGGTGGACCAGGAGATTGAAAGGGAAACAAGTGACATATTGTCAGCCCCAGAGCTGGTGAGGCACAGCCAGGGGAATAAAAGGCAAACACTTCACAACCTTCCATGAGGGTTGTACTGTTAGCAAATTGAGTGTGTGGGTGGTGGTGGTGGGGGGGTTAGTTAATTTTAAAACTGACGGATCTGGAATTCCCCATCAAGAGGCTGTGTGGTAGATTCTATGTTTGGTGTCAATGGCAACTAGTTTGCTGCAACTAGAGACTGCAATGGTTATTTTTATTGCTGAACGGACCCAGTCTGGTTTGGGTTCGGCAAGTAGGGCAAACAAAATCAGGTCTGATCATCACTGGTTATCAACTCTGGTTGTAGTCAATGGTGGCTAGAGTCTAAAACTGAAGTTTATAGCAGATTGGGTTGGAATCTCTGACTAGACACTATGGCAGCTGGATTCTATGGTAGCTATAAGCTATGCATAGTTTAGGGATTGTCTACAGGGGGCTATCTGCAGCAGCTGGAATGTACTGCCAGAGTCTTTGGCAGCAGTATTTACTGTATTGTTGCTAACCACTATCCAATATATTTGGTGTCCACCTGACAATCCTGCCATATGACTAGGCAATTATTTATGGTACGTATGGTACTATTCCTAATGAGTCAATATAGGGTATTTATAGACTCCTTACTCCACGTAGTCCAGCCACAGACTTACAGACCGTCATGGTTATATGTGTGTAATATATACATACACACATATATATAAACTATAGAAAGCTGCTTCTACAGGAATGATGCCTGCGGCTAAGCAAACTCTTTGTTCTGACTTTAGCTACGTGTATATACCTCCTTGTATTGGCTGCCTCTAGCTATAAACAAACTTTTATATTATAATCTATTTTTGATATCTGATTTCCAGCGTAATGATAAAGCTCCTTCTCTGTATCTTTAATTAGCACAATCCAACGCCAACCAGGACAATTTAGTTATGATAATCTGATTGTTTTGTTCTTCAATAAATAAAAGAAAGAAAAAACTGATTACAAAAGCTGAAGTCGTCTGGCAGAAATCCAGACTGTACAGAGCAGATGTTGGAGCAGAGCACTTTAATAATACATTCTGTCTGGAACTTGCAAGTAAAAAACATATTCATATTTGTTGTTATTTTGTCACTCTGCATCAGTTCTGAATCCCCCCAACAGAAATACCAAGCAGTTTGTACATGTTGTTGGCAGAATAGATGTTGTCTAATCTGGCTGTTGTTCCTTTAATAGAAGATTTTTTGTTCTTATAAATATTCATTTATGTTTTTCTCCAGGTGCTGTCGATGCAGTGTTCTGCCAAATAGAGAAATAAGGAAACTGTATGCATCTCTCGACTATATGTATATACCGTATAAGTCAACCCGAGCATAAGCCGAGGTCCCTAATTTTACCACAAATGACTAGGAAAACTTATTGACTCAAGTATAAGCCTAGGGTGGGAAATGCATTGGTCACAGCCTCCTCCAGTTATGAAATGCCCTATGCAGCCAGCCCCCCCATGTTATGAAATGCCCTATGCAGCCAGCCTCCATGTTATGAAATGCCCCATGCTTCCAGCCCCCCATGTTATGAAATGCCCCTTACAGCCAGGACCCCCCCACCCCTTCTTCTGATAAAATGCCTCTTGGAGCCCTTTGTTACATAAAAAATAAACTTAAATACTTGCCTTGCGGCAATCCCAATGCTTGACATGACTTCCCGATACTCCCGTCCCCTTGGCTCCTCTTTTTTTTCTCTCTGCTGTAACAGTGGACAGAGACGCGTCCATGCACTCTGCCCACCGGAGCACACTATGATGTCATCAGCAGCGACACCGCCGCATCATAATGTGTGCTGGCAGGCAGAGTGCATGGATGCGTCTCTGCCCGCTGTTACAGCAGAGAGAAAAAAGATGAGGAGCCGCGGGGACGGAAGCAATGGGGAGCCGCACCAAGTATTGGGAGCGTTGGAAGGTAAATATGTAAGTTTATTATTTTATAGACCCGTTTATAAGCTGAGGTGAGGTTTTTCAGAACATTTTTTGTGCTGAAAAACTTAGTTTATACACAAGTATATACAGTATTTGAATACGGATTTCGAACTGTGTCAACATAATGGGTTTTTAGAGAAGACTACAGAACCACAGCGAAGACTGTTTGCAACAGAGTCTATAAACATTTGGGGGAAAAAATGAAACACTCCTGCCAATGCAAGGGTTAACTTAGGTGTTGCAAAACTAAATCCCTCTCTTTGCCATAGAGCTTCTTTGTGAGCCTTATCAACTCACTGAGGGTCTTAAGTGTTGGAAAATGGTAATGCAGCTGATAATTCCCTGCCCTACCTTACTGCTGAAGCAGCCAATTATCTACCCAGCCTGAAGAAACCTTGCCAGGCTTTGAGAATCTATCTGAGGAACCAGGTGCAATCAGCTATCTCCATCCACTGCCTGCTTCCCTCTCCATTTTCTTGTACATACCATCTGCTGGAGACCTGCTAGGCTGTGGACAAGGCCTCTATTCCCTGATACCAACCACCGTAAGCAGCAACAGAAAAGTCAAATTTCAATAAATCCAAGCACTTCTTGGGTATAATGCCAGAAAACGTGATATTTATTTATATACAGTGATCCGTCTGTGACGTTTCGTCATGTCTCAGGCCTATGTCAAACACTACAAAACATAATAAAATTTACATATAAACATAGGAGTAAAACAAGGTGGTGACCATAGTAGTACATAGGTATATAGGTAAAGACAAACTATAGCAAAGTTACCTAATTGCAGTATTTAAGTATTTAAGTACAGGGTGCCTAGAGCTCTGGGTCATATATAGTACATTACATACAACATAAGTTACAATATAAGCCAAAATTATGCATTCAAAGTATTGATCATAGTAGACAGCCATTATCTGCTGGGTAAGATGATAAAGACCACATTCACAGTGATAGAAGGCAGCTAAGGACTTCTGAAAATAAAGGAGACATAGTTACCGATCAAGGAGGAAATAAGGAGTCAAGCTGGCTGGTATGGCGGGCATGTGGTGGAGGACACTGTGTGTCAGGCGCGCTGTTGTGTGCTGAGGGCCCGCCTCCGGGTCGTCCTTCTGTGTGACGTATCTGTCACGTGTGACGCCGGTGGCATGTCCGCTCGCATGAGCGGATTGGTTAACCTGGAGGAGGGTCAGCCCCTCGGCGGTCTGCCCCTAAGAAGTATGCAGCCGGCGTTTATCCCTGCTGTATGAAGAGGAAATGTGCGCATGTGCGGGAGTCAGCGTGGGATCGTGAGAGTTGGTCGTCATGGAGATCAGTAAGCATCTGATCGGCAGCGGAGTGGGACCGGATCAACAGGCTGGGAACGTAAGATAAGGGTGAGTATAACTGGCTGCTGCAGGTAGCGCTGGCTGAATGGGCTCATGCTGGCTTGTGATATGTGTATAATGGTAGTATATAGCCAGAAGGTGAGCGGATACATATAGTGGCCCTGGATGGAAAAAAGGATACATGCGATGTAGATGAGGTATAGTATGAATGTAGGGTATATCGGGTGTAAGGAGAAGAATAGATAAGAGGGGGAAAAAAAATAAGGGGAGGGGAGACTCGGCTAGTCCTGGGGGTATGTGTAGGTGATCTTACCACCGGATGGATGGGATATTTCTATGGTCTCTAGGGAAAGAAAATAAGGCACATATTAGAACAATACAACAAGAGATACACTTGCACATTTAAATAAAGCTTGAAATTTCATAATCACGGTTCATCCCTCTTGGTTCCAAAGTCTGTAAAGTGTGAATCCAGTAGGATTCACGTTTTTTTAGCAGATGGATTCGATTTCCTCCTCTCCTTGGCTTTGGTACATGTTCCAAAACCTGAAAACGTAGTTGTACTAAGTTATTACGTTTCATGTGGAAATGGGCAGGGACTGGTAGTAACAAGTTATTGGTCCTGATGGTCGATTTGTGTTGACCTATCTGGTCACCGACTCTTTGGGTTGTCTCTCCCATGTATATAAGGCCACATGGACATTTTATGACAACAAAATTGGTGTCACACGTAAAGTATCCCCTGATGGGTTATGATTGTCCACCGTGGGGATGGTAAAATACATTACCTTTGAGTACATTGGTACACTGTGAACACGGGAAGCATGGAAATGTACCTTTCATGGGTGTACAGAGAAATTGTTGGCGTGATGTGCGTGTATTAGAGCCTGTGTCAGCTCTGATAAGGGAATCCCTGAGATTCTCTGGACGTTTGTGGCATGGTAGAAGGGATTGTTGGAATTCCAGGACTTCTGGTAAGGCTCTACTTAGAATTGACCAGTGACGTCTGAGTATTTGGAGTACTTTGTTAAAGGCTGGATTGTAGGTGTACACAAATGGTATTCTAGAACTGGGTGAAATGGAATTGGGTGTAGTGTTCCGAACTGTCATATTGTTTTTAATGATATGTTCTGGATATCCTCGATCTCTAAACCTGTCGGCCATCTCTTGGAGGCAAGTGGTTTGTGTGTTGGTGTCACTGACGAGACGTCTGACTCGAGAAAATTGTGACTTGGGTATGGCCTGAATGGTAGCAGGAGAGTGACAGCTGGTGAAATGTAGACGACTGTTCCAGTCAGTGTCCTTGTGGTAGAGATCTGTGGAGAGGAGTCCTAAGTTGTTTATGGTAACGGTGGTGTCTAGAAAACTGATGGTCTTAGGGTCATGGTGTAGGGTGAACTGCAGCTCTGGATATATGGAATTCATGTAGCGATGGAATTCTAGGAGTGTTTCAGTAGGGCCATCCCAGATACAGAAGATGTCATCAATATATCTTCTGTATATGATCACATGTTGGGGAAAAAGCGGGTGCTGGTAGAGGAACCATTTCTCAAAGTTGACCATATAGCAGTTAGCATATGGAGGTACTACATTTGAGTCCATGGCCGTACCTTGGAGTTGGAGAAAAAACTGGTCCTGGAACATAAAGTAGTTCTGTTCCAGAACCAAGGTGAGTAGGTCAATGTAAAAGTCAATTTTAGAGGATTCAACTGAATGCTCTGTCAGAATTTCTCTTCCCTTCGTATGCTGGATAGATGTATAGAGACTAGTCACGTCCCATGTGACTAGTCGAGCTGTGGATGGAATAGGGCCTAATGAGTGAATAAGCTGGAGGAATGTCGAGGTGTCAAGGAGGAATGACTGCGTATTGCGGATCAAGGATGTGAGAATTTTTTCAAGAAATATCGATAGCGGAGACAGGATGGAATCAGTGGAGGCTACAATGGGTCTACCAGGTGGTTTATTGAGACGTTTATGTATCTTGGGTAGGATGTAAAAGACTGGTATGACAGGATGGGGATTGGTCAAACACCGGGAAGTGGATGTGGAAATGATGCCTTGTTCTGAGTAGCTGTGTAATTTGTTTTGGACAGGGACTTCATTCGGGAAGTGGGATCGTTCGGTAATTTAAGATAGATTTCCTCATCATTCAGTTGCCGTAGGCATTCCTCAACATAATTGTGCTTGTCGATTATTACCAAGGCTCCGCATTTGTCAGCGGGCTTGATAATAATCTCTTTGTTTTGAAGTAGTGCGTAAAGGGCCTGTCTGTCCGTCCCGGACTTGTTGCTATGGGTTTTGTACCGACCTTGGTTAAGGTCATGACGAAACTGATCGATGTCCTTGGTGACCATGCAGATATAGGTTTCAATGGCTGGGATGGACTTAGGTCTACTATGATCGATACTTTGGATGCATAATTTTGGCTTATATTGTAACTTATATTGTAACTACATACACTCACCGGCCACTTTATTAGGTACACCTGTCCAACTGCTCGTTAACACTTAATTTCTAAGCAGCCAATCACATGGTGGCAACTCAGTGCATTTAGGCATGTAGACATGGTCAAGACAATCTCCTTCAGTTCAAACCGAGCGTCAGTATGGGGAAGAATGAGTGCCTTTGAACGTGGCATGGTTGTTGGTGCCAGAAGGGCTGGTCTGAGTATTTCAGAAACTGCTGATCTACTGGGATTTTCACGCACAACCATCTCTAGGGTTTACATAGAATGGTCCGAAAAAGAAAAAACATACAGTGAGCGGCAGTTCTGTGGGCGGAAATGCCTTGTTGATGCCAGAGGTCAGAGGAGAATGGTCAGACTGGTTGGAGCTGATAGAAAGGCAACAGTGACTCAAATCGCCACCTGTTACAACCAAGGTAGGCAGAAGAGCATCTCTGAAAGCACAGTACGTCGAACTTTGAGGCAGATGGGCTACAGCAGCAGAAGACCAAACCGGGTGCCACTCCTTTCAGCTAAGAACAGGAAACTGAGGCTACAATTTGCAAAAGCTCATCGAAATTGGACAGTAGAAGATTGGAAAAATGTTGCCTGGTTTGATGAGTCTAGATTTCTGCTGCGACATTCGGATGGTAGGATCAGAATTTGGCGTCAACAACATGAAAGCATGGATCCATCCTGCTTTGTATCAACGGTTCAGGCTGGTGGTGGTGGTGTCATGGTGTGGGGAATATTTTCTTGGCACTCTTTGGGCCCCTTGGTACCAATTGAGCATCGTAGCAACGCCACAGCCTACCTGAGTATTGTTGCTGACCATGTCCATCCCTTTATGACCACAATGTACCCAACATCTGATGGCTACTTTCAGCAGGATAATGCACCATGTCATAAAGCTGGAATCATCTCAGACTAGTTTCTTGAACATGACAATGAGTTCACTGTACTCAAATGGCCTCCACAGTCACCAGATCTCAATCCAATAGAGCATCTTTGGGATGTGGTGGAACGGGAGATTCGCATCATGGATGTGCAGCCGACAAATCTGCGGCAACTGTGTGATGCCATCATGTCAATATGAACCAAAATCTCTGAGGAAGGCTTCCAGCACCTTGTTGAATCTATGCCACGAAGAATTGAGGCAGTTCTGAAGGCAAAAGGGGGTCCAACCCGTTACTAGCTTGGTGTACCTAATAAAGTGGCCGGTGAGTGTATTTCTACTGGAATTATAGCATGCTAAACCCCAATCAATATACAACACCCCTAATTTAATAATACAGACCCCTAACATTTGTTTTAAATGCTTCAAAGTAATCTATTGTATCCTATAACTAATTTATCCCTCCCTGTTATTATGTTACATGATTTTACATACAGTTCTCCCCTGACCAATGTGAATATATAGCACCCCCAGTTTAGTAATATACTGTATCCCATATACAGCCCCAGCTTAGTAATATACTGTATCCCATATACAGCCCTCCCAGCTTAGTAATATACTGTATCCCATATACAGCCCTCCCAGCTTAGTAATATACTGTATCCCATATACAGCCCCCAGCTTAGTAATATACTGTACCCCATATACAGCCCCCAGCTTAGTAATATACTGTACCCCATATAAAGCCCTCCCAGCTTAGTAATATACTGTATCCCATAAACAGCCCCCAGCTGTACCCCCCAGTTGAAATCTGGCCCCATATAAATATATAACCCCCCCCCCCCAGGAAAAGAAGAATCTGGTCTCATATACAGCCCCCCAGTATAAAATTATTCTGGCCCCATATAATATATAGAGCACCCCCGCCCCAGTATAAATGACTCTGGCCCCATATAATATATACTGCATCCCCTCCAGTATAAAACAATTTTGGCCCCATATAATATATAAACACCCCCCCCCACGTATAAAATAATTATGGCCCCCATATAATATATACATTATTCCACCCCCCAGTATAAAATAATTATGGCCCCATATGTTATATACAGCACCCCCCCCCAGTATTAAAAGTTTTATAGTCCCAAATAATACATACAGTAAACCCCCCCACCCCTCCCAGTATAACATGAAACCTCCCCACCCACTTATTGGCCACATAGAATGAGATTAGCCACATTTTTCATGAGAGTACATGAAAAATAATAAAATCATACTCGCCTGCAGGCAGCTGCTCCCTCGGGGCGCGGCTCCGTTCTTCACGCGGCTCTTCTGTGAGCCACGGCTCCGCACAGTGACACAGGCGGCGTGATGTCATGTCAGGAACAAGTTTGCATATGAGGGCGCGCATGATGCCCCCATAGCTGTCCCTTGGAGCTGCAGGTAGAAGGACCCATTGAATACAAAAAAATTGTGAAAGAGTACAAATTCTAATAGCTGTAACAAAAAATCTGAAAACTCAGGTTCAAAATTTTCCATGGATAAAAAGTATTTTACGGCTCGTCATCCTTTTGTAAATATTCTCTTCTAAAATTATTTTAATTGTTTCTTTTCTAGTTATAGGTGACCCCAATATTGATCCCTACCACAGCCAATTTGGGAAACTTGACAGCTTTGTGAAGAAAATTATGCGAACCGATCTTATTCTCTATCAAATTCTCCTGGATCCGAATCGGCAATAGACTATAGTCATTTCCACCATCTATGACCTGACAATTTGGTATTGGTCCTTGACCTTCCTCAATCATATAAACAAAATAAATAAAATATGAACTTCTTGAAAACTGTAAATTGATAGTGGAGTCCGGTAACCACAATGAATCCCTTAGGACCAACCATGTGTAAACAGACATAGGTATGTGTAGCGGCATGGTCTTATACATATGTACTTATTATTTAACTTCTTGAACCTGGACGATGAGGACATAATTATGTCCGCCATATCATCTAACTTAAAGATACAATAGTTTTGGCACTTTACTTCCTCATCCCCTTCCCTTTCACATTCACCGCACGTGTCCACAACCCCTCCCCCCTATCCTCACCACTTTATATAGGTTAAGAATTATTAGCAATTCACCAGCGTATGGATATGCATGGGGATGTATAATACCCAGTGCATAAACACCCGCAATGTTCATCTTTAAGGTATACCAACACCTTTGCATCCAACTGAAATTCAGGTGTACCGCTTGTATGTGTCTAGTAATATGTTTAGTATGGGTTTGTCACAACAAAGCAAACAATGTCATTATAAACAATATGGTGCAAATATGTTAGTACTTTAATTTTGATTTTCAAGACTTCACATGAGTTTCATGGAAATATAATATATATATATATATACTGTATATTTATCAATAATAATAATGGTCTTGCTCTACACAATATTGCACATAATTTATTTACATATGTTCACGTAATTTTGTATCATTTGTTTATGACAAAAATTGCACTATTTGTCTTTATAGTCATACTACCCTGTTTCCCCGAAAATAAGACAGTGTCTTATATTAATTTTTGCTCCTTAAGAGGCACTAGGTCTTATTTTAAGGGGATGTCTTATTTTTCCATGTACAAGAATTTACATTTACTGGTGAACAAAAAAAAATAAACTTCTAAAACATCCTTATTACTCTCTGAACTATTAGAATTTTTGGCCCCAATCTCTCATGTTTAGCAATAGAACTTTCCTTAAATGACCACTTCATGTCCATGTAGCAGCTTGTAGCGTATTTGTCCTGCAACAGTCAGTGATTTTATTCTGTAATTCTTCCCGCATGTCACAACCTCTTGCAGCAGCTAAAAAATCTACTAATACTAATGTATGACATGGGGGTCCCCTGCAATGGCGTCCGCTAGGTCTTATTTTCAGGGGAGGCCTTATATTTCTAAGATTGAACAAAATTGTACTAGGTCTTATTTTCGGGGGATGTCCTATTTTAGGGGAAACAGGGTAGGTATCAATAAGGAAGTATAAATTCATCACTGTCTAAACCCCATTGTATATGAAATTGTATATGTTTGAAGTATATGTTTGAAGTATAAATTTATTACTGTCCAAACCACATTATGTATGAAATTGTATATGATCATGGGCATTTTTAACTATTCTTTTAATTATATGTTTAACCATATTGGTCAGCTCATTAAGACTACCTAGATATATATTCAGTTTGGTTTCCGCATCTACATACCATTGTTATGTTAATCAATTGATAGATACCTTCAATTCGTCGGGGCAGGAGCTACCCGGGTCACACCGATAGGGACTATCCATATGGGTAAGAACACATCTGTACCAACATCATAACTATATATTACATAGGCCAAATGCATTTTCTTGATATCTGGACACATGTGGAACATTATGTTGTGACTGTATGGGCAGAGCTCTTTTCTGTGTATCCCATCCACTGCTGTAATCAGTTTTAGAATTTTTGTAATGGATTTTAATCAAGTTTAATAAAGTTTTTTTGTGAATAAAGTAAGTTTAGTCGTGCATAATTTGGCTTGATCTCCGTCTGGAGACACAATAGGTTATATGTATTAGTGCTTTGAGACGAATATTGGTGTACACACACTATAGGGGTTCATACAACTCTCTAATATTGCATACCATATGGTATTTACAACTTAAAGGGATGGTCCCTCACCTCAGATAATAGTTTCCACCGTATGCATATAATAGGTTTGTTAACACACTGTTTGCAATGTGTTAACAAATTAGGGCCTGGAGGCAGCCGGGGCCCGGAATACCGGAGTGGCTGGGGGTTGCGGCCTAGGCACGCTAGTGTCACGGTGCTTGGTATGGGGACCAGAGGGCTGTCCTACAGCCTGGCAGGTCTCCAGCAGGTGGTGTGTGCAAGAAAATTATGTAGAGGGAGAGGCTGTGATACAGATTCTCCCTGGGGCAGCCCTTAGTTTGTAGTGTGTGTCCCTGGTAGATGGGTGGGATGCCCTTGATGTTACAGCCGTAGCAGGGACCAGCCGGAGGAGACGTTGTGCAAAAGTAACTCACAGTTCTTTATTCGAACCAACAGTGACAGCAGGCAACGTGCCTAACTAATCCTTACAGAGGTAGGTTACTGGGAGTGCTCTTGGAGAGGAACCACAGGAGTCTGTTCACCAGCCTGGATGCAGGGGCAGGCTGGGATGGAACTGTGTCCAATGTAGGAAGCTTCAGCTTTATCCTGGAATGGTTCAGTGTTAGCCCTGAAGGTGGACTGACACTCTATAGAGCTGCAGAGGCCCAGGAGGCCTGCGGTCAGAGCACAAGCTCTGAGGTGGTGCTTCTCAGTCAGAAGCTGGGTCTGAAGAGATCTGATCTCTTCTGAAGTTTCTGGAACTCTCCTTCCTGTGTGGAGAGCTGGGTCTAAGCGACAGACTCCTCCCCTGACCAAGGTTTTAGTTAATCCCTGGTCAGGTGGTCTCCTTCTCTAATCACACTCCAGTTCACAATTAAGTGCATTGACGCATATCATTGGATGACAACAACAAATAACATTTAACCCTTGTCTATCCAGGCAGAATCTACTGTTGCACAATGACCTAATTATATGTGTAGTGTCCTGTAGAGGAGCTGATCAGACTCTCTATTAGGGGAACACACATATTAGGGGCTTATTCGCAACAACTCCTCTGCCTTGCATTGGCAGGGATGTTGCAAAATGCTAGTTGTGGCCTTATAGAAACTAGCAGGCCAAGCAACATTTACACAGGCAGCTTTTCTGTGAGAGACGCAATTTTATATAGTCCAAAGGAGTAGAATATGCCCTAGAGCTGAATGCAATATCTTCAGAATGGGATGGCTTGATCTTTGTCAGATCCTCTGTGCAGATATAGGATTAAAGCAATGAAGATACCTCAGCTTTACTAGCAGGCCAAGCAACATTTACACAGGCAGCTTTTCTGTGAGAGACGCAATTTTATATAGTCCAAAGGAGTAGAATATGCCCTAGAGCTGAATGCAATATCTTCAGAATGGGATGGCTTGATCTTTGTCAGATCCTCTGTGCAGATATAGGATTAAAGCAATGAAGATACCTCAGCTTCCTTAACAATCAAAACATCCACAGAGCTGGGATTATGAAGATGGAATTGAATAATCAGAAAGTTCAGAAATTTAAGATACAGGCAATGGGCTTGAAAATGAGGCATTCATCTGCTGATTTGTCCAGTGTCTTAGTCAATGATGGAAGCTTGGACACCTAGATTAGGTAACACTAGTAGTAAAGAATTATTGGACTACACAGAAAAATAACTCAATATGGAAGTCTCACAAATAGAGGTAGAGCCAAAATTTGAGGCCTGTACAGAAAATTGGTGTAATTGCCCTGGGATTTTGGCGCACACGATTGGATTGTGGCGCATCGGCGCCGGCTTGCACGCAACAGAAATCAGGGGCCGTGGCCGTTGGAAAATTCGACGGATTCAGAAAAAACGCAGAATTTAAAAAATCACCACTTACATTCACCAGGAAGAAGAAGGCACACCTCGGCGCAGCAGCGACATCTGGTGGATATCGGACACATGACCTTAGTGAATCCAGGCAGACTCGAATCCTCGTCGGATAGCGAGCCGTGGGATCGCGACTGGACCGGTTAATTAAATGTGCCCCATTATGATCCCTCTAGTTCTGTAAGATGAAAATGTGGTTAGATTATTAGGGTACAGATTTATATACACTTTCATTTAGCTTCCGAACATTATACTAATGTCTGACACATAGAGAGATGAGACAGATCAGAGATGATCAGTCAGCTCACCCACATCTCTGCTTGTCCATAACAATTAGATCTTCTGTGCCTTCCTCTCCCTCCCCAGATTAAGAACTTATCTGTCTGTAGCTTTAAACTTTTCAAGCTGCTACCGGCAGGATGTTAGTGTCTGTGAATCACAGTGAGTGAGCTCCATCCTGGAACGGGAGGGGCTAGAGTGCAGGGAGCAGAAAGAGAGCTACTCCGCTGCACGCTGTCAGAGAGAAAACCAAGATGGATTCCCCGACCCTAAGTCAGAAAATACAGGGTCATGTCTAGAGGAAACTAAAGTTGTGTACACCAGGACTGATAGATACAGGTTGGACTTATATCTGTGAAATGCTGTATTTTTTGTAATCAAATTAGAGCAGAAAAGAGGCAATACGGGCGCCACATGTGTGAAAAAAAAGTATACAATGGAATTAGGTGTTATTCTAAGAGTATTAGGTCGTTTAGGCGACCATCCTGGTTTCAGTGGCAAAACGTTTTCGTCACAGGGAATCTGGTTCTTGGCAGTGGTGGTTCCCAGGGTGGTTATCGTTGCCAATCACTCCGCTTTAAAATAGTGGTCTTTCAATTTCTTTATTATTAAGCTTGTGTAAGACGCATTTTGAATCTGTACTAGGCTCTTCCTCAGTTACATATAGCTTTAAAACTTGCATAGTAATACACAGGGTTTGTAAACTGGCGTTTTTGGCGCGAGAATGAAGTAAAAGTATTTTTTCTTAATAACAGTGAATTAGGGAATGTGTTATTTTCTTATTTTGAGTATATTTAAGAAACTTGTCTTTGTGGGAATACCCCTTTAAGATGACAATTGTGATGTGATATGTAATGGCAATAAAGAAATAGATTGTCTTTGACTCAATCATTGGCTATTTTGGAGATGATATAATAATTAGAGATGAGTGAACATACTCGTCTGAGCTTAAAGGTCGTTCAAGCATTAGCGTACTCAAAACTGCTTGTTGCTCGAACGAATTTCGCCAGCTCAAGAAAATGGCATCTCCCGCCGTTTTGATTTTTGGCAGCCAGAAACAGAGCCAATCACAAGTCAGGAGACTCTGCACTCCACCCAGCATCACGTGGTACACTTACATGTCGATAGCAGTGGTTGACTTGCCTGATCAGGCGACCCTGGAATATACTAGCCACTCCCCGCAGTGCTCAGATCATTCTCTGTCTGGATGCCGTTAGGGATAGAGCTGCTGCAGGTTAGGGATAGTGTTAGGGTGTTCTATTAGATTAGTGTTAGGCAGTAGTGATTCTACAAGAACCCAACAGCCCTTTTTAGGGCTTGTGGCTGGGCTTGCTGGCACTAGTAGTGCAGCTACTACCATATTGTGAAGAAATTGCAAGGAGACTTGCGAACATTATTTTTGGCTCTTAGTGACACACATATCCATTTCAAACAGCTAAGTGGGACAATTTATTGGGGTTTTGATTGGATTAGGCAGAATCTGCCAATTTTATTTTTTTTCAAATCCCAAAAAAACTAACATAAAAATAAATTTACCCAAAAAAATTTATAGTTTATATTTCTCTTTTGTCTATAAAATAGACATTTAATTGGAAAATTTTGAACCCGAGGGCTAAGGGTAGAGGACGAGGGCGTGGGCATCCAATTACTGCAGGGATCAGAGGCTGTGGTCCTGGGCGGGATGAGATACTACCTGCTGATGAGGGAGCAGGGAAACACCACAGAGCTACACTCCCTAGCTTCATGTATCAACTTACTGGGACGGGACTCGTGGTAGAGCACTGTTGAGGCCAGAACAATGCGAACAGGTGATGTCGTGGATTGCGGACAATGCTTCAACTCATTTGTCCAACAGTCAGTCTTCCACGCAGTCCACCCATGTTCCCCAAGGAAGCACTCCTCCAGCTCCTCCACCTCAACCTCCCTCCTCCCAGTCTGCCCCCTCCCAGGAAAATTTGGAATTTGATCCGGCATACTCTGAGGAACTGTTTTCTGGACCCTTCCCAGAGTCACAAACCACTTCTCAGGTTGCTGCTGTGCTCTTTCCCGATGCCCAGATTTTCCAACGGTCAGAGTCTGTGGGTGATGATGACATTGTTGATGTAGTGGAAGAAGTGTGTAAAGAGGTGTCGGATGATGAGGAGACACGGTTGTCAGACAGTGGTGAAGTTGTTGTCAGGGCAGGAATTCCGAGGGGGGGAGCAGACTAAGGTTTCAGAGGATGATGAGGTGACAGACCCAAGCTGGGTTGATAGGCCGACTGAAGACAGTGCTTCTGAGACGGAGGCGAGTCCAATACCAGAACAGGTTGGAAGAGGCAGTGGTGGGGCCAGACGGAGAGGCAGGGCCAGAGCTGGTGCACCAGCGCCAAATGTTTCACGTAGTGAAGCTTCCGTGGCGAGGGCTAGATTTTCTGAAGTCTGGAGGTTCTTTAAAGAAACAGCAGATGACTGTGGTGTGCAACCTGTGCCACAACAGGATCAGCAGGGGTTCCACCACTACTAGCTTAACCACCACCAGTATGCGCAGGCATATGACTGCTAAACACCCCACTCATGAAACCAAGGCCGTTCACCTCCGGCCAGGCACACCACTGCTCCTTCCCCTGTGTCATTTGCTGCCTCTGCTAGTCAGCCCCTTGCCCAAGACCCCGGATCAAACACCTCCCGCTCGAAAACCACACCTCCACAGTGTCCAGTGTCCGTGCAGCTGCTGGAGACGCAAGAGGAAATACAGTTCCACCCACCCACATGCCCAAGCCCTCAACTTCCACATCTCCAAATTACTGAGCCTGGAGATGCTGACCTATAGGCTGGTAGAGACTGAGGCCTTTCGCAACCTCATGGCGGTGGCCGCTCCTTGGTATTCGGTCCCCAGCCCCCATTACTCTTCCCGATGTGCCATCCCAGCCCTGCACCAGCACGTGTCAGACAACATCATCCCTGCCATGACCAACACCGTTTCTGACAAGGTCCACCTAACCACGGACACGTGGACGAGTGCTGCCGGGCAGGGCCACTATATATCGCTGACGGCACATTGGGTTAACTTGGTGGAGGCTGGGACCAAGTCTGACCCTGGGGCCGCTCATATACTGCCAACGCCAAGGATTGCGGGGCCTACCTTCGGTCACGGTTTCTCAGGCCTACCATGCCTCCTCCTCCTCCCACCCATCCTCCACCTCCTCCTCAGAATTACCATGGGCATGGCGCCATCAGTCGGTAGCTCTAGGCGCAGCAGTAGTGCCGTCGCTAAGTGACAGAAGGCGGTGCTCAAACTGCTGAGCCTATGCGATAAAAGGCACACCGTCCAAGAGCTATTACAAGGCATCACGGCGCAGACCGATCTTTGGCTGGCATTGCTGACCCTGAAGCCAGGCATGGTTGTGTGTGACAAAGGCCGTTACCTGGTGGCAACTCGGTAGACTGACACACACGCCATGCCTGGCCCATGTGTTCAATCTGATAGTTCAGTGGTTCCTCAAGACATAACCCAATCTGTCTGATTTGCTCACGAAGGTGCGCCGCATCTGTGCACATTTCAGAAAGTCGACCACAGATGCTGCGACTCTCAGGGCAGCGCATCGCCGCCTCCAACTGCCCGCTCACCGACTGTTGTGCGACGTGCCCACGAGGTAGATTTCAAAATTAACCATGTTAACGAGAGTTTACCAGCAGCGCAGAGCGATTGTAGACTGCCAGATGTCAACTTCCACCAGAACTGGTAGTCAGGTCAGTCAGCTTTCTCAAGTCTACAATGAGGAGTGGACGTGGATGTCTGATATCTGTCAGGTGCTGAGTAACTTTGAGGAGTCAACACAGATGGTCAGTGGCGATGCCGCCATCATCAGCCTCACCATCCCGCTTCTTGGCCTGTTGAAAAACTCTCTGGTCAACATGAAGCCGGAAGATTTGCGCTCATCACAAGAGAAGGGGGAAGAAAATTCCCTTGTTGATAGCCAGTGCACCCACCGAAGGTGGAGGAGGATGAAGAGGAGGAGAATGTCGGCGAGACAGAAGAGGGGACCATTGCTCAGTCCTTATCAACTGTTCAGCGTGTATGGGCAGAAGAAGAGGAGTTGGAGGAGGAAATGGAGAGTCAGGCCAGTGAGGGGAGTGAATTCTTGCACGTTGGGACTCTGGGACTCATCCCTGGAGAGGAAAGGAGTGTGAGAATGCATGAATTCCAGCAGGCCCTGGTGCACAAGCTGATACAGTATTTCCCTTCTGACAGCGCTAGCGGCAGAGGGCGTACTTCTGCGGGAAAAGTAGCAAGGCAGAGTAGGCGAGCAGGCAGCTTGTCAAGCACTGGCAGGGGTACACTTTACAAGGCCTTTGCCAGTTTTATGTCACCCCAGCAAGACACTGTCACCTGTTCCCAGTCTCGGCAGAGTAGGGCTGATCTTTACAGAAAGATGGTGAGGGAGTTCGTAGCTGACCATACCATCATCCTAAATGATCACACAGCTCCCTACAACTACTGGGTTTCAAAGCTGGACATGTGGCACGAACTGGCGCTGTACGCCTTGGAGGTTCTTAACCTGCCCTACCGCTAGCGTGTTGTCTAAGCGGGTTTTCAGTGCAGCTGGTGGCATCATCACCGATAAGCGTACACGCCTGTCGACTGACAGGCTTATGCTTATCAAGATGAATCAAGCATGGATTTCTCATGATTTCCATTCTCCACCAGGTGAACGCAGCTCAACCTGAATAATTCTCATTTTTGCACTCCTCCTCCTTCTCCTCCTCTTTGTGCACTAAAGCAGAGGCAACTGGCTATTTTTTGCCAGGGCCAACTGGCTCAAGCTATAGTACTGTATGTATTACATTTTTATGGAGGGCCACATTGCAAATGTTTTGGGAGTGCCACATACAGGTACTCTATGCATTTAAATTTTCTGGATGGCCACCTACCCGGTCCTCTGTTTTGAAAACTTTATTGGACTGCCTCATACAGACACTATCCAAATTTAATTGTCTCAATAGCTGCCTCTACACATCGTCTACATAGCAGCCTCCACATGTTGTCTCCCTTGCTACCTCCACATGTTGTCTCCATTGCTACCTCCACACGTCGTCTCCATAGCTGCCTCCAAAAGTCGTCTCCATAGCTGCCTTCCACATGTCGTCCCCTTAGCAAATGAGCTGTGGCAGGCTACATTTTCGGGTGTTTTACCGGCTGTGATCTTCTGGCGTTTTATATGGATCACTCACTTTCGCAATGCATGCAAAGCTGGATGACTGAGTGCGCAACTCCCCCCCACATGCCTCCACACATCATCCTATAGCTGCCTTCGAGCATAGCTGCCTCGGGCAAAATTTTGGGTTGTTTTAACAGTTTCCACATCAAACTTGTTTACTTTGTCGCCACCCTGCTGTGGGCCCATTTTGGGTGGGGAGGAGCCGAGAGGCAGGGGCTTGGACAGGCGAAAGCTCGCCTGGCAGCGGACCACCAGCTCCATTCCAAGATCCAACTAACATCGTTTTAACTGCAGCAACTTTAATCTACTACTATAACCTTTTACTTCTAAAATCTATCTTTTCACTCCTCTTTTCTCACCTCCTTACGTTCACCTCAGTTGTCCCCACTGCCTCTTCACGTCGTCTACATAGCAGCCTCCACATGTTGTCTCCATAGTTGCCACCAAAAGTCGTCTCCATTGCTGCCTCCACATGTCTTCCCCTTAGCAAACGAGCTGTGTCAGGCTCATTTTTCGGGTGTTTCACCAGATATGTTAAGGAACTTGTCCACTATGTCGCCGCCATGCTGTGTTATCAATTAAATATACCGTCAACCTTTTGTTCACATAGGAAATCCTTTCAGCGCTTCTTGCTCACCTCCTTTGGTTCCTCTCTGCCGCCATAACCAGGCCAAATACTGATATGTACAGTGCCAAAAAGAATTTTTTAAATTGGTTTGAGTCCATTTGGGGTATGTCACCATGCCACTCTCTAGCCTGCCGCTGCTTCCGCATGTCGTCTCCTATAGTGTCAGGGTCAATTATTGGGTGTTTTAGATGCTATCTCGCCTGACTCGGTCACTCTGTCATCGCCATACTGTTGCCCATAGTTTTGCATGCATGCTGCCCCTGCTGTTTCCTGTCCATTTCCGTGGTGTTTTCATCCTTTTCTGAGGTTCCCAGGTGTTTGGCCAAGCTTCCCTGTGCAGAGCCTTGGTCCCCTTGAAAAAAGCATCGGAAAAAGTTCGACTTGAATAACGAGCACTCAAGCATTTTAGTGCTCGCTCATCTCAAATAACAATAGTAATTAAAATAATAATTATAATTCTTTATTTATATAGTGCACACAGATTAGTCAGCACTGCACAAAGCTTACCAAATGGTGTTAGAGACTGCAGAGGGCTTTGGATTGTTAGAATCTGAAAATATGTATTTAAAAAAACCTTATCTGTAAGCAGTTAGGAGGGCTTCATTGTTCAAAGACCGGCAGAAGCTCAATTAAACATTGATCCACTCTATTTGTTCCTTGTTATTTGTTCTTAGGCTGTGTTCACTTGTTGCGTTTGTTATTGCATTGTAAACCCAATCCGATTGTGTTAATATTGCATTTACATTGCTTGTGATTCAGTTTTTAAACAACAGGCTCTCTACTTTTGGAGTAAGCATTATAACTACTCTATTTATCAATTCTAATATTTATGTTACATTTTATTTGATATACTATGTAAATCAACCTTTTGCATCTAAAATTAGATATTAGACATATTAAGTCATATATGGACATTATGGATATTATCCCTTAACCACCAAATAAATACAAAAATTTTGTGTTAACTGCATCAATCCAGAAGAAAAACACAATACCAAAACCATGTTAAATGCAGCAAAAGAGCTAAGATCGTAAGTACAGATCTATACATAAAAAGCATTAGAACCAAGTCCAATACTTAATAATATTGAGTATTAAGTGCAGAATATGTAATATCAGCACTTACTCTAAATCTGGTGACTTCTTCTACCTGGTCACTATTTCTTTTTTTTTCCAGCCCCAGTAGCTAGAGTGGTGCTCCCAGTAGCCAGTAGTAATGCCTCCAGTAGCCAGTAATGATACCCCCAGTACTAGTTCCCCAGTAGCCAGTAGTGAAGCCCCCAATAGTGGTGCCCCTAGTGGCCAGAAGTGAAGCAGTAGTAGTGCCCCCAAGTAGCTGTGCCCCAGTAGCCAGTAGCAGGGGTGAATCTAAACTATCTGCTGCCTAAGGAGAGCTCTAGAATGGTGCTTATTCTGCCCAATCCAGTAGTAATATATAAGGTTATTTTTTAGTAAGTTGGTTATCCGTGCAATGTCTCACACCCATGCTGACATAACATGTGAAGAGACACTATTTTTTTAAAGGTATTGAGACATAATCAAACTATCTCCCCCTCTGATCCAAAGAATAAAATGGATGTATCTTCTTAACTGCACAATGAAAACCTTAAAAACAAAGCCCTTCAGAAAACTTTGCTATTGTGTTTTTGACAATTCCACCACAATTTTTTCCAGCAGATTCCCAGGACATAGCACAGAATAATAATGGGTGCCACTGGAAGGTACAATTTGTCCCACAGGTAACAAGCCCTAAAATACCTTTGTAAACAGAAACATCAAAAAGATGGCTTGTGGATTTAATATGAAAATGGAACCCCAAAATCTGTCCATGAAGGTGTAAAAGGAGTTTTCAGAAAATGGTGACAATTGCAATCAATGTTAGTAAATAGGGTCACATTCCACTTCAAAGTTGTAGAACCTGAAAGACCTCCTAAATCATGGAAATTTACAATTGAGCTGAAAAATGAGAAATGTGAAGATCAGTTTATGCCTCTCGCAAACGCAGTGAGTTCTGACCTGCTACCATAACACAGAAAAGTCTTTATGGGGCACCTTTACAAATTCCATGTGCCAAAAGCAAGATTCATTGCCTGCCCTGGGGAAACTTTTAGCGAAAGGAAAAAAAGAGGATATTTCTTTTAATGCTTTTATTGCTGTCCTATAAACTGTTGAATCTCATTATGATGAAGTTGGATTGTTATGTGTGAAAATAAGGAATGCAAACGACTATATTAAAGTCCATGAAAAAGCTAGTGTGTATAGGCAAAGATACACAGAGATAGATGCCATGCATCAAAAATTCATAAATTCTAAAGTGTACAAACACACATCAAAGAACACACCAGTGGATCAAGATGAATCACAATGGCCCACATGCAGCCACAAATGCAAAAGAGTTAATTCAATTCCGACAAACAAAATAAACAATAAATTGTTACAAATATACATAGATGGCAGTCCTAGAGAACCAAAGTATTGAGTGGTATAAATCTAAGGACTCCTGCAGTAGTCCCTATAAAAATCTGTGAACCCCTATGTCCAGGAACAAAATCATTAGCTAAACTACACTCACCGGCCACTTTATTAGGTACACCTGTCCAACTGCTCATTAACACTTAATTTCTAATCAGCCAATCACATGGCGGCAACTCAGTGCAATTAGGCATGTAGACATGGTCAAGTCAATCTCCTGCAGTTCAAACTGAGCATCAGTATGGGGAAGAAAGGTGATTTGAGTGCCTTTGAACAGAAGGGCTGGTCTGAGTATTTCAGAAACTGCTGATCTACTGGGATTTTCACGCACAACCATCTCTAGGGTTTACAGAGAATGGTCCGAAAAAGACAAAACATCCAGTGAGCGGCAGTTCTGTGGGCGGAAATGCCTTGTTGATGCCAGAGGTCAGAGGAGAATGGGCAGACTGGTTGGAGCTGATAGAAAGGCAACAGTGACTCAAATCGACACCCGTTACATCCAAGGTAGGCAGAAGAGCATCTCTGAAAGCACAGTACGTCGAACTTTGAGGCAGATGGGCTACAGCAGCAGAAGACCACACCGGGTGCCATTCCTTTCAGCTAAGAACAGGAAACAGGAAACTGAAATTTGCACAAGCTCATCGAAATTGGACAGTAGAAGATTGGAAAAACGTTGCCTGGTCTGATGAGCCTCAATTTCTGCTGCGACATTCGGATGGTAGGGTCAGAATTTGGCGTCAACATTATGAAAGCATGGATCCATCCTGCCTTGTATCAACGGTTCAGGCTGGTGGTGATGGTGTCATGGTGTGGGGAATATTTTCTTGGCACTCTTTGGGCCCCTTGGTACCAATTGAGCATCGTTCCAATGCCACAGCCTACCTGAGTATTGTTGCTGACCATGTCCATCCCTTTATGACCACAATGTACCCAACATCTGATGGCTACTTTCAGCAGGATAATGCGCCATGTCATAAAGCTGGAATCATCTCAGACTGGTTTCTTGAACATAACAATGAGTTCACTGTACTCAAATGGCCTCCACAGTCACCAGATCTCAATCCAATAGAGCATCTTTGGGATGTGGTGGAACAGGAGATTCGCATCATGGATGTGCAGCCGACAAATCTGCGGCAACTGTGTGATGCCATCATGTCAATATGGACCAAAATCTCTGAGGAATGCTTCCAGCACCTTGTTGAATCTATGCCACAAAGAATTGAGGCCGTTCTGAAGGCAAAAGGGGGTCCAACCCGTTACTAGCATGGTGTACCTAATAAAGTGGCCGGTGAGTGTATACAAGTATATGCAAATAGTTGGCAATAGGGTTTCCTAGTGGCTCAAACCAAAACCTAGGCACACAGGTGAAGATACACCAATAAAGTGTTAAGCATGGGAAAGGTACATGGTTCCACACCAGTTTTTGTTTAGCTTTAACTTTATTTAATGAATTCTTTTTTATTAAAATGTGTTTTTATTTAATGTTTTTAACTTTTTGTAAGCGCCACAGGGGTAGTGGGGGGGTCAGATTCACGTTAAATGCCCCTTACACGCAGCGGTCATCACAACCACGGGGTGTTAGGGGTTAACACCTGCGATTGGAGGAATCTCCGATCATGGGTGTTAGAGTCTTCTATCATATACAGACAACACCCGCAACTTCTGGCACCAGGACATAATGGTACTGCAAAATGCAGGAAAGCATCTCCCGCCATGCAGTACTATTATATCAAATGTCAGTAAGGGGTTAATATTACATGCCATGTACCAGGAGCAAGAAAAATATTCCAAATACAGTAAAAATGGTGAAAAAATGCATTTACACCGTATTCTTGTAGGTTTGGATCTGAGGTATTTCACTGTGCGCCCCAAATTACATGTCTACTTCATCCTTTTGGTCGATGCAATCACATGGATACCACATTTGTATATAATGTTTTCATACATATACAAAATTGAAAACCTCCTGTACAAAAAAATTCTTCATTTTGCCATCTTGTGGCGCTAATAACTTTTTCATACTTCAGTGTACAGAGGTGTGGGTGGTGTCATTTTTTACAAATTTTGATGACACTTTTAATGCTACTATTTTTGGCACTGTATGGACTTTTGATCACTTTTTATTGAATTTTTAAAATATTTTTCAAAATGACAAAAAAGTGGTATTTTTGACTTTGGGTGCTATTTTCAATTACGGGGGTTAAACGCTGGGAATAACCATCATTATACTACTGTACAGCAGTATATGGGCATTTTTCTCATCGTTCATTACACTGTGCAAATTGCACAGTGTAATGAATGGGTAGCACCAGACAGCTTCGTAAGACCCGAGGCTGTCATGGCAACTGATCAGCGCCCCCTGATGATATTCCCCCTTCAGGATGGCAGCACCTGCAAGCCTCCAGGATTTAAGTGCCTCCAGCTTTGTCAGAGACGTTCACAGGGTTCACAATCCCGAACACTGCCAGCACTGACCGCAGGTGTTTCAGCAAACTGACCGCTCAATATGCAGCAAACCACCTCCTTGTATGGAGAAGGCTCAGCCCGCGAGACCTCTACATGCACCAGCAGCCAGCATGTGACGTAATACTACATCACATGTGGGTAAGGGTTTAACCATATGGGGGTTTGATCATCTTGACAAACTGTAATACATATTGAAGAATGACAGCTGCAGTATGGGAGCCTTCAAAAGGCTGTTATAGCAACTGATCCACAATGGAGGCACCCATATGCAGCATTGTTAATTGGGTTGGGTTCGACTGCATGACCTAACACGATAAATGCCCTGATCGGTGTCAGCACTGACCATGGCAGTTACCAGCTATATAATAAAGCTGATAACCACTGCGTATGGAAAAGACTCAGTCCGGGAATCCTCTCCACACAACACTCCGCAACTGGTCAATGTATATTTATGTTTACCAGTTGTGAAAGGGTTAACATATTTTTTCTGGCAACCCCTTCTGCCTCATATCTGTGTCCTTTTGATTCATTGAGTCACAGTAACCTCCCTATTGCACAACTACCCTGGCACTACCATACTACCTGACCACTTTTCTATCTCCTGCAGCTATGCATCTGAATGTTTAGCCTGATTGTCTTCCACAGAAATTGATGTAAACTGGCAGTATCCAGACAGATGATTTGCAGTGTTTAATGAATGTGAGAGAGCCATCAGCATCCCCTTAATTACACAATATCAAAAGGATTTCCATGGATTATATATTATAGGATGAGGAGTTAATGGAGTAATCACAATAAAGACTTCATCAAGATATCACTGCAGCTCTATTTTACAATCTATCTCCACTTGACATGTACAAGCCGAGCCAATCTAATAACAGAGAGTCTGCAATACATGGGTGTACAGGCAAAAGTGAAAATAACTCTAACTTTCAATTATGGTTTCTTAAACCATCAAACTCCTATACTCCTATATCTTATAGAAGAAAGGAGCACAGTAACCCCCAGATCACATGCATAGTGTAACATCTGTGCCAGCATCATCCTGTTCAGTTTATTTGATTTCACACTGACACCACTTGTGTGAACTGTAGTTTATATTTGCTGAATACCTTGATTGATTGCTCCACCCCCGTGACTATACTAGAGCTCTTGCTCTCCAACAATAGACCTGCAGATTCACCAGTGTGTCAGATAGTTCCAAAAAGACAAGAACTGCCTTTTAAGTCTCCTTCTTTAGGACCAAAAGGACATCAAAGGTTATTGCTTTAACATAAAGACAAATGATCTCTGAGCGACTACAACTTGAGATGCTTAGTCTGCAAAGGTGGGAAAAAGAAGTAAATATGGAGTTAGATAAGGATAATTGGGAAAGTATTTTTCTTCTCCCATCTTCTTTATCCAAATGTGCTACACTGCATCTGGAAACAAGAAGAAGGATGTTATATTGGTGGTACTATACACCAGACAAACTGTCTAAAATCTACCCAACTGCCTCCAATGTATGCGGATATGGGAAAGAAAGTGGAACTATACTCCACATATTTTGGACATGCAATATAATTGAGAGGTTTTGGGATCAAATACAAAGATTACTGGAAAACACATTAGGGTTGCAGTCCTCCATAACTCCAGCCTTAGCTCTTTTGGGCGTAGGCTTGAATGAACTGCTACTAGCAGATAGGACAATTGTTTTTCATGTGACAACCACAGCAATCTCCTTATTTGCAGGTCTGTGGAAATCCCCCAACATACCCTCCTTTGCAGAACTAACTCACAGGATAAGTAACAATTACACATTGGAAATATCAATGGCGTACATGGAGAGTGGCCCTTCCTCTACCTCAAAATTCCATGAAAGGTGGCAAAAATGGTTGGCAACTCCTTATTGTAAAGCCTCAAGGCACTCTTGGTTAAATGAATATGCTAAATAGATGGTCTATGGATGGGACAGAAAATGAAAATATCTTATGGAATGTTTTAGCAGTGCCCTAAGTTTTCATTCTTTTATGCTATTGTGTTAATTTTGTAACTCTTCAGTTGGTTATTCTCTGAAATCTCGATAACTCAACTGCTCGCTGATATGTTAAAAATAAATGCCAGATAAATGGTTACCAATGTTAAAATTTAAAAATGTGAGCCAAATATGGCATGGTACAAATGTTATGTTCTACTGAAACTATGTATCTGATAATGTATGTAAATGAATATGATGGCTCAAATAAAAAAATTTTCCAACCTATTAATTATACATTCTAAAATGTTGATCAAGAGGCAAAAAAACTTGCAAGGCTGATGCCAATTGGCCAAAAGAAAAAAAAATTCCTTTCAAATTCATAATGTGGCATTCAGAAGAACTCCCTGGATCAACAGAATCTACAAAATCTAATTCCCATAAGATGTTATTGCTTTCCAGACTCATCTTGAACATATTCATAATATCAGCCATTATAACATCTTTTGGCAGAGAGTTCCACAGATTCACTACTTGCACAGTAAATACACCCTGTCTATAGTGAACGTAGAGCCACCTCTTCACTAGGCATAGAGCATTCCCCTATAGAGGATGCCCCACAATGTCTTTATCATGAGAATCAATGCCTCTTTTGATACATCCCTTTAATCTTATTTGCTTTAGCAGCAGAAGCCTGGCACTGATCACTAAAATTAAATTTACTATCTATCAATATTCTGAAGTCTTTTTCTCTTTCGGTTTTACCAAGTAATTTTCTATTTAAAAATATTTATAATTTTCATTTCCTCAATCCAAGCACATTACCTTACATTTATCTACAATAAACCTCCATTTTTAACAAATCCCTCTATAATGTTATACTATCCTCCGATGTAGTACTTACTTTACAGAACTTAGTATCATCTGCAAATATTGAAACTCTACTGAACCCTCTGAGGTTATTAATAATTTTTTTTTAAAAGAAGGGGGCGCAATAATTACCCATGTGGCTCTCCACTAATTACTTTAATCTAAGAATGCCCCATTAATGAAGACCCTGTGTTTTCTATCACTAAGTCAATTGCTAGCCCAAGTACACAGAATTTCACTTAATTTTACCACAAAACACTTGGAAAACCTATAGACTTGAGTATCAGACTAGGGTGGGAAATGCATTGGTCACAGCCTCCACCAAGTATATACATATTGAGTTTTTTTCTCCAGCTCACCTAGATTCACAGTGAGTTTTTTCCGCGAGCACGGATCTTCCCCGCTGCAGGGCAATACATCCACAAAAAATACTTCTGGATATAGTTTTTGTGCAGAATAAAATCACCTTTATTTAGTACTTCATGGCATCCAACAGGTAAAATACAGGTGGAACGGTCAGGCTTGTCATTGGTTTCTAGCACACCTAAGTGCTGTTATTCATGACTACAGAGTGTGACCTGTCAGCCAGTTCAAATATCCCCACTGTGCTTGTCAGCCACTCCCTTCCCATCAACCTTAACCAATACAATACAATCATAGTCACATTTTCCAGGAAAAAAATGTAAATATCTAATTTGGAAAATGTGTTATACTACGATTGTATTGTATTGGTTAAGGCTGACATGCACAGCAGGGATATTTGAACAGGCTGACTGGTCATACTCTGTAGTCATGAATAACAGCACTTAGGTGTGCTAGAAACCAGTGAGAAGCCTGACCGTTCCACCTGTATTTTACCTGTTGGATGCCATGAAGTATTAAATAAAGGCAACTTTATTCTGCACAAAAATTGGATCCAGAAGTATTTCTTGTCCACCCAGCATACACCTATTCAGCCCCCTGCCCCCAGTGTATAGCTGGCCTGTTAGGGTTGGGTAACACAGAAGACAGGGGATAGCCCTGAGCTTGCCCCAACCTCTGTCCCTTCCTATAGCCCCCCACGCTAAACCGTTGGGCGACTACTTGAAGACTCGAAATACACTGGATAAGTGTGGGAAGGGAAACACAAACAGACTGACAAACATAAAACACAAAAGAATGGTAAACTAGCCGGGGTCACAATGAGAGTGTACGTCAAGAACAAAGTCAGAAGGCAAAACGTCAATGTCAAAAACTAGCCAAGGTCACAATAATACAGATACAGGTACTGAGCAAGACAACCTAATGCAGCAAGCGAGTGATGAAGGGATTTCAAACACTGGCACAGGTGACTAGTGAAGCTGCAATTTATGCAGCCAGAACTCCACCGCCAGAACCAGATAGGAGCTGGACAACTTCTGGGAATTAACCCCTCATGGTGTAGAAACCAGGCAGCATGCAGAGGTACCACAAATCCCAGCAGTTCCGAACACAACTCCTAGACAGTGCGAGATCTTAGCAGCCGCTGCACGGGACGAGAGGTGGAGTCTGCACGGATACGTGCCGGGGATCGGAAAACGCTGATGGCACCACCAGTAGAACCAGAAGTCCCAGCATTCTCCTTAGCAAACCTGACATAGCCAGCCCTTGCTTCTGGCAAGTCAATGCATGATGGAGGCGCACACGGACCTGCAGCTGGAAGTAAGAAGAGGACCTGTGAGGGGGTGTCAGAAAGAGTATTATGTTTATTTTTTATAGACTCTAGTATATTTGTCACCTCCTCATAGACTTCAATCAGGTTAGTCTGACAGGAACAATCCCCCATAAACCCATGCTGATGCTTTATGATCAAATCTATAGCAAACCCCTCAAATATTTTCCAAACAACAAATGTTAAAACTCACAGGTCTGTAGTCTCCAGGAGTGTTTTGTAAATATTGCCATCATATTTGCTCTGCTCCAGTCCTGTAAGACTGAACTTGTCCATAGGAAAACCTGTCATCAGGAATGGGATTTTAGCTGGAGACAGGTTCCAATAGTCTATGCTGAGTTTAAAAATGCTGATGTTAGCATTCTTAATCTTTTCATCAGTTTATAATAGTTTGATTTACATCACTCGGCTCCCTGCCAGCAACATGTGGTGAGTCCCGGAGAAGAGTGAAGGACAGCTGTAGCCTGTGTGTGCCTGTATCTCCTCATGCATTTTTACTCTCCTCAACACTATTCCCCTCCCTCCCCTGCCTGCTTAATGCACATGAGAAGAGATTGAGAGGGGTGAGGGAGCTGCATGAGTGTGAAGTAGAGGATATGCAGGCACACACCGGTTGCAGCTGTCACTTCCCCCGGGACTAACCACACACTGCTGGCAGGGAGCCAGGCAATGTGAATTACATTTGTATAAACTAGTGAAATGCTTCAGAATGTTGACTAAGGCAAATCAGCATACCATAGGCTATTCCCTTTAAGGAATAGTCAAATACAGAAATAATTGCTTGTTTTTTTACCTGATTTTGAAGACCTTTCTTCTTTGTTTGTTTTTTTATTTATAAATTTGGCACAGGGAGGGAATGTCTCCTAGTTGTCTGTCATACCTGAGTGAAGTTGCCCCCCCCCCCACCTTGTTCAAATCAAACAAAATTGGTGTCAAACGTTTGTGCTACGTTTGTGCTGGTTTGTGCAGCAGAAATTTTTTTTTGTGCCGCTATTGTTTTTAAGATATTAATGAGAGTTTCCAGAGGTCATCAGAGGTCAACCAGCCCCCCACCTTGCCCAAACCAAACCAAACTGGTGCCGAACAATTCTGCTACGTTTGTGCTGGTTTGTGCTGATCAATCTTTTGTTTGTGCTGCTTTTGTTTTGAATAAATGAACAAAAAGTTCAAGCAGCCCCCCCACATTACCCGAATCAAACAAAACTGGTGTCAAACGTTAGTGCTATGTTTGTGCTGGTTTGTGCAGCAAAAATTTTTGTTTGTGCCGCTATCATTTTTACGGTATGTTCAGGTGTTTACATAGGTTAAAGGTGTTTAGGATAAACTGGTAAAAAACAAACTTAGTGACACTTCCCTAGTTTGATTCCATAGCAAACACATTGTACTTTGGAAGAAATGAACTCTGAAAATTTTGAATTTATTAAAAATGATAGCAACACAAACGAAAATTTTTGCTGCACAAACCAGCACAAACGGAGCACCAACGTTTGACACCAGTTTTGTTTGATTTAGTTAATGTAGGGGGGCTGCTTGAACTTTTGACCTTTCATTTTTTGTTCATATATTCAAAACAAAAGCAGCACAAACAAAAATTTGAGCAGCACAAACCAGCACAAACGTAGCAGAATTGTTAGGTACCAGTTTTGTTTGGTTTGGACAATGTGGGGGGGGGCTGGTTGACCTCTGGAAACTCTCATTAATATATTGTACTTTGGAAGAAATTAACTCTGATGACCTCTGGAAAAAATTTGGAATATATTAAAAATGATAGCAGCACAAACGAAAATTTTTGCTGCACAAACGTAGCACAAACGTTTGACACCAATTTTCTTTGATTTGAACAAGGTGGGGGGGGGCAACTTCACTCAGGTGTCTGTCATCACTAAGGGTATTGAGGCAAATAGGTAAATGCAGCCTGGAAGGGGAAAGTCTCAGTGTCTGTGTCTGTTCCTGAACCTGTGCTACATATTGTTTAAAAAAGGAAATTCTTGTACATATCCATACGGACAATAAATAAGTTATTTATATTGATTCATATTTATTACTATTTTTGGAATTCCACATAAAAACTTGCTACACCTCATATATAGAGAATTGTGTATCTCCCTAGCAATAACATCCTCTCCTCATTTCTTATTAGAAACCTTCACCTCTCCCATATTTCATAGATATTTTATTTCTTTTTTCTCTTAAATTACAGGCCCTAGCCTGCTACCTGCAGACAAATGATAGCTGTGTATGTAATGTGTGGTGACATCCCTGGCTGTATCACCCAGACCTCAACAATCAATAGCCTGGGCTGCAAACAAACGCCTCTCACACTGGGGATTTTATTTATTAAAGTGGAATTTACTGTTGGTTTCTGTCTTCAAAATTTCATTGATAAATAAAGATATTACATTCCTTTGATGAATAAACACACAGCAGTTTGTGCCAGTTTTGTACTAGGAGCTTTTTTTAATTTTTAAAAGCCAATGTCAGAAGAGCTTCCATGATGGCTTAGTAAGAAGTTCTGGTCAGGTTTTTTGTGTAGAAGGCATGAAAATGTTGCAATTCTTGGCACATGGCACGGAACTGGCAACTTTTTGTCCCTTGTGTGCCACATGCACTGCTTTTTAAATAACTAGGCTTGGTGGGACACAAGGTGGGAATGCCTTGACCAGCAAAATTTTCTATAACATGTGACAAAAAAACTGACGCAAATAATAACTGACATGCCTACTTTTAAGACTGGGACAAAACATGCAATAAATTGGATCCAAAGAGTGGATTAATACCTACAATGTAATACTAGAATATTTTAAAAGCATTAGATACATTTAACAAAACAATTGACTTATCTATTTATGTGGAAATTAAAGAAGCATATTATGGTGATATTAAAACATACTGGTAGATTTTTTTAGATTGAGAGCCCCATGGGGACAGAGACTGATCTGGCAAGCTCTGTTTATTGCTGCGGAATATGTTGGCATTATTAAGTAAAGGAATTATTATTGTTTTTATTTGGTGCCCACTAATTGACATACACCATAAACTTCCTCTTATTCATTTATGTTTTCTCCCAATCATTAATATTAAGGAAGGCAGTACTACCATTAATTAATATATAACACTGTACCCTGGCCATTAATTAAAAAAGCAGAACAGCACCACCCTCATCAAACCATTTGTAGTCAGAAATTACCAGTCCAGGAGCCTGTCAGGGCTCGGGGTCAGTGGACTCCTTGGACCACAGTGGGAGATGGTACTAGCCGACACCTGGGAATCTAAGTGGCACCCGGTCTTCACCAGAGCTCGCCGTTTTGGTGCCACAAGGTCGAAGTACAGAATCAGCAGGCAGTCTCAGAGTCGGGCACAAGCTGGCAGTCAGGACAGGCGGCAGAGATGGAAAGGTCAGAGGTCACGTCCGGGTTCAGCAACAGGAGGCACGCGTGGGACCTAGGGAGCGAGGATGCACGCGCAGCCTAGCCACGACAGGAGCAGGAGTGTGGAGAGGTAAGTGACGGCCGGGGGTGGAGCTATGGAGAGGGGCACGGGTGTGCCTGCAATCCGAGGCTTGAATCGCAGGGTCACCTGTGACAGAGCCTCCTTTATAATATACTGCTCATGAGCCCCCCCCCCCCCCCCCTCCCTATTGAATACTAACTATTCCCCTTCTCCCCTACAATATACTGTTTAGGAGCCCATTCCCCACCTCCGTTTATTATATACTGTCCAGAAGCCTATTCCCCTGCCTATAATGTACTGTCCAGGAGCAACCCACCCCCCAATAAATTACTTAGTAATTTAATGCCCAGGAGCTCAGAAACTTTCAGCTATTGTGATGCCAGGAGTGTCAATTATTAAAACAAAAATTTTCATTTATTTTTATACATCAATAACAATTTGTTTTATATTCATTGTTCATGTAACTTTTACCATGTTTTTAATTGTTCTTTCTTGTAGCAGTACAGGTTGATAACCTGCTTCTGTTTCTGCAGCTTACATTTGTAGTGTGGTAATGTTATTTACAAATTTTGCTGTATGATTTTGTTCTCAGGAAAAGTCTTAAGTTAGAAATGAAGAAGTCTCTTCCCCAGGGAAGCTGAGGAGCTCACATGCTGCTTTACAGAGAAGTGAATTACAGACAACTTCTCCCACAGTGCAGGCCTGAATGTCGTCTTTTATAGTCTCTAACAATTTGATGTGCGTGCAATGTCTGCTCAAAAGCATGCCGATAACCTGGCATCCCAGACAGCGCACAGCCAGATATTACCATTTTCTCAAGCTGAAGGAAAAGGAACTTATGGTAAGGAACATTGAAATGACAAGAGAGAAGATTACTCCATAAAAAGTTGGAATGAACCATTCAATTAAGTCATTTTATAAATGGTATTTTTATTTGGTCACAAATAGAGATGGGCGAATGGATTAGAACGAAGTGGAATTCGATACGAATTTCACAGAAAATTATATTCATCACGAATCTAAAGTTTACGCTGATTCGTGGGAACAAAGTTTTTTTCCTCTTTTTTTAGCTAAATGGGCGCGTGCACAATGTGTTACATGGGGCAGAGAACTCTGGGAAGAAAAAAGGAAGACCCTCGATGACATATGTAGGCCTGTAAGCCAATCAGTAACGTCAGGCTTATGTGATGTCACACAGCCCTATTTTGTTGCTAAAGTTGAGAGCAAGAAATATGTGTCAAATCCACATCGTTTATAGAGTGATTTTTGCTCCAATTACAGGGTGTCCGTTTTGGGGTATCTGTATAACGGAAATGAAAATTTTTATTTTTTTTTTGCTAAAGTTGAGAGCAAGAAATATTTGTCAAATCCACGTAGCTGATTAACCACGATGTCAGACAGAAAGGTGGAAGGTGGAGCAGGCAGAGGTTTCAGCACAGTAAGGGGACGTTGTAGCAGGGGTGACTCTGTGAGGCCAGAAATTCCATTGTCATCTAGCGGCATTGGTCACCCAATTCCTCAAATCTAACACCTTACAACCCCAGGCAAGAGTTTGTGGGCTCTGCATGGCCCAGGAGCAGGTCAGCAGCCCTCACCTGTCCTCAACCAGCCTCTGTCCTGTTCATTTCCCTCAGCCAAAGATCTACTAGGTGGTCTGGGCTCAGCGCCACTATATAGCGAGGAGGAAGACTTTGAGGACAGTCAGTAACTGATTGGCAGTGAAAAGGTGGGGAAGATGTCCGCTGCTTCATCTAGTAGGTAGGCTGTGCATACTGACACTGTTGAGGAGAATAGCAGTAACAAGGAAACACATATAGCCGATGATGTAGCAGATCGCATTTGGGAGCTGGGTGTAGCAAGGGATTCATCATCGTCGGGCAAAGAGAGTGTCAGCTTGCACGTCAGCCAGCAGAGCAGGCAGCAAGTCGCTACTGTGGCCGTGAGTCAACAGGATGGCTGCAGTGCAAGGATGGGAGGGGTTACAAATCACGATTTGTAGGTCCAAGTAAACAGTGGCACAGGGGCTTAACGAGGCAGCGTGGTAGTAGTCACTCTATACAGAGTGTTGGCGGTATAATCACCATCTTGGCAGTGTGGCAATGTGTCGAATCTGCAGGCAGAAAGTGAAGCATAGCCAGGGAGCTAACGTTGTCACCACGGCCCTGTGTCAACACATGCAGCGTCACCTTCCAATGGCCTGGGAGAATCGTGTCTCATATGTGGTCCATCCAGCAGCACCTAGTGACACATATGCTGTTTCAACCAGTCAAGGCTCCAGCACCTAGGCTGAAGGGAGCTGTTTGTCTTTGACATCATCTCCCAGTCCAGATACTCCTGCTCCTTGCTACACATGAAGCCAGCATACATCCAGCCTGCTAAGTTGCAGAAGCTGACCGTGTTCATGTCCAGGTTGTTGGTACTGCAGTCCCTCCCTTTCAAAGTCGTGGACTCTGCATCCTTCTGAGAACTAATGGCTTGTGCCGAATGGAGTTGGAGAGTTCCAAGCCGAAATTTGTTTTTCCAAAAAGGCAGTGCCAGCCCTTCACAAATATGTTGAACAGAAGATGGGCCAGTCCTTGAGCTTATCAGTTTCTTCCAAGGTGCATGGCAGCGCGGATGTGTGGAGCTGTAACTACGGTCAGGGCCAGTACATGTCCTTTATGGCCCACTGGGTGAATGTGCTTCCCGCCTAGCCACACCAACAACTTGAACAAGAGACACGGCTTTCTCCTCCATGTTATCAAACTGCTGCTCCTGCGCCAGTGTCCGCCTCCTTCTCCACCATTACCTCAGCCTCCACAAGTGCTGCTCCATCATACCACATGTGCAGGGCACAGTGGTGTCATGCAGTCCTACACCTGGTTTGTTTGGGTGTACAAAGTCGCAAAGGGGAGGAACTGCTCTGTCTCATGCAAGAAGAAAACAATGTGTGGCTTTCTCCGCGACAGCTGCAAATTGGAACCATGGTGACAGACAATGGGAGGAACATGCTGTCTGCCTTGCACCAAGGAGGGATGGCCCATGCATCCTGCATGGCGCACATGTTCAATCAGGTTGTAAACAGGTTCCTGAAATTTTCCACTCGTCTGCAAGACTTTCTAAAGATGGCCAGGAAACTGTGCATGCACTTCAGCCATTCTTACAAAGCTAAACACACCCTCCCCGAGTTGCAGCGGCAGAACGGCCTCCCCCAGCATAGGCTGATATGCAATGGTTCCACCCATTGGAATTACAGCCTCCATATGTTAGACAATCTTTATGAACAGAGAAAAGCCAATAATGATTTTTTGAAGATGCAAGTGGACAGGAGTACTCCCCTGTGTAACTTTGATGTCAGCCACTGGCAGCTCATGCGTTACACCTGCCGTTTGCTCAGGCCCTTTGAAGAGGCCACGTTATTTGTCAGTCGCCAGGACTGCGGGATGAATAATGTCATTCCACTGCTTCATGTCCCGGAACAGATGCTGCAAAATCTGTCTGGTCAGGGCACTGGAGAAGTGGCGACTACAACTCATGGCCACATGAGTCTGGTGGGGGCTGAACTGGAGGAGGAGGAAGAGGAGAATGAAGAGGACTTTGGAGCACAAGCAGAATCTGGTGAAATTTGTGTTTTTTGTGCTCAGTTGACAGGAGAGGAGGTGCAGGAGCAACTGGAGGAGGTAGAAGATGAGGCAGATGACCCAGAAGCACAGTGGCAGTATACAGTGGAGATGGAGGCCAGGAGTCCCTCAGAGTCAATTGCACATAAGGCCCGCAGCATGCTGCTTTGCCTAACTAGTGACAGCCGAATAGTCAACATCCGGCATAGGGATGACTTTTGGCTCTCCACCCTTTTGGACCCTTACTAACAGTCAAAAATGGGTGCTTTTTTTTCCAGCTACCGAGAGGGAGGAACAACTGGCATACTTTAGATATATATTGCCTATGTGCGCCATTGTCCATCTTCTGGACAGCATTCTATGACCCCAGATAGAAGAACCCCTGGACTACTGAGCAACCAAACCTGATGTGTGGCTGCAACTTGTGGAGTTTGCATTAGAGAAGCTGTCCTGCCTGGTCAGTGGAGTGGCATCAGAGCTGGTGTTCAGTGCAGAGGGGGTCATCATTACCCCAAGGAGAACCCACTTGTTTACCCGTAATGTGGAGAGCCTGACCTGTGTCAAGATGAATCAGGCTTGTATCGGCCAGGATTTCAACACACCAATGCCTTATGCATCAGATTAGATCAGCCATGATGCTTTCCCCAAACTTTGAGAAATGAGTCTGGATTCTAACTACCTGCCTCAGCCACTATTCTGATGGTGCCACCCGCCTGATGCCACACATCTGCTGTCAGTTGCTCCATCTGCCTCCCACCATCTTTACCAGGATCTGGAATTGTCACCCACCTCCACTTTCTGACTTCCTGCTCCTGGCTCGTCCCCACTCTATCATTGTGTCACTCTGTGACCTACCATGTTGCTGACACCTGCAGAATTTGTCATTGTTCCACTCTCTGACCACCTGCTTCTGCTGCTGCCACTGCCTCCTCCACGCTCTATAATTGTGCCACTATATGGCCTACCATGTTGCTGTCACCTCTCAAATTTTTTATTGTGTCATTCCCTGACCTCATGCTGCTGCTGTTGCCACCTCCACGCTCTAACATTGTGCCACACTGTGGCCTACCATGTTGCTGCCACCTAAAGAATTTGTCATTGTCCCATTCTCTGACCTCATGCCACCTTTGAAGTTCTTTTTTGGCAAAGACATATTTTTTTCTGGAAAATTGTAATGGATGATGCACGTGGTGTCTCAATGTGCCACTCTTTGGCCAACAATGTTGCTGCCACCCCCATAATTTGTCAATGTGCCACTCTGCGGCCTACTCTTGCTGCTGCCAACTGATTGCTGCCTCCCTGGAACATAATGCTGTTTTCACCCTCCACCACTCTATGACATTGCCACTATGTTATGTTTTCCCCTTTATTTTATCCTTCAGAATGAATGAAAAGCTTCAGGATTGAAAGCCAAAAGCAGGAGTAAATACAGAACACAGAGAACATGCAAATATCCCATTTACTGGTCATCTCCTGATCCATTCCTGTTTGTTTTTGGCTTTAGCAATACTGATGGATTAATGACCGATTGAAAGCGGACACTGATGGATGAAAAGAAGGGCAAAATTACTGTCGACACCCTCTCCACAATTTTGGTGGGTTTCTACATGTATCCGCATTTAACAGAACAGGTTCTGTCGTCATCTATGGAGTCATCTGATGTAGAAATATTGCACTCTTTGATGTTATAGTTTGATCTTGGCCCTCAGCTCAGTCCTTTCGAGCTGGCATAGACCTTATCTGGTCAGGCAGTGTTCTCACTTCACTTATTTGGGGAATTTGGCCCCTGTAAGTGCCCATGGAATTGAAGAGTGGAGAGTCTAAGAGTGACGGCTGTCATGTGCGTGTCATACTAAAACACAACATTGTTTGAAGATCAAACCACACTCCCTATACATATTTGAGCAAGGCACAAAGGTTTACAACACCCTACAGGCTCTCTGCAGACAGGAAATACCTGTTTTTTAACCTGATTCGTCATCATTCGATTCCGGTTGAATTACGCAAAAATTCGGCGAATGGGGTCGAATCGTATTTCAACAAATGCTCCCATCTCTTATCACAAACATTAGATTAATTGGTTAATGACCAAAACTCAGGTAACGGAAAAAGGTAATGGTCATGTGGGATCTTTTCTGTAACGTAATAAAGTTTAAAATGACCCATACAAATGTTAATTTAAAATTGACATCATTATGCATTGCTGCACCTATAACTATATATTGTAATCTGTACTATTTTTTTGACCAACCCTTCAATTCAGCCATATGCACCCACCCATATGCAATTTTATGGCTAATAAGTACAAATCGTTTACATAAGTAATCTTTTCCTTAAACTACATGACATCATCCTTGCCAGGTTGTTTAGGTAGGCAGTCCGACTCAGGGACGTACATAGAAATGGATTCCTATAGCAAATATTAGACTTGTGGAAGAAAGAAAATAAGGTGTGCCAGAACCCTCAGCTTCATGCTTATCAGCTGCTTTTGAATGACAGTTGCCTATCAGGGTGCAGTCACACATAACAATCAGCGTTCAGGTGGTTTTAGAGTCAATAAACATTTATTGAAACATACAACGTACAATAAATCACAACGTAGTTAGTCATAAGATGGAAGCAAATACGATATGAATGATACAGATGAATTGTGATCCAGGAGAATACAATCTATAGGACCACTTGTCATATATAGCAGAGTACAAAAATATAAACTTGATCCACATATAGCTTCTGAGTAAGACCGTATTGCTTCCTATAAACATTTTGATAACAAAGACGTGGGGGTAGGGTAAGACGAAAGGTCAAGGGGCAGACAAGGGGAGTGGGAATGAATATGCGGTGAAAGAGTCTAGAGAGAGTATATTAAGAAAAAAGTAGGAAAGGAGAAGGGGGGGAAGTAGGGGGGCAAGAATCAGAAGAGAGAGAGAGACCAACACCGGACCACTCAGGAAAATGATCCCGATGTAACCCAGGTCGCAAAGGAGGGAGACTCCCTGAAGGTCACCCAGGGAGACCAGGTACTATGAAACTGAGTAATTCTGTCATTGTCAATAGCCCTTAATTCCTCCATTCTAAATAAATGATTCAAGGCAGCCACCTAGTCTGCTCTAGAGGGAGGAGTCGAAGATCTCCAACAGCGGGGAATAATCTGGCGGGTAGCCACGAGAAAATGGCGTAGTAAACCCTTTTTGATCTTAGAAACTGGTCCTGGGAGGGCAGAAAGAAGGGCCTGTTCCGGGGTGAAGGTCACATGGGATCTGGACAATTAATTATACAACTGGTTAACATTCTGCCACAAGGGTCAATGAGAGGGCAGCCCCACCAGATATGTAGCATGGAGCCAATGTCACCCTCGCACCGCCAGCACCGGTCTGAGATCTGAGGGTCAATTTGTCTCAGCTTAACCGGGGTGCGATACCATTGTGAGAGAATTTTAAAGTTTAGTTCTTGGAGGACATGGGTTAACATAAATACATTAGACCACTGTTCCGTAGTCAGTTCCTTCTCCAGTGCGGTTTCCCACGCTCTGGTATAGTATGGTTTTGAGTCCCCTGTCTCCCTTGCCAAAAATACGCCACATAGAAGTGATTTTGTATGAGTTAGTTGGGTGTTAGTGAGGCATAACTCTTCAAATGTAGTGAGGTTGGCTGTGAGAGCTGGTGTGGGTGCCAGAGAGGAAACGAAAAGTACATTAGCCAGGATCCCGGTGTGTTGCCACTGCCTAATTCCGTGAGGGGGCGGAGCCCGTTTTCATCTACCACATCTCTTATTCTAGGTAGCGTGTTATCCATTCCCAAGAGGGACCGGGCACTGATCCCCGGGGTGAATTGCGGATTGCCCAGGATCGGAGTCATAGGGCCTGGTACGGACACTATTTGCAGTTTAAATGCAAATTTTCTCCAAGCCTTCAGGATAGTCTGCAGAGTATGTGCCAGATGAAAGGGTTGTAAATTGACGGATTGTGGCAACCAGAAAAAATGAATGTGCCTATGGAGGGGAGATTTCCAATACTGATTTAACCCATAGTTTCGTTGACACATGTACCTATTGCCGCTCTATGGTAGGATATGAAATCTGGCATCCCTGCCCCCCCCCCATTTATTTTAGATCGTATAAGAAGGTTCCTTCTTATACGAGGTAAGGAACCCCGCCAAACAAAGTGGTGGGCTAATTTTTGAAGGGATAAGAAAAAGACACGAGTAATATCCCAGGGCACATTCTGGAAAAGGTATAGAAGCCTGGGTAGGATATCCATTTTTAGGACATTGATTCTCCCAAACCAGGACAAGGTCAGTGGTTGCCATTTAGTCAGGTCAGCCGCTATGGCTTTCAGCAACGGTTCATGATTGAGAAAGTATAGGCGTGAGAGATCCGAGGGAATATGGACACCCAAATACTTAATGGACGTATCAGTCCAGCGAAAAGGGAACACTGATGTCAGGTGACACATCTCCCTTTGGGGGAGTGACACGTTCAGCATCTCCGACTTCTGTAGGTTAACTTTGAAATTACAGAGTCTCCCGTACATGTGAAATTCCTTCAATATTGCTGGGAGAGAAACACGAGGATTGGTGACATAAAGGAGCAGGTCATCCGCAAATAGGGACAGTTTATGGTGAGTTTGTCCTATCCGTATTCCTTGAACATTGGGGTTACTACGAAGCGCCACTGCCAGGGATTCCATTACTAGGAGATATAAATAGGGGGACAGGGGGCAACCCTGTCTTGTCCCATTAGATATAGACAGAGGCAATGAAAGTGCACCATTAACTCTAACCCTGGCCGAAGGGCTCCGATATAAGGCCATGATTCTCTCTCTCATATGAGGGCCAAGGCCGACGGAGCGCAAGGTAGCCTCCAGGAACCCCCAGTGTACTCGGTCAAAAGCTTTTTCAGCATCGATGGATAATAGGCACATGGGGGTTCCGGAGGTCTGAGCCCTCGCTATCAAAGAAGTAGTCTTAATCGTATTGTCCCTGGCCTCTCGCCCCGGGACAAACCCCACTTGTTCCTGGTGTATCAAAGAAGGAATGAAGGGCTGAAGTCGGAGCGCTAGGAGTTTAGAATATACACTCATCGGTCACTTTATTAGGTACACCATGCTAGTAACGGGTTGGACCCCCTTTTGCCTTCAGAACTGCCTCAATTCTTCGTGGCATAGATTCAACAAGGTGCTGGAAGCATTCCTCAGAGATTTTGGTCCATATTGACACGATGGCATCACACAGTTGCCACAGATTTGTCAGCTGCACATCCATGATGCGAATCTCCCGTTCCGCCACATCCCAAAGATGCTCTATTGGATTGAGATCTGGTGACTGTGGAGGCCATTTGAGTACAGTGAACTCATTGTCATGTTCAAGAAACCAGTCTGAGATGATTCCAGCTTTATGACATGGCGCATTATCCTGCTGAAAGTAGCCATCACATGTTGGGTACATTGTGGTCATAAAGGGATGTACATGGTCAGCAACAATACTCAGGTAGGCTGTGGCGTTGCAACGATGCTCAATTGGTACCAAGGGGCCCAAAGAGTGCCAAGAAAATATTCCCCACACCATGGCACCACCACCACCAGCCTGAACCGTTGATACAAGGCAGGATGGATCCATGCTTTCATGTTGTTCATGCCAAATTTTGACCCTACCATCCGAATGTCGCAGCAGAAATCCAGACTTATCAGACCAGGCAATGTTTTTCCAATCTTCTACTGTCCAATTTCGATTAGCTTGTGCAAATTGTAGCCTCAGTTTCCTGTTAGCTGAAAGGAGTGGCACCCGGAGTGGTCTTCTGATGCTGTAGCCCATCTGCCTCAAAGTTCGACGTACTGTGCGTTCAGAGATGCTCTTCTGCCTACCTTGGTTGTAACGGGTGGCGATTTGAGTCACTGTTGCCTTTCTATCAGCTCAAACAAGTCTGCCCATTCTCCTCTGACCTCTGGCATCAACAAGGCATTTCCGCCCACAGAACTGACGCTCTCTGGATGTTTTTTCTTTTTCGGACCATTCTCTGTAAACCCTAGAGATGGTTGTGTGCGAAAATCCCAGTAGATCAGCAGTTTCTGAAATACTCAGACCAGCCCTTCTGGCACCAACAACCATGCCACGTTCAAAGGCACTCAAATCACCTTTCTTCCCCATACTGATGCTCGTTTTGAACTGCAGGAGATTGACTTGACCATGTCTACATGCCTAATTGCACTGAGTTGCCGCCATGTGATTGGCTGATTAGAAATTAAGTGTTAACGAGCAGTTGGACAGGTGTACCTAATAATGTGGCTGGTGAGTGTATTTTGGTGTCCACATTCAGCAGGGATATCGGACGGAAGTTCCCACAATGAGTCTGATCTCTTCCTGGTTTGGGGATCACAGTAATATAGGCTTGCAAGGCTTGGTTTGAAAATGGACAATTCTCAGAAATGGTATTAAAAGTTTTGGTGAGCAAGGGAATCAATTCCAATTTGCATTTTTTGTAAAATCTAGAAGTAAATCCGTCAGGGCCTGGACTTTTACCCGTTTTGAGGTTTTTGACAACAAATGCGAACTCCTCCTCCGAAAAATCTTCTTCTAGAGAGGAGGCCTCAGCATCCGGAATAGTGGGTAATGAGTTCATCTCTAGATAACTGTTGATCTCCTCTGTGGAGGGTTCAGAGGATCTGGATTGATTACCTTCAAGGTTATATAACTCTGAGTAGAATTTGGAAAATTCATCTAAAATGTAGTACTCTTTATGCACTAGCCCCTTTTCCGGGGAATTTATTGCAAAAATATGAGTGGTCGGGTTGCGGGGGTGGAGTGCTTTAGCTAGCCATGCTCCGCATTTGTCACCATATTCAAAGAAGCCCTTCTGCATGCGCTCCCTAGCACACCGGTATTTTTGGTCTAGGATAGACAAGATCTCCTGGCGTATGGAGGAGATCTTTGCTTTTAAGAGCTTCGAAGGGGTCGATTTATTAACGCATTCTCTGTCGGCTAAGGATCTTAATAATGTTTTAAGTTTATGCGCTCTCTCTCGTTTCAATCTTGTCCCATGTGAAATGAGGATGGATTGCAGTTTACTTTTGAGAGCATCCCATGTAGCTGGGAGTGTGGAAGCATACTGCATGGGATTTTCTGAGGCGGAGCGAATTGCTGCTTTCAACTCCTCATAACATAATTGATCATCTAATAGATGTGCCTTTCCGGCCTGGGAAGGGGGAACCCTCTAGGGAGCCAAATACCGGGGCATGATCCGACCATAGGAATGTATCAATGGAGCATCTAGGTAACATATCTAGCAACCTGTGTGAGAGGAAGATGTAGTCTAATCTGTGGTAGGAGTTGTGAGCTAGAGAGTGGTAACTATACTCCTTGGTGGAAGGATGTAATGTGCGCCACATGTCAACCAGATGAAGAGCTCTGAGTTCAGTTTTTAGTCTATGGCGTTTGGCAAAGGAGACAGGGGACTTACCTGTGGCTGTGTCCAGATCAACGTCCATCACAATGTTGAAGTCTCCCCCCAGAATGATGTCTGACCCATTTGCAAATTCCGCCAAGGAGCGAAGGGTTGAGACTCCAAAGGAGACCTGGTTAGAGTTAGGGAAATACGCATTAGCAATGGTAAATATAGCACTTCCAACACTGATTTTTAGAAACAGAAATCTACCCCCTGGATCATATTTTGAATCTATCAGAATGTATTTCAGAGTTTTATGAAAAGCAATAGAGACCCCCCCAGCCTTCTTATCCGGGTGTGGACAATGGAACCATTTGGAGTACAAGTTGGTTGGGCAGTTAGGTATCACGTTCGCCACAAAATGAGTTTCCTGAAAAAGAGCTATAATAATTTTCTGTTTATTAAGCCTATATAATATTTGCCCCCTTTTTGCCGGGGCATTGAGACCTTTGACATTAAAGGAACAGAAAGACAGACCCACGTTATGCATGACCAGTTCGTAGGGATAAAGATGAGAGAAGAATGGCTAGAGAAGGGAGGGTAGAGGTAAGGGTTGTGAGGGGTAGATATGACAAACACACCAGGCAAAAATTACAACAACAAACCAATAAGCCCTAATCTATATAAGTTCAAAGATCAGGGTGGGGTGTAAACTATGTACACACGAACGGGCCTGCCGTACGTGTAAACCCCAATGGGAAACGGGGAAACTAGAGAGGAGGAGAACGCGAATACAACATCAGCGACCCCCTATTGCCGTGAGTGAAGGAACGTGAAAAAGAAAGAGAGAAAGCTATCTAATTTTTGGAAGAAATTTTAAAGAAAAGGGGGAAGATCACATGGACCACCCCTGCAGGTGTAGGTTATTTCTGATAACTGAAAAGTATTGCAAACCTGCAACTAAAACACAATAGAATGTCAGTGCAAGACTTTTGGCAACTTGACAATATACAACACACCATCAAAGGACTCATACAGACATGATATGTCACTGGTTATCTGGTGCGCCCTGATGCCCTCTTCTGCCTCTGCGGTCCCGGCATCTTGGAGGTCTAGCCGGGAGTGGGGGGACACCCCCCAACCCCTCCGGTACAGGCAACCTAGGCCATTCAGTGATAATCGGGGCCGAGAAGCCCAAGGCAGCCGCTAGATCAGGAGCCTCAGCTGGATGTCGTAGAGTATATCTGCCCCCTTTGTAGCGGACATGGAGACAAAATGGGAATCCCCAGGAGTATGGAATGTTCCTGTGGCAGAGCTCTCCAAGTAGAGGTTTAAGGGCCCTCCGTTTAAGCAGCGTGAGACGGGACAAGTCCGGGAGTAGTTGTAAGTTTGTGCCTTGGAACTGGATGTTTTCCATATCTCTGGCTTTGGACATTATGGCATCCTTGATTTGATATTTATGAACCCTGCATATGACATCTCTAGGTGGGGCCTGGTCACCGGGTTTAGCTTGTAGGGAGCGGTGCGCCCGGTCCAACTCTAGAGGCGTGTCAACCGGGACCTCAAGTATAGAATTAAATATCTGCTGAAGGGTGTCATGCAAATGAGAGGTTTCTACTGTTTCCGGTAAGCCACGGACCCTTATGTTGTTGCGACGACCCCTGTTTTCAGTATCATCCAACTGGTCAGCTAGAAATTGTAATTGGAAGGAGTGCAGAGACAGGGTAGATTCAAGATTGTCCATTCTGTTAGAGATGGATGTCTGGCTGTCTTCTGCAGCAGAAACTCTAACGGTGAGATTTTGAACATCCTCTTTCACTACCCCTAGTTCCGCCCCATATGACGGTTCCAGTCTCGCCATGTAACTTTCCATGTCTTCCCTAGTAGGGATAGAGCGTAGGTGAGCGCGGAGGGCTCTCAATTCCGCTAGCGCCCCCAGCTCTTGTGATAAAAGGACAGGCGGAAAGCCAGACATCATCATCTGTGATTGTTGTGGCAGCAGAGAGGGATGAGTGGAGCAAGGAGACATTGCAGGTGCAGATCCACCCGGGTAGAATGATGCTGACAAAGAAGGTGATGGAGGAGATGCAACGGCTGCTGGAGAGCAATTCCCAGGTGTGGGTGACCATTCCTCGCCCTGAGAGGACCAGAGGGCTGGAGAGTGTGGGTTATCCAGTCCCTGGGGTAGGGAACAGTCCAGGATCACATTTCGGTCTGGAGTTGACCCATGGTGGACCTCCTGTGGAGGACATGTCATGTCCTTCTGGGTGGCTCCGCCTTCCCTAGCCTTAGCAGCAAGTGCTGACAATAGCCCCAAGTCCTTATTTCTGGGGGCCGCCCTATCAGCTGGTCAACCGCCTGGGGGCCCGGATCCACTTGGCCAGATGAAGCTGCCTTGTGTGAGGGAGCGTTAAGTGAAGCAGCTGTGCTGCTATGCTCCTGTCTGGTCAGTCCCGCGCTCACCTCCGGGATCTCTTCTGAGCCCTATGTGCCTGGTTAGGCTCTCCATCTTCCGGAGAGTGCGGGCTCCCCGCTCCGGTCTGCACATTGCTCCCAGTAGAGACAATACATACTTGAGCGAGGTTGGCCCCCATTTTGTTCAAATCTAACAAAATTGGTGTTAAGAGTTTGTGCTGCATTTGTGCTGGTTTGTGCAGTAGAAATTTCCGTTTGTGCCACTATTGTTTTTGCTAAAGTTTTCAGAGGTCATCAGAAGTTAACCAGCCTACCAATTTAGTCAAATCAATCAAAACTGGTGCTAATCAATTGTTCTATGTTTGGGCTGGTTTGTGTACCAGAATGCTACTTTATGTGTAGATTTTTGTGTCTAGTCGGGAACTGCCATCCATCTTCTATGCATCCATATATTAAGGTTAGTTTGTTATATTCATTTATAAGCATACAATGTATGAAAAGGAAGCAAGCAATCATCTGTTCTAAAATTTTAACTGCATGTGACAGTTCCATATAACCCCACTGAATGTTGCCTTGAAGGACACTAATCCCTTGTATCCAATGCTATACTTATTGTACTGCCCAAAGAGTGCCCAGAACCTTCTCCCTCAGGTGGCACTAAAACTCGTTGTCATGCACATTAGGTATTCCTCAACTTTTGATAGAATATTCTCCTATGCACATGCATACATGGTTAGGGCATGAATTATGTAAATATTGCATGGAATAGGAAAGGAAGCCCACAACAAACTCCACTGGCAGTGGTTACTCTCCCAGTCAACAAAAGGATCAGGCCATTGAAATCCGTTTGCCCACTCCTTATTCTCCCAAAACATTTGCCATCATGGGAGAATTCGGAGGTCCCGAGCTACATCTGATGGTTGGCTTTACCATTAAACTTATGATTGTGCTTAAGCATTCAAAATATAGATGCTTAGTCGAAACAAAATTTAAACATATGGTTTAATTCATAGCTGACCGTTATACTCAAGTGTCCACCACCAAGGTCATGCTAGCTAGGTCATAGGGAAAGTGCATATAGAATTTGCCAAGGTGTAAGATTTTTCACATAAAAGGTATATAAATAAAACTAAGACTGCCTGGACTTGAGGAAAATCTATGTATTTGTTTTACTAATTGGCTTTGTTAAAGAAAACACAGGGTTGTTATTTATGGCACATTGTCAGATGGGGTTGAACTCATTACCCAAAGGGGTAATAATATTTTTAATGACCACATAGATGGTTTACATAGTACATTTTAATTGCAGTATTGTGTAGCACATTTCACAGCTGATTTTAGCTGTAAGACATGAGCCGTTAAAAAAGGGAAAATCTACTATGTTTTGCATATGTGATATGCATATTTGAAAAGGTGCTATTGTACTAAAATGCATAGCAAAATGTGTAACACATTTCTGCAGACGTGGAAACTTCACCTTACTGAGTATAGGACATTTTGTCCATGCGATGTAGTCTCTGACCCCTAACTGATGGGAACATAAAGGCATACAGGAGTCTTGTTCATATTATAGCTGCTACCGTGGACCAAGATGAACCTGCCTATCATTTCCCTTAGAATGAGTGCTGTAGTGTATCAGAAAATAAAATAAATAGTGTTTGTATGGCAGAATGAATACATCAGAATTTTTTTAAATCTACGGGGCCTCCTGGAATAGCTTTTTAAAACCAAGACATCAATACAGCAGCCAATCAATCAATATCACTCAGTTACACTGAGGATCATCTCTGCTGTAGAGGACTTTGAGGTCAGTTTAATAGAACAATAACTGCAATCAATACATTCAACATTGTCATGAAGGAGCTTGCCGCTCGTCTGTAATATCATTAATGCATCTGATAGACCATTCAGGAATTAGTTTTTCGGTAAAACAATTATTTTAAAAAAGAAAATCAATGTATCATTTTCTCATAATCATCAAAAGGCATTTATCAAAGTTGTGTCCTCCCTGTGCCAAAATAACTTCCCCATTTGATCTATGTGGCAGTAAATGAGACTGTTCTATTGATTTGTGTTTAGTTTTAGTTTGTTGCTTTTATTTTCAAACTTGTCTTTCTTTTTCCAAAAATGTAGCGTTGTATTATATTGTGAAGCAGTTCGAACTCTTAGCCTGATGTTTATATTGAAAAACAGACTAACAAAGCGTTTCTATAATCATAGTTACAGAGCTCCTGCCTTTTAGTACATATATCCTCACTCCTGGAGGAGAGATTGACTCTACTACCATATAAGCAGAGAGATTGTGTAGTGGCATATTAAGGCTACCATTACGGCAGGCCCTTTACTTCCCCCTGTCGTCTTCCGTTACTGATCTGCATGAAGTCAGATCTATGTCCTCTGACACCCCTAGGATCAGAATATTGCCTGACAGCAAGTATATGTGTGTGTATAAAAGTATGTGGGAGCATATGTTATTTGTGTGTTTATGATGTATACGTGTGTGTGCATATACTGTATATCTGTGTATGGAGTGTATATATTGTATTATGTGTTCATATGCTATATTTATATGTAGTATGTTTTTATATGATGTGTTTATACTGTATGTGTGTATAAATAATGTGTATATACTGTATGTGTTTGTATATGATGTGTACATACATATAGCTGTATGAGAGAATGTATAAATGTGTATATGAATATGTAGGTATGACTGTATACATTTATGTGTATGTGTAAAAGGGTATAAATATGCATGATTGTATAAACTTGTGTGTGTGTGTACAAATATGTATTTTTGTACCTACACAGGGTAAGGTGCTACTGTACCAGAAACCCTTGGTGAGATACTGCGAATCACAACAGTTCCAAGTGAGATACTACAAGTTCCAACAGTAAGTGGACTCTTATCTAATGACAAAAGTAAACTGATGTTGCAGATACCACAATGCCTAGGAGAAAATGCACTGCAAGGGGACTCCTGAAGGTAACTCTGTAGCTGCATCCCAGACTGCATCTGAGCAGTACTGTGTTGTGCCGAGGGTTAAAGGAGTTGTCCACTTTCAGTAAAAAAAAATATATTATTTGTGTAATGAAGTTATACAATTTTTCAATATACTTTCTGATAATAGGACTGGTGCTGCAGGGAGAGGAGATGATAGGGCTGGTGCTGCAGGGAGAGGAGGTGATAGGGCTGGTGCTGCAGGGAGAGGAGATGATAGGGCTGGTGCTTCAGGGAGAGGAGATGATAGGGCTGGTGCTGCAGGGAGAGGAGATGATAGGGCTGGTGCTGCAGGGAGAGGAGATAATAGGGCTGGTGCTGCAGGGAGAGGAGATGATAGGGCTGGTGCTTCAGGGAGAGGAGATAATAGGGCTGGTGCTGCAGGGAGAGGAGATGATAGGGCTGCTGCTGCAGGGAGAGGTGATGATAGGGCTGCTGCTGCAGGGAGAGGAGATGATAGGGCTGGTGCTGCAGGGAGAGGAGATGATAGGGCTGGTGCTGCAGGGAGAGGAGATGAAAGGGCAGCTGCTGCAGGGAGAGGAGAAGATCTACGTAAGTGACACATGCAAACTTGTCTACAACTAACCAGCAGCCATTTACAAAAGCAAATTACAGGTGGTCCCCGACTTACAGACGACCCCTAGTTAAAGATGGACCCCTCTGCCCACTATGTCCTCTGGTTAAGCTCTCAGGATGCTTTACTATAGTCCCAGACTGAAATGATCAGCTGTAAGGTGTCTGTAATGAAGCAAAAACATTTGAAACTCCAATTGTCACTGGCGCAAAAAGAAATTTTGTCTGGAGTTACAAGTATAAAATATACAGTTTCGACATACAAATTTAACTTAAGTATAAGCCCAAGGATCCCATCTTGTACGTAACCCGGGGACTGCCTGTATTGTATAATGGCCGTGATCACCAATAGTCTGTTTCTGGCAAACAGCTGTCTGGTTTTTACCTTGTCCTATGAAGTCTTGTCGAAATCCCTATGGCTGCTGTACACTGCTATGCCTAACTGAAATCCATTAGTGATATTGTCAGTTGTCACTGTAGTATAGCATGGTGAGGATTTATTGTGGGAAAACAACCTGACAGGATAAAAACCTGAAACTGTATTTATTATTATATTCTGTTTAAGAGGAGTCCTGTGGCACAAGAAAAGGAAATCCTAGCTGAGGTTTTTGGGGGCCCATTTTCAAATTTGCTAAGGGGCCTAAACTATTCTAGTCACCCTCCGGGCTATAACTCTCGTCATGTCAGAGCTCGGGTAGATCTGGTCAATACAGGTCAGGAAAACACAGCCATCTGGACGGAATTATTTCTGAGTGCACAATTGCCTCTGTTTTCTTATGTTTTCTTTTCCCCAATTGCTAAAAGTAAATGTTATTTTGAAAATGTATTATTTATACTGAATGATCTCAGATTTTTATTTAATTTGATGCAGAAAAACTTATGCGAAGAAGCTGATTTGAGGAGAATAAAATCTGATAAATGATACATCTGGTAAACGATATATGTGAATAATTAGAAGCCCTTAGAAAGAAGTAAGTGGCACACTCATTCTTACCTAACCAAAAATAAATCCAAGAGGACAATATATAGGAAAAGTGGGGGAAGGAGAAGGCACTGATGCTTCAAGTGGGGTTTATTTGAACAAACACGCAGCTTTAAAGCATTATATATCCGTGTAACTGCCGGTCTATTATTAGAGATGAGCGAACATGCTCGTCCGAGCTTGATGCTCGGTCGAGCATTAGGGTACTCGAAACTGCTCGTTACTCGGACGAATACTTCGCCCGCTCGAGAAAATGGCAGCTCCCGCCGTTTTGCTTTTTGGCGGCCAGAAACAGAGCCAATCACAAGCCAGGAGACTCTGCACTCCACCCAGCATGACGTGGTACCCTTACACGTCGATAGCAGTGGTTGGCTGGCCAGATCAGGTGACCCTGGGATAGACTAGCCGCTGGCCGCGCTGCTCGGATCATTCTGTCTCTGGATGCCGCTAGGGAGAGAGCTGCTGCTGCTCAGGGAAAGCGTTAGGGTGTTCTATTAGCTTACTGTTAGGCAGGAGTGATTCTCAAAGAACCCAACAGCCCTTCTTAGGGCTACAATAACGTTCTACTTTTTTTATTTTAATTTGCATCTTTTACCATTTTGTGAGGAATTAGCAGGGGGACTTGCTACCGTTGTGTTTAGCTCTTAGTGGCACACATATCCATAGCAAAGACCGAAGTGGGAAAATTCAGTAGGGGTTGGATTTCTATTAGGCAATAACTCAGTGTCATCTCATCTGGCATAGTAGTGTGCTTCCTTTGATACTTGGCTAGAAAATAGCCATAGGAGAATACAAACAGCTTCTTGAAGCCTACAGTAGCGTTCTATATATTTGATTTCTGGTTGATCTGCTGGTGGCTGTAGTTTCTGCAGTGCATGTACTTGCCAATTCTGAGCAATTTGTAGTGAGACTTGCGACCGCTGTGTTCTGCGCTTAGTGGCGCACATATCCATAGCAAAGGCTGAAGTGGCAAAATTCAGTAGGGGTTGGATTTCTATTAGGCAATAACTCAGTGTCATCTCATCTGGCATAGTACTGTGCTTCCTTTGATACTTGGCTAGAAAATAGCCATAGGAGAATACAAACAGCTTCTTGAAGCCTACAGTAGCGTTCTATATATTTGATTTCTGGTTGATCTGCTGGTGGCTGTAGTTTCTGCAGTGCATGTACTTGCCAATTCTGAGCAATTTGTAGTGAGACTTGCGACCGCTGTGTTCTGCGCTTAGTGGCGCACATATCCATAGCAAAGGCTGAAGTGGCAAAATTAAGTAGGGGTTGGATTTCTATTAGGCAATAACTCAGTGTCATCTCATCTGGCATAGTACTGTGCTTCCTTTGATACTTGGCTAGAAAATAGCCATAGGAGAATACAAACAGCTTCTTGAAGCCTACAGTAGCGTTCTATATATTTGATTTCTGGTTGATCTGCTGGTGGCTGTAGTTTCTGCAGTGCATGTACTTGCCAATTCTGAGCAATTTGTAGTGAGACTTGCGACCGCTGTGTTCTGCGCTTAGTGGCGCACATATCCATAGCAAAGGCCGAAGTGGCAAAATTCAGTAGGGGTTGGATTTCTATTAGGCAATAACTCAGTGTCATCTCATCTGGCATAGTACTGTGCTTCCTTTGATACTTGGCTAGAAAATAGCCATAGGAGAATACAAACAGCTTCTTGAAGCCTACAGTAGCGTTCTATATATTTGATTTCTGGTTGATCTGCTGGTGGCTGTAGTTTCTGCAGTGCATGTACTTGCCAATTCTGAGCAATTTGTAGTGAGACTTGCGACCGCTGTGTTCTGCGCTTAGTGGCGCACATATCCATAGCAAAGGCTGAAGTGGCAAAATTAAGTAGGGGTTGGATTTCTATTAGGCAATAACTCAGTGTCATCTCATCTGGCATAGTACTGTGCTTCCTTTGATACTTGGCTAGAAAATAGCCATAGGAGAATACAAACAGCTTCTTGAAGCCTACAGTAGCGTTCTATATATTTGATTTCTGGTTGATCTGCTGGTGGCTGTAGTTTCTGCAGTGCATGTACTTGCCAATTCTGAGCAATTTGTAGTGAGACTTGCGACCGCTGTGTTCTGCGCTTAGTGGCGCACATATCCATAGCAAAGGCCGAAGTGGCAAAATTCAGTAGGGGTTGGATTTCTATTAGGCAATAACTCAGTGTCATCTCATCTGGCATAGTACTGTGCTTCCTTTGATACTTGGCTAGAAAATAGCCATAGGAGAATACAAACAGCTTCTTGAAGCCTACAGTAGCGTTCTATATATTTGATTTCTGGTTGATCTGCTGGTGGCTGTAGTTTCTGCAGTGCATGTACTTGCCAATTCTGAGCAATTTGTAGTGGGACTTGCGACCGCTGTGTTCTGCGCTTAGTGGCGCACATATCCATAGCAAAGGCCGAAGTAGCAAAATTCAGTAGGGGTTGGATTTCTATTAGGCAATAACTCAGTGTCATCTCATCCGGCATAGTACTGTGCTTCCTTTGATACTTGGCTAGAAAATAGCCATAGGAGAATACAAACAGCTTCTTGATCTTGAAGCCTACAGTAGCGTTCTATATATTTGATTTCTGGTTGATCTGCTGGTGGCTGTAGTTTCTGCAGTGCATGTACTTGCCAATTCTGAGCAATTTGTAGTGGGACTTGCGACCGCTGTGTTCTGCGCTTAGTGGCGCACATATCCATAGCAAAGGCCGAAGTGGCAAAATTCAGTAGGGGTTGGATTTCTATTAGGCAATAACTCAGTGTCATCTCATCCGGCATAGTACTGTGCTTCCTTTGATACTTGGCTAGAAAATAGCCATAGGAGAATACAAACAGCTTCTTGATCTTGAAGCCTACAGTAGCGTTCTATATATTTGATTTCTGGTTGATCTGCTGGTGGCTGTAGTTTCTGCAGTGCATGTACTTGCCAATTCTGAGCAATTTGTAGTGGGACTTGCGACCGCTGTGTTCTGCGCTTAGTGGCGCACATATCCATAGCAAAGGCCGAAGTGGCAAAATTCAGTAGGGGTTGGATTTCTATTAGGCAATAACTCAGTGTCATCTCATCCGGCATAGTACTGTGCTTCCTTTGATACTTGGCTAGAAAATAGCCATAGGAGAATACAAACAGCGTCTTGATCTTGAAGCCTACAGTAGCGTTCTATATATTTGATTTCTGGTTGATCTGCTGGTGGCTGTAGTTTCTGCAGTGCATGTACTTGCCAATTCTGAGCAATTTGTAGTGGGACTTGCGACCGCTGTGTTCTGCGCTTAGTGGCGCACATATCCATAGCAAAGGCCGAAGTGGCAAAATTCAGTAGGGGTTGGATTTCTATTAGGCAATAACTCAGTGTCATCTCATCTGGCATAGTACTGTGCTTCCTTTGATACTTGGCTAGAAAATAGCCATAGCAATAGGATAGCATTGTTTGGTTTTAAAAACTCAAAAAAAAACAAAAAACACAAAAAAAAAAAAAAAACACAAAAAAAAACAAAAAAAAGTAAAAAAAAAAATAAAGTTATAACTCTCATTTTAAAAATGTTTAACCCGAGGGCTAGGGGTAGAGGACGAGGGCGGGGACGTGGGCGTCCAACTACTGCAGGGGTCAGAGGCCGTGGTCCTGGGCGGGGTGAGACACCACCTGCTGATGAGGGAGCAGGGGAACGCCGCAGAGCTACACTCCCTAGGTTCATGTCTGAAGTTACTGGGACTCGTGGTAGAGCACTGTTGAGGCCAGAACAGTGCGAACAGGTGATGTCGTGGATTGCTGACAATGCTTCGAGCAATTTGTCCACCACCAGTCAGTCTTCCACGCAGTCCACCCATGTCACCGAAATCGCCACTCCTCCAGCTCCTGCACCTCAGCCTCCTCCCCCCCAGTCTGCCCCCTCCCAGGAAAATTTGGCATTTGAACCGGCATTCTCTGAGGAACTGTTTTCTGGACCCTTCCCACAGTCACAAACCACTTGTCCGGTTGCTGCTGAGCAATTTTCCGATGCCCAGGTTTTCCACCAGTCACAGTCTGTGGGTGATGATGACCTTCTTGACGTAGTGGAAGTGTGTAAAGAGGTGTCCGACGATGAGGAGACACGGTTGTCAGACAGTGGGGAAGTTGTTGTCAGGGCAGGAAGTCCGAGGGGGGAGCAGACTGAGGGATCGGAGGATGATGAGGTGACAGACCCAAGCTGGGTTGAGAGGCCGGGTGAACACAGTGCTTCTGAGACGGAGGAGAGTCCTCGACCTGAACAGGTTGGAAGAGGCAGTGGTGGGGCCAGACGGAGAGGCAGGGCCAGAGCTGGTGCATCAGCGCCACTGTCAACTAGTGAAGCTCCCGTGGTGAGGGCTCTTGCGGCGAGGGCTAGATCTTCAGAAGTGTGGAGGTTCTTTAAGGAAACACCGGATGACCGACGGACTGTGGTGTGCAACATTTGCCAAACCAGGCTCAGCAGGGGTTCCACCACTACTAGCTTAACTACCACCAGTATGCGCAGGCATATGAATGCTAAGCACCCCACTCAGTGGCAACAAGCCCGTTCACCTCCGGCCGTGCACACCACTGCTCCTTCCCCTGTGTCAGCTGCTAGTCAGCCCCCTGCCCAGGACCCTGCCACAAAAACCCCATCGTCGCCTCCACGATCCTCCACAGCATCCACCAGCGTTCAGCTCTCCATACCCCAGACGCTGGAGCGGAAACGCAAATATAGTGCAACCCACCCGCACGCCCAAGCCCTTAATGTGCACATCTCCAGATTGCTTAGCCTGGAGATGCTGCCCTATAGGCTAGTAGAGACCGAGGCCTTTCGCAACCTCATGGCGGCGGCCGCCCCTCGGTATTCGGTCCCCAGCCGCCACTACTTTTCCCGATGTGCCGTCCCAGCCCTGCACCAGCACGTGTCAGACAACATCATCCGTGCCCTGACCAACGCCGTTTCTGACAAGGTCCACCTGACCACGGACACGTGGACGAGTGCTGCCGGGCAGGGCCACTATATATCGCTGACGGCACATTGGGTTAACTTGGTGGAGGCTGGGACCGAGTCTGACCCTGGGGCTGCTCATATACTGCCGACGCCGAGGATTGCGGGGCCTACCTCGGTCCAGGTGTTTCAGGCCTACTATGCCTCCTCCTCCTCCCACCCCTCCTCCACCTCCTCCTCCGAACTACCATCCGTGGGCACGGCGCCATCAGTCGGTAGCTCTAGGCACAGCAGCAGTGCCGTCGCTAAGCGACAGCAGGCGGTGCTCAAACTGCTGAGCCTAGGCGACAAAAGGCACACCGCCCAAGAGCTATTACAGGGCATCACGGCGCAGACTGATCTGTGGCTGGCACCGCTGAACCTCAAGCCGGGAATGGTTGTGTGTAACAACGGCCGTAACCTGGTGGCGGCTCTGCAACTCGGCAGACTGACACATGTGCCATGCCTGGCCCATGTGTTAAATCTGATAGTGCAGCGTTTCCTCAAGACATACCCCAATCTGTCTGATTTGCTCACGAAGGTGCGCCGCATCTGTGCGCATTTCAGGAAGTCCAGCCCAGATGCTGCCACTCTCAGGGCAGCGCAGCGCCGCCTCCAACTGCCCGCTCACCGACTGTTGTGCGACGTGCCCACGAGGTGGAATTCAACACTGACCATGTTATCCAGAGTTTACCAGCAGCGCAGAGCGATTGTAGACTGCCAGATGTCAACTTCCACCAGAACTGGTAGTCAGGTCAGTCAGCTTCCTCAAGTCTACAATGAGGAGTGGACGTGGATGTCTGATATCTGTCAGGTGCTGAGTAACTTTGAGGAGTCAACACAGATGGTCAGTGGCGATGCCGCCATCATCAGCCTCACCATCCCGCTGCTTGGCCTGTTGAAAAACTCTCTGGTCAGCATGAAGTCGGAAGCTTTGCGCTCGTCACAAGAGACGGGGGAAGAATATTCCCTTGTTGATAGCCAAAGCACCCTGAGGTCTGTTTCTCAGCGCATATCGGAGGAGGTGGAGGTGGAGGAGGATGAGGAGGAAGAGGAGGAGAATGTTGGCGAGACACAAGAGGGGACCATTGTTGAGTCCTTCACTGTTCAGCGTGTATGGGCAGAAGAAGAGGAGTTGGAGGAGTTGGAGGAGGAGGAAATGGACAGTCAGGCCAGTGAGGGGAGTGAATTCTTACGCGTTGGTACTCTGGCGCATATGGCAGATTTCATGCTAGGCTGCCTATCCCGTGACCCTCGCGTTCAAAGAATTTATTCCAGCACCGATTACTGGGTGTTCACTCTCCTGGACCCACGGTACAAGCAAAATCTTCCCACTCTCATCCCTGGAGAGGAAAGGAGTGTGAGAATGCATGAATACCAGCAGGCCCTGGTGCACAAGCTGAAACAGTATTTCCCTTCTGACAGCGCTAGCGGCAGAGTGCGTAGTTCTGCGGGACAAGTAGCGAGGGAGAGTAGGCGAGCAGGCAGCTTGTCCAGCACTGGCAAGGGTACGCTTTACAAGGCTTTTGCCAGCTTTATGTCACCCCAGCAAAACACTGTCACCTGTCCCCAGTCTCGGCAGAGTAGGGCTGATCTTTACAGAAAGATGGTGAGGGAGTACGTAGCTGACCATACCATCGTCCTAAATGATCACACAGCTCCCTACAACTACTGGGTTTCAAAGCTGGACATGTGGCACGAACTGGCGCTGTACGCCTTGGAGGTTCTTGCCTGCCCTGCCGCTAGCGTCATGTCCGAGCGGGTTTTCAGTGCAGCTGGTGGCATCATCACCGATAAGCGTACACGCCTGTCGACTGACAGCGCTGACAGGCTGACGCTTATTAAAATGAATAAAGGCTGGATTTCTCAGAATTTCCAATCTCCACCAGGTGAAGGAAGCTCAACCTGAATAATTGATCCACTCCTCCTCCTCCTCCTCATTTTCCTCCTTCTCCTCCTCTTTGTACAGTAAAGCAGAGGAAACTGGCTATTTTTTGACAGGGCCCACTGGCTCTTGCTATAGTACTTCATGCATTTAATTTTTCTGGAGGGCCACCTACCCGGTCCTCTGTTTGAAACAATTTTTGTGAGTGCCACATACAGGCACTCAATCTATTCCATTTTACTGCAGGGCCACCTACCTGCTCCTCTGGTTTGAACAATTTTTGGGACTGCCACATACAGGCACTCAATCTATTCCATTTTACTGGAGGGCCACCTACCTGCTCCTCTGGTTTGAAACATTTTTGGGACTGCCACATACAGGCACTCAATCTATTCCATTTTACTGCAGGGCCACCTACCTGCTCCTCTGGTTTGAACAATTTTTGGGACTGCCACATACAGGCACTCAATCTATTCCATTTTACTGCAGGGCCACCTACCTGCTCCTCTGGTTTGAAACATTTTTGGGACTGCCACATACAGGCACTCAATCTATTCCATTTTACTGCAGGGCCACCTACCTGCTCCTCTGGTTTGAACAATTTTTGGGACTGCCACATACAGGCACTCAATCTATTCCATTTTACTGCAGGGCCACCTACCTGCTCCTCTGGTTTGAACAATTTTTGGGACTGCCACATACAGGCACTCAATCTATTCCATTTTACTGGAGGGCCACCTACCTGCTCCTCTGGTTTGAACAATTTTTGGGACTGCCACATACAGGCACTCAATCTATTCCATTTTACTGGAGGGCCACCTACCTGCTCCTCTGGTTTGAAACATTTTTGGGACTGCCACATACAGGCACTCAATCTATTCCATTTTACTGCAGGGCCACCTACCTGCTCCTCTGGTTTGAACAATTTTTGGGACTGCCACATACAGGCACTCAATCTATTCCATTTTACTGCAGGGCCACCTACCTGCTCCTCTGGTTTGAACAATTTTTGGGACTGCCACATACAGGCACTCAATCTATTCCATTTTACTGGAGGGCCACCTACCTGCTCCTCTGGTTTGAAACATTTTTGGGACTGCCACATACAGGCACTCAATCTATCCCATTTTACTGGAGGGCCACCTACCTGCTCCTCTGGTTTGAAACATTTTTGGGACTGCCACATACAGGCACTCAATCTATTCCATTTTACTGCAGGGCCACCTACCTGCACCTCTGGTTTGAACAATTTTTGGGACTGCCACATACAGGCACTCAATGTATTCCATTTTACTGCAGGGCCACCTACCTGCTCCTCTGGTTTGAACAATTTTTGGGACTGCCACATACAGGCACTCAATCTATTCCATTTTACTGGAGGGCCACCTACCTGCTCCTCTGGTTTGAAACATTTTTGGGACTGCCACATACAGGCACTCAATCTATCCCATTTTACTGGAGGGCCACCTACCTGCTCCTCTGGTTTGAAAAATGTTTGGGACTGCCACATACAGGCACTATCCAAATTAAATTGTCTCCATAGCAGCCTCCACACGTTGTCTCCATTGCTACCTCCAAAAGTCGTCCATATAGCTGCCTCCATACATCGTCCCTTTATCAAACGAGGTGTGTCAGGCAGAAATTTGGGTTGTTTTCATGGATTCCACATCAAAGTTGTTAACTTTGTCGCCACCCTGCTGTGTTATCCACAAAATATACTGGCAAACTTTTACCATTTAGGGATATTATTTCAGCGCTTCTTGCGCATCTGTTTACATTCCCCTCACCCGGCATATCCTAAACTTATAAGAACGCTACTACACTTGATCTTATACAAAAGGTTCTTAGAAGTGCTGTTTGGGGAGTAGCCTAGAGACAGGGGCTTGGATTGGCGAAAGCTCGCCTGGCAGCGGAACGCCAGCTCCATGCGCATCATGCGCTTCTTGCGCATCTGTTTACATTCCCCTCACCCGCCATATCCCAAACTTATGAGAACGCTACTACACTTAACTTGGTGCAGGCTGGGACCGAGTCTGACCCTGGGGCTGGTCATATACTGCCGACGCAGAGAATTGCGGGGCCTACCTCGGTCCAGGTCTCAAAGGCCTACTATACCTCCTCCCACCCCTCCTCCACCTCCTCCTCCTCCGAATTACCATCCGTGGGCATGGCGCCATCAGTCGGTAGCTCTAGGCACAGCAGCAGTGCCGTCGCTAAGCGACAGCAGGCGGTGCTGAAACTGCTGAGCCTAGGCGATAAAAGGCACACCGCCCAAGAGCTATTACAGGGCATTCCACATCAAAGTTGTTAACTTTGTCGCCACCCTGCTGTGTAATCCCCAAAATATACTTGCAAACTTTTACCATTTAGGGATATTATTTCAGCGCTTCTTGCGCATCTGTTTACATTCCCCTCACCCGGCATATCCTAAACTTATAAGAACGCTACTACACTTGATCTTATACAAAAGGTTCTTAGAAGTGCTGTTTGGGGAGTAGCCTAGAGACAGGGGCTTGGATTGGCGAAAGCTCGCCTGGCAGCGGAGCGCCAGCTCCATGCCAAGATCCAACTAACATAGTTTTAACTGCAGCACCTTTAATCTACTACTAGTTCACTGCCTCCATACATCGTCCCCTTATCAAACGAGCTGTGTCAGGCAGAATTTTGGGTTGTTTTCATGGCTTCCATGTTAACTTTGTCGCCACCCTGCTGTGTAATCCACAAAATATACTGGCAAACTTTTATCATGTACCGATATTATTTGAGCGCTTCTTGCTCACCTCCTTTGGTTCCTCTCTGCCACCCATTGGTTTGAAGCCTGAGTCCATTTAGGGTATGTCGCCATGACACTCTCTAGCCTGCTGCCGCTGCCTCTGCATGCCGTCCCCTATAGTGTCAGGGTCAATTATTGGATGTTTTAGATGCTATCTAGCTTCATTCTGTCACTCTGTCATGGCCATGCTGTTGCCCATAATTTTGGCATAATGGTGCGATTATGCAGCCTCAGAGGCATCCATGCATGCTGCCCCTGCTGTTTCCTGTCCATTTCCGTGGTGTTTCCATCCTTTTCTGAGGTTCCCAGGTGTTTGGCCAAGCTTCCCTGTGCAGAGCCTTGGTCCCCTTGAAAAATGCTCGAGTCTCCCATTGACTTCAATGGGGTTCGTTATTCGAGACGAGCACTCGAGCATCGGGAAAAGTTCGTCTCGAATAACGAGTACCCGAGCATTTTAGTGTTCGCTCATCTCTATCTATTATCCTTCACCAGCTTCACCCCGTCATTCATGTGGTATTTTGAATTGTTGTAGCTAATTTCCATTACATCTTTTATCTTTACAAGTTTTCCAAAAACAAGCTTGTATACAACGAAGCACCAGATATTGGGTCACACTCTCTACCACACTCTCTACGCTAGCACAAAGATTAATGATTTCAGGGTTTTTTCATTTTTTGTACCTTGTTTGTATCTTTCTCGGGAATCTCACCAAGTTCATACAGAGCAGAAGATGATAAATTACAGACAAATCTATGGATTCGACAATTTTCCATTTTTTAATCTTAAACTGTGCCCCAGATTCATTGTTCAGGAGAGAGGTAATGTATCTCAGAAAGCAGCTGACTTCACCACTATCTTGCTTCTGCTATCTTGTAATGTCATTGATTTGACTAAGTTTACAAATTATAGTCTTGAAGAACAATGCACTTATCTAATATTATATCGTGGTTGAATGTTGCTTGGGTTGTGCAAGGAATATTTATTCATTGTTCTTATTTCTATCGGTGGTTCTGTAAACCTTAATAACCAAAGATGGGACCCATCAGTATGTCATTTCTAAAAAAGTGGGCCATTGGCAAGCAAATAGTGGTACTCCTGGAAATTACATGCAGTATCTCCCTGGTATTGCACCTCAGGCCTGTTTACTATAGAGTGGGATCTATGGAAAACATTTTATAGACAATGTAATAGCTATATCTTCCTCTTTCAAATAACCTTGATAACCACATTTACCACATTGAAATGACTAAAATCTTTGAAAGTGAAAACAGTTCTAAGCCAGTTGGTGCCTCACTCGTTTCAACTTTTGATGTTACGGCTTCTGCCTTCTCCTTTTTTCACTGCATAGTGCTGAAGTAGCACTATGTAGTGAGTAGCAGAGCTGGCACTACCACCAGTTCTGTAGACCGAGCAGTCACGTGATCTGCTGAGGTCAAATCAAAGACCCTGGGTTTGATCAGACCCTGTAGCTTTTTAACTTGGGTTCTTATAGATGCCCCATTTACAGGGGAAAAATTATAAGTGAAAATACATACATAGGGGGACATGTATCATATTTTTTCTCTCTGATGTGAATTTTAGAGACATTTGGCAGCCTTATGTATGATCATGTCTTTTTACTTGTGCTACATGTTCAGTTTTTCCTATCCTGGCAGGCGTAAATTTTGGCTTCTTTTTGAGACTTTTTGTTGCAAATGTTTTAAATCCACATTGGCACAAGCCATGTAAGGAGGTTATATACAGGAGTGGACACTACTGTTAATTTGGGATTTGAGGCTGTGTCCTGCATTTTTAAACACTCTAGTCACACCCCAGGGAGATGACGACATATGAGGCTGCAGTCACACGGGGTGTTAGGCCCCTTTCACACTTGCATTTTTCATGTGCGTTTTCTGTGCGTGCTTTTGACACACAGGACTTGCATTGCACTCTGACCCATTGTAATCAATGGGTCTTTTCAGAATTGCATTTTTTTTCACGCACACACGCATGTTTTTTTTAACGCACATTTAAATCTCAACATTCTCTACTTTTGCAAGTCACGCGCATGAAAAACGCACCATACAAGTCTATGGAGATGCATCAAAAACGCATTGCACTCTGAGACACTTGCAAGTGCAATGCAAGTGCAATGCGTTTTTCATGCATCAATTGCCATAGAAAAGATAGAGCTCAGCCCTGAGTCCATTTCACGTGCATTATCTGCGCGTGAAAAACGCATTGAAATTGCATTGAAACCACGCGTGAAAAACTGAGACACTGAACAAACTCTGACTGAAAACTGATTGCACTCTGATGCAAAATGTGCGTTTTTCACTGACCAAACCCTGATCGCACCCTGATCAAACTCTGACATCATCTGCAACGCAAGTGTGGAAGGGGCCTTAGGGGTTTAGTCACACGTGGTGCTAAGGGTGTGGTGGTCACACATAGCATTTTGACTGCGTTTTGAAACCTATTACAACATGCATTAACATTGCGTTTATTTTGTGTTTTGCAAACGTAAATGTTAATAGTAATGTAATTAGTAATGTAATGTCTCCTCAGCTGTTGTAATAGGTTTCAAAACGCAATGAAAAAAAAAGTAAATGCAAAAATTTCTGAATTTTCAAAAAACAGGCTACTGTGCAAAATTTGAAACATATAAAGCTTGTGAAATAATTCCAATTTACATGTTAAAATAGGGTACATGGAAAAAATCCTTCGTTTGCACCTGCTGTGGACCAGGTGCAGATTTGCGCCTAAAAAGTCCCAAAAATAAGCAAAAACAGTGATACATAAGTGAAAAGTCGCATGGAGCATCTGGGAAATAATGATACATAAGGCACACTGCACAAGGTGCAGGAAATCGTACTTGAAAAACGACAGAGTAAAAAGTCGCAAAAAAAGTTACAAAAACTTCAAAGGTCGCAAAATTGAGACAATTTTCCTAGCAGAAATAATGATACATGTCCCCATAGTATACATAAATACATCAATAAATATTTTCCAATAAATAAATAAATCCCTATTTACACTATAAAAAACATTGCAATGGTCGCCCTGTGTGCCCCTATTATATATCAAAAAGACCAATCATTTACTGTATCATGGCAATTTTCAGTTAATTTGAAACCAAAAAAGATATACCATACATTACAAAAAAAAGTTTTTTTTTTCCACTTCTTGTCAATTTAACCCCAAAAAGAACTAAAAATGAGAAATAGTCCAAATAGCTTAACTGACATGTTAAGTTTTAACTGTGAAAAAAACACAGCAAAAATATAGCAAGCAAAAAAAAGGTATTACCCTTAAACACCTTTTAATGAAAATGTGTTAAAAATATCCCACTTATTATTGCCTCATCATTTAGAGGCTATAGTGTGATTATTTTGTTGGGCCACCATTAATTTCCAGGACTGCCTGTATTGTAAGGACAAAGGGTTACCACACCAAACTGCAGGTTGCTAGCTTTAATAGCTTCCAGACGCTCACCACACTATAACGACGTGTGTCGGAAATGCTAGGATGAAGAGGGCTCACAGGATAAGTAAGCCCTTAACATGCAAGGTGGGTGTTTGCTGCATATTGCCAGTCATTCAGCCTGATCTCTAGTGTCTCAGATGCTTAGAGATTACTAGAAAACCTGCCATATACTGCAATACTGCTGTATTGCTGTATATTATAAAAGCAATGAAACACATTCTTGAGCAAAATGTCTGATATATCAAAATTTAAAAACAGTTATTCCTGACATTAAACCCTGCCCAAATGTCCGAACCGTTACATCTTGTCCAGCTAAAATTGAGACCACATACAGATCTGTACACTGTAGCATGAAAAAGTTTGTGTCAAAATATGGCAAAATGTTACCCTCAAACTAAAGAATACACATACAGTATTTCTCTACCCCACATGGAACATACCATAGACTTGATTATTTATTTATTTCCAGAAAATTTCTCCCTATGGCAAACTCGGTAGTAATAGGCAGTATTCATATATCTGACCACGCACCTGTGACAGTCTCCTTGAATTTCCACAATGTTCACAAAGGCCAGTGGTGTTGGAGATTTAATGATACAATTTTGGCAGACCCGGCCCATAAGGCAATTATTGAGGCAAAACTTAAGAAACATTTTAGCAGTACCCCACCAGGAGATGTATCACCTTCAGGTCTTTGGGAATCTCATAAGCTTATCGTGGCTAGTGAAATGATCTCCATAGGCACATACCTAAAACGCAAACGTTCTGAGAAGTTAGACACACTTTTTAACCACATATCATCACTCAAAGCATCTCATAAAAAGAGATCAGAACCACATGTACTACTGGAACTTCAGAACCTTAGGAATCAAGTTAAAGACTTACTCAATACTCAATCATACAAAACACTCACAAAAACCAAGTTTAAACACTATGCCCAGGGGGACAAAGGCAATAAAATTATGACAGCCCTTATACGTAAACAGAGAGATAAAGCACACATTCGCTCATTGTATAATATCCCAAAACCCCCCTCTTCAGAAGAGTGGACAAATAAGCTAAGATACTTTTTATCTTCTTGTCAATACCAAATTTATCCCCACCAATGGTAGAAAGCTTAGCCGCCCCCTTTACAGAAGAAGAACTCAAAAGTGCTTTCCTCAATTATATCGGGCAAAAGCCCAGGGCCGGATGGGTTACCCATCTCCTATTATAACATGTTTAAAAATACTTTGCTACCACATTTCACTTCTCTCTGTAACTTTCTCCTCCAAGGTGGCTCTCTGACTAAGCAAGCCCAAGAGGCACATATTACTATCATACCAAAAGAAGGTAAGGACACTGAACTTTGTAGTAGCTATTGACCCATATCCCTTTTAAATTGTGAGCTTAAATGGTGGGCCAAAGCAATGGCCTCCAGACGACTAAACCCACTCCTCCCAAATTTGGTGGGTGGGGAACAAACTGGGTTCATACAGAGTAGACAAGGCAAAGATAATACTTCTAGGCTTATTCGCCATCGAACATGTCAGAAATAACCACCTACCTCTGGTCCTTCTCGGTACAGATGCTGAGAAGGCTTTTGATAGGGTTAGGTGGGACTTCCTCTACGCCACTTTGGCGCAATTTGGAATCCCATATCCATTCATCAATGCCATCTCCACACTATATAGTTCTCCTAATACTAGAGTCAGAGTAAATGGAGTCCTGTCTGCCCCGTTCATGATACATAATGGAACCAGACAGGGTTGCCCACTGTCCCCCTCCCTGTTTATTTTGGTCATGCAGACTTTGATCAGGAAAATTAGGCTAACATCAGACATACAAGGCATCCAAATAGATGTATATGAGCATAAAACAGCATCCTTTGTGGATGATCTGCTCATGCTCACCTCGAACCCAACCGTCTCTCTACCCATTATTACCCAATTTTTTTTGAAGAATTTGGAAAACTCTCTAACTTTAAAGTAAACTTTGCAAAGTCAGAGATACTCAACATCAACCTATCTTCCGCACTATCGAGGGAACTTCAAACTCATTCATTCGATGGCCTAGAGAGAAAATCACATACCTGAGTATGCAACTATCTGCTGACCCTAATCTATTATACAAGTTCAATTATCTTCCTCTACTGCAAAATATTCAAAGACAATTAAAAGATTTACAACTCCCTTACATGTCCTGGTGGGGTAGGAAAAATCTTCTGCAAGCCTACATCATCCCTCAACTTATATATCTGTATCAAACGGTTCCAATTTGGTTACCTAACTCCTTTTTTAGCAAAATTAAAAAAGCTTTTTCACAATTTTTGTGGAAAAATAAAAAACGTCGTATCAGGGCCAGTCTTCTCAACCCAAGACCAGAACAGGGAGGAATAGGCCTCCCTGATCCCAAAATATACTATCAAGCTTATCAATCACCCAGGCACCGGAACATAGTCTATACAATAAACTGCAAAACTCCCTATTAACCTTAGATAGTATGGCTGCCATCTGAAGGCTCAGAACCCCACCTAAGGACTCCAAGAAATGCAATGTATTGCATAAAGGACTACAGTACTTTCACAACTCACTAAATCATCACCAACCTTCTCAGATATTAGCCCTCTCATACCCCTTGATTTACTCCCCATCATAATACACCCTAACAGGGAGAACACGCAAACCTTCCGGAACAAATTGCGCCACACCTCACTAGAGGCATTTTTTCACTCACAAGATACTATAGATGAAGCACATTTATTAAGAACTACGAGTCTAAGGGTACATTCACATGCGGTATGCCCGCCGTGCGGGCATACCGCCGTGTGCTGGAGGTGAGGAGGAGGTGACCCCTCCTCCCTCCATAGGAAATAGCGGCACACGGCCGCACATCCGCCAAAAGATAGAGCTTGCTCTATCTTTTTGCGGTGTGCGGCCCGGATCGGTGCCACACATGTGTGGCACCGGATCCCCGCCGTGCCGCTATTGCCGTCTATGGGGACGTACATGCGGCCGCAAATTTGCGGCCGCATGTACCGCCCCGCAGACGGCAGTGTGAATGAGTCCTAAGGATCACAAATTTTCTTTGTGGAAAGACTTTGTGGAAACTTGTTCTAAATTTACAACAAGACCAAATTGCAATCTTGATACCACTTCGTTGGAAAAACTGGCTTCTTCAACTTCCCTTCACAAAAAGCTACTATCAAAGACATACCAGGAGATTGTTAACCCCTTAACGACTTGGCCTTTTTTAGTTTTTTCACTTCCATTTTTCACACCCCACCTTCAAAAATGTATTAACTTTTTTATTTTTCCACATAAAGAGCTCTGTTATGGCTTATTTTCTGCGTAACAAATTGCACTTCGTAGTGATGGTATTTAATATTCCATGGCGCGTACTGGGAAGCGGGAAAAAAATTCCAAATGCAGTGAAAATGGTGAAAAAACACATTTGCGACGTTTTCTTATGGGCTTGGATTTTACAGCTTTCACTGTGTGCCCCAAATGACAGGTCTACTTTATTCTTTGGGTTGCTACGATCACAGGGATACCACATTTGTACAGGTTTTATAATGTTTTCATACATTTAAAAAAATTAAAACCTCCTGTACAAAAACTTTTTTTTTGATTTTGCCATCTTCTGGCGCTAATAACTTTTTCATACTTTGGTGTACGGAGCTGTGGGTGGTGTCATTTTTTGCAACTTTTGATGGCGTTTTCATTGCTATCATTGTTAGGACTATGCTTCCTTTTGATCACTTTTTATAAATTTTTTTATATTTTCCAAAATGGCAAAAAAATGTCATTTTTGACTATGGACGCTATTTTACGTTACGGGGCTAAACGCAGTGAAAAACCGTTATTATATTTTGATAGATAGGACATTTTCGGACGCGGTGATACCTAATGTGTTTAGGATTTTTACTGTTTATTAATATTAATATCAGTTCTAGGGAAAGGGGGGTGATTTGAATTTTTAGGTTTTTTTAATATAATTTTTTTTTTTAACTTTTTTTTACTTTTACTTCAACTATTTTTCAGACTCCCTAGGGTACTTTAACCCTAGGTTGTCTGATCGATCCTACCATATACTGCCATACTGCAATATGGCAGTATATGGGGATTTTACTCCTCATTCATTACAATGTGCTGATAGCACATTGTAATGAATGGGTTAAAACTAGACAGCTTCGGGCCTTCGTGAGGCCCGATGCTGTCATGGCAACGGATCACCGCTCCCCGTGACGTCATCGGGGAGCGAAGATCCGCGCCAAGATGGCGGCGCCCATGCGGCGCCATCTTTTTGAAGCCTCCGGCAGCATTGCCGGCGGCGATCGCGGGTGTTACCGGTAAGCCTTTGCTGCAATATGCAGCAAAGACTTACCGGCTATGGAGAGGGCTCGGCCCGCGAGCCCTCTCCATGCACCGGGACTCGGCGCGCGCCGTACTAGTACGGCGCACTTCGGGAAGGGGTTAAACTACAAAATTCCACTAGCCCCTTCTTCCTAACACAATGGGAAAAAGATTTGCAAGAGGTCTTTACAATAGACAAAACAGCCATGCTAAAAGCCTCCAACAGGTTCTCAAGGTGCATTAGAATCAGGGAAAATGCATACAAAATAATATCAAGATGGTACAAGACGCCCCAATGGCTCCAGCAAATATTCCCACAATTAGACAACAGGTGCTGGAGATGTAAGTCCTCAGTGGGTACCTTGGCCCACATATGGTGGTCGTGTCCCCAGATACAAACGTTCTGGAAAGAAATCCTCAAAACAAATATGTAAAATACAAATACCCCACTCACCAAGTGTCATACTATTAGGCAAGCCTAGTCCTAACTTCGCTCTTAAGAAAAACGACTTAGCTACCACCCCCATATCAGCTGCCAATTTACTCATTCCATGTAACTGGAGACAAACTTGGTCCCTTCCCTCTCTCAGTGGTGTGACAAGGTTTCAGAAATTTGTAGATTCGAAGAATTAGCCCACTGGGTGGGAACGACAAGAAACAAATTCTTAAAAATCTGGACCCCATGGTTCCAATATCAAAATAGTTCCGTTACTAGTCTACTACCCCCTCAATCATCTCCACTCCCCAACTGAAATTACTTATCGGGTGCGGGTACATGGAAAGGCCTCACGGGTTAAGCCCTCTCCATAGCCGTTAAGTCTTTGCTGCATATTGCAGCAAATGCTTACCAATAACACCAGTGATCAGTGCTAGCACTGATAGCGGGTGTTATCCAATCGATCGTTTTGCCGGCGGCTTAAAAAAGCGCCCATGCACCGGCATCTGAATGACGATCATCACTCCCTGTGACATCATCGAGGAGCAGCGATCTGTCACCATGACAGCCTCGAGTCTTCTGAAGACCCGAGGCTGTCTTGTTTTAACCCATTTATTACAATGTTTGATTTGCAGTTTTAAAAAAATCCTAATAAAAAAACCTAAAAATTCAAATCACCCCCATTTTCTTATAACTGATATAAATAAAAATCATAAACAAATTAGGTATCGTTGGGTCTGAATATGCCCAATCTATCAAAATATAATTTTTTTCACTGTTTAACCCTGTAATGGAAAATAGCACCGAAAGTCGAAAATGACACTTTTTTGAAAAATATAAAAAAAATCAATAAAAAGTGATCAAAATATAATCCTAAAAAAAGAGTAGCAGTGAAAACATCATCAAAAATTGCACAGAATGACACCATGACAAAATTTTTGTACAGGAGGTTTTAATTTTTGTAAATGTATGAAAACATTATAAAACCTATACAAATTTGGTCGTAATTGTACTAACCCAAAGAATAAAGTAAATATGTCAATTGGGGCGCACAGTGAAAGCCGTAAAATCCAAGCCCTCAAGAAAATGGCGTAAATGTGTTTTTTCACCATTTTCACTGCATTTGGAATTTTTTCATGCTTCCCAGAACACTGCATGGAATATTTAATACCATTACTATGAAGTGCAATTTGTTACGACGAAAACAAGCCATCACATGGCTCTTTATGTGTAAAAATCAAAAAGTTATAGAGTGGGGAGTGAAAAATGGAAATGAAAAAACAAAAAAGGGCCAGGACATTAAGAGATAAGAACATTTTCTGCAGAAGAATTTGATGAGAAATCCTCTTTTTCTAGTTAAGAGTGTTCATTGTGCAAATTTTATAAGGCTTCAGATTACAAATATGTGGAGCTATTTTGTGATTATGTATTTCTTCTCCTTTTTTTGATCTTTCAATGTAAAGATAGTGTTTTGAATAATATGAGCCATATTTATTATTAATAAGGCAAACTGCTCTACAACCGTTTTGCCTCACAAAGTGCACCCGATTCATGAAGACAGGAACAAGGTTTTCATGTGGACACCCAAATTGTGTAAGCTGAGTGCACCTTGCGTGCCCCACAATTATGTTGGTCTTCTAACATAAATGTGGTGCACGGGGCAAATATGTACTAGAATGCCCCTTTATGCGTACAGTATTGTGCACCATGCATAGTGCAGCCACAGCACAATACTGGCAGAAATACCTCATAATATACATGCTTTTTTATGTGCAGTCTAGACGGTACAGACTGCTCAGTAAATGTGGCCCTATGTCTTTATTTTTTATTATGCAATTTTTTTTAATTTGGCCAATACTTGTACTTGAACAAGTGATCTTTTGTATTTTGATGTATTGTATGATCTCCTGTGATAATAATTTATTGCAGTGCATTGTATGCACTGGTAAGTACAGTCATATTCTACTGAAAGCATGATCTGATGTGAACTGAACTGGCATCCAGCAGCCCCAGGTTTCTTCATTAGTCCCTGGGGCTGTGATAACAATGATCAGTTCCCCGAACGCAATCCAATTGAGGAGGAAGGAGCCAGAAGCCCCTCTCACTACATAGTAATGCTTGACCATGGTGTGTAAGTGATTATTCGTAACTTAACTCTGATCACAGATGTCTACCCTTTGGAGTGTATTAGTAATGAGCTTTATAGTGTCCACCCAGTCTATTGCCTTTTTTTACCACCAAGTTTCACACAAACACAAGGGAACATCCAGAGCCTCGCTTCAATGTTTCCAATTTTTCTTTCCTTGTAAACTCCATTTACTGTTAAAAAGACAATTTGATGGCAGATTGTGGGCACCGTGTCTCTCCTCTGACCTTTAAATCAAATTTTGTTTTTCACCAGGAGATTCACCTCCGAGCTTATACTGACAGTTTAATAAAGTAAAGATTTCTGCCATAAATCCAGCAATACTGTCATCCTCTAACAAAAACTGCAGAAACCTTTGGCTGCAGGTGATGTCTTCAGCTCAAGAATGTGATCACATCCAGGTAGAAGTAACGTCCACAGTGATATAGAGGGCTGGAGGAGTGCCGCCGCTTATCATGTCACCTCAGGATCTCAGGCAACATCCTTCATCTCGTTCTGCACAATTATTTTTCCAGATTAAAGTGTAAAGTCTTGACATTGGTGCCCACTCTGAGCCATGATACTGCCAGTAAGAAAAGGGTTCAGTATATCAACCATTGTGAATGGAAGATGCCTGTAGAGTACAATTACATTACAAACTGATAACTTGAAATGTTCATATCAGTCACACTTTAGCTGAATTCAGTACTGGTTATCCTGAATTTGTAAAAACAAGCTCTAAACTGGAGGGAAAAATGAATAATTGATTGATAGTAGATACAATTCCTGTTCATAGATTACCTATTATAGAAATATCTATTTAGGTTATGGTTAATTAAGACATATGGCAGTGGTGGGGAACCTATGGCACGGGTGCCAGAGGTGGCACTCGGAGCCCTTTCGGTGGGCATCCAGGCCATCACCCCAGCACAGAGTTTGCCAGACAGGACTCAGGGATTCCTCTTGCGGTCCAATACAGCCCAGGACGTGCCATGCTCAGCGCCATTTTAAACCAACATCCTTGGCTGCCAGGACTACAGGAGGAACAAGAAAGTGTGGACAGTGATTATTGTTGGAGGGCCTGCTCTGGGAACCCTGATTGTTCCTCTTCAGGGGATCCTGAATCCAAGTTCTCCATCACCTTTTATTGATGAACTCAGGACACCAATATGATTGAAACCTGTGATACAGCAGGGATCAATAAGTTACTGCTTACATTGTCATGTTGGCACTTTGCAACATATAAGTAGCTTTTGATTGTACTTTGGGCACTCTATCTCCAAAAGGTTTGCCATGACTGACATATGGTAATTGTTCTATTGTGGTGCATAGAGCATTGTTGTGGTGTTATTATTCTTCTAAATCCAGTAGGATGCAGATTATAATCCATATTATTATGTACTAGGACTTCCATTGGAAAGATACAATGGGGCAGATTTAGCAAGTGTCTGAAAGTCAGAATATTTCCAGTTGCCCATGGCAACCAATCACAGCTCAGTTTTCATTTTACCAGTGCTCATGAATATTTTAAAGGGCAGCTGTGATTGGTTGCCCTGGGCAACTGGAAATATTCTGACTTTCAGACACTTGATAAATCTGCCCCAATGACTGCGGTGCTACATGACACCTGGTAGCTAGAGTACCACATTTGGTAAACCTTCAGGACAGGTTTAGAGGTGTAGCCAGATTTTCAAGAAAAGTATTTGTGGGTTTGTGGCTGAGCTTTTTTCATCTAGAAGAACACCCACAACCGTAGAGTAATGTAGCTACGTGACAGGAATCTACATAACTAATCATATATTACAGTATATAGTTGCAAGATATATTTATGTATGAGATGGCCAAGATCAAGGTCTACAGTAATATCTAATTTTACAATAGTAATGTTCTTTTACATCGTGAGAGATATATATACAGTAGTCAACATTATAATATATACATTCATAATAATAGAGGTGGGCATTGTGGGGGCAGTGTTGCAGTAGTTATGTTCTTGTAAACAAGGCACAGTGCTATAGCAATTATAGGCAAGGCGGAGGTATTGTAGTAGTATAACTGGTAGTTATATTCTACTGTATTAGTAGATACTTCCATATAACACAGCTACAGCCAATGTGTACACAAAGTAATTTATTGTGTATTCCTGAGTGCATAATTGCTATTTATGACCCTGGATTAGTGGTTGTAAAAAAACAATTATTTGGAGATTTATTTCTCACTCTTTTAATTATTTACATTAAGAAACTGGAGAACTAAGGAAGGAAAAGCACGGTTCTCAGCTGAATTTTCCAATGCCTTTTGTGGAAACCTGCCAGAAATAGAATGTAAAAGAAAGCATAATAGCGCTCAGCGAGCATCAAGGGCTGAGCTTGGTTTCGTCATCCTTAAACATAAAACTTAGGCAATTAGAATTATTAGGGATATTTCATTGCCATTGTAGTGCATATAGTCCAATTTTGACTTTCCAAATTTATTAAACTAATAATATCTAATATTAACCCCCCATCAATTCATTTACAATTTCTACTCCCCTCCTGTATAAATCAATAACTTTTTTATTTTGCCATTTACAGAGCTTAAAATGGCTTCATTTTATATTCCATGCCATGTACTGTGAAGAGGGAAAAATTTCAAATGAGGTAAAACAAAAAAAAAATGCATTTGCGCCATATTTTTTTGGGCTCTGCTTTTAAGGCTTTCACTGTTCCCTATCCCCTATTCTTCAACCCCATATTTAGGGCTCTTTCATATTGGTGTTGATGTTCAGCTTCAGTTGATTGTCACTTTAACCTACACTCACCGGCCACTTTATTAGGTACACCTGTCCAACTGCTCGTTAACACTTAATTTCTAATCAGCCAATCACATGGCAGCAACTCCATGCATTTAGGCATGTAGACATGGTCAAGACAATCTCCTGCAGTTCAAACCGAGCATCAGTATGGGGAAGAAAGGTGATTTGAGTGCCTTTGAACGTGGCATGGTTGTTGGTGCCAGAAGTGCTGGTCTGAGTATTTCAGAAACTGCTGATCTACTGGGATTTTCACGCACAACCATCTCTAGGGTTTACAGAGAATGGTCCGAAAAAGAAAAAACATCCAGTGAGCGGCAGTTCTGTTGGCGGAAATGCCTTGTTGATGCCAGAGGTCAGAGTAGAATGGGCAGACTTGTTCGAGCTGATAGAAAAGCAACAGTGACATAAATCGCCACCCGTTACAACCAAGGTAGTCAGAAGAGCATCTCTGAAATCACAGTAAGTCATGAAACAACAACATGAAAGCATGGATCCATCCTTCCTTGTATCAACGGTTCAGGCTGGTGGTGGTGGTGTCATGGTGTGGGGAATATTTTCTTGGCACTCTTTGGGCCTCTTGGTACCAATTGAGCATCGTTGCAACGCCACAGCCTACCTGAGTATTGTTGCTGACCATGTCCATCCCTTTATGACCACAATGTACCCAACATCTGATGGCTACATTCAGCAGGATAATGCGCCATGTCATAAAGCTGGAATCATCTCAGACTGGTTTCTTGAACATGACAATGAGTTCACTGTACTCAAATGGCCTCCACAGTCACTAGATCTCAATCCAATAGAGCATTTTTGGGATGTGGTGGAACGGGAGATTCGCATCATGGATGTGCAGCCGACAAATCTGCCTTAACTGTGTGATGCCATCATGTCAATATGGACCAAAATCTCTGAGGAATGCCTCCAGCACCTTGTTGAATCTATGCCACGAAGAATTGAGGCAGTTCTGAACTAGCATGGTGTACCTAATAAAGTGGCCGGTGAGTGTATATTGTGCACCTGCTTTTAAAGGGTTATTCTCGCCTGGGCATTCACATTCAGTTTGATAAATCTGCCATATATAAACATTTCTTCAATTAGGTGTTATTAAAAAAATGTTCCTGTGTGAAGATAATTTCTCATAAATGTAGTCATTTTGTCCCTTAGAAACGAGATTGCTTCCTCGGATATGGCCACCTCTGCCTGAGAGATTGCACAAATAAACAAAAAGGTTTTGTATATGAAATGTCCGGGAGTTTCTGCATGTCCCACAGCCATCCTGATGGTAATGAACGCTGAAGCCAGGTGCTCAGGCAGGAATCTATAGCGCAAGTCTGGCCACCGCTGCCAGAGTTTGACGTGGACGTATCCGAGGAAGCTATCTGGTTTCTAAGGGACAACATGACTACATTTCAAGCATTTTTCAAGGGGACCAAGGCTCTGCAATAAAATGTGTCATTTTATTGAGAAATAAGGAAGTCAGTCCTATTTCTCCGTTTTTTTTATTCAATGGAATATTTGTGGAACTTCAAAAAGGAGCATAACCCGTGTTAAACATTTGCAATGTGTTCTTCACACATATTGTTCTTCACATGCTATTGTAAAGAACACATTTCTGTACTCATGTCTTCTGATAAGTTAGCAGATGTACGGAAACATCTGCAATGTGTTTTTCACTGAAGAACACATTGCAGATGTTTCCGTACATCTGCTAACTTATGAGAAGATACGAGTGCAGAACGGTGTTCTTCACAATAGTATGTGTGAAGATTAGAGATGAGCGAATACACTCGACCGAGCTTGATGCTTGATTGAGCATTAGCGTACACGTAACTGCTCGTTGCTTGGACGAATACTTCGCCAGCTCGAGAAAATGGCATCTCCCGCCGTTTTGATTTTTGGCGGCCAGAAACAGAGCCAATCACAAGCCAGGAGACTCTGCACTCCACCCAGCATGACGTGGTAGACGTCGATAGCAGTGGTTGGCTGGCCTGATCAGGTGACCCTGGAATAGACTAGCCCCTGCCCGCGCTGCTCGCATCATTCTCTGTCTGGATCCCGTTAGGGAGAGAGCTGCTACTGCTGCAGGGATAGTGTTAGGGTGTTATATTAGCTTACTGTTAGGCAGGAGTGAGTCTACAAGAACCCAACAACCCTTGTTATGGCTAGAATATCGTTATATATATTTTTTTTTTATTGTTTGCTTGTGGCTGGGCTTGCTGGCACTAGTAGTACAGCTAGTACCATATTGTGACGAATTTTCAGGGAGACTTGCGAACGTTATATTTAGCTCTTAGTGACACACATATCCATCTCAAACACCTAGGTGGGACAATTTATTAGGGGTTTGATTGAATTAGGCACAGTCTGCTTTTTCTTTTTTTTTTTACTTTTCTTTTTTTTTTTATAACTCAAAGTCATCAGGCACAGCACAAAATCCAGTTGTGTGCTGTCAGTGTAGGCTAGAAACTAGCCATACAAGAACCCCAACAGGCCTTCATAGGGCTACAATAGCGTTATATATTTTATTTTTGGTTGATTTGCTTGTGGCTGGCCTTGCTGGCACTAGTAGTGCAGCTAGTACCATATTGTGACGAATTTGCAAGGAGACTTGCGAATATTATATTTAGCTCCTAGTGACACACATATCCATCTCCAAACACCTAAGTGGGACAATTTATTAGGGGGTTGATTGAATTAGGCACAGTCTGTTTTCAAAACTAAAAGTCAACAGGCACAGCACAAAATCCTGTTGTGTGCTGTCAGTGTAGGTTAGAAACTAGCCATAGCAATAGGATAGCATCGTTTTGTTAAAAAAAACAAAAACACCAAAAAAAAAAAAAAATTTACAGTTTACACGTTAATTTTGAAAATGTTGAACCCGAGGGCAAGGGGTAGAGGACAAGGGCATGGGCGTCCAACTACTGCAGGGGTCAGAGGCTGTGGTCCTGGGCGGGGTGAGATACCACCTGCTGATGAGGGAGCAGGGGAACGCCGCAGAGCTACACTCCCTAGGTTCATGTCTCAAGTTACTGGGACTCGTGGTAGAGCACTGTTGAGGCCAGAACAGTGCGAACAGGTGATGTCGTGGATTGCGGACAATGCTTCTAGCCATTTGTCCACCAGTCAGTCTTCCACGCAGTCCACCCATGTCACCAAAATCAGCACTCTTCCAGCTCCTCCACCTCAGCCTCCTTCCCCCCAGTCTGCCCCCTCCCAGGAAAATTTGGCATTTGAACCGGCATACTCTGAGGAACTGTTTTCTGGACCCTTCCCAGAGGTGTCGGACAATGAGGAGACACGGTTGTCAGACAGTGGTGAAGTTGTTGTTAGGGCAGGAAGTCCGAGGGGGGAGCAGACTGAGGGATCGGAGGATGATGAGGTGATAGACCCAAGCTGGGTTGATAGGCTGGGTAAACAGACAGGTGATAGACGGTGGCGAGTCCTCAACGAGAACAGGTTGGAAGAGGCAGTGGTGGAGCCTGGCGGAGAGGCAAGGCCAGAGCTGGTGCATCAGTGCCAAATGTTTCACGTAGTGAAGCTCCCGTGGCGAGGGCTAGATTTTCGGAAGTCTGGAGGTTCTTTAAAGAAATACCGGATGACCGATGGACTGTGGTGTGCAACCTGTGCCGCACCAGGATCAGCAGGGGTTCCACCACTACCAGCTTAACCACCACCAGTATGCGCGGGCATAGGAATGCTTAACACCCCACTCAATGGAACCAAGGCAGTTCACCTCTGGCCGGGCACACTACTGCTCCTTCCCCTGTGTCATCTGCTGCCTCTGCTAGTCAGCCCCCTGCCCAGGACTTCGGCCCAAACACCTTCCGTGCGAAAACCACACCTTCGCCTCCACGATCCCCCACAGCATCCACTAATGTCTCCATGCACAGCTTTCAGCTCTCCATACCCCAGACGCTGGAGCGCAAGAGGAAGTACAGTGCAACCCACCCACACGCCCAAGCCCTCAACGTCCACATCTCCAAACTACTTAGCCTGGAGATGCTGCCCTATAGGCTGGTAGAGACCGAGGCCTTTCGAAACCTCATGGCGGCGGCCGCCCCTCGGTATTCGGGCCCCAGCCGCCACTACTTTTCCCGATGTGCCTTCCCAGCCCTGCACCAGCACGTGTCAGACAACATCATCCGTGCCCTGACCAACGCCATTTCTGACAAGGTCCACCTGACCACGGACACGTGGACAAGTGCTGCCGGGCAGGGCCACTATATATCTCTAACGGCACATTGGGTTAACTTGGTGGAGGCTGGGACCGAGTCTGACCCTGGGGCTGGTCAATATACTGCCGACGCCAAGGATTGCGGGGCCTACCTCTGTCCAGGTCTCTCAGGCCTACTATGCCTCCTCCTCCTCCCACCCCTCCTCCACCTCCTCCTCCGAATTACCATCCGTGGGCAAGGCGCCATTAGTCGGTCGCTCTAGGCACAGCAGCAGTGCCGTTGCTAAGCGACAGCAGGTGGTGCTCAAACTGCTGAGCCTAGGCGATAAAAGGCACACAGCCTAAGAGCTATTACAGGGCATCACGGCGTAGACTGATCTGTGGCTGGCACCGCTGAACCTGAAGCAAGGCATGGTTGTGTGTGACAACGGCCATAACCTGGTGGCGGCTCTACAACTCGGCAGACTGACACATGTGCCATGCCTGGCCCACATGTTAAATCGCATAGTTCAGCGTTTCCTCAAGACATACCCGAATCTGTCTGATTTGCTCACGAAGGTGAGCCACATCTGTGCGCATTTCAGGACAGCGCAGCGCCGCCGACAACTGCCCGCTCACCGACTGTTGTGCGACGTGCCCACGAGGTGGAATTCAACATTAACCATTTTATCCAGAGTTTGCCAGCAGCGCAGAGCGATTGTAGACTGCCAGATGTCAACTTCCACCAGAACTGGTAGTCAGGTCAGTCAGCTTTCTCAAGTCTACTATGAGGAGTGGATGTCTGATATCTGTCAAGTGCTGAGTAACTTTGAGAAGTCAACACAGATGGTCAGTGGCGATGCAGCCATCATCAGCCTCACAATCCCGCTGCTTGGCCTGTTGAAAAACTCTCTGGTTTTTTAGCGCTCGTCACAAGAGACGGGGGAAGAAGATTCCCTTGTTGATAGCCAAAGCACCCTCAGGTCTGTTTCTCAGTGCATATCGGAGGAGGTGGAGGAGGAAGAGGAGGAGAATGTTGGCGAGACAGAAGAGGGGAGCATATGGCAGATTTCATGCTAGGCTGCCTATCCCGTGACCCTCTAGTTCAAAGAATTTATTCCAGCACCGATTACTGGGTATTCACTCTCCTGGACCCACGGTACAAGCAAAATCTTGCCACTCTCATCCCTGGAGAGGAAAGGAGTGTGAGAATGCATGAATACCAGCAGGCCCTGGTGTACAAGCTGAAACAGTATTTCCCTTCTGACATATCTAGCGGCAGAGGGTGTACTTCTGCGGGACAAGTAGCGAGGTAGAGTAGGCAAGCAGGCAGCTTGTCCAGCACTGGCAGGGGTATGCTTTACAAGGCCTTTGCCAGTTTTATGTCACCCCAGCAAGACACTGTCACCTGTCCCCAGTCTCGGCAGAGTAGGGGTGATCTTTACAGAAAGATGGTGAGGGAGTACGTAGCTGACCATACCATCATCCTAAATGATCACACAGCTCCCTACAACTACTGGGTTTCAAAGCTGGACATGTGGCACGAACTGGCGCTGTACGCCTTGGAGATTCTTGCCTGCCCTGCCGCTAGCGTGTTTTCAGTGCAGCTGGTGGCATCATCACCTATAAGCGTACACGCCTGTCGACTGACAGCACTGACAGGCTGATGCTTATCAAGATGAATAAAGCCTGGATTTCTCAGGATTTCCATTCTCCACCAGGCGAAAGACGCTAAACCTGAATAATGTATGCACTCCTCCTCCTCATTTTCCTCCTTCTCCTCCTCTTTGTACACTAAAGCAGAGGAAACTGGCTATTTTTTGCCAGGGCCAACTGGCTCTAGCTATATTACTCTATTTATTTAATTTTTCTGGAGGGCCACCTACCCGGTCCTCTGTTTTAAACAATTTTTGGAAGTGCCACATACAGGTACTCTATGTATTTAATTGTTCTGGAGGGCCACCCACCCGTTCCACTGGTTTGAAAACTTTTTTGGACTGCCACATACAGGCACTCAATCTATTTAATTTTTCTGGAGGACCACCTACCTGCTCCTCTGGCTTGAAAACTTTTTTGGACTGCCACATACAGTCATTGACCAAATTTATTTGTCTCCATAGCAGCCTCCACACGTCGTCTTTACCCCAGACGCTGGAGCGCTAGAGGATATACAGCACATCATCTCCTTATCAAACAAGCTGTCAGGCAGAATTTTCAGGTGTTTCACCATTTACATAGTGGAACTCGGCCCATCTGTCGCCGCCATGCTGGAGACCTGAAGTTGCAATCATAGCAGCGCAATATGAATGCCCCATACTGTCGCTCTTAATCATGGAAGTCGTCTCCATGGCTGCCTCCACATGTCGTCCCCTTATCAAAAGAGCTGTGTCAGGCTCATTTTTCGGGTGTTTCACCAGATACGTTATAGAACTTGGTCACTATGTCGCCACCATGCTGTGTTATCGACTAAATATACCGTCAACCTTTTGTTCACATAGGAAATCATTTCAGCGCTTCTTGCTCACCTCCTTTGGTTCCTTTCTGCCACCCATTGGTTTGAAGCCTTAGTCCATTTGGGGTATGTCGCCATGCCACTCTCTAGCCTACCGCTGCTGCCGCTGCCTCTGCATGCCGTCTTCTATAGTGTCAGGGTCAATTATTGGATGTCACTCTGTCATCGCCATGCTTTCGCCCATAATTTTGGCATAATGGTGCGATTAAGCAGCCTCAGAGGCATCCATGCATGCTGCCCCTGCTGTTATCTGTTCATTTCCGTGGTGTTTCCATCATTTTCTGAGGTTTCCAGGTGTTTGGCCAAGCTTCCCTGTGCAGACCCTTGGTCCCCTTAAAAAGTGCTCGAGTCTCCTATTGACTTCAATGGGGTTCGTTATTCGAGACGAGCACTCGAGCATCAGGAAAAGTTTGTCTCGAATAACAAGCACCCGAGCATTTTAGTGGGAAATGGGAGTATTTCCGTAAGATACCATAATTTCTTCTAATTTTTGCATCTTTAATCATATCTTGTTTAGCCACATTCCCACCAAGGCCCTTTTTCATTTTTGCGGTTTAATTTTTCACTCCCCTTCAAAAATCCCCACCTTAAATAGCTTTTTATTTTTCCATGTAAAGAGCTGTGTGATGGCTTGTTTTTTGCTTAACAAATTGCACTTCATAGTGATGGTATTTATTTTTCCATGACTTGTACTGGGAAGCAGGAAAAAAATTCTAAATGAAGTGAAATTGGTGAAAAAACACATATGAGCCATTTTCTTGTGTTGTTGGATTTTACGGATTTCACTGTGCGCCCACATGACATGTCTTCTTTATTCTTTGGGTCGTTATGATCATGGGAATACCAAATTTGCATAGGTTTTACAATTTTTTTTATACATTTACAAGAATTAAAACCTCCTGTACAAAAAAATAAGTAAATTATATATATTGCCTTCTTCTGGCGCTAATAACTTTTTCATACTTTGGTGTACAGAGCTGTATGTGATATCATTTTATCTGACTTTTGATGATGTTTTCAATGCTACCATTTTTAGGACTGTACGTCATTTTGATCACTTTTTATAGAATTTTTTATATTTTTCAAAATGGAAAAAAAGTGCTACTTTTTGGGTGTTATGAGGTTAAACGCAGTGAAAAACCGTAATCATATTTGATAGATCCGGCATTTTTAGACAAGGCAATACCTAGTTTATGATTTTTGCTGTTTATTTATATTTATATCAGTTCTAGGGAAAGGGGGTGATTTGAATTTTTAGGCTGCTCGGTCCAGGCAGGTGCATAGGCTAACATTTCTAATGTACTGCAATACATGATTATTCACATGATGACTAGTTCATATGAAAGTAATGTGAAAATAAAAAAAGTAGAAAAAAACACACAAAATAAGAATAGAATTTATTAGAATGTCCCAAATGCCCCTAAGACATAAAAAAACAATAAATAATAAAAAAGTGGAAACAAAAGTAAAAAAAAAACACAACATATTAGGTATATTGGAGTCCCAAAATTCAAAATCTATAAATTATAAAAAAGGTTAATACTGGTGGTGAACCCCGTAAAGGAAAAATGCGCTCAATTGTCGTTAATGCCACTTTTTTGTCCCTTTCCAACACATAAAAAACACTTAAAATAGCACAGTCCCAAAAATGGTGGCAATAAAAACGTTAGTTTAGCCTGGAAGAAATGACACCTTAGCCAACTCCATACTCCTAAGTATGAATAAATTATTGAAGTAAGAATATGGTAAGTAATTATTAATAGTTATTAATAAGTAATAATTTTTGGGGGTACAACATATGTGTACCCATATCTGTACCACTGAGATGACTGGAGTAGTCAGTTGCACATAGCAAGGCTGCCCCTTTCATCTCGATAGAGCTGATGGAGATAGCCGAGCGCATGCACGCCCTGCTGCTCTGACCAATTTGGTGATGCTATGAGGGGTGGGATGGAGGTACATCAGATCCTTGTTCTCATGATCTGTGGGCATCCCATCACTGAGACCCACACCAATCAGCAAGTTAAGCCCTAACTTGATTTTTGGTTAAATTACTTTATTGAAGGCACTAGTGTTCTTTAAATATAATGGAATTTCCAGTCATTTCTGGGTCAAAACGTAGATTTTACACCCTCCTTAAGCCCTACGTGCACCAGGAGGTACTAAAACATCCTGTTGCTCCGGGGGGTGTATGGAGAGAGCTAACAGGCTGAGCTCTCTCCATACACAGCAGGTGTCAGCTGTATAATACCCGCCTGTTACTGCCATGGCACCTAAGTTACCATCTTGATTGGCCGATCGCCACACCCATGTATGTAAGTTGGAAATATATATTTTATAATTGTAACCGCAACCAAAAGTTTTATTGTCTTTATGACAATTGGATTTTAAAAATGTTGGGTTGTGATAATAACCAGGATTAACAATAAATCTTAAGTGAATACACATTTTGTGGTTATGGTTATTTGTAACTAGGGGTCATCTGTGAGTTGGTGTTTTTCTTGTCAATTGGGGGCAGTATTATAGTAGTTATATCCTTGTACAGGGGGGGGGAAGTATTATAGTAGTTATATTCTTGTACATAGGGGGCAGTATTATAGTAGTTATATTCTTGTCCATAGGGGGCAGTATTCTAGTAGTTATGGTGCAAAAAATAAGATTCCATCGGCACCAGGCAAAAGGTAAGTAAAAATGCAAAAGTTTATTTAGACAGAAAACATTTAAAATGTGATCACAAGAAGAAAAAAACGGTAACGCGTTTCAGACCCCCACATGGTATGACTAAGGACCAATGTGGGGGTCTGAAACGCGTTACCGTTTTTTCTTCCTGTGATCACATTTTAACATGTTTTCTGTCTAAATAAACTTTTGCATTTTTACTTACCTTTTGCCTGGTGCCGATGGAACCTTCTTTTTTGCACCATTACCTTCAGTCCCCGGGATTGGACCGGGTTCCTCCATCGCTGCACGGCCTCTACCCGGAGCTGCTGACCTGGTGAGCTGACACTTTCTCTTTTTTCAGTTTTTTCATTCTAGTAGTTATATTCTTGTACATAGGAGCAGTATAATAGTAATTACATTTTTGTACATAGGGGCAGTATTATAGTAGTTATACTCTTGTACATAGTAGTTATATTCTTGTACATATGGGCATTATTGTAGGAGTTATATTTTTGTACATAGAGAACATTATTATAGAAGTTATATTATTGTACATAGAGGGCAGTAATACAGTAGTAATATTTTTTTACATAGGGGGAAGTATTATAGTAGTTATAAACATTTCTATGTTTATAGTTTACATCACTATAGCAATTCTTACATATGTATATTAACACATATATCTACTGTCTTTTGCCTGCCCATTTGAACTCTTTTTCCTCATTCCACTTTTTCTAAGTTTACAACATATTGTAAACATTTGTATGTTTACAGTTTACATTATCAGGGCAACTATTACTCTTACATATGTATACTAAAACACATATATTTACTGTTTATCCTCTGCCTATTTGAACTCTTTTTCTTCATTCCACTTTTTCTAACTTTACAACATATTGTAAACATTTTTATGTTTACAGCTTACATCATCATGGCAACTGTTACTCCCCTTCTTAAGGGCCACATTACTTATGGGCGTTCCCTCCTAACCTAGGAACAGAAGATATAGCTAAGTCTTAAGCCCTAAACAGTCACATGACTGACGGGCGTTTTTCCTTCTGTCACAACTTAGGAGGCGGGGCCAAATTTCATGCTCCACATCTCTATTTTCGTTTATATTTCTACCTCTTGTCCTTATCTATACTTCCTCTCTATCAGTGTTGCCCTAACGCATCCCAATCTAGTAATTTACCTACACATTCATATTATTCATGTCTCTCTTTGCACTCACTAGTCACATGACCTCTGGGCGTTTCCTCCTGTCACATGATATGGAGGCAGGTCTTTCACATGTGATCTGGGCTTTAAATGTCGGTCAGTCTATATGCTTGCTAGGTATGAGTAAGGACCGCTAAAAATGTAAAGGTCCGAAACGCGTCACCAAGTCCTGTTTGTACAAACATGTTTTTATCATGTTTTGTTATTTTTTCACTATGTTTTTGATTTTAACCACTCTTTTTTGATACTAATAAACTTTCAAGATTTTTACTTAAGCTGGTGCCGAAGGACACTTTTCTCCTTTTGTTTATTCTTGCATTATAGTAGTTATATTCCTGTACATAGGGAGCATTATTATAGTAGTTATATTATTGTATATAGAGGGAAGTATTATAGTAGTTAGTTATATTCTTGTACATAGAGGGCAATATTACAGTAGTTATATTTTTGTAGATAGGGGGAAGTATTGTACTGTAGTAGTTATATTCTTTTACAAAGGAGGCAATATTATACTAGTTATATTCTTGAACACAGGAGGCAGTATTATAGTAGTTACATGTAGTCCCTAGGTTACATAAAAGATAGGCTTTGTAGGTTTGTTCTTAAGTTGATTTTGTATGTAAGTCAGAACTGTATATTTTATAATTGTAGCTCCAGTGAAATTTTGTTTTTGGTCTCTTTCATAGTCAGATTGTTAGAGTGGTAGATTGTCATAAAAATAAAGCTTAATTGCAGACACCTTTGAAAACTGTTATAGCTGCCTGAGGCTAAAGTACAGTAAATTATCAACATTCAGAGGTCTGTTTGTAACTAGGAGTTGTCTCTAAGACAGGTGTTCTTAAGTAGGGGACTGCCTGTATATTTTTGTACATAGAGGGCAGTATTATAGTAGTTATATCATTGTACATAGGGGGCAGTTTTAAAATAAAATGTCTTACGCATGGGGTAGTATTAAAGTCATATTCTTGTACAATGCTGTTTGCTAAACATAAAGTATTATATTATACTACTTATTTTTAATAGTGTTACCATATTATGTAATGCTATATTCATCATAGTATGTTTTTCAATACTTCTAACATTAACTTTGTCTAATAACAAAAGTAGTTACTGGAAAAAAAAGACTGATCAGAATCATGATCATGATCAGAAGGCCAAGAATCATCAGGAATAGCCAAAAGTATAAATACAAATCAATTAATATGCAAATATATTCATAGTTAGGATACCAGGAAACTTAGGAAATAAAACAGGCACTTGGGTCAAGTTAGGAGTAGGAGGCTTTATCTGGTCTGTAATTAGCTGTCAACAGGAGAAGTACAGTAGGTCTCAGGGTTTGTAACATTTCCAGTCATTTAACCTCATACTGCCAACACAAGACACAACAGTTGTTCCTGATAACAGTGATAACAGGGCTGCTAGATGGCAGACTAAGGGTACATTCATAGAGCATACCGCTGTGTGCTACAGAGGAGGTGACCTCTCCCCTCTCAATTGAGAACAGCAGGGGGACGGCCGCACACGGGGAAAGATAGAGCATGCTCTATCTTTTCCCCGTGTACGGTGCCATACATGTGTGGCACTATACTGCCACCGGCCCGCCATTGCTGTCTATGGGGACGTATATGCGGTCGCATATACATCCCCCCAGATGGCCATGTGAATGTATCCTAGGTTGGACAACCTCCTCCCCAAACATTGAATATCATCAACTGACAACTCTGGGGTGTCAGATTCTGTTCGCACCATGATTCTGAATCATAGGTTCTCAAACTTAAAATCCAAAAAATACCAAAAACTAAAACTCCACTTTGTTTTCCTTTGAACTCTTCCATAAGGTTCAGCTTAAGTCCATCACATAAATGTACTATGGTGCAGCATGTTAGTTACTAGGACTGCAGCAAAGAGATCCAATTACATAAGTGGTTGGATCCTGGGACTGTGGCCTAAAATTTAATTTTTATTAACAGTGGTTAATCTAGTCTGTTATAGTGGTTTTATAGTCTATTAAAATGCATGTGTGTCACCATCATGTTCTTAGACTACATTTTAAATGACATGATGTATGGATAAACACTAATGAATCAATTTCCCAGGTTATGCCTCTCTAAAATAACCCCTTTTGTCATTCATACACCTTGGCCACTCTGATAAGTATTTGAAGCACCTGCAAATTTTATAGATTCCACAAGGAATCCCTATGCAGCTGTAACCTTAGGTGGATGGAACTGGCAACTGCTGCACTTCATTGCCATGCCCTCTTTATATGAGTGCCTGGGAAGTGGCACTTCTAGTTTTGGCACTACCACTTCCAGCTTATGTGACCTACCCTTGCAAAAGGTCTGTGCTGGTACAGTATCCAGCACCTGGACAATGACAATGGGTAAGGAGGGAGGGGGGTTTGTGGTATCAATCTGTCTAACTGAAATGCCATGCACCACATTTATAGAGAGTTTGAGACCATATTAAGGCAGTTCTCCAATCCTCTGAAAGGGGGCGAGACCTTGGGGAAGGGACATGTCCTAATTCAAGCATCAGAAAATTGAGAAAATTCTAATGTAAACTAGGCCAACTTATAGGTGGTTTACAGTAAACTCCACAGTTCTAAGCTACTCTAAGTTCTAAGCTGAGCTACTCAAGATACATCATCCAGCATGTTTTATATGGTGCAAAATAAAGTCAAAATCTGCACTGGTCTATTCGCTGACAGTTTATTTAATCTTCTACAATGCATTAATTAACCCACTTTATAAAAACTATTTCTAAAAAATGCTGTTTTTTGTTGTTTTCATTAAAATTAATTTTTAATAATTTTAATGAAAGCAACAAAAAGCAGATTCGTCTGAATGGTACAAAAGAAAATTACCGCTCATCACACAAAAAAGCCTTCAACTAGCTTGCCAGGTGAAAATTTAAAAAGTCATGACTTTAAAAAGATAGCAATGAATTTTTTTTTTTAAGAATAGTGTTTTTCATTGCATAACACTAGCAAAACAAAAATAAATTGAAATTAGGTATCACTTGTATAATACTTTGGTAAAAAAAAAAATAATAATAAAAAGCCAAAATGTATGTTTTTGTTACTCCAAATGCACATAAGCAAAACATTCACCACATGTGACATATTGCCTTACACATTGCACATACCGTGTATACTCGAGTATAAGCCGACCCAAGTATAGACCCTATTGACCCGAGTATAAGCCGAGGATGGGAAATGCATTGGTCACAGCCCCCCCACCCAGTATATAGCCAGCAAGCCGACAGTAGTAAATAGCCAGCTCCCAGTTGTATATAGCCAGCCAGCCCCTGTAGTATATAGCCTGCCAGTCCCCTTTAGTATATAGCCATCCCCCTGTAGTATACAGCAAGCACCATTTAGTATATAGTCAGCCAGCCTCCTGCAGTATACAGCCAGGCAGCCACCTGCAGTAAACAGCCAGGCAGCCCCCTGCAGTATAAAGCTTGCCAGCCCCCTGCAGTATATAGCTATCCCCAAGTGGTATACGGAAAGCCCTGATTAGTATGCAGCCATCCCCAAGTAGTAAATAGCCATCCAGACCCCTGTAGTATATAGCCAGACTGCCCCCTGCAGTATACAGCCAGACAGCCCCCATGTAGTGTACAGCCAGCCAGACCCCTGTAGTATGCAGCCAGCCCACCCAGCACTTAAAAAAATAACTTACAAACTCACCTTCGGGTGGTGCCGATGTCAGCGCAGCTCCTCTTCTGTCTACGATGCTCCGGTCCCCGTGGCTCCTCTTCTTTCTTCGGTCTTCTTTAACAGCCGGCAGAGACGCGGCCATGCACTCTGCAGGCTGGGACATACTACGATGTAGCCGCCGATGATGTCATAGTATGCGCTGGTCGGAATATAACATGGCCGTGTCTCTGCCGGCTGTTACATAAAAAAAGAACATGCCAGATCCTTTAAAGTTATGGTCAAAGTGATAAATATGGCAATTGCGGTGTGCTCTCCTTTTGTAGGTTTTGGCACAAAGGTCCTTAAAATTGGTATTTAGTGTTCCTTTTGGCTCCTAAAAAGTTGTGGAAAAGTCAAGCAATATTAAATCTGCCAAATGCAAAAATATCCTGGTTATTATGTAAAGTGAAAAAAAAACCACTCAAAAGGTACAGGCATTACTGCGATCTCAGGGAATCTAGAAGACAAAATGATATTGTGGATAATGTGCTTCATTGTAGCATTGTGAGAATGCAGCATAGTGTAGACTGGGTGAATACAGTAGCCACCAAAAGGCCAACTAATGGATGATTAATGTAGCTGTCTCCCAGCACTAAAGTGGCATCTCTGTTCTGGAACGTACCCAATCATTTGCATTGCACTGCCCCAATGACTTTTTCAAGCAGCTATTCAGACTTTTCCTTCTTTTTTACATATCAATATAAGTATATGATGAACAATTATGGAGCAGAATGTTCTTTACACAAGAAGTAGCACTGCAGAGAGAGAATTATTAATGTTAAATGCTGTAATGTCATGTGGTATTTTACAAAGCCTTATCATACCTGACATATGGAGAGTTTCAATTTATGATATGTCACTAACTTTAGTATTAGAACTGTGTTTCATAGCAATGAAATCCACTGGAGTATCTACTGCATATTACTGTCGGCTGAGCTACTATATCTAAACCTTTGATAAGTTATATTATCTGCCGAGTTATTAAATCTTACCTTAAAACATTTCATACTGTCTTCTTAGCTTCTGTACTGTGGAAGCTTCAAGCAAGCTTCTGTAGCATATGCCAAATACATACATGCATGCTAATCGTTAACCTATAAAACCTCAAACAAGCCAGTGATTACAAAATTCCTACATTACTCATCAATTACTACATACTGTATAAGCCGAGGCCCTCATTTTACCATCAAAAACTGAGAAACCCTATTGACTTGAGTATAAGCTGAGGGTGGGAAATGCATTGGTCATAGCTTCCCAGTATATAGCCAACCAGCCCCCCCAGTAGTATACAGTCAACCAGCCCCTTTGCAGTATACAGTCAGCCCCATGTAGTATACAGCCAGCCACCCTCCTGTAGTATACAGCTAGCCAGCCCCCTGTACTATACAGCTAGCCAGCCCCCAGTATTATACAGCCAGCCAGCCACCGGTAGTATACAGTGAGCCAGTCCACATGTAGTATACAGCCTGCCCCCTGTAGTATACAGCCAGCCCCCATGTAGTATACAGCCAGCCTCCATGTAGTATACAGCCAGCCACCTTCCTGTAGTATACAGCCTGCCAGCCACCATTAGTATACAGCCAGCCAGCCCCCATTAGTATACAGCCAGCCAGCCCCCAAGTAGTATACAGCCAGCCAGCCCCCATTAGTATACAGCCAGCCAGCCCCCATTAGTATACAGCCAGCCAGCCCCCAAGTAGTATACAGCCAGTCAGCCACCAGTAGTATACAGCCAGCCCCCTTGTGGTATACAGCCCGTCAGCCCCCTGTAGTATACAGCCGCCCCCTGTGGTATACAGTCAGCCACCCCCCTGTAGTATAGTCAGCCATCCCCCTGTAGTATACAGTCAGCTCCCTTTGGTATATAGCCTGCACCCCCATTTGTTGTATAGCCAGCCAGCCCTCTGTAGTATACAGCCAGCCTGGCGGAGCCATGGTAAGCATTGGAAATGCTGAAAGGGGAGTATGTTAGTGTCAGAACTCACCAATTGTTCTGATGGGATTAGGTTTCAGGCTTCTTGCTGGAAAATCACACCCAGAGCTGCCTGTTATTGACAGCTCCATTTCTGATCTTGGGAAAGATGGGTGTGTCTTTGAACTTTTTTGTCTGCAGCTACGTTTTGAGTGATGGACGGCTGAGCCAGTCAGTGCTGGAGGTAGTGTCCATTATCGCCTTATTTTCTGCCGAGACCCTAAATTGGTTGCTGGTTATTCAGTCTCCAGTGCACCTTGTGCTCTTGCCATTATGTTTCTTGCTATTCTGTGTATTGACCACTGTTTTGCCTACTGACCATTTTATTCGCTATACGATTCTGTACCTTTGCCACCATCTTGGTTTTGACCCAGTTTGTTTGACTCTGCTTGTTTGTCTGTATCTGTTGTTTGTCCTTCAGTATCGCTTATCTCCTAGTGTGACTCCACTTTCCAGTCTCAGTCTTGCGTCAGTTTTGTTTTCCTGTGTGAACTTATATCTATTTCCGGTTACCTGTCCGCTCCACCATCCAGCAGCTACCAGACTAAGTAAGTTTTCCTGTCATCTTGTATGGTAACTCAGGGACCCTTACTTAGGTTCCAGATAGCGGGATCGCCCTTGTCAGGGCGGTTTATCTGCTGCAGGCAGGGCCTTAGCCTGCAGGGAAGTCTGGTTGTGGTTGTGCGGTCGTAGACAGGTACTGATAGTAAGTTTATTTTTTTAATAGACTCATATATAAGCTGAGGTGGGGTTTTTCAGCAAATGTAAATGTATTTCCTACATGTATTTTCTCTTGTTTGGATGGTTTTGTGAGTAAAAACTTAGAAATGTTCTACACCTTTGACCTTCAGGCTCCATATTTCACTATGCACTAGAAGCTTTGAATGTGAGAATACCATCATTACATACATAAACATTAATCTTGACTATCTCATTCATACATTTGAGTTCGCTATGCCGATTCTTAAAATGTAATGATATGCTCTTGGCGGCATCTTTTTTTCTTGTATACTACAAATTACAAACATTTCCTCATAGTTAAGTGTGTTATTAGGTTGCTTCACAAATAAAAGGTCACTGGTTCAAATCGAGGACCAGCCATTAAGAAAAATTCCCAAGTGATTGCCATGATAGTTGAAAGAAAACAAAATGAGGTCTGTCAGTCCAATGCAAATCCAAGAGAAGGACACCCAGGCAACATATACAAAGTGTCCGGTCATCACAAGGTCTATTAGCTCTGGTGCAGTAATGTAGGTGGTTTGTGTGCTTTACAATACTGAGATCGTAGAGATGATATGCAAGCCCTTTGCAATGCACAATTTTGGAATGGTGGCCTAAAAATATATTGTTAAGAAGAGTCAACTCGAGTTTGCAAGAGTCAATAGCGTTTGAGTCAAACGTCAATAGATTGTCCTCTGATGGTTGCATCTGGGTCTGGAAGAATCAAGGGAAAAGGGATCTAACAGATTGAGAAAACAAAGAAAGGTCAGGTTTGGCAAAGGTATTATAATGACATACTTGTTGTTTTATATCCAAAGGCACTGGATACTGGTCTCACTGCTAAGCTACATGTGAGTATCCTACAAATGAGTTACTTCATACAGTTTAGTACTTTGGCTATTAACCCCTTGTCACAGACGCTTGTTTTCAGCTTAGTGACCAGATTTGATTTTTAGAATCTGACATGTGTCACAATAATTGGTTATAACCTCGGAATGCTTTAACATATTTATGTACTTAATTTTAGTTGTAAAATTTTTTGCGTTTCATTCTGCATAAAAATGAAAATGTGGCAAGGTTTGGAAAAATTCTTTGTTTTCAAAGTTTGAAATGTTCTGCTTTCCATGCCCCACAAAGGGGGATATTTATCAGGACCTCTGCGCACCGCCAGTGGCGCAGAGGCCCTGAAATAATTGCAAATGCTAGCTTATTGCTAGCTTTTGCGATTATTTTCCCCAATCCGCCACCTTCACGGCAGTGGGGCGTGAAGGGGCGTGAAGGGGCGTGAAGGGGGGGGGGGGGCGGCCGGCCGAGTGTTTTTTTTTTTTTTTTGCAGTTCAGACAAAGTAAAATCTGGAAAAAGTACATGTGGAAACATGCATTGAGATTGGTGAGGAATGGTTCAATGACAATTACGTTGAGTTGCTAAATTGAACTTCATAGTCCACAGACCATAACACAATCAAACACCTGTTTTTGTACCCTAGTGAGTTGACCTGAATAAACCAACATCAGGAATAGGTAGAAGAGACCTCAGATTAGATTTTGGTTGATAGATCTCTGATTGAGAAAACATTGAGAAGAATTCAGGCAGTGTTGAAAAGCAAAGGTGGATTTACAAAATACTTACAAAAAAATAAAAAATGTAAATACAGATTTTTAGGAGCCAAACAGTAACAATGTATTTACTTGAAAAGAATCTTTATGTATCTATTAAATAGTTACAAGTAAGATTTATCTGTGAGTGTAAAGAGCAAGGAAGCACTGCTTGAATATCTATTATTGTGCATGTGGATAGCTGAACTCGTTTCGGCATAGCACCTAAGCCTATATTTCTGAGGAAATGGAGGAGATATTAGATTACTTCCAGGAAAAGCTATGCGCAGATCTAGTGCAAATCTAAAATTGAATTATTTCTGTAAAAAAAAATAATAATTTCATTGTCAAACGTTATATAACAAAATTAACATATTTAAAGAAACGTGATTGCAATGTGTTAAATTTCAGAACTGACCGAGATATTGTTGAGGTATTGACAGGGAGATTTTAATCTAACCTGCAGGTCTTATTTACCTTCTTTCACAGACTCTGTAACCATAACCTGTTAGCATCTTTTCCTGTATCCACCATATAGATTGGATGATTCATGAATAAAGTTAAAACAGCATAACACAATACACTGCATTAATTCCTCTAACATTGTCTGAAACTTCCTGTTAAATAACATCCCAGATTGCTAAATGTATACAAAGAAATAAGTCACAAAATGTCATATCAGGAAAGTATTTAGTAGACTAATAAAAATACTCATTCTAAATAGAAACATTTAAAAAACACCTGAGTCCCCCAGAGTATCTACGCCTTTCATGTGAAATATTTTCAGCTTAGCCAATGTATCTAAAGATTTCTATATGTGAAGTTCTATTAGGAGTAATCTGTTGCATCTAAACAAATCATCATTCTACCGTGTCGATGCAGCTCTAAGCACTATGTGTACTTTCTCAACGCATCTGGAGACTATCCTGGAAATCACCTGTATCAGTTCCCTTACCTTTCTTGGATTGTATACACTACTCAGTATCCATAATATGTTATATAGCCATGAATTATAAAGAGATGTCCGCCCACAGTCTTGGCAGATGTCTACATTCCAAAGACACAGCTCGGAATTCTAATTCAACATCATCTTATGGAGCCTTGAAAATGAATAGTCTGATGTGAATTATGGAAAGTCTGTGTTTTCCCCCATGAGGCTGCAGAGATATTAGTGTTACTGTGGTATATTCATGCTGTGACATACACCATATAAATCTGCCTTGTCTTTTCAACTTACTTGCATACAAACAGACAGCTGGCTTCATTATGTTCTTCCCTCTCTCTAAAAAATAAAATCAATGAATTGCTGCCTAAACCAGGGGTTTGCAAACATTTTTGGTCCACCATGAAAATCTATGTGATAGACCGATAGACTACATGCAGTTCAATAACACTTTGTTCATTTATATGTATTTTAGAATCCACTAGGTATAACATGAACTACAGCAAGCACTGTGTCTGGAATAAATGCACACTTTATTTTAAAATATTGAAATGGTCACACCCTTATGCATATCATAGGAGTAAAACAATCAAAGGAGGAGTCAGATGCACAGCTGTACAGCAAGACAATATTAAAGAGACATTATGCTGTAGCTTGCCATTATAACAAAGCCTAAGGTACTAATAAAGATCCTATGCTTCACCACCGTGTCCACCCGTGGCTGACATTTACGCATCCTTCCGGAAGGCCATTTCCACAGCTCAGCCTGTTCAACACCATGACATTTAAATCTTCCATAAGTTAAAGTTAGTTTACCAATAACGTCCACCTGACTCTTCAAAGGTTATTAACAATGCCATCTTTTATTACATAATATTTTTTTATTTATATAATTTGGAAAACAAAGTCCAGACAACAGCTATAAAAACTCATTCTATAGCAACTAGAAAGAGGAAAAAAGCAATGTCATTATAGTAAAAGATACCGATTATTTGGGTCAAACAAATACAGGCGGTCCCCTACTTAAGAACACTCGACTTACATACGACCCCTAGTTACAAACAGACCACTGGATATTGGTAATTTATTGTACTTTAGTCCTAGGCTACAATAAACAGCTGCAACAGTTATCACAGGTGTCTGTAATGAAGCTTTAGTGTTAATCTTGATTCTTATGACAACCCAACATTTTTAAAATCCAATTGTCACAGAGACCAAAAAAGTTCTGTCTGGGATTACAATGTTAAAATATACAGTTCCGACTTACATACAAATTCAACTTAAGAACAAACCTACAGACCCTATCTTGTATGTAACCCGGGGACTGCCTGTAAGAAACATAATAAAAACATCATTGCATATATAATATTTATTATATATATATATATATATATATATATATATATATATATATATATATATATATTATATATACTTCTAGAAATTTCAAAACAGCACACAGAAATAAGAGATGGATGGGTGCACGCTCACTAGGATCGGGCTCCAGATCCTCCAGGTAAGTAATGCGAAAGGTAAGCAGCACTCCAGGACGTCAGAAGTCAAAAGGTGCAACAGGTGATTTTATTCCATGTTTAGGAGTACAGCAAGGTACCACAGCGACGTTTCGGCTCCAGGGAGCATTTATCAAGCCCTATATGATATATATTATTCAGGAGAAGACAGGAAGTCACATCTACTCTTTCTTCTTAGAGCAGACCCTACCTAAATTAATACAAATATAGATTAATACTGTATATATTTGGGTATAAGCCAACCTGAATATGAGCCGAGACACCTATTTTTAACACAAGAAACTGTGAAAACTATTGCCTCGAGTGTAAGCCTAGGGTGGTAAATGCTTGGGTTACAGCCTCCCGACACTAATGAAGCAGCAGCCTCCTCTTTTCACAAATGAAATCCCCAGCAGCTTCCTCTCACTAATAAAATGATACGCAGACACCCCCACTAATAAAATGCTCAGAATCCTCACCTCACTAATGAAATGTACAGCAACTTCCCCTCACTAATGAAATTCCCTCTAGCATCCCCTCACTTATGAAATATTTAGCTGCAGTAAGTACCGAGTTTTTTTTTATATACTTGAGCAGAGGTTTGCACCGATACCAAAATTTTTAGGGTGATATAAAATCTGGAGTAGCATCACAATGCTCAATAACAATATTTTTAAGAAAAGAAAAAAGCATTAGCATTAAGCTGGGCCCTGCAAATAGGACCTGGGGGTGCAGTTCAGCCCAAAAGCATATACATTTCCATTGAAGCAAATGTGACCAATAATAAGCTACTGTTGTTTTGCAAGTTTTGCAAGGAGAGCTTAAGTTTTTTTTTTACAGTTTACTATACGTATTTTCAAGGTTGTCCTGGTAACGTTAATAAAAAATATATTAACTTATTTTGTGTCATACTTTTATATTTATTCAATTTAATGGTAGTGATCATTTGCTTAAAAATGGATACTGTAGAGATACATAGATCTCTGAGAAGATAAATCTCTATATACCAGTGCATGTAGCTTCTGTGACAGCGTAACTCTATGGAAACTCTGGTGAAGTTACATATAATCCCTTCATCCTACCCCATATAGGGTAGTGGTTAAGATCACTGTAAAGCTATTGCTCAATGAGAGAGTGGAGATTCAAAGGTTCAAATCTTGTCTGACCAAAAACATTGGGATACATTATATAATTTAGAGACTTTGTGTCATTGGTTCCTAATCTGCAGACAGCAGAACCAACATTGGGAAGTATAAAACGTATGTTGAAACACTCAGCTTATACTGTAGCATAAACAGTAAGTAGGATTTATAGGTTCTTCTTCCAAAAGTGGGGAAGAGTGTTATTTACTGCAATGTACAAAATTTAACAATTTAACATAGAGGAGCAGTGTGAGATGGAGAACATAGAGATGATGGTTTGTTTGTAATAGAACTGTTCAAGCTTGGTGATGAGACATCATAGAAACCTACAGAAAATGTTTTCCCCAGAAAAAGTCTACGTACTTTATGAAACTGCTCTACAGACCATGACAAATGACAAGAGACTGACCTGAATGTAAAAGGATGAAGCTGTGGTGATCTTCATCATGGTATATAAGATACAGTCTATAGATTTAAGGAGAACCTGAAAAAAGTTTCCGGGATGTTATCCGGGAAAAACATGGATTAAACAGGTCTGCGACTAAAAAAAGACAAAAAGTCCTAGACATCAGGGTTTTCCACAAACCTGGAGGTATACTATATAACATACTTTGCATACTTTGGACAAAAACTTGGAGGTCAAGATAGAGTTTGGGTGCCTCATAATGTGTGCAAATGGTGTGTGGAGGGCCTCCAAAATTGGTTCAAGGGTAAGAAAAAAGCTTTTCCTATGGTATGACAAGTAGAAAAGAACCATAGTTACAAATATTACTTTTGGTCACACAATGTAAAAGGGTATAATTCCAAATGGAAGCATTCTTGTGTTACCGGTCGGGACCCGACCAGATTTTTAAGGGGTCCGCTCATCACTATCCACAAACCCATTTCCTGAGAGTGTAGCTATTGTACCCCAAAAAGAAATCTATAATGGAGGTTAAGATCAAAGTAGCCTCACTTAATATCAGGATAATAGGGGGCGTGGCCTAGCATCAGATTTAAGCAGCTGTGTGTAGCCAGAGCTCCACCACCAGAATCCTGCAAATAGCAGCGTGAGACAGATTTGGCATAGAGTGAAAAGCCTCAGGGGCTGTGAACACTTTGGGGCCGGTATTACAGGGTCCAAGCACCAAAAACTTGCAGAGAAGCAGAGTGAGCGGCTCAGCCACGATGGCAGCCGCCAACAGGCGAGAGTTTGTGCTCAGAAGAACTTGCATGCGGACACCACTGCTAGGGTCCAGATACGCAACATTAGCAGACCCACAGTCTGGAGTTGAGGAGGAAGCAGATGGGGATGAAATAATGGAGGAGAGGCTGAGAGGGACAGCCAAGTGGAGGAGGAAGAGTCCACGTTGTCTGATATTATGAGGGCAGTGCAGCATAATACTTTGGCTCTCATGCAGCTGACTGGCCAAGTTTGGTAGTTTGAAAGAAGAAATATTGCTTGTACGTAATGACTTGTATAAAGTGGCTGAGTGAACAACGGCTGTAGACAATAGAGTGCAAGACATAGAGGAAGCACTCTTGCCTCTTAGAAGTGAAGTAAGGGAACAGTCACAAGCTATACTTGCCCTGCAAGTAAAAAAGCAGGCAACCTTGAAAATAGGCCGCAGAGGAATAATGTTAAGCTGGTGGGAGTTCCAGAGAAGGTGGAGGGGCAGGATCCAGATTACTATTTTGAAAAATGGCTACTGGTAGTATTTGGCCATGAAAACCTTATATCACTTTTGCGGAAAAAGCAAACAGGCGTGAGAGTTGCTTTCCTCCAGGATTTCTCAGTGGAGGTGCAAAAGAAGCAGATGCAATTCCTGGAAATAAAGAGGGGGCTGAGAGCACTAGGGGTCTCCTACTCAATACTATACCCGCCCGTCTACGTGTGGTGGTGCTGGTAATCACGCATTTCTTTGATATACAGTGGCCCACACAGGCGAGGAGATCAGATGGAGGTTGAAATGGATCTCACGTGCCCTGGGGTGATATGTGAGCATTGGCTGTTAATAGAGATGAGCGAGTATACTAGTCCGAGCTTGATGCTCGTTCGAGTATTAGCGTACTCGAAACAGCTCGTTGCTCAAACGAGTATCTCGCCTGCTCGAGATCGAGCATTTACTTAACGAAACACAGTGAAGAACAGTGAAGAATACAATGAAAACAGTGAACACAGTGAACACAGGATCATTTAAATGAAAAACACAGTGAAGAACGCAGTGAAGAACAGATTGCAGATGTTCCGTACATCTGCTAACTTATCCGAGGACACGCATGCCGAACAGTGTTCTTCACAATAGTATGTGAAGAACAATATGTGTGAAGAACATATTGCAGATGTATGGAAACATCTGCAATGTGTTCTTCACACATATAAGGGGGCTGATGCATCTACTGGCTGGGATGCAACTTATTAGCCCAAACCCTCTGCGGAGGGGAGGTTTACTGTTAAACGGCAGGGGGTAAGTTTAAGAGGGAAGTATAAGGTCTGATTCTAAAACTATGTATGTCAGTAGGGGTGTGTATGATGTTTCGAATGGGTGGGATAAGCACGGGGGGCAGAACATGGGGAATATAAATAATGATCGGGGAAGTGTTTAACTGTTTGTGGGTAATGCTGCTAAGAGGAGAGAAATGTTTGCTTATGCAAAAGAAAAGGCAGTTTCAATTATGGGATTACAAGAAAACCATCTCACCAGAAGTACTGTTAGAATCCTGGATAGAACCTGGATTAGTCATAGCTACCATGCATTTCATACCTGTTATTGAAGGGGGGGGGGTTAGCCTTCTGATTAGTAGAATGTTGCCATTCACTGGTTACTCATCTTTCTCAGACCCCAAAAGAAGATTTGTGGGAGTACACTGCTGCATATATAATTGGGAATGTATACGGGCTGTTGTGTATATACCTCCTCCGTAATTTGTTGGAACGCTTATCAACACTGCCTGATGTCCCACTGCTCATGATGGGAGATTTTAATAAGGTTCTAGATAATAGATTGGATAGGTTTCCAGGTGAGGGCACCCCCAATGCTAATATTACATCCCTGGGGAGATGGTGTACCGAACTTGACATGTAGAGGGAAAGAAACTTAGGCATACAGCAATATTCATGTAGGTTGACCACGAATGGTTCATTATCCCGAAAAGATATAATATTTTGGTCTGGGAGGGTGATACCCATGGTGCTGAAGGTAGGTTGTGGTGGCTGGGGGGGGGGTGTAATCAGAATGCTTTTTGCTACAATTCATTGACGGGGTGCAAGTGAAACATTGCATAAAAGAGTACCTTGAGTTTAATGAAGGATTGGTCCCAAGAAGTATTCTATGGGATGCTATGAAGATGGAACTGAAGAGTGTTATTAGTAGAGAGATTAAGTGGGTGAAGAATAGATCTAGACAGAGAGGAGCAGATCTGAGGGGAAGTGTGGTGGAGGAGAATTATATTTTGCACAGGTCACAGGAGACAGAGAGGATATGGATAGAGGCACAGAACCAATTAACCTCACATATGCTTGAGCAGGCAGACAATAAGCATATGTTTCTGAACGAACAATTCTATGCGGAAAGGGAGCAGACAAGGAGATTGCTGGAAAAAAGGGCACAAGCAAGGATGGAGAAAACATCTGTGTATGGCCTTCGGGAAGAGGGTGGGAATTCAAAGGAATGGACAGAAGTAGAGATGGGCGAATTTGTTGAAATTAGTTTCGACCCGATTCGCAGAATTTTTTGAAAAAATTCTATTCAACCTGAATGGAATCATGACGAATTAGAAGTTAAAAATACAGGTATTTCCTGGCTGAGAGAGCCTGTAGGGTGTTGTAGGATGTTGTGCCATGCTTAAATATGCATAGGGTGAGTGGTTTGGTCTTCAAACAATGCTGTGTTTTAGTATGAAATGCACATGACAGCCATCGCGCTTAGAATCGCTTCACTCTTCAATTCCATGGGCACTTACAGAGGCAAACTTCACTAAATAAGCGAAGTGGGAAAGCAGCCTGACAAGGTAATGTCTGTTCCAGCTCGGAAGGACTGAGCTGAGGGCCAAGATCCCGCTATAACATCAAAGAGTGCACTCTTTTTACACTGACATCAGATGATTCCATAGATGACGACAAAACCTGTTCTGTTACTCCCCCAAAAGAGTGCAGAGGGTGTCAGCAGTAATTCTGCATTTATCATTGATCACTGATGATTTTGCCCTTAATTTCATCCATCAGTGTCCGCTTTCAATCAGTCAATAATCCATCATCAGTATTGCTGAAGCCAAAAACAAACAGGAGTGGATCCAAAACAGAGATGACCAGTAAATGGGATATTTTCATGTCCTCTGTGTTCTGTATCCACTCCTGCTTTCGGCTATCGATCCTCAGGCTTTTGATTCCTTCTGACAGATGAAATGAAGGGAAAACTAAACATAGTGGCAACGTCATAGAGCGGTGGAGGGTGAAAACATCATTATGGAAATCACCGGGTGTTCCAGGGAGACAGCGGTCAGTTGGCACCAGCATGAGTAGCCTGCAGAGTGGCACAATGACAAATTATGGAGGTGGCGGAAACATGATAGGCCACAGAATGGCACAATGACAATGCGGATGTGGAAGCAACCTGGTAGGCCACAGAGTGGCACAATGAGAATGTGGATGTGGAAGCAACCTGGTAGGCCACAGAGTGGCACAAAAACAATGTGTAGGTGGCAGCAACTTGGTAGGACGCAGTGTGGCACAATGACAGTGTGTAGGTGGCGGCAACATGGTAGGCCACAGAGTGAACGAATGACAGAGTGTGGAGGTGGAAACAGCAGCATGAGGTAAGAGAGTAGCACGATGACAAATTCTGGAGCTGGCAGCAATAGGGTAGGCCACATTGTGAATTTGAAGTTGAAATTTTCAATTTGAATTTAAAGATTAGAGATGCCATATGCATCATACATTACAGTTTCCCTGAAAATATCATGTCTTTGCCAAAAGATAACTGCAAAGGTGGCACCAGCAACAGCAGCATGAGATCAGAGGTGTGGAGGTGGCGGCAGCATGGTACACCACAGAGTGGCCCAATGATAGAGTGTGGCCCAATGATAGCAGAAGAAGCAGCAGGAGCCCACAGGTGGCAGCAACATGGAAAGCTACAGAGTGGCACAATGATAGAGTGTGGAGGTTGCAGCAGCAGGAGCCCACAGAGTGGCACAATGACAGAGTGTGGAGGTGGCGGCAACCTGGTAAGCCGTAGGGTGGCACAATGATAGAGCGTGGAGGTGGCGGCAGCAGCAGGAGCCCACAGAGTGTCACAATGACAGAGTTTGGAGGTAGCGGATAATTCCAGTTCCTGGAAAAGATGGTAGGAGGCAGATGGAGTAATTGGCAGCAGATGTGTGGCATCAAGTGGGTGGCAGCATCAGAATAGTAGCTGAGGCAGGTAGGTAGAATCAAGACTCATTTCTCAACATTTGGGGGAGGCATCATGGCTGATCTATTCTGATGCATAAGGCATTGGTGAGTTGATATCCGGGCCGAATCAAGCCTGATTCATCTTGACAAAGGTCAGTCTCTCCACATCACAGGTGGACAAGCGGGGTAACGATGTCCCCCACCACACTGAACGCGTTCTGATGCCACACTACTGGCCGGGCAGGACAGCTTCTCTACTGCAAACTCCGCAAGTTGCGGCCACGCATCAAGTTTGGCTGCCCAGTAGCCCGGGGGATCCTCTATCTAGGGTGGTAAAGTGCTGTCCGAGTAGGCCACCACCTGCTGGTGCAGGGTCTGCTCCATGTCCTGCTGCTGCTGGTGGCCGCTACCCTCCTCACTAGGCGGGTGAAGGAATTTCCTCATTAAGGACTCCAGACTAAAGATGCTGCTGAAGGAGCTGCTGCTGCTCCTACCCCCCATCTCCCCACAGCAGCTGTAGCAGTAGTACTTGAGCGATTACTGACAGGAATCCCTCAGTCAGACCTAACAGAGGATGGACAATGGTGCACAATGGCGGCGGCCAACTGTCTTTTCAGTATTTATCTATTGTACGCCAGTTGTTCCTCCCTCTCGGCAGTTGTAAAAAAGTCTCCCATTTTTGACCAGTAGCGAGGGTCCAATTTGTGGAGAACCAAAACTCATCCCTATGCCGGATGTTGAATATTCGGCTATCACTAGTTAGGCAAAGCAGCAGGCTGCGGCCATTTGCGCATGTGACTCTGAGGGACTCCCAGCCTCCATCTCCACTGTATACTGCGACAGTGCTTCTAAGTCATCTGCCTCGTCTTCTACCACCTTCAGATGCTCCTGCTCCTCCTCTCTTGTCACCTGAGTGGAAAAACCTCTGATTTCACCAGACTCTGCTTGTGCTCCAATGTTCTCCTCCTTCTTCAGTACAGCCCCCACCGCACTCATGTGGCCATAAGATATAATCTCCACTTCTCCAGTGCCCTTTCCAGATAGATTTTGCAGCATGAGTTCCAGGACATGAAGCAGTGGAATGACGTTATTCATCCCGCAGTCCTGGCTACTGACAAATAACATATCATGTTCAAAGGACCTGAGCAATTGGCAGGTGTCACACATGAGCTGCCAGTGGCTGACATCAAAGTTATACAGAGGAGTACTCCGGTCCGCTTGCATCATCAAAACAATCATTAATGGCTTTTCTCTGTTCATACAGGTGGCCTAACATATGGAGGCTAGAATTCCAACGGGTGAAAATATTGCATATCAGACTATATTGGGGGAGGCCGTTCTGATGCTGCAACTGGAGGAGGCTGTGCTTGACTTTGTAAGAATGGCTGAAGTGCATGCACAGTTTCCTGGCCATTTTTAGAATGTCTTGCAGATGGGTGGAAGACTTGCAAAGCCTGTTGACAACCAGATTGAACACGTGCGCCATGCAGGGCGCATGGGCCGATCCCTCTTCAGCGCAGCACGGATACCATGTTCCTCCCATTGTGTGTAACCATGGTTCCAATTTGCAGTTGTCGCTGAGAAAGCCATACCTTGATTTCTTCTTGCATGAGGCGGAGCAGTTCCTCCCCTTTGTGACTTCGTTCGCCCAGGCAAACCAGGTGTAGAACTGCATGACACCTCTATGGCTTGCACATGTGGTATGGTGGAGCAGCACTTAGACTTGTGGAGGCTGAGGTGGTGGTGGAGGAGGAGGAGGCGGACACTGGAGTAGGAGCAGCAGTTTGATAACATGGAGGAGAAAGCCGTGTCTCTTGTTCAAGTTGTTGGTGTGGCTGGGCGGGAAGCACATTCACCCGGTAGGCCGTAAAGGACATGTACTGGCCCTGACCATAGTTACAGCTCCACACGTGCACCTTGGAAGAAACTGATAAGCTCAAGGACTGGCCCACCTTCTGTTCTACATATTTGTGAAAGGCTGGCACTGCTTTTTTGGAAAAATAAATTGCGGCTTGGAACTCTCCACCTCGATTCGGCACAAGCCCTTAGCTCTCTAAAGGGTGCAGAGTCCACGACATGGAAAGGGAGGGACAAACATGATGTCAAAGACAAACAGCTCCCCTTGGCAGAGGTGCTGGAGCCTTGGCTGGCTGAAATAGCATGTGTGCCACTAGGTGCTGCTGCTGTTGGATGGACCTCCATGTATGTTCCATGTTTCTTCCGGGCCATTGGATGGTGACGCTGCATGTATTGACGCATGGCGGTGGTGCCAACATTAGCTCACTTGCCCTACTTCACTTCCTGTCCGCAGAATCTACATATACACACGCTCAGCTCCTCTGGTGTCTTAACAAAAAACTGCCACACCGCCAAGCTGTCAACACTCTGCACTGGGTGACTACTAACGCTGCTGCCTCACTGACCCCCTGTGCCACTGCTTACTTGGACCTCCCATGCGAGGTTTGTACCCCGCGGCCATTTTGCTCCCGTCCTCACACTGCTGCCACCCTGCTGACTCATGGTCACAATAGCGACTTGCTGCCTGCTACGCTGACTGATTCGCAAGCCCACACTCTCTTTGCCCGAAGATGATGAATCCCTTGCTTCACCCAGCTCCCAAGTGCAATCGGCTATATCATCAATTTGCGTTTCCCAGTCAATACTATTCTCCTCAACGTTGTCAGTATGCACAGCATGCCTACTGCACGAAGCAGCGGAAGTCTGCCCCACGTCTTCACTGCCAAGCAGCTGTTGGCTGTCCTCAAACACTTTGTCCTCACTGCATAGTGACCAACTAGTAGCTCTCTGGCTGAGGAAATTGAACAGGACATAGGCTGGGTGAGGACAGATGAGGGCTGCTGACCTGGTCATGCGCCATGCCAACTAATTGTTGTAGCAGTTGTCTCTCTAGGCGCTGCAAAAGCCTTCGACTGCGTGGAATGGTGTTATCTGTGGGCAGTGCTTTGAAAGCTGGGCTTCGGCCCTAATTTCATTAAGAGGTTGCAATTTTTTTATTTAATACCCTCAGCCAGGATATGGGTGAACGGAGCATTGTCGGAAAAGTTTGATTTACAGCGAGGCACGAGGCAAGGATGTCCGCTATTGCCATTGCTATTTGCTTTAGCGATAAAACCTTTGGCTTGCTTGGTGAGGCAACATCAGGAAATATTGGGGTTTCAATATAACGGGGGGAAGAATGTATAGCCCTAAATGCTGATGACATTCTGCTGTTCCTCTCCGATGCAAAGAGGTGTTACCACTGCAGTTAAAAAAAAGGTGCAGTTAAGAAATTTGAGAAGCAGTGGAATAAATGGATTGAATGTCCGGGATTAGCATCACCGCAACTGCTAAGGAGCTGGGCGCGCTTACATCCTGGAGGAGTGAACAAAAAAGTGTACGTGCTACAAGACATAAGAGTGAACATGAGAGCTATACACTATCTGGTAAAGGTCAATACATAATAAAGTTTCAAAAATTGCAGTGAACCAATGGGGGAGATTTATCAGTCTCTAAGAGCAAAACTGTTCTAGTTGCTCATGGCAATCAATCAGATCTCAGCTTTTATCTTCCCACAGCTCTTTATAATATGACAGCTAAGTGCTGATTGGTTGCCATGAGCAACTGGAAATATTTTGCTCTCAGACACTTCTCATAAGTATCCATCATGTCAGACAAAATGTGTATACACCTTCTCTGTCATATTGAGTTGTTTGATCGTAATTGGAGATTGTTTGAATTGTACCATGGTGGGTGAAGGGAGTTTGGGTGGCAATGTGAGGAGAAGACCTGAAACTTCTTGTCAGTTAACCATTTTTACTATTTTTGTACCAGGGGAGTTTGAGCCCTTAACCAAAGGGGATCATGGCAGGTAAAAGGAGGAAGGTAGAGGTAAAGAAGTTCCTTATGTCACTCCCTTGAACCTCTGCAGCACAATCATCATCTTTACAACAACTCGAACAACAAGCCCTCATATACCTATGTTAGGTGAAAATAAAAATAATTTGTCTTGCTGAAGTTGAGCAAGGAAAAAAAAAGTACTTTGTTCTGAAAACCCAAATAATTTAAATTAAGGGGATGTGTGGAGGGAAATGCATGCTACTGATGAACAAATCAAGCCTAATGTTATGTCTTGTTTTAATTGATATTTCTTTTGTAGTGTATCCAGTTAGATACTCTCAATTCTACTCTTTTCTTGGATCATTACAATTTCCGTGACTTGAAACATCCAATCCTGTAACATATAATACATTCCAGGATCTTAAGTTCTAATTTTAAGAAATTCTTCTTACGTTCTAATTAATTAATTTGTACTTCTCCTATGTTATGAAACTTCTTTTTACATTAAAAACAGGTTGAAGTGTGGAGTGAGCAAAACTTCTCTATGGCGTGCCGCCACCTGAACCTATACCTGCTCTGCTATAATAAAGCAATATTTCACCTTGAAAACTGGTGAGTGCCATCCATGTATTTTTTCACTGTTTGAGGATTATTTTTACATTAGTTTGCAACTAATCCAATTTAAAATATGTATGTTACACAAAAAATAACCATAAAATCTGTGCTTATTATTTCACATATGAAATTTTTTTATTACAATTTTTGAGAGTAAGTCTGAAAAACACTGATGACCTTGGCATGGCCCTTTGTCCTCCATCACACACTTCCTATATACATTTGCATTGTCTATATACATAACATTCATATTCAAGGTTCAGGTTTGTGGACACTTCTGGTAGTAATGATCTGTGTTTATTTAATCACAGTTTTTGATGTAAAATTCTTTGTCGCTGGAGTAATAATTTATTAATAGAGGCCTTTCTGTATGAAAGTTAACAAGGCTTCATAAGCCCAACAGATTAAAAAATAATAGATTTTACTCATATTGTTACATTGGATACGTCAAACTGTTTGTCGTTTGACGCCTCTGAACAAGAATCACTGACTGCAAAGATGATCTTTTTGTGCATCAGACAAGGCATATAGATTCCTCTTAATGTGCTGTCTGTCTAGTAATATGTATCTTGAAAACACATTCAACTTACTTTGTCATATTTTTTAAGTCTCCCTTCAAAGAGACATAACTCCTGGGGGCAGACATCACCACAAATCCGGAAGCTAATCAACAGCATTGCCTGGACAGGAACTTAAATGCTTTTGATGACTCAAATGATGGGGAATCGGCTTTGCTTACTCTCAAATTGCCTGTGACAAATCTGAGTAATGATTCTACTCTTTATCATTTGATGTCTCATATCAGCAGTCACTGTTAGAAGTTGTTGCAACCTTGAAATCTGAAAAACGTTAAAATGATTTTTATTTGGCGCTGATAGAGGAATTGACAGGATGACCCATACCCTGATATGAAACAACTAGCCAAGGCAGAATGGGGGCATTTCTTCAGTATTCATTCAGGGCCTGTTTTCATATCTGATATATGTCACTTTATGTTGTAGTAACTTTGGAATGCTTAAAACTTTTTAGTATTAACAGTGTTAATAGTTAAATTTGGTTGATAAAGCATTGGACTGTGGGCCCAGGCTGTAACCTACAGTAATACTGTAGATAATATTATCCCCAACACCTTAATTAACAAAGTGGTGATCTCAGAGAAAACCAACCACCACTCTCCATGGTGCTACCGACATTGTTGACATCACTGTGATGTGGGTACCAAGGAGGGTAATGACCTTCCACAAACAACTGTAAAGACAGCCTGCTGTCAGTGACAGTGACGCTGTCTAGAAATTTGGTGACAGAATAAAAGCATGTCTTGATTTTATGTCATGCTGTGTAATTCCTCTCCAAACATGACAGATTCTGTGTTATATAGAGATTAGAGGGATTTTCCAAGTTAATCTGAAACTTAAGAAAAGGGGAAGGTGATAAAAACTAAATAAGTAATCTCTATTTGTATATTTTTACTGAAATATACCGTGTTTACTTTTTTACTAGTCACTGTTGTGTGTGAATACACACCAAACGAACCTGCTCAAAACTTCAGGTGCACGATCCTCTGAGAGTACTTCTCTTCTCCTAAGCAAACATAAACTTCAGAACAAATTAGATTGGCACTTTTTGATTCACCAGAAATCTTGAATCCTTTATTCATCCTTTATTCATTCATGGTAACACAGCAAGTTACAATGCACCATTTAAAATCCTGTGGCCAGGTATGTGTCGGCATTTTGGCAAGGATCATCACTTCAGATGACATATAGCAACAGCCTGCAACGCTGGCATGCCAGTGCCACTGCATACAGTTTCTCCATTTCAATACCACTGGTGACTTTGCTGTTTAGGTTCGCTCATCACTAGAAGTGGAAGCCCTTGAAAGGATTCTGCATTCTGACTCCCTCTTGTGTTGAATATGCAGATTGTTCGCTCAACTCACTGCAAATTCCTCCTGTGGTCACATGATCTACTTTGAGGGATGGGCTATAAATGTGTTACCTGAGCCAATTGTCTTTGAGTAATAGGTCTCTACCATGTGCTCTAGCCCCCTGTCTGCTCTGTTTGTATGCGCATTTGTGTGCTCCAGAACCTGTGTTTTATTCCAATACTCCACGACCTGGTCTGGTTCCCACCATCAGCTCTGAGCCCACTCTGCCATTTGCCTGTCCTGGGCCCCCGGCCTCCTACCCATCCCCACTGGTTGAGCTGTCACCATGTGCCACTTCCCAAATGGTTCTTGCGGGAGGCTTGCAGGCTCCGCACGCTGGTACTCGCCAGCGCTTGCTTAGGGAAGTTCGTGAAGAAGCATCTTATTTGACCTGCAAGGTTAGTGGCTGCCGGGTCAGATTGTGACACAATGTGATCAGCGGTTTTACAAGGGACCCCTATTTAAAGGAAAGATTGTGCAAATGGGCCATATAATGCTCTATGTTAAACCTTACAATGCAAAAATGTCAGTATTTAACTTTTTACTGTCCATTTGACCCAACTGTCTATATACAGCATTTGTGTGATAATCATTAATAAGTAGAGCTTATATTATGAATATATTATTATTTCTATTCAGCAATACATTAAAAAGATTCTATTATTCCTTAAACTGGTGAGGCAAAAGGCAAAGACATGAGAGAGTCCATGACTCCAATATGCATTTTGCTTGTTAATGAAACATGATATTTAATGCAATACATTGTGCCCATCCAACAATATTTGTTTTAGGGTTGACTTCCTCCGGAGAGCTTTAGGCTAAGACGCTCGGCAGTGATGTGAATGCTAATTTTCTCTTAAACGCTTGATTTGTATCATACAGAAAAAAACAATGAGGTTATTTATTTTCTTAATTGTCTTTGAAATGATCATCAGGGAGTCTTTTCTGTCACTGCCTGCATTACATTTCTTCTTAGTTTGAACAGACAACAAAGAATCACCAAATGAGTTATTACCATATTGTGTGCAACCGGTGGAATGTGGAGCCTCTCTGTGGGGATAGAAGATCCTATTGATGCTGCGCAAGCAAAGAACTCTGCCACTAATGAGATGAACTTCGTTTAGAGCGTGCAAAGCTTCTCCCAGCAACAGAACATGGTACTCTTTACATTATGTTATCATGGCAAGCGGCAGATAGTTTCTTCCTCTTCAATTTTTCGTTTATTTCAATAGCTAAAGGACATCAGTGAATATCTACAGAGCATGAACTTTATTGGGTTGGCAAGAAGCAAGGAACTATGTAGAATATCTTCTTAAGCACTTCTATTTCTCTGATTTCCTGTGACATTTTTGTACAATTGTCTGTGTTAGACTATGGTGATGTGACGTAAAAAAGAAACAATATAAAACAGTTATTGCATTAAAATATTGCATACAGGTTTGGGAAGTTCCGGTAACTTTAACATACATGAAAAGATCTGGGTTTGTGGGTCCTGTACATTATAGATGTCAAAACAAACCAAAAATCTGAAAAGCTCCAATTAGATAGTTAGTTCCCTGGCCTTTTTTTAAACAAAACTTTACTTTATTTATCATTTTAAATATACATACATCCATTCATAAAAGAGAAATGTAACATTAAAGTAAATAACAATTAATACACAACAAAAAAACATACAATATTTCCTAATACAAGAAATATATCAAAACTGCTTCCCTTTTCTCCCTCCATCCTCAACACAAGTTCATATCAATATTGACTTTTGTTACAGCCTAGACTCTTTTTTTCCCCTTTTCTTTTGCCCACCTCTACTTATCTTTGTTTATCATCAATGTCTTATATTCTTCTGAGTTTTAATTCCTTGATATACATAATGGGGCTAATTTACTAAGGGTCCGCGGTCCGCACTATCGTCGGAATACCCGACAATTTCCGATGTGCGTCGCATTTAGAAAGGGTTTTTGGCGCAACACAAATCGGGGGACAGGCTGTTGGACAATCCGACGGATTCAGACAATGCACAGGATATAGCAAAGCAATTTGTGTCGCAAGACACGCACTTACAAGCACCGGGAATAAGAAGGTAAACTCTGGCGGACCTAAGCGGCGAAGCGACACATGATGGATCTCGGGAACGGGTAAGTAAATTTGCCCCAATATTGTTAACTTTTGAATGCCAGAGGGCCACTGGTAGCGCTACTGATTGTTTCCAAAAAAATTCAAATACATAAACGTGCTGCCAGCAAGAGAAATCTTTTATGCCTGATGAAAGCCCCGGTACGGGGCTGAAACGCGTCGCAACAGTGTAACATTAAAGCCTTTATTTTGCCACATAAGGCTATACACATTTTTCCACTGATTGAGCGCCGGTCCGTCACCCCCTTCCTTTACTACGGGATTTAGCACAGCAAGAGAAATAGCAATAAAGATCTTACATACGTCTGTTTAAGCGTTTCACAGTTTTGCAAAAGGACAAAAGCTGGTATAAGGTAAAAGTTGATGTTTAAGTTCTGTTGAATTATATTCTGTATTGCTCTCCAGAATAGCAGTAGTAAAGGGCAGGACCAGAAAATATGTAGGAATGAACCCTCCTTGTTCCACATTTCCAACACCGTGAACTAACATCTGGGAAAATATGCAAATTCTCTTTCCTCTGCTACTACATTCTTCTATATTTTAGCACAGGTAGTATATGAATATAGAGAGAAGGACAGTAACATTTCGACCCAAAAACAGGGTTTGGGTGTAAAGACATGTACTTCTATTGCCAGTTCATTACATTGGGATAGTGTGTTGTTCTTTGGTCAGGTTCGTAGATTCTAGTGCAGCTGAGAAGATATTCCAGCTAGAGTACCATACCACTCTCACCCAGGCTGTTTCAACGTACAATTTTCTCCCACAAAGGAAAAGAAGGTGGCAATAGTGTAGAGTTTTTCTTTAAACTGAAAATGTTTTAATCCAATATACTCACATAAGATAGTAATTAAAAAGGCCATAAGACATTTTAAAAAAGCACACTAGGCTTCTGCCTGACTCTCCTAGATTGGCTTCTTCCGGGGCTTCCCAATGTGCAGCAAACAACCAGGAGCTATATGTATTTGATTTGGGGAACTATACATAATGAAATGTGGTGGGCATTGAATGAATTAATACATTAGATATACAAGGGTTATACATTATACATTATTCATTATATTTTTTGTATGGTTGGGTCATCTGTGAGGGGTAAATATTATTTTGGAGCACAGTGTAGGACATAACTTTTATGCCATGGAGACTAAAGTGTCAATGTGTTTCTTGGCTAGTTCTTTCCATAGCCATTATAACCTGTGGCTATGCAGGGAAAGAGCAAAGAGTAAAGTCTCCACTTAAAAAAGGGAGTTCTGCACCCCAAAACTCGTTGTGTTGCTCAAGTTCTCATATCCATTGGGTTTGCCGGATTTTCACTTCCTATTCCACTAATCTACACCAGTGTGGCAGCTTAGGTCTATGGACTCCCCTCCTTGCAGCACCTTCGAAAGGTACATTCGTTTCCTAAAGTTGTGCCTTAAGTGTAGATTTATTTTTAGATTCTTCTGTTATGTACCTAATGTCATTGTTCTATGAGCGCTTTTTACATGTTTCTACATGTTTCCTATCAGTGAGTGTAGCATTTTTAGGGGCCTTAATGTGGATATTTTCTGCAAGGAGCCAAAGGCACCTGGTAGCAGAATCTGCATTAATAAGCAACAATAAGTGACATTCAAGAGGACACCAGCAGAAGGAAGACCTGATAGACTAGGCTAGTACAAAGAGAATGTAGCGGCTTTGACTGATTTAAACATGCAGTTAATTTTTTGCTATATATATGTGTAATAATTGCTGATATAGATTTATGTGATTGGTGTATTAATACATGGTATACTTATATGTGTGGCATATTTAATGTAGTGTACATATTTATATATGCAGGTATACATTCTGCTGGTATGTATATTTACATAAGCTGACATTTGAATGATTCATAGTGGTTGGATTGTTATATGTGCTTCTTATAGGTTTTATTGGGGCAGGCCATTTAATTTTTTAGGCAGCAGAATGACTAACAGACCCTTAAACTCCAGGGCCTGGTAGTCACTGCTAAGACCTTCTGCACATGACTGTCAGAGGGACATATATCTGGTTGCAAATATGTCCCAATAGACGGATATACGGTGAGCACCACGTATGCTTTAGAAATACATGTGCACCCCCTTAGGGTTCTGTCACACTGTGCGTTCTTGGTGCGTTTTTAATCACAGTAAAAATGCATGCTTTTTTTCATGTTTCACATGCGTTTGGTTTATATCAGATTTTCTTCATTTCTGGATTTGTAAGCAACTGTATTTACAGTTTCACAGCTGCTTAACCCCTACGGGCCTTTAGGACGCTATCCCATTTTTCAAATTTTCCATGTGTCATTATAAGTGGTTATTTTTCGGATGACGAATCTGGTTATGGGCTTATTTTTTGCAAGAGGTTATTTTTCGTGGTCTAATTTTAAAGTGTAAAACATTTTTTTTTTAATTTTTAGTGCATTTTTTTAAAGGTATTAATTAAAAATTATCTTTTTTCAGAACATTTTTTGCATTTATTCCCCCGGTGTTTACCGTGCAGGTCCAGTAACGATTCTGTTTTATTATACAGATTGTTGCAGGCGCGGCAATACCAAATATGTGGCTATTTTGTGTGTTTTTTATACTTAAGTGTTTTTATTTATTCTAATGTTTGAACTTTAGTGCTTATAACTTTTTTTTACTTACACCTACTTGAACTTGAACCAGCGATGCTCTGATCACTAGTTAAAGTCCAATACACTGCTCTACAATACTTTTTCATTGTAGAGCAGTGTAAACTGTCTGAGCATGCAGACGCATGCGCAGACAGTTTACAGTCAGACCCGAAAGGTGTCTGACTGCCAGGGAGATCGGGTAGCTCTGGGGCATCAATAATGATGATCTTTACCCCTGAGGAAGTCTCCAGTGAGAGACGTAACGCGTGGGGAGCCCTCCACCTCCTGATCTTTGTACCAACCCGTTTATCTGACGCTGTACTATGCTGCCTGGCTCATAGCCAGATAACTTGTAATGTATAATGGGGATTTGCCTCGTACCTTTTTTACCATTATTTTGGGGAACAATTGATTCAGGCACCAGTTTACTCACTCAGCATTTTTATGGTTATTTGCACTTGCACTTTGAATTTGTTTACATTGTCATTGGGTTGGTCTTGGTATACGCTACCTATTCAGGAGGGGTTTGTTACAGTACCTATCAGAGTACTATTAACACTATCATATTACATGTACTTTGGTACTATTTTTAATTGTTTTTATAGTATTGTCTGTGGATTGGTTGTGTGTTCTAATAAAAATTATGAATTTGTAAATATTTGACAGTGGCACACCACTGTGTTTTTTGGCTTATTATAACTGCAGGGACATACTATAACGTCCAGGTGCACCTAGGGGTTAAACAAATGCTCTACAAGATAAACTTCTTCCGTATCCTTACCTTTTGTTTTAAGATATAATCAGATGGCATTAATAAGGCACAATTTTTGTCCCTCACTTCAATATATGATAGACCACCTAACACTAAAAGTCACAATAAATAACCCTTAATTTTATCTTTTATTGAAAACTTTGCAATAAGGAAACTACAGGTAACTTTAAACTTTTGATCAAGGAGCTGGATTTCAAGTATATAATTTAACTATTTGCCTTAAAGTTACTTTGCTTTCCCACCGAGTTCCACAGCCAGAGGGATGTTCAATGGAGTCTCTTTGTTTAGTGAGTTAGTTTTCTTCCAGTACTGAGACATGTGAAATGAATTCTGAGATCTTGATAAGCCAAATCCATTTATTTTACAATATTCAAAAACTGTCTCTTTCCTATTCTGCCTCAATACTGAAATCACAGCAGGGAAAACCTTTCAGTTCTTGGAGGAGACACAGCTTCTCAGTCTCAGCCTTTTACATCTTTTTTTTTATTTTTTTTATGCAGACGTCTGTGCTGTTCAGATGATTTTATTTTGTTCACCTGTTTATTTTACTTTTTCATTTTGTGAACTAAATTGGAGAGAAATTCAGCGAAAGGAAAAAGAAGGAAATTTACTGCAGACACAAGAGACAAGGAAACATAAGATGATAGAAAAGTCACATAAAAAATTACATTTATTGTTTGGTAAAGGATATGATTTCAGAAGTTTGTATTACAAATGTGTTCACTCACATAACCCCCCTTCTATAGGCCAGTAATTGGGGGGAAACTATTATTGTATAGGGTAGTACACATACATTAACGCTCAAAAGTTTTGTGTTTTGAGTTTGAGTTGAGTTGCAAAATGAATAGAAAATATAGTCCAGGTATTGTTAAAGTTTGAAATTAGAGATGAGCGAACACTAAAATGCTCGGGTACTCGTTATTCGAGACGAACTTTTCCCGATGCTCGAGTGCTCGTCTCGAATAACGAACCCCATTGAAGTCAATGGGAGACTCGAGCATTTTTCAAGGGGACCAAGGCTCTGCACAGGGAAGCTTGGCCAAACACCTGGGAACCTCAGAAAAGGATGGAAACACCACGGAAATGGACAGGAAACAGCAGGGGCAGCATGCATGGATGCCTCTGAGGCTGCTTAATCGCACCATTATGCCGAAATTATGGGCAACAGCATGGCCATGACAGAGTGACAGAATGAAGCTAGATAGCATGTAAAACATCCAATAATTGACCCTGACACTATAGGGGACGGCATGCAGAGGCAGAGGCAGCGGCAGCAGGCTAGAGAGTGGCATGGCGACATACCCTAATTGGACTCAGGCTTCAAACCAATGGGTGTCAGAGAGGAACCAAAGGAGGTGAGCAAGAAGCGCTCAAATAATATCGGTACATGATAAAAGTTTGCCAGTATATTTTGTGGATTACACAGCAGGGTGGCGACAAAGTTAACATGGAAGCCATGAAAACAACCCAAAATTCTGCCTGACACAGCTCGTTTGATAAGGGGACCATGTATGCTTACAGTTCATGCCAGTCGCTGCACTGGCTGCCAGTCTCCTTTCGAATACAGTTTAAAATAATAATAACCCTCATCCATAAAGCTCTGTATAATGCTGCACCCCCCTACCTCTCCTCTCTTATCTCAGTCTATCGCCCAACCCGTGCTCTTAGATCCGCCAGTGATCTTAGATTAACCTCTACCCTAGTGCGGACCTCCCACTCGCGTCTCCAAGACTTCTCTAGAGCTGCACCAATTCTATGGAATGCTCTGCCCTGGACTATCAGACTAATACCTAACCTCCAAAGTTTCAAACGTGCTCTTAAAACCCATTTCTTTAGGCAAGCCTATAACACTCATTAACTGCATGAAGTTTTAACTCTTCTACTAACCCGTCCTGTGTCGTCCTCCCATCTGTTATCCAGCAACCAACAGGCACCAGACTTCTCTGCAGTCCCATTCACCCTGGACCTGGTATATAAGATGACGGCTGAGTGGTTCAAGCGACAGCAATTCCATTTATTATATTTTTTTCTATTCCCTAAGAAGAATGGCTTGACCATTAAATATTCTTTTACCTCGTGTTACCCCATCATCTTCATAAACCGTAAGCTCTGGCGAGCAGGGACCTCACTCCTGTTGTTCCATACAAATGTTGTGCTCTGTTACATTACATTTGTATTTGTTTCCTATGATTTGTAAAGCGCTACAGAATATGATGACGCTATATAAATAAAGATTATTATTATTATTATTATGGAGGCAGTGAACTAGTAGTAGATTAAAGGTGCTGCAACTATGTTAGTTGGATCTTGGGATGGAGCTGGCGCTCTGCAGCCAGGCGAGCTTTTGCCAATCCAAGCCCCTGTCTCTAGGCTACTCCCCAAACAGCACTTCTAAGAACCTTTTGTATAAGATCAAGTGTAGTAGCGTTCTTATAAGTTTAGGATATGCCGGGTGAGGGGAATGTAAACAGATGCGCAAGAAGCGCATGATGCGCATGGAGCTGGCGCTCCGCTGCCAGGCGAGCTTTCGCCAATTCAAGCCCCTGTCTCTAGGCTACTCCCCAAACAGCACTTCTAAGAACCTTTTGTATAAGATCAAGTGTAGTAGCGTTCTTATAAGTTTAGGATATGCCGGGTGAGGGGAATGTAAACAGATGCGCAAGAAGCGCATGATGCGCATGGAGCTGGCGCTCCGCTGCCAGGCGAGCTTTCGCCAATTCAAGCCCCTGTCTCTAGGCTACTCCCCAAACAGCACTTCTAAGAACCTTTTGTATAAGATCAAGTGTAGTAGCGTTCTTATAAGTTTAGGATATGCCGGGTGAGGGGAATGTAAACAGATGCGCAAGAAGCGCTGAAATAATATCCCTAAATGGTAAAAGTTTGCCAGTATATTTTGTGGATAACACAGCAGGGTGGCGACAAAGTTAACAACTTTGATGTGGAATCCATGAAAACAACCCAAATTTCTGCCTGACACACCTCGTTTGATAAAGGGACGATGTATGGAGGCAGCTATATGGACGACTTTTGGAGGTAGCAATGGAGACAACGTGTGGAGGCTGCTATGGAGACAATTTAATTTGGATAGTGCCTGTATGTGGCAGTCCCAAACATTTTTCAAACCAGAGGAGCAGGTAGGTGGCCCTCCAGTAAAATGGAATAGATTGAGTGCCTGTATGTGGCAGTCCCAAAAATGTTTCAAACCAGAGGAGCAGGTAGGTGGCCCTGCAGTAAAATGGAATAGATTGAGTGCCTGTATGTGGCAGTCCCAAAAATTTTTCAAACCAGAGGAGCAGGTAGGTGGCCCTCCAGTAAAATGGAATAGATTGAGTGCCTGTATGTGGCAGTCCCAAAAATGTTTCAAACCAGAGGAGCAGGTAGGTGGCCCTGCAGTAAAATGGAATAGATTGAGTGCCTGTATGTGGCAGTCCCAAAAATGTTTCAAACCAGAGGAGCAGGTAGGTGGCCCTGCAGTAAAATGGAATAGATTGAGTGCCTGTATGTGGCAGTCCCAAAAATTTTTCAAACCAGAGGAGCAGGTAGGTGGCCCTCCAGTAAAATGGAATAGATTGAGTGCCTGTATGTGGCAGTCCCAAAAATGTTTCAAACCAGAGGAGCAGGTAGGTGGCCCTGCAGTAAAATGGAATAGATTGAGTGCCTGTATGTGGCACTCACAAAAATTGTTTCAAACAGAGGACCGGGTAGGTGGCCCTCCAGAAAAATTAAATGCATGAAGTACTATAGCAAGAGCCAGTGGGCCCTGTCAAAAAATAGCCATTTTCCTTTGCTTTACTGTACAAAGAGGAGGAGAAGGAGGAAAATGAGGAGGAGGAGGAGTGGATCAATTATTCAGGTTGAGCTTCCTTCACCTGGTGGAGATTGGAAATTCTGAGAAATCCAGCCTTTATTCATTTTAATAAGCGTCAGCCTGTCAGCGCTGTCAGTCGACAGGCGTGTACGCTTATCGGTGATGATGCCACCAGCTGCACTGAAAACCCGCTCGGACAAGACGCTAGCGGCAGGGCAGGCAAGAACCTCCAAGGCGTACAGCGCCAGTTCGTGCCACATGTCCAGCTTTGAAACCCAGTAGTTGTAGGGAGCTGTGTGATCATTTAGGACGATGGTATGGTCAGCTACGTACTCCCTCACCATCTTTCTGTAAAGATCAGCCCTACTCTGCCGAGACTGGGGACAGGTGACAGTGTCTTGCTGGGGTGACATAAAGCTGGCAAAAGCCTTGTAAAGCGTACCCTTGCCAGTGCTGGACAAGCTGCCTGCTCGCCTACTCTCCCTCGCTACTTGTCCCGCAGAACTACGCACTCTGCCGCTAGCGCTGTCAGAAGGGAAATACTGTTTCAGCTTGTGCACCAGGGCCTGCTGGTATTCATGCATTCTCACACTCCTTTCCTCTGCAGGGATGAGAGTGGAAAGATTTTGCTTGTACCGTGGGTCCAGGAGAGTGAACACCCAGTAATCGGTGCTGGAATAAATTCTTTGAACGCGAGGGTCACGGGATAGGCAGCCTAGCATGAAATCTGCCATATGCGCCAGAGTACCAACGCGTAAGAATTCACTCCCCTCACTGGCCTGACTGTCCATTTCCTCCTCCTCCAACTCCTCCAACTCCTCTTCTTCTGCCCATACACGCTGAACAGTAAAGGACTCAACAATGGTCCCCTCTTGTGTCTCACCAACATTCTCCTCCTCTTCCTCCTCATCCTCCTCCACCTCCACCCCCTCCGATATGCGCTGAGAAACAGACCTGAGGGTGCTTTGGCTATCAACAAGGGAATATTCTTCCCCTGTCTCTTGTGACGAGCGCAAAGCTTCCGACTTCATGCTGACCAGAGAGTTTTTCAACAGGCCAAGCAGCGGGATGGTGAGGCTGATGATGGCGGCATCGCCACTGACCATCTGTGTTGACTCCTCAAAGTTACTCAGCACCTGACAGATATCAGACATCCACGTCCACTCCTCATTGTAGACTTGAGGAAGCTGACTGACCTGACTACCAGTTCTGGTGGAAGTTGACATCTGGCAGTCTACAATCGCTCTGCGCTGCTGGTAAACTCTGGATAACATGGTCAGTGTTGAATTCCACCTCGTGGGCACGTCGCACAACAGTCGGTGAGCGGGCAGTTGGAGGCGGCGCTGCGCTGCCCTGAGAGTGGCAGCATCTGGGCTGGACTTCCTGAAATGCGCACAGATGCGGCGCACCTTCGTGAGCAAATCAGACAGATTGGGGTATGTCTTGAGGAAACGCTGAACTATCAGATTTAACACATGGGCCAGGCATGGCACATGTGTCAGTCTGCCGAGTTGCAGAGCCGCCACCAGGTTACGGCCGTTGTCACACACAACCATTCCCGGCTTGAGGTTCAGCGGTGCCAGCCACAGATCAGTCTGCGCCGTGATGCCCTGTAATAGCTCTTGGGCGGTGTGCCTTTTGTCGCCTAGGCTCAGCAGTTTGAGCACCGCCTGCTGTCGCTTAGCGACGGCACTGCTGCTGTGCCTAGAGCTACCGACTGATGGCGCCGTGCCCACGGATGGTAGTTCGGAGGAGGAGGTGGAGGAGGGGTGGGAGGAGGAGGAGGCATAGTAGGCCTGAAACACCTGGACCGAGGTAGGCCCCGCAATCCTCGGCGTCGGCAGTATATGAGCAGCCCCAGTGTCAGACTCGGTCCCAGCCTCCACCAAGTTAACCCAATGTGCCGTCAGCGATATATAGTGGCCCTGCCCGGCAGCACTCGTCCACGTGTCCGTGGTCAGGTGGACCTTGTCAGAAACGGCGTTGGTCAGGGCACGGATGATGTTGTCTGACACGTGCTGGTGCAGGGCTGGGACGGCACATCGGGAAAAGTAGTGGCGGCTGGGGACCGAATACCGAGGGGCGGCCGCCGCCATGAGGTTGCGAAAGGCCTCGGTCTCTACTAGCCTATAGGGCAGCATCTCCAGGCTAAGCAATCTGGAGATGTGCACATTAAGGGCTTGGGCGTGCGGGTGGGTTGCACTATATTTGCGTTTCCGCTCCAGCGTCTGGGGTATGGAGAGCTGAACGCTGGTGGATGCTGTGGAGGATCGTGGAGGCGACGATGGGGTTTTTGTGGCAGGGTCCTGGGCAGGGGGCTGACTAGCAGCTGACACAGGGGAAGGAGCAGTGGTGTGCACGGCCGGAGGTGAACGGGCTTGTTGCCACTGAGTGGGGTGTTTAGCATTCATATGCCTGCGCATACTGGTGGTAGTTAAGCTAGTAGTGGTGGAACCCCTGCTGAGCCTGGTTTGGCAAATGTTGCACACCACAGTCCGTCGGTCATCCGGTGTTTCCTTAAAGAACCTCCAGACTTCTGAAGATCTAGCCCTCGCCGCAGGAGCCCTCGCCACGGGAGCTTCACTAGTTGACACATTTGGCGCTGATGCACCAGCTCTGGCCCTGCCTCTCCGTCTGGCCCCACCACTGCCTCTTCCAACCTGTTCTGGTCGAGGACTCTCCTCCGTCTCAGAAGCACTGTGTTCACCCGGCCTCTCAACCCAGCTTGGGTCTGTCACCTCATCATCCTCCGATCCCTCAGTCTGCTCCCCCCTCGGACTTCCTGCCCTGACAACAACTTCCCCACTGTCTGACAACCGTGTCTCCTCATCGTCGGACACCTCTTTACACACTTCCACTACGTCAAGAAGGTCCTCATCACCCACAGACTGTGACTGTTGGAAAACCTGGGCATCGGAAAATTGCTCAGCAGCAACCGGACAAGTGGTTTGTGACTGTGGGAAGGGTCCAGAAAACAGTTCCTCAGAGTATGCCGGTTCAAATGCCAAATTTTCCTGGGAGGGGGCAGACTGGGGGGGAGGAGGCTGAGGTGCAGGAGCTGGAGGAGTGGCGATTTCGGTGACATGGGTGGACTGCGTGGAAGACTGACTGGTGGTGAACAAATTGCTCGAAGCATTGTCAGCAATCCACGACATCACCTGTTCGCACTGTTCTGGCCTCAACAGTGCTCTACCACGAGTCCCAGTAACTTCAGACATGAACCTAGGGAGTGTAGCTCTGCGGCGTTCCCCTGCTCCCTCATCAGCAGGTGGTGTCTCACCCCGCCCAGGACCACGGCCTCTGACCCCTGCAGTAGTTGGACGCCCACGTCCCCGCCCTCGTCCTCTACCCCTAGCCCTCGGGTTAAACATTTTTAAAATGAGAGTTATAACTTTATTTTTTTTTTTACTTTTTTTTTTTTTTTTGTGTTTTTTTTTTTTTTTGTGTTTTTTGTTTTTTTTTGAGTTTTTAAAACCAAACAATGCTATCCTATTGCTATGGCTATTTTCTAGCCAAGTATCAAAGCACACTACTATGCCAGATGAGATGACACTGAGTTAGTGCCTAATTGAAATCCAACCCCTACTAAATTTTCCCACTTCGGTCTTTGCTATGGATATGTGCGTCACTAAGCGCAGAACACAGCGGTCGCAAGTCTCACTACAAATTGCTCAGAATTGGCTAGTACATGCACTGCAGAAAGTACAGCCACCAGCAGATCAACCAGAAATCAAATATATAGAACGCTACTGTATGCGTAAGTAAGCTCTTTGTATTCTCCTATGGCTATTTTCTAGCCAAGTATCAAAGCACACTACTATGCCAGATGAGATGACACTGAGTTAGTGCCTAATTGAAATCCAACCCCTACTAAATTTTCCCACTTCGGTCTTTGCTATGGATATGTGCGTCACTAAGCGCAGAACACAGCGGTCGCAAGTCTCACTACAAATTGCTCAGAATTGGCTAGTACATGCACTGCAGAAAGTACAGCCACCAGCAGATCAACCAGAAATCAAATATATAGAACGCTACTGTATGCGTAAGTAAGCTCTTTGTATTCTCCTATGGCTATTTTCTAGCCAAGTATCAAAGCACACTACTATGCCAGATGAGATGACACTGAGTTAGTGCCTAATTGAAATCCAACCCCTACTAAATTTTCCCACTTCGGTCTTTGCTATGGATATGTGCGTCACTAAGCGCAGAACACAGCGGTCGCAAGTCTCACTACAAATTGCTCAGAATTGGCTAGTACATGCACTGCAGAAAGTACAGCCACCAGCAGATCAACCAGAAATCAAATATATAGAACGCTACTGTATGTGTAAGTAAGCTCTTTGTATTCTCCTATGGCTATTTTCTAGCCAAGTATCAAAGCACACTACTATGCCAAATGAGATGACACTGAGTTAGTGCCTAATTGAAATCCAACCCCTACTAAATTTTCCCACTTCGGTCTTTGCTATGGATATGTGCGTCACTAAGCGCAGAACACAGCGGTCGCAAGTCTCACTACAAATTGCTCAGAATTGGCTAGTACATGCACTGCAGAAAGTACAGCCACCAGCAGATCAACCAGAAATCAAATATATAGAACGCTACTGTATGCGTAAGTAAGCTCTTTGTATTCTCCTATGGCTATTTTCTAGCCAAGTATCAAAGCACACTACTATGCCAGATGAGATGACACTGAGTTAGTGCCTAATTGAAATCCAACCCCTACTAAATTTTCCCACTTCGGTCTTTGCTATGGATATGTGCGTCACTAAGCGCAGAACACAGCGGTCGCAAGTCTCACTACAAATTGCTCAGAATTGGCTAGTACATGCACTGCAGAAAGTACAGCCACCAGCAGATCAACCAGAAATCAAATATATAGAACGCTACTGTATGCGTAAGTAAGCTCTTTGTATTCTCCTATGGCTATTTTCTAGCCAAGTATCAAAGCACACTACTATGCCAGATGAGATGACACTGAGTTAGTGCCTAATTGAAATCCAACCCCTACTAAATTTTCCCACTTCGGTCTTTGCTATGGATATGTGCGTCACTAAGCGCAGAACACAGCGGTCGCAAGTCTCACTACAAATTGCTCAGAATTGGCTAGTACATGCACTGCAGAAAGTACAGCCACCAGCAGATCAACCAGAAATCAAATATATAGAACGCTACTGTATGCGTAAGTAAGCTCTTTGTATTCTCCTATGGCTATTTTCTAGCCAAGTATCAAAGCACACTACTATGCCAGATGAGATGACACTGAGTTAGTGCCTAATTGAAATCCAACCCCTACTAAATTTTCCCACTTCGGTCTTTGCTATGGATATGTGCGTCACTAAGCGCAGAACACAGCGGTCGCAAGTCTCACTACAAATTGCTCAGAATTGGCTAGTACATGCACTGCAGAAAGTACAGCCACCAGCAGATCAACCAGAAATCAAATATATAGAACGCTACTGTATGCGTAAGTAAGCTCTTTGTATTCTCCTATGGCTATTTTCTAGCCAAGTATCAAAGCACACTACTATGCCAGATGAGATGACACTGAGTTAGTGCCTAATTGAAATCCAACCCCTACTAAATTTTCCCACTTCGGTCTTTGCTATGGATATGTGTGCCACTAAGAGCTAAACACAACGGTAGCAAGTCCCCCTGCTAATTCCTCACAAAATGGTACTAGATGCAAATTAAAATAAAAAAAGTAGAACGTTATTGTAGCCCTAAGAAGGGCTGTTGGGTTCTTTGAGAATCACTCCTGCCTAACAGTAAGCTAATAGAACACCCTAACGCTTTCCCTGACCAGCAGCAGCTCTCTCCCTAGCGGCATCCAGACACAGAATGATCCGAGCAGCGCGGGCAGCGGCTAGTCTATCCCAGGGTCACCTGATCTGGCCAGCCAACCACTGCTATCGACGTGTAAGGGTACCACGTCATGCTGGGTGGAGTGCAGAGTCTCCTGGCTTGTGATTGGCTCTGTTTCTGGCCGCCAAAAAGCAAAACGGCGGGAGCTGCCATTTTCTCGAGCGGGCGAAGTATTCGTCCGAGCAACGAGCAGTTTCGAGTACCCTAATGCTCGACCGAGCATCAAGCTCGGACGAGCATGTTCGCTCATCTCTATTTGAAATATATATTTTTTTTTTTAATTTGAATTATTTTCATCAAAGAATGCTCCCTTTGCTATAATTACAGCATTGCAGACCTTTGACATTCTAGTTGTCAATTTGCTGAGGTGTTTTGGAGAAATTTCACCCTTTGTTGCAGAAGCCCCTACCACAAGTTGGTTCGGGTTGATAGGCACTTTTGCTGGGAGGGGCTCTCACAACAGCTCATTGGGATTGAGATCTAGTGACTGGGCTGGTACCTCCATTACGGATAGAATACCAGCTACCTGCTTCTTCTCTGAATAGTTCATGCATAATTTGGGGGTGCTTTGGGTCTTGCCCTGTTTGAAGGTGAATTTGGATCCAATCAAGCTCTGTCCACAGGTTATGGAATGGTGTTGCAAAATGGAGTGGTAAGCTTCCTTTTTCAAAATCCCTTTGACCTTGTACAAATCTCCCACTATGCCAGCACCAAAGCAACCTCAGACCATCCCATTACCTCCACCATGCTTAACAGATGCTGTCAGGCATCTTCCAGTATCTTTTCCGTTGTCTGCGTCTCACAAATGTTCTACTTTGTGACCTAAACACCTCAAATATAGATTTGTCTGTCCATGACACTTTTTTTCCAGTCGTCCTCTGTCCTGTGTTCTTTTGCCCATATTAATCTTTTCCTTTTATTAGCCAGTCTCATATATGACTTTTTCTTTGTCACTATTAATGGTTTTAAAGGGTTTTCTAAACATCTATTTGCCTTCTTACAGTTAGCAAACACAATGTACAATTTTTAGCAGTGTTATGGAGCGTGTAACTTTTTAAAGCTCTTTTTAAAACAGTTTGTTAAGGGTATTAAAATTATCTTTTTTGAAAAGTTTTTCAGGTTTTATTTTTATGGCATGTACCGTGTCAGTCCTTTAACAATTTTGTTACCGATATTATACAAATTGTTATGGACACAGCAACATCAAATATGTGTGTGTTGGTGGGGGGAGGGGGGTTTTGTGTTTTTTTACGCTTTCATAAGTGTGTGTGGAAAAGTAACATTTTAGGGGCTTATATTTAATTTTTTATTTTCATTTTTTAAACTTATTTTAACTTATTTAAACTGTATACAAACTTGAACTTCAACCAGCAATGCTCTGATCACTCTGTTATATACAGCTGACACCCGCCGCTTCTGGTACCACCTCCGTTTGTGAGCCGATGCCAGAAGGGGGGCGTAATAGAACGTCTTGATGTGGGAAATATCTGCCCACAGGGACGTACTATTGCACCCAGGTGCACGTAGGGGTTAAACCACTGGAGTGTTGGTTGTTGGAAATCGGTCTATATACACCCACATAGATATTGCATTAAAAAACAGACATTTGCAGCTAGAATAGTCATTGACAATAAAGAGTGTATTTATGATTCATTTTATGTTAGCTTCATTGAAATAAAATGTGATTTTATATAATACATGATTATAATATATTATTAAAATTAATTAAATTATTAATTAAATTATTAAAACATAGCCATATAATTTTTTTTGTATGGCAGTACATAGGATGCTAGTATATCATGACATATGTTACGGGTGTCCCTGCTATTCATGCCACGGATCGCAGGCACACCCGTGCCCCTCTCCATGGCGATGCTGACTCCTCCCCTTGCCCGCACTCTCCTTTCTATGCTCCTGCTCCCAACCAGGCTATGCCGCCAAAAGGTCCCTGCTCACTAGGGCGAGTGCCAGCACTCAAAGATTTAAAGGGCCAGTGCACCGCTGATTGGCGCTGGCATTTCCAGGTTTTCCCATAAAGACCGGCAGCTCCCTTCACTCTCTGCCAGATCTTTGTGCTCATTAGCCCCAGAGAAAGCTTTCTGATACCGTGCTCCTTGTTCCCATGCTTTTTATTTAAGTTTAAGCTACCTTTCTATAATCCTTCCCTCACTAGCCCAACAACTTACCGTAATGGACATTTTAAAATCCAGTCCCCTACGACCGCAGCCATGGTGGTCTCCATACATGCCCTGTGTTGAGTTCAGCACTTTTACGCTACAGATGTGTTATGTCGATTTGAAACAGAAAATTGCCATGGAAATTGCCTGCCAGAGAAATTTCAGCAGTTTATCCACAAGCGCTAATACCCAGTATGTTCCCAGCCTAAATGTGAAACAGAAAAAAATAGCATTAAACAGGAATTTAAAAAAAATAACAAAATGTCTGTGCCTTTTGAATATTGGCCTCCACTGATCTCTACTTTTATCTTCTGGCACATTAATAACGTTCTCCTTTGTATCTTTGTTCGGCAGTTCCAGAAGCACAGTGAAGATATAGAGATACTTCTCAGCTTCAACTATCTCTGCTCTTTCTTTTAAAAGAAGCTAAAATTTCTGCTAACACAGCGTGTTTCATATGATTTGCAGCTTCAATTAAAGTCTCCGTGCAATGCTTTTCGTACCTTCCTATAATTTCTATTAAGTCTGGACGCTTCTTAGGACATTATTTAGCCATCATTGTAAATAACCTGTAATCTGGTGGTAATTAATGTCACACGATCTTACATGAAGCAACAAACTCAATTCCCAGCCACCTAAAAGAAAAGTGATATATTCCTGTATTTAGTGCCGGGTGATAAAAATCATAGGTGATGAGCTACAGAATTTACAGGGTAGGATTTTGTAAAACATATAGCGTTCCTTCAGGAAAAATTTATTTTCACATTTATTTTCACATTTAATAAAGAGTAGATGGGTCTTGTAGAGTTTAATTTTGGTCTATGATTTGAATAGTCAGGATTGAATATTAAGCCTATAAATGGGGGAAATTATTTAGAAGCAATCCTTCAATGGAAAAAATGCTTCATGGAGGCACGATCAGGCAGCAAACAGCCTATGGTTTCATAATGTGAATGTCATGTTAAGGCATGCTATATCTGAAATGACTATACAAATGACTAATTAAAAACCTCCTAAACCTGTGCAAGTAGTGAACCAGAGAACACTACACTGTGGATAAATGGGGTGGGGTCGGGAAGGCCACAACCATCATTTTTGTATTGTAGTGGACCCTGCCACAGCAGAAACCAGTCAAAAACTTCATATTTCCCCTACCATTTCAGCTAATTTTAAAGTAATATTAAAATATGAGTGTTGTTTTTACTAAAAAAAGCACCATGCATGGGTTTACAGAAAAACAGGAATTTCTGGGAGGAACGTTGGTCACACTGTCACTATTCAATTAAATAATAATAATTTGATTTTCCATTAATATCTTAATAACCCAATAAATTTAATAGTAAGGAAGTAGTAGTGATTAGCTATAAATAATTAGAACTAGGAATAGAAGAATGTTAGACTATACAGGAGTTCAATAATCATGTTCAGCATTTTAGCTTTGTGGATAGACTGCTTGCTTAGTAAATGCTGCACATTAAACATAAATCACAACATACATCAGCAAATTCAGGCTGTGGGGAAATCAGACTTCCAGTTCTTTAAAAGCTCAGGGCTTTTTGCCATAGAAAGAACCTTTTGTACGTGCCAAAATATATGTTATGTACCTCTGCCCAGGCCATAGGGAACTTTTCGAAACATATTCTAGGCAAATCTCCATCCATTATGCTGAAATTTCTTGAAACCTTGGTTTATTGTGTCAAAGAGAATAGAGAAACAGACTTATACTTAGTTACACTGGTTAGTAGTTTTTAGAGGCAGGATGCGATGAATCTGCTCAGCCTCGCAGATAACTGGTGGTTGGTAACTCTGTGGGCTGCCATTGATTACAAAACAAGCATTGGACTGATGATAAGATTTACAACATCACATTTATCTGTGGTGCTGTAAAACTTCCTAAATTAGATCACAAAATCACATTAGAGTAATCAAGAACAAATAGAAAAGGAGAATGGGTGCTGTCATAATTGCAGTTTTTGTTGAGAAGGTTGTGGAAAATAAAATCAAGAGTGAATTCAAAACGAGCATTTGAACCATTTCTCTCTTTTATGATCGATGCTTGACTCTCCGAGGGTTTAGTTTATGTTTTATGTTTTCTGATGCAGCTTTTGCACCCCAAACCACTGAAGGAAAGTGTAAGATTTTATACTAGGTTTCCTTTTTCTGCTCCTGGTTTCTGGTTCATAAACTATATTAAAAAACTACATATGTGGACCAAGTCAAACCATGATTTTTTTCATTGTCTCCATAGAAGCTACTTGGGATAAGAGCTAGAATATTCAAGCATTGTTTAATATATTCAACACTGCTATTTACAATCGTTTTGCATCTCTATTTTTGCAAGTCTTATCAATGTCTCGGTTGCATGTGCATAGTCATGGAAAGTCGCGCAAGGCCAAAGTTTTATGGATAGATCACAGATACTGTGGAACAGTAACACTGAACTGTAAACATGATAACTGTTTGGTGCTGCTGTTTTGCAGGAATCCATGAAGTGCTTGCATTAGATGTTGATATGATGCATGGAGTTCTGTCCATGGTCTGTGGAATAGGACACTCCTTGATTTACAGACTGACCATAAGCCATATGTTTATGTGTGAGTTTCTCTACTTTGGAGACAGTCTGTGTGCATAGCTACAATACAATTATCCTGCTGGTCCACAGACAGTGTCTAAAGTTTCTCTCTTGTAGTCACTGGCTGTCAAGACTAAAAGATCTAGAGCACTGGCCTGGCATCTCTTCCTGCCTTTGTAATCAGTTGTGTGGGCATGCACCTGTACAGCTGAATAGTCCTCTCTATCACTGCCAACTGCCCTGGTGTTCTCCTGTCCTGTGTTTCTGCATTTCCATCTTTACAGAACGTTCTGCTTCTGTTATCTGCTTTACAGATATGTTCAGGCAATGACGGCAACTGTAAGAGATTTATTTCTGAAGCTTCCTCCAGCTTCAGAGCAATGGAAGATAGAAGCCATCTCTTGGTCTCTCTGCCCATCGTTCAGCACAGATCATATACAAAGTGAAGAAAGTTTAAGTACTTTTAATTTGACAAGTACACATAGCACACTCCATAGCTGGGGAGAGTAGTGGCAGGACTTTTGATGGGTTTCTGACACGGCTGTGGATGTGATGGTTATAGTTGCCACAACTTCTGCTGCTCCTGAGCCTCCTTATCAGTGACCTTAGTTTATTAGTTCAGAGATTTGACCCTTACCATGCTTCAGGTGAGAAACGTAAGGGTTTACTTACCTGACTTGTTGCTACAGTAAACATAAGTCAGTGATGACTATACATGACCCTATACATGATACTCAGCAGCGAGCTATCGTTCTGCCCACCTTACAGCACGGCTTCTGTCACAGGTGTCCTTTAGCATCTTCTATTCCGGTCCAATGGTAGCCTTAAAGGGAATACGTTATATTATGCCTTTCAATGCCATGTGATGTGTGACTAGACACCAGGCACCTGGGAGTGGCTATAAAGGAGGAGTCCCCCCCCCTCCCAATCCTTAGAAAACCACTCCTCCATGTGTACATATACTGGGGAAGTGGGGTGGACTGGCCAGGGCCTGACAAAGCCAACAGGTTGTTAGCAGCATTGCAGCTCAGATAAATGCAGTTATGCTATTCTAAGCAAGTACTGTATATCTCCTTTAGGAAAAAAGTTTTAGCTATTTAAAATGTTTAGTAAATTTTTGTGAACATTTAACTTTGAACTGAAGGTCCATCCTGTATATAATGTCATTTTATTGGAAAAAGCCCTGCTGGAGTTTGCTTTTGCTCTTTACTTTTACTCTCTCCCAAACCCTTTTAATTTTTTGAAGCCTCTTCGTCTGACAGATATTCAATCGTAAATAGATTGTGAGAACAGCTAACATCAGCAGCTGCGTCTGAATCTTAAACACATTTTGCCTTCGATGTAACAGAATGCTGCTCCTACCTTTTCTACAAACCAATGTCAATTTTCATTAGTTCTGTCCCATTCTCTTAGAATTGTGACTATCCTACTATAATCTTGAAATCACTACAGGTACTTTTTGCAGAAAGTGTGATTGTACCCAGGCCAAGGAGCATCAAGGGGCCTATATGGAGTCTTTTCTCTATTTGAGGAGACCAGTTCTATTCCAGAAAGTATAGTAAGGGGATGTGCAACAGTGTATTGATGGTCAGCAACTTTACTTTTCATGCAGAGTTCCATCAACAGCATATGTTCTGAAAGCCATTTCAATGAATTGTCTTATTTTTTTTAAATCCTAAGAAATTAGGGAAGAGGCATGTTACAAAATGGGAACTGTATATGAAATGTATAAAAGGTTGAATATCAATGTCATCTCTGCCATCAGATGGTTAGTAATAATGGTAGTGCATATAAGGGGAGGCATATCTGAAGCTACTTGTGGTGTTTTAGAAGAAATGGTGTTTTTGTACAGTAAACCTTTGGTTTGCTGTAGAACGCTAGATATTGTAATGGACACTGCTAGGTCAATGATTGTTTTTCTTTATAGGAGGCTGCAAGTCTTTCTAGGATATAAAGATAGAAAGCAGACCACTATCAAAACAATGTATGGGTTAATGGAAACTTCTATGACTAAGGACCTAATGGTCTGAAACGCGTCAGATGTAGATGTGTACAGCACCTTATCCTTGTATCTGCCTTTACATGTATTGTACCTACTATGGATGAATAAAGCTGCTAAAGAATTTTAACGGACCCAGTGAGTGCCAATCAACTTTTTCTTCTTCTTAATGGAAACTTACCATGAGGAATCTACCATCAGAAGTTGACTCCTCCCGTCTGCCTCTGCCCTAATCCTAATCGTGGAACCTAACCTAACTTGCTAAAAACTTTATTTTAGTTATACACCCGACTTACAGATGACCCCTAGTTAAAGACGGACCGCTCTGCCCACTGTGACCTTTGGTGAAGCTCTCTGAATGGTTTACTACAGTCCCAGACTGCAAAGATCAGGTGTCTGTATTGAAGTTTTATTGATAATCCTTGGTCCCATTACAGCTAAAAAAGATTGAAACTCCAATTGTCACTGGGGCCAAAAAATGTTTTGTCTGGAACTACAATTCTAAAATATACAGTTTCGACTTAGACACGAATTCAACTCAAACCTATAGAATCTTGTACATAACCCTGGCTGTATCTAAATTATGTCAGGATCAGTGGTAGTGGATCCTCTGTGCCACTGCGGAAGATGACGTAAGCAGGTTGGACTTGCTGTGGCATGGTTCCACAGGCGCGACTTTGTCCGTGGTGGCAGCCGAGGTGAAGTACGGAAACGTAAAGGAAACTTGTGGTTGGGGACAGGCAGGAGGTCGAGACAGGCAGCACAAGATCAGACGTAGCAGAAGGGGAGGATGGGCAGCACAGGAGCGAAGTCACAGGGGATGCACGTAACGAGCTGCAGGTGATGCCACTGGAACCCGGCAAGGTGAGTGGTGCAGTGGGCCACTCGGAGGTACACAGGTGTGCCTGCAACCTGAGACGTAACAGTAACCCCCCCCCCCCTTTGGCCTCCCCCTTTTCTTGACCTGAAGGAAACTGTGAAGAACACTACAATCCAAAATGCTGTCTTCTGGCTCCCAAGATCTTTCCTCTGTCCCGAACCCCTTCCAGTGAACAAGAAAGAACCGCTTCTCTCTGACTTACTTCATACCCAGAACCTCTTTCACCTCATAAACAACAGTGTGAGGTAGTACTTGCCGGGAGAAGCAGTTCAGAATGACAGGTTGAGATCTTGATCGATTCCTCCATGGCAGGAACATCAGAAGGCTTAGACAGAGGAAGAGGTGGGTTTGGATGTTGTCCAAAGACAACAAAGAAGGGAGCAGCATTGGCATTTCTGGAGTCCAGAGAATTGTATGAGAATTCTTCCCAAGGTAGGAGAGAAGACCAATCGTCCTGACGTGCCGTAGATAGCAGCCCAGAGTCTGGTTGACTCCCTCCACTTGACCATTAGTCTGCAGATGATATGCAGAAGAGAAGTCCAGTTTAACTTGCAGTTGACCGCACAGAGACCACCAGAAATGGGAAACAAACCGGACCCCGAGTTCTGAGACAATGTACAGAGGAAGTCCCTGTAGCCAGAAGATGTGCAGGAAGAACAGGCTGACAAGGCGTGGAGGTGACAGCAGACCTTGCAGAGGAACAAAGTGGGGCATCTTAGAGAAGCGATCCGTTACCACCCAGAGGACTGTATTACTGGGATAAATGGGAGATTCGGAATAAAGTCCATGGCTGAATTAGAGTGATAGATCTCTGCACCCCAGGGTGCCCAGCAACACGAGAGCAATGTCCCAAAGTTAGTATCCTCTTCTGCAGAGCTGGTCGTACATAGGTCTTGCCAGAAGAAAGCTGCCATAGGTCCACAGGAGCAGCAAGAACCAGCAATTCTGTAGGAACAATATGACAAGGAGCCGATTCTTCCCCAACAACATCAGAGGACCGAGAGAGAGCATCAGCTTTGACATTCTTCTCAGCTGAACAGAAGTGAATCAGGAAGTTGAATCGAGAGAAGAAGAGGAACCAGCGAGCTTGAGGGGGATTGAGATGCTGAGCAGTCTGGAGATGCAGAAGATTCTTGTGGTCACTGTAGATATAGACTGGATGATGACCTCCTTCCAGAAGATAGCCCCATTCCTCCAAAGCTAGCTTTATGGCCAGAAGTTCACGATCGCCAAGGGAATAATTTTTCTGTGTTGCTGAAAAGGTCTTAGAGAAGAAGCCACAGGTGAGGGTTCAAACTTTAGACCCTTTCTGGGTGAGAAACGGCTCCAGCACCAACAGATGAGGCATCAACCTCCAGCTGAAACGGCTTCTCCTAGAACTTGGGCTGAGGCAAAGGCAGCCTTATGCTTAAGGAAAGCTTCTTCAGCCGCCAGAGGAGAAGATTGGTATTCTTCTTGATCAGCACCACAATAGGAGATAAAAGAGAGGAGAAATGTGGAATGAATTGCCGGTAATAATTGGCGAAGCCCAGAAATCTCTGTATGGCACGTAGTCCCACTGGGTGTAGCCACTGAAGTTCGGCAGACAACTTGGCAGATCCATCCGTAGTCCTTAGTCAGAAATAATGTACCCCAGGAACGAAGGACTACTCTGGTGAAATTGGCATTTCTCGAGCTTGGCATATAAGCAATTAGTGCCTGAAAACCTGCTGGACGTGGATCTGATGAGACACTAGGTCAGGAGAAAACACCAGAATATTATCCAAGTAGACAACGACACAAGTGTAGAGCAAGTCTCTGAAGATATCATTGAGAAATTACTGGTACACCGCTGGAGCATTGCAGAGTCCAAAGGGCATTACCAGATACTCAAAACGCCTCTCACAAATATTGAAGGCTGTCTTCCATTCATACCCCCCTGCAGATCTAGCTTGGTGAAAACCTTGGCACCCCGTAGGCGATCAAAATGTTCAGTGATGAGAGGCAAAGGGAAGTGTTTTTTCACTGTGACTTTGAGGCCACAGTAATTGATGCACAGACCTAGGGAACCATCCTTCTTGGCCAAAAAGAAGAGTCCAGCATTGGCTGGACTTGCGGATTAATCCCTTCTGCAAATTCTCCTTGATGTAGGCCAACATAGCCGCGGTTTCGGGCACAGGTAACGGGTATACCCGACCTTGGGCAGGAGATGTACCCGGCAGCAGGTCAATGGGACAACGAATGAAGACCCATTAGACAGCGGGAATGGCGCTGGTCCCCAGCGAAGGATTTCCCCAGTCTGCCACTCAAGCATTGGAGAGTGTTGCTGCAACCAACCATGGAAGGCCCAAAAGCACTGAGGACATAAACCAGGGGAGCACATTAAATGACAGTCTCTCCTTGTGCAACACCCCAATTTGCAGAGACAGGGGCTCGTTAAGACACTGGACCGGGTCATAAAGTATTTCTCCACTGACGGAAGAGATATCCAGCGGCTTCTCAAGGTGAACACCAGTAAAGTGATGCTGGGAGACCAAGGCAGGATCCACGAAAATTCCCTGCAGAGCCAGAGTACAGGAAGGCTGAGACTTGGGACTTGAGCACCGTGGGTTCGAGCGTTTCCCGGAAACTGTGGACGGACTGGACAAGATGTAAGAAAGTGCTCCAGGCCACAATAGAGGCACAGATTCTCTTGTCTTCATCTGGAACATTCTTGGGAAGACAGACAAGCTTTATCCTCTGCAACAGGCAAGGAAGATGGCTAAGGTGGTCTTTGGAAGACTGGGGCCAGGTGTGGCAGACGACGGGTCCTGACTTGTGGTTGTTCCAGACTTTGCTCCTCAGAGTACTCAGTAAACCGGATGTCTATCTGAGTGGCTAGAAATATTAGATCACTTAGAGTCTTTGATCTGACCAGACAGTCCCTTTTTAAAAGTCGCAACAAGGCCGCCTTATTCCAATCCAGCTCGGAGGCTAAAGTACGGAACTGATACGCGCAGTCTCTAACAGAGGAGTCCCCTTGATGCAGGTTCAACAGTGCAGTCTCAGCATAAGACGCCTGGGCAGGTTCCTTAAAGATGGACAGAAGTTCACCAAGGAAAGCAGTGAGAGTAGCCGTGACCGGATCATTCTTGTCCCAGAGGGGAGTAGACCACGTCAGGGCTTTCCCTAAAATAAGGCTGATCACGAACGCCACCTTAGGCCATTCTGTGGCAAACTGTGAAGGCATCATTTCGATATGTAGGGATTACTGAGTAATGAAGCACCTGCATAACTTCATATTTATCAGGGCAGGCAACTGGCCAGCGCCAATTATCGGCACAGGCATTGCGGCAACCTCTGCTGGAGCCAGGAAAGATGAGTTCCTTGCACACGGAGGTACATGGGTACGCCTGCGACCCAGGATATGGGCCGCAGGGGAACCCATGACAATAATTGTGTGTTTTAACTTGACAAAATCCTATATTAAGTCCCAGGAGCTGAGCTTTGGTTTGGATGCATTTCAAAAACAACATGTGAATTTTCTGTGCTACTCACTTCTCAGCTATTGGCCCCCACCTTTGTGCTCCTGTAAAGCTCCCTGGTGACAGGTTCCCTTTAAGGGACCCCCTTCTGCTTCACCACCCCCAAGTCACCACCTATCTCCCTGTAAAAGTGAGGATGTGATGCTGTCACCACCACTAACTGCCAACAGCACTACCATCACCAAGCCTGTCCTCACCATGCATTGAGCTCCCAAATCAGAGAGGGAAAATGAAACTTTGATCCTGAATTAACCAAATTTCTGGTCTTTGAAGTGCTCCCATTGAGGACGACAGCTTTAAAGATCAGATGTTGACAGCTTTCCCACAGTATGAAGTTCCTACCCGCCACTACTTTTCCAAGCAGGCAGTCTTGCCCTGCAACTACAGGTTGTTGACAAAAATTAGATGTCCACTGCTCAATGCTATTAGTCCCAAGGTGCACCTCATAACTAACATGTAGACCAGTAAGCATGGGCAGGGATATTACATCTCTTTACTTGCTTCACATTCTGCCCCACTCAGAAATTAGAGAAATCACTCTTTGACTCCAGTTGCCGCCTCCTCCTACTAAGCTTCATTTTCTTCTGCTTCCTCTTCCAGTCAGTGCAGAGCACAAACGACTGCTTTCAGCAAATCCATGGGGATTAGCAGAAAGCTGTGTTAAAACTCATCTGTCTGGGATAAAGACCACACACCACCAGGGAGCTGTGCACTGGGATCCGGAGGCACAGATGAGTCGTGCTGCTTAAAGTGCATGCACTGTGTTTGCATTTTAAGTGCTGCAACTGCCATGTTTTTCCCATTATTTTTCAGTCCACAGCCATTTTTGGGTGTTAAAATCCGGGTCCACATTGACTTCAATGATGTTCATGTTTAGGTCAAAGTTCGGTCCAATGTCTAGGTGAGGGACGAACCTGTTGAACCCAAACCAACCCATGCATCTCTAGCTACAAAGCACTGCACCTTTTAAAGTTCAATGCATGGTGAGGACAGCAACCACATTCAGCTGAATTTCCAACTGCCAATGACCGCACAGATAATACTAACAAACTAATTTTGGTACAATGTCAGGCTATATCTTAAGTTCTGTGCATAACAGATAAATACGAGACCTAAGAGTCCACTCCTGCATTCAGTAGGTTCCATTCCCTCTTTTGTGCAATAAGAAGCCACAATACAGGTGGCAACTGACGCTAAGTCATTAAAACTTTTGTTTTTTTTATTCACCTCTCCAAAAAGAAAAAAAAAACTATTGATTTAGATCATATGGCAAAATACCCGGTTCCTCAGCATCATCTGACAAAAAAAACAGCCTTCACATAAATGTCTTTATTTAATTCAATGTTTTGGGGAGCCATTGACCCTTACTCCAGTGTGTGGTGCACAAATGGGAAAAAAAAAAGACAAAACCCCAATTATTTTGATGGGCAACGGAAAATAATAGTAACCACAGACTAAGGCCCCTTGCACACTGTGCACACTGTGCAGGATGGAGAAGGGGTGAAATTTCCTTGTCCTTACTCCATAGGAAGCTGAGTTGCTGTTTATCTCGGTCACAGTGTGGTGAGAGGCTGTGGGCTCTATGCACAATGAGCAGGTGCCCATAGACCTCCATGAAGTCTGTGATACGACTGCAAATTTTGGGTCCCCTTACGGCCATGTGCATGCCTCTGTAAAAAAAGGGTCCATATCGTATCCGTGGGAAACATAGATACATTACTGCGGAAAAAAATTGATGTATGAATTAGCCTTTAGGCCAATTCCGAGCAATGTGGTCCATATGCCAGCTGAAACAAACTGCATCATAAGGAGTTATGGTGCATTGAGCTTTATAAAGGTGTTAGGCGTTAGTGTACTAGTATAAAGCTGCAGTTAGCTTTATACCAATTTAAAGGTGCAAAAAAAATATACCTAAAACTGTATCATTACAGATTAGTTACTTAAAAATTACAAAAGTGTTCAATAAATGTGTTTCACCTGTATGCATGTATTTTTTTGCAAATGCTGTCAGAATATCCCCATATGTTTACCATATGAGTCAACACGTGGCTAATACTTTGCTATCTGCAATGACCACTGAGAGCAAGATTCTGAAGGTAGGATTTAACTTCAAAATCATGTTTTAATTAGCCATTATTATTGGGCACACTTTTTATTGTCTGTATAGAACAACAGACAAAAGGACAGCGCCTCGGGTGATAACTTCACAGTAGATATGGAGTGTGGAAAAAAGGGGGAGAGGGGGGCCCACAGTGGGGCTGCTCACTTTTTTGCCACTTGGGTATAGGCGACATATCCCGCACAGGGGATCCAGACGTACACAAGTTCCTGGCGTTCAGGTTTCAACGTCTTGGCTCAAATTGTAATAGGGTCGCTGCCTCTGGTATTAAGATAAAGGCCGGAACCCCCAAAATTACCACGGCGGTCCGGTGGAATGAACAAACGGAAGATAAAAATATATCTATATAACCAGAATGGGTGGCGCTGACTCAAAGTACTATCTTTTACTGGACTGTCTACATCAATGATGCATCAATTGACGATAGAAGGGGCAGGAAGCAATCCCCTGCTTCCTGCCCCTTCTATCCCCAAGCTGGATATTTTAGATACCGAGGTATTTATGACTTATCTTTAAGACTATACACTGATTATCCTTTCTAGTACTCCTTATGGATATTTGTGATTATCCCTGTTATAGTCTAAGTGATTTATGTTGCTATGTTTCTATTATACCTCTAGTGGATTTACCCATTATCTGGATAGTGGGGCTTGTCAAGCACTCAGTTGTGCTTTTTAAATGTTTTTAAACAACTTTTGTGATTAAATAAAGATGTAATTTTCACTTTTGAAAATAGAGTGGACATCCGTCTTTTTCTTTAAATTTGAATATGATACGAATTTGGGTGTCTTAATTTTTTCCTAATTTAGAGCCGCTTATACAAAAATATTACTCAAAAAATGAAGAAATGTCCTTGTGACGCATTTCGGGGTCCTGCCTCTTGCTCAAAAACAAACGGACTGTTTTTGAGAAAGGGTCAGGACCCCGAAACTTGTCACAAGGACATTTCTTATTTCACTGAATTGTAAGTTACTTCATTTTATCATTTTGGAAATTTTATTACCTTTTATGAATAAAGCAATTTTATAATTTCTTTGGAGAAGAGTCAATTGATGCATCATTGATGTACACACTCCAGTAAAAGAAAGTACTTAGAGTCAGCGCCACCCATTCTGGTTATAAAGATATCTTTTTCTCTTCTGTTTGCTACTGTGGCTGGGGGGGGGGGGGATATAAATAATGGCTACTAGGAGGGGGGTTCTTATTAATGTACAATTAATTAACTGTAGGGGGAAATATTACTAAGGGGTACTTTAGGGGATCTCACTTATGGTTACTGTGCATTGGTGTCTTACCAATGGGCAGGGCCGGATTAAAGGAGGGGCTCATGGGGCTCAAGCCCCAGGGCCCCCACCACTTTCTCTTTTTAAGGGGCCCCCACCAGTTTCCAACAGTCAGCAACTCAGCTCAGCTGAGTCGCTGACTGTCTCTGTGTGCAATGTGCAGCGGCCCGTGGCCACCCGCAACACACATAGGGGTCCGGGATGACAGCTGTGTCAGTGAGACACAGCTGCCTTCGCTGGGGGAGATCGCTGAGATCGCCATTTTCTACAGGGGACTGGCGGCTAAAGTTTACAGGGGGCTGGTGGCTGTATACTACAGGGGTCTGGTAGGCTACATACTACAGGGGGCTGGCAGGCTATATACTAAAGGGGGGTGGCAGGCTATATACCTCCAAAAACATTGTTGGAAGGGCCACCACCAGTTTGCGCCCAGGGGCCTCCACCACCCTTTATCCGGCCCTGCCAATGGGTACTGTGGGAGTGTTCTTAGTAATGGCTACTGTGAGGGGGGGGGGGTCTTACTAATGGCTAATGTGGTGCATGGCTTGCCAGTTGCTACTCTAGGGGTTTTAGTAATTACTACTGTGGGGGAATATGACTGATGGATACTGTGTGGGGTGGATTACTAATGGATACAGTGGAGGGATATGAATAATGTCTGTGACCTGGCTACGGTGGGGAGCATTGTGACATGGCTACTATGAGTGGCACTGTGACTTGGCTACTGTGGGAGGCACTGTGATTGCTGTGGTAGTCTATTTGGTACTGTGAAACTCATGTGACTATATTGGCTTCTGCAGGAGCCTTGTAACTATATTGCTACTATGGCAGCTTTGTAATTATTTTGTCTACTGTGAGACCCATGTTACTATATTGGCTATTGTGGGGACACATTTCTTGCATTGGGTACTGTGAGCAGAAAATAATGAAGCTGACATGGAGGCCAGGGAGAAGAAGAAGAAAATGAGACATGTTCTAATCAAAAGTGTGTTATGTGTCCTCATATTTACAGTAAGTGCCTGTGTTACTCATGAGCTCACAGTCTGCTGCATCTCTCTTATGCAATGACTCTTATCTTCTCCTATGAGGATGACCTACATGGAGACAGTCTTATACTACATCTGATTTATCATCCAGCATCAATGCGATAAATTTGCTGCAATATAAGTTCTGTTTCTGTGCATTAGGTACTTAGTACTTTTAATGTATTTTTGTATGTCATGATTCTGCAATGATTCCTTGTGCATTCTGATTCCCCCTAATGGCAAGTATGCAGATAGCTTGGGGTCATGATTCTGCATTCTGACTCCCTCTTGTGGCTAGTATGCTAAGCTCCCTCTGGTGGCTGGTTCTCAGCATTGCAGTCATATCCTGAAACTTCCTCGTGCGGTCACTTGATCTCAGTGGGATGGGCTATAAATCTGTTTCCTGAACATTGCACCTTGCTAGAGTCCTAGTATTAGGTCTCATCCATGTGCTCCAGCCCTCTGTTTGCCACTTTCAGTCTGCACACCAGCACTTATTAGTACTAGAGGAAGCTTGCAAAGCAAAGTTACATCCAACCAGCGAGATTAGGGAATGCATAGACAATATAGTAATCTTGGTTCCAGTGCTGTATGTATGTACGAATGTTGTGGTGCCGTAAAATTGGTTCTGGTATAGTCCCCAGTGAGAGAAGGCGCAAGTCAAAGAAAACATCTATATCTTCTTACAAACAGGTACACACACTGGCACACTTCTTAAGACCCTCCTATAGGCGAAAATAATGTGCAAATACTCGCAATTAGATGCAAAAAGTAAAAATGTGCAAAAATAAAAAATATAAGTCAAAATAAAAATATATGTCCCTCATAAGCTGCTATAGTACTGTGCTAGTGTTACGTTATGTCACGGGTGCCCCCACGATCCATGTCACGATCCAAGCACTCGAAGATTGAAAGGGCCAGCGCACCACTGATTGGCGCTGGCACTTCCAGGTTTCCCATTAAGACCGGCGGCTCCCATCACTCCGGGCAAGATCTTTGCACTCATTAGCCCTAGAGAAAGCTTCCCTGTGTTGTTCCTGTGACCTTCCTGTTCCCGTTCTGTGTTGATCTCCTGTTGTGACCTCGGACCTGACATTTGCCCTGACTGTCTGCCTGTGCCTGACCATGAGCCTGGCCCTTGTTTCTGTACCTCGACCTTGGCTGCCACCGCAGCAGGCTCTGGTGAAGATTAGGTGCCAATTAGATTCCAGTCCCAGATATCGGCTAGTACCATCTCCTGCGGTGGTCCAGGGAGTTCACTGACCCCGAGTCCCGACACGTTACACTACCAGTCTTAGTACTATTTGTATCACACAGTGTTACCTTAGTGTACCAGTCTTAGTAGTATTTATATTTAAACCTGTAGATAGTGCTACCATAGAATAGCAATCTAGCTACTTGCATTAACAGCATCATACAGTACTACTGTGCAGTACCAGTCTTAATTATTTGCATCATATAATGTAACCTTACAGTACCAGTCTTAGTACTATTTGCATCATACAGTGTTACATTACACTAGCATTTGTAGTACTATTTCCATAATATTGTGGCACAATTTCAGAATTAGTACTATTTGCATCCAGTTCTACATTAAAGTCAATTTGCCAAAATCTCTTTTCGCTGAAACACATATAAAATGGAAAACAACACATTTTTTGCTATTTTTTTTTTGCAATAAAAATTTTAATAAAAAGTGATCAAAACGTTGTACAGTTATCAAAGTGATATCAATAAATCATTGTCCCGTGACACAGACACTGAAAAATTACACAGCTCTGTATAATGAAGTATCAAAAATTATGGGTAACAGAATAGGGGAGGCAATTTTTTTTAATGAAAGGTTTTTAAATTTTTTTTATCCAAAAAATATAGTTAAACTATAACAATTTGGTATCTCTGTGATCATAAAAAACTATGAATTTTTAAAGGTGGGGAGGGAAAATGCAAAAACCAAAAAGGGCTTGATAAAATTTAAAAAGTTTTAAAAAATGGATGCTTGAATGTCAACGATGGATAGTCCCTAAATTTAATTATACTGATGCATTCATTAGTCTACTGAAACAGAGAGAATAAAACCATTTCTCTGCAGACCATTCCAGGTTTTATAATGTGAGTTTAATTTCACAATTTAAGGCTTCATTTATGGGCTCCTATAACTACGATGCTCTGAAGTCACTATGCACGTTTGAAATTATTATGGTACATTTTAGAAATTTGGCAGCTCCATTACTTATACACACAATACTTTAGGACATTTTCCTATTCAATATTTGCTCAAAACAGATAAAAGTGCTACCAAGGGCTACTTCACAAAGCACTTTAGACTATGTGAGCAATGTATAAGAAGTTTGTGAGCTCTGTCCTACAGTTTACAATGTGCTTAGTAATAGAAAGAATAGGACAAAAACCCAAACAACTTTCTGAAGTCATAACTTTTTTTCAGAGCTATATACGAACTTGTTTTTTTAGCTTCCACCACTTTATCTGTGCAGTATCGGTATGTCAGTGCATCACAAAGATACCACATTCATAGTTTCTGCGGCTTTCTGTTTGAACTGACTGCTTGGGTGGTAAATCATGGAGCAGTTTGTCACTCAGGCAACCTTTTTTTATTGTCATGGGTGCATAAGCATAGCTCACCCACCAACGGAACACAGGCCACAAACAACAGACCACCTTGCTATTAAAAACACATATGTGTGTAGGTAGGCTAAGGCCCCTTTCACACTTGCGTTTTTCATGCGCGTTTTCTGCGCGTGCTTTTGACGCGCAGAACTTGCATTGCACTCTGACCAATTGTAACCAATGGGTCTTTTCAGACTTGCATTCTTTTTCACGCACACATGCGCGTTTTTTTTAACGCACCATACAAGTCTATGGAGATGCATCAAAAACGCATTGCACTCTGAGACACTTGCAAGTGCAATGCGTTTTTTTCGCATCAATTGCCATAGAAAAGATAGAGCTCAGCCCTGAGTCCATTTCACGCGCATTTTCTGCGGGTGAAAAACGCATTGAAATTGCATCAAAACGCGCGTGAAAAACTGAGACACTGAACAAACTGACTGAAAACTGATTGCACTCTGATGCAAAATGTGCGTTTTTCACTGACCAAACCCTGATCGCACCCTGATCAAACTCTGATGTGAAATGCAACGCGAGTGTGGAAGGGGCCTAACAGTATCATTTCTACAGAAATTAAGAGATGTGACTTCAGGTGCATAAGGTGCAGCTACACCGAGGAGGTGGAGTATTTTTCCAGTACTGTACCAACTGCACCAGGCTTCTCTGCAGTTACTTTGACCCACACTTTGTATATAAGATGGTGGTTGATGAATGGTTCCAGCAGCAGAATTCTTATTTATTACATTATTTTTTCGGTTCCCTTATAAAGAATGGCTGGACCATTATATTAGTTCTAATACCTCTTGAGTCATCCTCATAGGGTTGGGTCACACAGAAGACCAGGGATAGTGTTCCCTCAGCTCGCCCCAACCTCTGTCCCTTTCTCAAGCCCCCCCCCCACGCTAAACCATGGGGCGACTACTTGAAGACTTGGAATACACTAGTTAAGTGCAGGAAGGGAACAAGACAAACAGACTAACAACCATAAAACACAAAAGAGTAGTCAAACTAGCCGTATTCACAACGAGAGGGTACGTGAAGAGCAAAATCAGTAATTAGTAAGCAAAGGGTCAACGTCAAAAACTAGCCAAGATCACAACAATTCAGAACACAAAGCAAGTCAAACCTATAGCAAGGAGTCTAAGATGTCCCCATAACAATGTGTGAACCAAATGTCCCTATAAAATTTTCTGGAAAGTTTATTTCTCCATGGGAGGTTTCTCAACCACTTGCAACCAAACTGTTTGCAACATGTGTATAATGGCATACATTTATTAAAGCCCCTGCACCAGTTTTTTGTCTGACTTTCCACATTATTTTTAGTGAAAACTGCTTGCACATGTATTTATGAAGTATCTGCGTGGCTGCAATATATCTGACGTGACACAAAATTCAGCATAAAAAGGGTGTTCCAGTGCACAGCTGGTGCATTCTGTCGGAGCTGTGTAGGGGGTGCCAGAGGAATGTGCACCACCATTCGTGAATCTGGTGCACCCTCCACACATCACCAGCAAACTGCACCAGGTGCGGTTCGCTCTATTTTTGATAAATATGTCCCAATCTGTGTATTTCTTGTTTCAGTTCCATTTTTGCATTGTCATTCTTTTGCTTCTTTTACATCTTTGCTGAACTTACCAGTTTTTACTTCAAGTCTAGACAGCAAGTGGTTAATAGAGTCTTCAAGACGGCAGCCCTGGTCTGAATGCATGCTTCAAAGGCCCTCTGGTGTAAAACATTGTGCATAAAAATTAAATGACTCCTTGCTGCTTGCTCAGCAAGAAAGCAGAGATTCCGTTTAACCTCAGTAGACGAGCGGATGATGACAAGCAGCAGGAGCACAAGTTCAAATGAATGGAAGATGTAACTGGAAGAAATGGGGCAATAATTAGTGCAAAATCCGGAGGCGCTAGCTATACTCAATCTCACTAGGAGGTATATTAGAGACCACCAGTGGAAATCTTACACAGTTGATAACTGTATCTACGCAGTGCATATGTATATCACTATATACAAGAAGATGTATAATTTATGCCAGCCGTTCATGTATAGTTATATACTACAAGATACCATTGTTATAGCAGTATGGTCTATATGACTATATGCAAGGAAATGTATAACTTTTACTTGCTCTACAAATATAATTTTAGACTAGAAGAAGCCAATAAGTAGCATATCACTATTTAATACTTATACCAACTGAACATATATGGGCCCATTTATGGTCCTTTTGCCAGTTTTGTGGCGGAAATTGCACATTATTTCATGAATCATGGCGCACTTTTCACACCACACAAGCAAACTACATGTAGTTTTTAGTAAATGTGCCCCAAAATCATTGCCCTGGAACTAATGCCACCTTTACCTGTATTCTTGGCAACACAATGTCCTGCCAATACCACTTACTGGGGCATATTTACTTACCCGGTCCATTCGCGATCCAGCGGCATGTTCTCTGCGGTGGATTCGGGTCTTCCGGCGATTACAACGATCCATTGCCGGGTGAAGGTATGTGCGTGTCCAGCGACACTTTTTTTAAAAAAATGCGGCGGTTTCTCAGAATCCGTCGGGGTTTCGTATGGCTACGCCCCCTGATTTCCGTCGCTTGCATGCCGGCGCCGATGCGCCACAATCCGATCGCGGGCGCCGCAATCCCGGGGCAGTACAGGGAAATTTGCCACAAAACGGAAAAATACGAGTAACCCGTCACAAAAACGCGAATTTAGCCCTTAGTAAATGACCCCCACTGTCTCATTGTGCTGACATCTACTGTGTGTTCTTTCAAATCAGATGACAGAAATCAGATAAATTAAAAGCCGGGGAAGCGGAGAGGCGCTCGGGTGCTGTCAGCTTGAGCGCCTCCGTCTGTTTTACAAAGTACATATTTCATTAATAAATATGCCGGAAAACATGTTAACAATGGTCCCTCCATCCATTACACTGAACGAGCAGCCTAATCAGGACACTATGGGGCACATTTCCTTACCCATCCCTGCGCGATCCCTGAGGTGTGATCCCAGATAAGAATGCACAGCTGCCGTTATTAACTTACAGCGCGCACCTGATATCATGAATGTGTCGCTTCCCCGATCAGGTCCGCCGGGGTTCACCATCTTCTTCCCGGTGCATGTAAGTTCATTATATGTGGCACAATTTTAAAGTTAAATCCCACGGTTTGTCCAAATCCGCCGGATTGTCAGTTGGCGCGCCCTCCGTTGCGCCCTCTGTTGTATGAAAGCTGGCGGGATTGCGACACAATCCAATAGCGTGTGACAAAAACACCTGCTGAATGCGGCGCAAAACGGAAATCGCCGGTAAACACGACGGAAATGCGATCCACGGACCCTTAGTAAATGTGCCCCTATATGTGTGTGTGTGTGTGTGTATATATATATATATATATATATATACACGTAAGGAAAGTCCAAACAGCACACAAAAAAGGTAGCTTGTGGTGGGTGCAGGCTCAGTAGGACTAGGCCTCAAGTCCTCCAAAGTACGATCTGGAGTGCTGCCTACTTTCGTATACCTATATATATATATACACACACATATATATATTTAATTACAGTCTACACTAGACGATTTCAAGGTTATATTCATATGGTCAATATCACTTTTACCAATTCTTTTACCATCTGTACATACATTACACACAGAAAATATATAAATTAGAGGAAATGTGCATATAAAACAATGAAATGCCTGCAAACATGATTTATAACATACACGCAAGGGGGTGGATTGTCACCTTTTTAAACAGCATGGCTTATTCTAATCTAAACTGATTTGTTTGTACCTTGCATGTTCCCATCATATGTGTATATCACCTCTTTGAAGCGCTGCAGGGAGGAGCTTCTCCTGATCACAGATGTGTTTAGAGGGTGTGGTCACACGGTGCTTTCTTGGTGTGTTTTTAAACCATTGAAAAAGCATGTTTACCATGCCTTTGGCTGCTTTGAGTCAATTTTTGCTTTATTTCTGCAAGTAGCTGTGACTTCACTTCCAGAAATGAAAAAAAAATGGATTCAAACCAGCCAAACATAAAGTAAACATGCAAAAATGCATGCTTTTTTAATGTGTTTAAAAATGTACCAAAAACCCATCTAAAACGCACCATGTGCAAATCCGACGTGATAGTAGAGGTGATAGTACTAAATGATTGTGATTGATTTTGTTTATTCTCATTACTTAAAGGGTTTGTCCACCTTAAGGAAATAATTTACACTCACTGACCACTTTATTAGGTACACCATGCTAGTAACGGGTTGGACCCCCTTTTGCCTTCAGAACTGCCTCAATTCTTCGTGGCATAGATTCAACAAGGTGCTGGAAGCATTCCTCAGAGATTTTGGTCCATATTGACATGATGGCATCATGTCGGCTGCACATCCATGATGCGAATCTCCCGTTCCACCACATCCCAAAGATGCTCTATTGGATTGAGATCTGGTGACTGTGGAGGCCATTTGAGTACAGTGAACTCATTGTCATGTTCAAGAAACCAGTCTGAGATGATTCCAGCTTTATGACATGGCGCATTATCCTGCTGAAAGTAGCCATCAGATGTTGGGTACATTGTGGTCATAAAGGGATGGACATGGTCAGCAACAAAACTCAGGTAGGCTGTGGCGTTGCAACGATGCTCAATTAGTACCAAGGGGCCGAAAGAGTGCCAAGAAAATATTCCCCACACCATGACACCACCATCCTGAACCCTTGATACAAGGCAGGATGGATCCATGCTTTCATGTTGTTGACGCCAAATTTTGACCCTACCATCCGAATGTCGCAGCAGAAATCGAGACTCATCAGACCAGGCAACGTTTTTTCCAATCTTCTACTGTCCAATTTCGATGAGCTTGTGCAAATTGTAGCCTCAGTTTCCTGTTCTTAGCTGAAAGGAGTGGCACCCGGTGTGGTATTCTGCTGCTGTAGCTCATCTGCCTCAAAGTTCGACAACCTAGAGTACTGTGTGTTCAGAGATGCTCTTCTGCCTACCTTGGTTGTAACGGGTGGCGATTTGAGTCACTGTTGCCTTTCTATCAGCTCAAACCAGTCTGCCCATTCTCCTCTGACCTCTGGCACCAACAAGGCATTTCCGCCCACAGAACTGCCGCTCACTGGATGTTTTTTCTTTTTCGGACCATTCTCTGTAAACCCTAGAGATGGTTGTGCGTGAAAATCCCAGTAGATCAGCAGTTTCTGAAATACTCCGACCAGCCCTTCTGGCACCAACAACCATGCCACGTTCAAAGGCACTCAAATCACCTTTCTTCCCCATACTGATGCTCGGTTTGAACTGCAGGAGATTGTCTTGACCATGTGCACTAAATGCCTAAATGCACTGAGTTGCCGCCATGTGATTGGCTGATTAGAAATTAAGTGTTAACGAGCAGTTGGACAGGTGTACCTAATAAAGTGGCCAGTGAGTGTATATGGTTTGTGTAAAGAAAAGTTGAAGAATTTTACAAAATACTTTCTTTCTGTATCAATGCCTGACGGTTTTTTTTAGATCTCTGCTTGTTGTCATTCTATAGAAAGCTTCTACACCTACTCATGGTGGATAGAAATCTACAAAAAACGAGTGGTGTGTAGCAAATGTCCACATAGTATGCAGTATCTTGCAAGAAATAAGCAAGGGTGCTTGGTAGTGGGTTATTTGTATCTTGTGCATTTACAACATCATTGTCATGGGGATAGTGTGAAGGGGTTCTATTTTGGTTGTATTGTAACCGAACCCTGATTGTGCATGTCTTGGGTACATGCTTTTAAAGTGTTTTTAATGGTGTTTGTTTAATAAAAATTATTATTTCTTGCAAAATACTGCATAGTATGTGGGCATTTGTTATACACCACTCTGTTTTTTTGTAAATTTATTAGCGTTTATAGTGTGGGTTCCATTTAATATGGACATAATGGTAGTTCTTGCCATTATGTGATATATTGAGGTGGATAGAAATCTGTCAATGCTCATGTGATTTCACACAGGTGAACCTTATTGATTGTTTTAAGGTTTGTGGAGATAGTTCCCTTGTGAAAAAATAAAATTCATTAGTGGAATAAAGTTCAATAGTAAAAGTTAAAGGGGTTGTCCACTTTTTAATAAATCTGCTACATTAACATGCAGAAGCATGTCTAATGTACTTATATCTTAGGCATCTTTGAGAGCTTTGGCCTTTCCCTGTTCTCACCATGCTTCCCTCTGCATAGATGCAGAACTTCCTGTTTCTCACTCCTTCAGTCTGTGCTAATGGCATCACCCGTTGTTCCTCTTTCTCTCACAGTCCACCTCACTGATATATTTTTTTCTTGTTGCTAAAGGCCATAACTTTTTTATTCCGTAGATGACATTTTTGGATGCTTGCTACTTATTTATTTACTTTAACTGGTTCGCGACCACCCGCCGTGTATTCACGGCGACGTTCGGGTCTTGCTGCACGGAGAGGGCTCACGGGCTGAGCCCTCTCCATAGCCGGTAAGTCTTTGCTAGCACCGATCGCGGGTGATATCACAGCGATGGCTGCCGGCAAAGCTGCCGGCAGCCTCAAAAAGATAGCGGCGCATGGGCGCCGCCATCTTGCCTAGGATCCATGCTCCCCGTGACGTCAGCAGGGAGCGGCGATCCGTCTCCATGGTAGCCTCAGGTCTTCCGAAGACTCGAGGCTATTTAGTTTTAACCCCTTCATTACAATGTGTTGATAGCACATTGTAATGAATGAGGAGGAAAATCCCCATATACTGCCATACTGTAGTATGGCAGTGTATGATAGGATACCCTAGGGAGTCTGAAAAATAGTAAAAATAAAAATAAAATAAAGTTTAAAAAAATTATAATAAAAAAACCAAAAAATTCAAATCACCCCCCTTTCCCTAGAACTCACATAAATATAAATCGACGAGTCCGAAAATGCCCGATCAATACGTTTAACCCCGTAGCAGAAAATAGCGCCCAACGTCGAAAATAGCACTTTTATGCCATTTTGAAAAATATAAAAAATTTATAAAAAGTGATCAAAAGGTCGTACAGTCCTAAAAATGACATCATTGAAAATATATTCAAATTTCTCAAAAAAATGTCAACCACCCACAGCTCCGTATACCAAAGTATAAAAAAAGTTATTAGCACCAGAAGATAGCAAAATAAAAAAAATTATTTTTGTACAGGTTTTAATTTTTGTAAATGCATGAAAACATTATAAAACCTAAATAAATTTGGTATCCCCTTAATCGTACCAACTCAAAGAATAAAGTAGACATGTAATTTGGGGCTCTCAGTGAAAGACGTAATATCCAAGCCCACAAGAAAATGGCGCAAATGCGTTTTTTCACCATTTTCACTGCATTTGGAATTTTTTTTTCCGCTTCCGAGTACATGGCATGGAATATTTAATACCATCCCTATGAAGTGCAATTTGTTACACAGAAAACAAGCCGTCACACATCTCAGTATGTGTAAAAATAAAAAAGTTATAGATTTTTGAAGGTGGGAAGTGAAAAATGGACATGAAAAAACAGGAAAGGGCCTCGTCCTTAACCGGTTAATTGATTGTTGTGAATGTATTGCACATAGAATATGGGGTAGGGTTTGGGTCCCACATAGTCTAAAACTGATGCTGCCACCAAGCAGTTTAGAAAGGATGGCAAACTTGCAGACAAAAACTGAGGGAGAGTTTATAGATTGCAAGTTATATAACAGTAACAATTAATTAATTGCCTTCTGGGTATTCAGGTGATATGTTACCCCAAATGTTCACATAAATAAAGAAGTTTCAATATTTGCAGATGCTAAGCTGTGTAAAGTAATAAATACTGAGGTAGATAGTTTAGCATTACAGAGGGATTTGTGGAAGCTTGAGGAGTGGGCAGAGAAATGGTTGATGGTTTAATGTAGATAAATGTAAAGTTATGCACTTGGGCCATGGAAACAAAAAAGTACAATTATGTTCTAAACAGTAAATTACTTGGTAAAACTGGAGCTGAAAAGGACTTGGGCGTATTAGTGGTTGGAAACTTAATTTTAGTGACCAGGGCCAGGCGGCTGCCGCTAAAGCAAATCAAATTATGGGATGTATCAAGAGAGGAATAGATTCTCATGATAAAGGCATAGTTTTGCCCTTATACAAATAAGATCTGGTCAGATCACACGTAATATTGTGTACAGTTTTGGGCACCAGTGTATAAAAAGGACATAGTAGAGCTGGAACGGGAACAGAGGAGAGCAACCAAGATTATTAGCGCAATGGGGGGACTAGAATACATAATTTGGGATTTGGGAGACCTCATTACATTGTACAAATACCCGAATGGACAGTACAAGGATCTCTCCAAAGATCTTTTTATAATTAGAAAAATTTCACGGGTTACGAGGATAAAACATTTATTTAATTCCTGAAGGTTGGACTTGATGGACTTGCGTCTTTTTCCGGCCTCTTATACTATGACATTATGAAATAGCTTGTGATAAAATAGCAAATTAGGAATGTTTCTTTTTAACTAACTTAGCTAAGCTGATGTTTCTTTCTTTGTGGTTGGTCCCGATCAACATCTATTACTATAATTATATTCCACTTCCTTTTTATAGCTAATGTTACTTAATTTTAAAAAGAAATGGAACTCTCTAATCTAGGGTTAATCGGGGATGAAGACACCTCTGGGGTATTGTTAAAGTAAACGTGATTTATTAAAATGTAGACCTAATGAACCTGACAAGGCCCTTGTTTGCTACCGAAACCAGATAGCCAATTACACTGCACTCACAAGTAAAGCAAAATCAATGTAATTGATGAAAGCAAATACCCTAACTCCCTTCCCCCTCAGTTCTGCAGGAAAATGAGGTTTTCAGAGCTGTCTAACACAGACTGGACCTCTAAATCATGGTGCCAAACAATTACCTAGTGCCCGCCAGACCTCTGGCATGAAAAGGAATCAGCTGATCAAAAATGTTCTACTCAACATTTTTTTTTTTTTTAGGAATCTATCTTCGTGAGATCCCTGCCCAATGTGTGACCTTTTGTTTGAGATTTGTGCAGGCTTCTACGTGATAAAGACTGACATTACTCCAGTGTTAATGACTTTTCTATGGGGATGAGGTTGTAAAGCTGACAGAAGCCAAAATCTATTTTTCTCTTTTAGTAAGAGAATTCAAGCATGGTGATGAATTAAAATTTTAGTGGGATGAAAGTTGATTTAGACAATTAAGTTGTGGAAACTCATTAAAGTTGTACAGTTTATTATTGAGGACATTATTGGTCAACTTAGACATAGCAATGTAAGGCAGAATGCCAAAAGGGTCAAACGTGAATGGGTGAACTGACATTTTCATGGAAGAGAAATTAAAGTAACACCGACACAGTTCTTTTACAAGTTTTTTCTTTATGTTAGTAAAATACTTAGAATTGAAACAGATATAACACGTTGGTTTCACATTTAACTCATGTTGTAGGCTGAATGCATGGTAAGGGAATCTGAACAATTTGTGGATTGTCATGCAGAAAATCTGCATCCAATACGCACATTTTTAATGTGCATTTTTCGTGCTGACTTTGAACTAGAAAGAATGTGCAAATTGCTTGCACATGTATTTATAAAGCGTCTGCTCCAGTTATGTATCGCGGCTGCTCTGTGTCCAACAAGACAGAAAAAATGTGCACCTAAAGGGGCATGTTAGTGTTTAGTCACAATTTGCGCCACATTTTTTTACTGATGTGCACCACAGTTCAGCAGCATGTACAAACACCAAAAAATATGGTGCTCACTTCCAGGGCAGTGCAGGGGGTGCTAGATTCGTGAAGACCTTGTGCCAATTTTGCACTAGTTTTGGTAAACATGGGCCAATGAGTTCCCTACTAGTAACGATATATTGTTGCTTAGGTCTAGTGGGTGTATTTTAAAGGGGCATATTCTGAAGGGGTGCCTAATGCATGGTTGCACCAAGACTCCGGAATCCTATAATGTACTTTATTCCCACACAGTGCAGGCATGTGGATACACAGCCATGTTATCCCTTTACAAAGAGATACAGTTACAGATTTTACATAGGAAACCAGCAGCATCAAGTTACACTTCTGGGAGGATTACAACTAATTTCATTTACAGTTTGATTATCAAGCCTTAGAGCCCCACTTGACCTGATGCAATATAATCAACCTCCAATAATTTGTACTTATACTTTTCTAATGTTCTGTCTCTTTTTAGCTACCAGGAAGCCGTATTGTTGTGGCATGAGCTTGTCTTCTACAGCATCTATAGTGTGACCTGCCATGACTCTAGTAATGTTTTAAGTTCTAAATTCAGACATTCACCCCCTTTAAATGTCTTCTATCTATCTGTGCCCTGTTTGTTAAATTAATTTTCACTTACAGTTTGAATCCTACAATGTTCTGTACAAAACAAATTCCCTGCAACTTTCAAAGCACTTAAAGTCAATTTGGATTCAGTATAAAAAATATGTCAAATATTTATATTTGAAATCAATTTTATATTGGAATTTGGACAGATTTGCTGATACATGGCTATTTTTTCTATATAATTATATAAGGACAGTTGATATGGATATAGTTGCACAGGCCATTCTGGTATTTCTTATGATATCTCCTTATATACAGTGATGTAGACAATACCGATATAATCTGGGATACTGCTGGTACCAGTGTACTGGTAAAATATCATAAGCATCACAAGATTTTTTTTATCTTTAGTATGCAGTGAAATGGACCATATTGGCAAAATATCATTTTTACATGTGCCTCTCATTGAAGAAAAAAATGAATCCAGGGTTGATAGGCAGCAGGTCCATAGATCAGTGGCCTTCCCCATGCTCTGCAGGCAGCTCTCACATTTATCAATGTTTATTTTGCTGTAAATGACTTGATGAGTCTTCTATTCGACAGCTTTACTCGCTTTCAAGTGAATGAAATATGGCGATTATTAAATAAAGCTGCTTAGATTTACCAGCCCCTTTGCCAGTAAGCATTTTTACTTTTCTCAAGACAGATTACAGTCAACTCTTGACTTTTTTTATTCTGCTACAGCTGTACACTGCAATTGAATTAGGACAGCAGTCACTAGAAGGAAAGTTCCTCGGGGATCTCCATACATTGCATGCTTTCAACCTTTGCAGAAATGATGAAAGAATTAGCAATGACTGCTGCAGCTGGGACAGACTGGGAACTCTGCTGAATGATTTCATTCTGGAACCTTGGGGACCCTTTAAAATCAGGGTCTGCTGCTTTTAAAATGTTCAAATATTAAAATAGAACAAACGTGAGTTACAAACAAATTATTTGTGAGATGAATTGAGGCAGTGCTACTTTTTTCAAGGAGGTCCTGAATAAAGAAGACGCTTAGGGTAAAAGACTACAATCACTCTTAAAGGGCCTTTTCAGCTTCAAACATTTTATAGCATATTCTTAGAAAACTAAATTACCAATTCTCCAGAACCCCTCCTTTGACGACGGTCTCACAATCACTAATAATAAGGTGATTGCATGTGAGTATTTCTTTCTATTCATGTTTATTGGAACACTGAAAAAATTGCCTGAAGATATAAATAGACAAACATACAGTTGGTTTGGAAAATATTCAGGCCCCTTTATATTTTTTCCTTTTTGTTTTATTGCAGCCAATTGGTAAGATCCAAAAAGGTTTTTTGCTCATTAATGTACACTCTGCACCCCATCTTGACATAAAAATACAGAAATGTAATATTTTTGCTAATTTATTAAACAAGAAAAAATGAAATATCACATGGTCATAAGCATTGAGATCCTTTTCTCAATTTTAAGTAGAAGCATATTTTCAGCTAGAACAGCCATGAGTTTTTGTTTTTTTTTTACACCTGGATTGGGGGATCCTCTTCCATTCTTCCCTCTAGTTCCCTCATGTTGGATGGTGAATGTTGGTGGAAGTCATTTTCAAGTCTCCCCAGAGATGCTCAATTGGGTTTAGGTCAGGGTTCTGGTTCAAGAATGGTCAAAGGGTCGTTCTGAAGCCACTGCTTTGTTATTTTAGCTGTGTGGTTAGGTTCATTGTCTTTTGGAAAGTAAAACTTCGGCCAAGTATGTAGTCCAGAGCACTCTGGAAGAGGTTTTCATCCAGGATATCTCTGTACTTGGCAACATTCACCTTTCCTCCAATTGCAACCAGTCAACCTTTCCCTGCAGCTAAAAAATAGCATGATGCTGCCACCTCCATGTTTCACTGTTGGGATTGTATTTGGTAGGTGAAGAGCAGTGCCTAGATTTCTCCACACATACCACTTAAAAAAATAAAGAATTAACACCAAAAAGTTCAATCTTCATCTCATCAGACCAGAGAATCTTATTTCTGATAGTCTGCGAGTCCCTCATGTGTTTTTTTGATAGCTATATGTGGGCTTTCATACGTCTATACACTGAGGAGAGGCTTCCGTTGGCACACTCTGCCATAAATAATAATACAAATAAGTTCTATATGACACCTGTGGGGTCAAAATGCTCAGTATACCATGTGGATGTGGTTTCCGAAATGGGGTTATTTGTTAAAGTGAACCTTTCATCAGGAGCCGTTTTTCTGGCTCCCCCATTTTCCCATAGAGAAAAGTGTACACATTGCCATAGAGGTTTTCTAATAAAACTGGCTTTTTCAAATAAAAAGATAATATAAAAGATAAATTAAAAAAATTTATGTCAGTCTATCTAGTAGCCTAGTTGGCACAGTGGCAGTGATGTTAGCCTAGCTGCTGGCCTAGCTGTCACAGTGGCAGTGGCAATAGTGCTGAATACTAATGCTACTTTCCACATCAGTCCCACGCACCACTGCTTCCCTCACTCCTCCTCTTACAGATCAGGCCGATTGATCTGTGAGGAAGTAACCCTGATTGGCTAAGACTTGGCTTGCAACCAGTTCAGCCAAGCAGTGTCACTGTCACAGCTTGTAGTGCATTACACCTGACAGCCTGCTCTAACAACCACAATTAGAGAGAACTCTGATTGTGGGTCTTACATTATCTACCACAAAAGGCATAGTGAAGCCTACAATGCTGTGCAAAATTAAATTAATTAGGACAAAGCAAAACATGTTTTTGAATATTTAATAATCAAATGTTATAATGCGCTGTTACATAAAAATTTTAGTAAGAAACATATCCTCTTTTAGCAGATATAAGATTTTCAATGCGTTTTTGCATTGATTCTTGCCAAGATGTCTCTTCACAATCCCCCACAAATTTTCTATAGGATTTAAAGGGGTATTCTTCATCTGGGCACTCACATTCAGTTTCATTAATCTGCCATATGTAAACATTTCTTCAATTAGATGTTATTAAAAAAAATGTTCCTGTGTGAAGATATTTTCTCATAAATGTAGCCATATTGTCCCTTAGAAACGAGATAGCTTCCTCAGATACGGCCACCTTGAGTGCACAAAGAAACAAAAGGTCATTGTATATAAAATGTCCAGGAGCTACTACATGTCGCACAGCTGTTCTGTGGTAATGATTGCTGAACCCTGGTGGTCTGGCAGGACTCTTTAGCGCAAGTCTGGCCACCGCTGCCAGAGTGTGAGGTGGTCGTATCCGAGGAAGCTATCTGGTTTCTAAGGGACGACATTACTACATTTATGAGAAATTATCTTCACACAGGAACATTTTTTTAATTAACATCCAATTGAAGAAACGTTTGCATAAGGATTCATTCATTCATGCCTGCCGTGTGCTGACCAACTCCTCCCTCCATAGGAATCAGTGGCGCATGGCCGCACACTCGCAGAAAGATAGAGCATGCTCTATCTTTTTACGATGTGTGCCGCTGATCGTTGCCACACATGTGGGGCACCGTACCGCTGCCGGGCCGCAGGATCTGTATTCCCTAAATAGCAGTTCTATTTTGTTGCTGAAGTGAATAGGAAGAATTCTATGTAAAATCCACATACTTTCTGTAGTGATTTCTGCTTCAATCCGAGGGTGTCTGTTTTGGGGGATCTGTATACCCTAAATAGCACATCCATTTTTTTGCTTTAGTGACTAGGAAGAATTATGTGTAAAATCCACATATTTTCTGTAGTAATTTCTGCTCCTATTCCAGAGTGTCAGTTCTTGTGCTTCTGTATACCCCAAATTTCAAGTCTTTTTGGTAGATAAAGTAGATCCATGTTAAATCAACATAGTTGATTAACCAATATGTCAGAGAGGTGGGAAGTGAAGCAGGCACAGGTTGCAGCACATTAAGGGGACGTCGCGGCAGGGGTGACTCTGTGAGGCCAGAACTGCCATTGTCTTCTAGTGGCAGTGTGTTGATAAACACCACAAAGGTTGTCGATTGGTTGACTAGGTCATCCACTTCCTCCCAGATCATATCTCACAACCCCAGCCAAGAGTCCATAGGTTAGTCAGATACAACCCTTAGTTGGCATGGCCCAGGAGCAGGTCAGCGGTGCTCAACTGTCCTCAACCAGCCTCTGTCCTGTTCATTTCACTCAGCCAGAGATCTACTAGGGGGTCTGGGCTCAGCACCACTATACAGCAAGATGAACTCCTTGAGGACAGTCAGCAGCTGCTTGGCAGTGAAGAGGTGGGGCAGGATGACATCTGCTGCTTTGTGCAGTAGGCGGGAAAATAGAGATGTGGAGAGTGGCATGGGAGGTTATGTTGCACTTGCAAGTGGTCGGGCTGTGCATACTGAGACCGTTAAGGAGAATAGCAGTGACAGGGAAACACAAATCGATGATGATGATAGCTGATCACACTTGTGAGCTGGGTGAAGCAAGGGACTCATCGTCAGGAGAAGAGGGTGTCAGCTTGCGTGTCAGGCAGCAAAGCAGGCAGCAAGTCACTACTGTGGCCGTGAGTCAGCAGGGTGGAACAGTGCGAGGGCAGGAGCCAAACGGCCGTGGGGTATAAACCCTGCTTCGCTGGTCCAAGTAAGCAGTGGCACAAGTGGTCAACGAGGCAGGGTGTAAGTAGTCATTCAGTGCAGAGTGTTGGCAGCAACAGCAGCAGCACCTAGTGGCACACATGCAATTTCAGCCAGTGAAGGCTCCAGCACCTCTGCGGAAGGGACCTGTTTGTCTTTGACATCATCTCACGGTCCAGATGCTCCTGCTCCTCACTACAGAAGGCGGCAGCAGTCGTTGCATGAGGCAATTACAAAGAGACAACTGTATGCGTCCAGCCATCCTAAGGTGCAGAAGCTGACTGTCCAAGTTGTTGGTACTGCAGTCCCTCCATTTCCAAGCCGTGGACTATGCACCCTTCAGAGAACTAATGGCTTGTGCCGAACTGAGGTGGAGAGTTCCAAGCCGAAATCTTTTTTTCCAAAAAGGAAGTGCCAGCCCTTTACAAAAATGTAGAACAGAAGGTGGGCCAATCCTTGAGCTTATCGTTTTTTTTCAGTACCCATGCTCAAGTCTTCCACCCATCTGCAAGACATTCTAAAATGGCCAGGAAACAGTGTGTGCACTTCAGCCATTCTTACAAAGCTAAGCACACCCTCCTCAACTTGCAGCGGCAGAACCGACTCCCCCAACATAGTCTGATATTAGATGTTTCAACCCGTTGGAATTCCAGCCTCCATATGTTAGACCACTTGTATCAACAGAGAAAAGCCATTAATGATTTTTTGATGATGCAAGCGGACCATAGTACTCCCCTCTGTAACATTGATGTCAGCCACTGGCAGCTCATGAGTTACACCTGCTGTTTGCTCAGGCCCTTTGAAGAGGCCACGTTATTTGTCAATTGCCCAGGACTGTGGGGTGAATAATGTCATTCCATTGTTTCATGTCCTGGAACTCATGCTGCAAAATCTGTCGGTTCAGGGCACTGGAGAAGTGGAGACTACATCTCATGGCCTTATGAGTCCGGTGGGGGCTAAACTGAAGGAGGAGGAGCACATTAGAGCACAAGCAGAGTCTGGTGAAATCAGTGGTTTTTCCACTCAGATGACTCAGAAGGAGCAGGAGTGGTAGTATACAGTTCAAATTGAAACCGGGAGTCCCTCAGAGTCACTTGCACAGATGGCCTGCAGCATGCTGCTTTGCCTAACTAGTGACAGCCAAATAGTCAACATCCGGTATAGGGATGAGTTTTGGCTCTCCACCTTCTTGGACCCTCACTACCTATACTATAGAGAAATACTGATAAGACAGTTGGCCGCTACCTTTGTGCACCATTGTCCATCCTCTGTCAGGTCTGACCGGGGGATTCCTGGCAATGATCGCACACGTAATACTGCCACGACTACTGTGGGGAGATGGAGGTGGGGGTAGGAACAGTAGAAGCTTCAGCAGCAGCAGCTTTAATCTGGAGTCCTTAATGAGCAACTTCCTTCACCCGCCTAGTGAGGAGGAGAGCCACCAGCAGCAGCAGGACATGGAGCAGAGTCTGCACCAGCAGGTGGTGGCATACTTGGACAGCACTTTACCATCCCAGGTAGAGGATGCAGTGCCGCAACTTGCAGAGTTTGCAGTAGAGAAGCTATCCTGCCCGGGGGCCATCGTTACTCCAAGGAGAACCCGCTTGTCCACCCATAATGTGGAGAGACTGACCTTTGTCAAGATGAATCAGGCTTGGATCAGCCAAGATTTCAACACACCAATGCCTCAGATTAGATCAGTCATGAAGCCTCCCCCAAACATTGAGAAATAAGTCTGAATTCTAACTACCTGCCTCAGCCACTATTCTGATCCTGCCACCCACCTGATGCCACACGTCTGCCGCCAGTTGCTCCATCTGCCTCCCACCATCTTTAACAATGACTGGAATTGTCCACCACCTCCACAATATGTCATTTTGCCACTCTGTGGGCTCCTGCTGCCGCTGCCTCCACCTCCACACTCTATAGTTGTGCCACTCTGTGGTTTACCATGTTGCTTCCACTTCCACACTCTGTCATTGTGCAACTCTGTGGCTCCCATATCCTGCCAGCTAAAGAATTTATCATCGTGCCACTCTCTGATGCTGGCGCCACCTTTTCAGTTCTTTTTTGGCAAAGACATGATATTTCCAGGAAAGTTGTAATAAAAGATGCATGTGACATCTGTAATCTTCAAATTTATTTCAAACTTCATCATTGTGCCACACTGTGGCCTACCAAGTTGCTGCCACCTCCATACTCCGACATGTTTCTGCCACCTCCATAATTTGTCATTGAGCGACTCTGCGGCCTACTCATGCTGCTGCCAACTGAATGCTTTCTCCCTGGAACACCCTGCGATTTCTATAATGCTGTTTTCACCCTCCACCACTCTATGATGTTGCCATTATGTTTGGTTTTCCCCTTCATTTCATCTGTCAGAAGGAATAAAAAGCATCAGGATTGATAGCCAGAAGCAGGAGTGTATACAGAACGCAGAGGACATGCAAATATACCATTTACTGGTCATCTCTGTTTTGGATCCACTCCTGTTTGTTTTTAGCGTCAATGTAAAATTACTGCTGAGACCCTCTCCACTCCTTTGGGTGGTTTCTACATGTATCTGCGTTGAAACAGAACACGTTCTGTCGTAATCTATGGAATCACCTGATGTCAGTGTAAAAAGAGTGCACTCTTTGATGTTATAGTGGGATCTTAGCCCTCAGCTCAGTCCTTTCGAGCTGGGACAGATGTTAAATTGTCAGGCTGCGTTCCCGCTTCACTTATTTGGTGAAGTTGGCCTATGTAAGTGCCCATTGGATCAAAGAGTGAAGCGATTCTAAGAGCGGCGGCAGTCATGTGCGTGTCATACTAGAAAACAGCGTTGTTTGAAGACCAAACCACACTCTCTATGCATATTTAAGCATGGCACAAAGTTCTACAACACCCTACAGGCTCTCTGAAGCCAGGAAATACCTGTTTTTTAACGTGATTCGTCATGATTCGATTTTTGTCGAATTAAATTTTTTCGAAAATTTGGCAAATTGGGTTGAACTGGGTTCAACAAATTCGCCCATCTCTACCTGCCACCCAACATACAGTGTAGAACCTATAGCATTGGTACTATTAACTGGGACAAAGGGGCCTAAAGGCCTTTACTTTATAGTTAAAGTGTGGGTGCTCCCCATGTGCCCTTTCTAAAGACAACCCTGACTGCAGTTTAGTGCCATAGAGTAACTTTTCTTGTTCTAAAAGAGAAAATCCTTCTTATCAATGAATGATATGCATATTCATTAACAGGACATGGAAGTGAGAAGGAGGGGGACCATTGCTATGGACCCCATTACTTGTACTCTCATTGGAAGACTTCAAGATTAGACTTCAAGATTAGAAGTACGAATATAGAGTTTTGTTCACTTCAACAGCATTATTCAAATGCAGCACATAACAAAATATAAAATAAACGCCTGCCCGTCTGGGGGCTAACTTAACAGAAATTGTTTTCCTCACCTATAATTACAAATAGTTCAGAGTGTCCAGGGCAGTCTCCAGCGGGAGCAAACACTTTTCCGGCTTTCCAGCCAAGCTTTGCCGTTGTCTGCTCTAACAGCACTTCTTGCCTATTGAGGACAATCCTAGTCACCTGTGTTTCACCAAGTGTCCACAAGGTGTGGACTGGAGGGCATAGGTATGGCAAGTCCCACTTCCAGCCCAATGCACAGCACTTAAACAATGCGCAGCAAACATATATATATATATATATATATATATATATTTTTTTTTTTTTTTTTTTTTTTTACTGAGAAGGAAGCAATCTGGATTTTCTCATCACATTCATCTTAGCAATCTGCATGAGAAATACATCCTCCCCTTTATCTGACCAGCCATCTCCTCACAGCAGGTAACATGATGAATATTACCTAAAAAGACCAATCATCCTTTAGCCACCTATATAACAACAGTGAGCAGTAAGTCAGTGTGGGTTATTTATAATAAGCACATGATGCTCTCTCCTCCCTCCTACACATCGGATATATTTGCAGGCTTCAGCCACCTGATAAGTGTTGAGCGAACCTGTTGAAATTTGGGTTCAACAGTTTCATAAATTTGAAATTAATGGGGGCCCTTAATTAAAGACACAACAATGGCTATAATATGGGGTAGTAAGGGGTACTGGGGTGCAAAATAATAACAGGGCAATTGCTCTGCCAAAAATGGGCTAGGGAATGATTGCCTGATGGTAGACGAGTACAACTCATCTCCCCTGCACCTAATCTTCTTTTAGTGTAACTTTGAATGGCCACATTTAGTAGAAACTTTATAACTAGAACTTTATAAAATATGCAAATGAGCAAACATGCTCTAGAGAGTACCTGCTGTGCTCCTCTTTCCCAGGTCAAACTGGTCTACATTGTGTACAGAGAGTCGGTGATGTCACCAGTTCCCTCTGCATCCTCTCCCTCATGCAAGCGCGAGAATAACATCACCTGGGCTGCTTGGCGGGGTTCACGCAAGTTTTGCGGAAATGGAGATACGGTGACATCAATGTCTCTCTGTACACTATGTAGGTGGAGCCAGTTGGTCCGGGACCATGAATAAATTATATAGCGGCGGAGCACAGAGGTGCACTGCAGTAGTAAAAAAACTGTTAATTTTGCTGTCATAGAAAATGCTATGGGTATACAGAAACTGTTAATTTCATTGCGGTAGCAGACACTATGGGTATCCAGACACAGTTATTCACACTGCAGTTGAAGATGCTATGGGTACTTAGATGTATTTTCTGTGCTATCCATGTGATTGGCCAGCAAAAAAAGGGCTAAGGAAAGTACTAAAATTAATATCATAAAAAAAATGTAATAAATAAAGAAAGAATTAAAAAAATTCTAAAAATTAAAATAATACTTTTAAAATGGGTGTCATGGCTATAGTTAAAGGAGGAGATGCATGAGATTGTGTAAGTGAAAAAGGTAGAGAAGGAGGAAAATGTAGTCAACACTCTAGCTACCCACTCAAGCACAGGCACATCCAAGTCCAGCGGGATCCATGTCTGGGTGATCTTAATGGGCATAAGTATGTCTACTTTGGCTGTGGATAGGCAGATCCTCTTGTCAGTGGTGATACACCTGGCGGTGCTGGACACACACTCTGACTGCTCACGTGCTGCAAGACACGAAAGCACCAAGATGTAGAGGGAAATCTATAGCTATGTATCCAATTTACCGCCCCAGAAATTTGAAGGGAAGAACACATCATCCAGGACCAGGAGATGTGTTGCCAGATAATCTTCCACCATATAAGTCACATTTTGCCTCCTTGTGCTACATGCCATATCCAATAGTGGTGGAGGTTGAGGAGACTCAAACATGAATTTCCACAATGCTGCCATGCTAATTCACTCTTCTGAGTTACTGCTGGTGCCCCTGCTACATTGGAAACTTCCTCTTCCCCAGTGTGGTGCTGTCACTGAGCTCTCAATGTCAGATAAATTTGCCAGTAGAACCTCCACCAGCTTGATCATTTTTCTCTCATTCTTATCCTTATAACATGGATCCAGCTGGGTGGACACCTTGTAATCAGAACTAGTGGCTACTGGAGCCATGCTGCCCAGAGTCAAGGGCAAGCTGTCTTTGGTGGGAGGTGTCTCCTGCTCCTCCTCTGCATCCCACTAGCCAAGCTCCAGTAACACTCTTGAGCTACACTTTGTGCTGTCAGGCACCAGGTGTAGTGGACCCACTGGACCACCATGGACGTAAGCCAACAACTAGGAGCAGAGTTTAAGTGGTACCCAGTTTTCACCAGAGCCTGCTCCGGTGTGGTACCACCAGGTCACTTCACAGGCGCGACTTTGCCAAGGTGAAGTACAAAGTCGTATAGCAGAATTGTAGTCGGGGATAGGCAGGAGGTCAGGATAGACAGCATGGGATCAAAGTCGGGGACGTAGTGGAAGGTCAGGATAGGCAGCACGGGAACGAAGCCAATAACAGAAACGGAGTCAAAACAGGAAATTGCAATACAAGCACAGGGTATTAGGAACAAAACTTTCTTTAGGGCACAAGGCACAAAGATCCGGCAGGGTGTGCAGGAAGAGGCTGGTTTATTATGGATTCCCGGAATGGCCAGCACCAATCAAAGGTGCGCTGGCCTTTTAAATCTTTGAGAGAAGGCACGCATGCACCCTAGGTAGCGGGTACACGCACAACCGTCGGAGGAACGAGGACAGGTGTGTTAGACCGCTGGGGCACCGAGACATGTCTCGGGTCAGGGTAGCACCCATGACAGGTCTATAAGGTGAATTCCTCCTCCTCTTTCTCCTCATGGCCAAAATTTTCCACTGGCAGGACAGTAGTGTACCAGGCCACTATAAAATCAGCAACCCACCCTGCAAGCCATGTATGGACTGGCTTGACATCTCCACTTACTCTGCTTCCCCCAATCATTCTTACGAAGGGTTTGTACATCACATGTGAGGCGGTAGGTGGGAAGGCCAAAATTTCTCTGTGGTGCACTTTATGCCGCTTAATTGAACGGGAAGCTCTACAAAACCATATTAAGCACATGCACCAGACAAGGGGTGTGTGTCAACCTCCCTCGGCCCAAGTCTGCTACTTAGTTCCACCCTTTATTACACACTACCTTGCTGAGCTAAAGGTTTAGAGGCAGTAACCGCTCTGTTTGCTTCTGCATCCCAGTCCACAGCTCCTGGGCTGTATGGTCTTTTTGCACAGTCAGATCAGTTTCAGAATGGCCTTCTGCCGTTTCCCCGTGAGCTACATCTGGTGGCATAGGCACTAAACTGACAGGATGTGATGTGAGCCTTTAAACTGATGGCATTATGCAGTGTACACATTATTCAATCCACAACGAGGATGGCCTGCTGGGAAAAGTAATAACGTCTGGAAAAGACATACTGTCAGAATGCAGCAACCATAAGATCTTTGAAGATGTCTGTCTTCACCAGTCTAATTGGTAGCATTTTAAAGGCCAGCAATTTTGAAATCATTCTTTTCAGGAGCAGTGCTTGTGCTGAGAGTAACATAAACCATCCAGAGAGCTTCACCACAGTGGGCAGAAGGGTCCATCTGTAACTGGGGGTCATCTGTAAGTTGTGTGTCCTTATGTAGGGGAACGCCTTTACCCACTATAAGGTCATTAATAACTATAAAGATGGGGACCCAATACTGACCCCTGTGGCACTCCACTGGTAACATCAAACCAATCTGAGAATGTGCCATTAATGATGACAATCCATTTTCTAACACTGGGCCAATTGCTGATCCAAATATACAGATTTCCCATAGTCCCAGCAGTATCATTATTATAATAATAATAATCTTTATTTATATAACACCATCAAATTCCGTAGTGCTTTACAAATCATACGTATAAACCTTTAATGCTTCACCAAGTACCTTGGAAATGTCCAAATATACAACATCCACTGCTTCCACCAGGTCCAGTCTCGAATTTACCTCCACATAGAAGCCAATCAGATTATTCTAACAGGAATGATCCTTCATAAACCTATAATGATGTTGAGTTATAAGGTTATGTACAGTGACTCCAGGATAGCATCTGTAACAAACATCTCAAATATTCTTGACAACCTAAGTTAAACTCACAGGTCTGTAGTTTCCAGGATTGCTTTATAATTATTTTATTGTATATGAGCACCACATTTGGTGGAACAGAACCAATCCTTACACCATTATTTTTAATATTTAAAGATTCTTTATTTATAACAGTACATAATGCATGCACTAACTGGAGGTTTAGGCCATCTGAACCTGGTGATTTATTTATTTTGGTAGTTTTTAGGAGCCACTGCACCTCTTCTGGGGTTAAACTGTTGACAAAAATGATATACATTATTCCTCATCATTTCTTCTACCATGGAATTTTCCTGGGTAAAGACAGTTGAGAAGGTGAGATTCAATTGGTTGGCACTTTCCTCGACTCCTCAATGAATAGTGTCCAATAAACTGACCACAGTAGATATGAACTTTCTTTACTTAAAATTTTATCCAAAAGCAATTCCAATATTTATACAAATATGACAACACTTTCTGTAGCAATATTCACGTAGTAAGCTTCTTATTTTCTAGACTTTGGACAGCGTGAGTATGTTAAATATGAAACAGTCCATTCAGTTCATCGCCGGCATGGCGTAATTCACAGGAATAGAAATCACTCATGTGTCTTGATTTGGGACAAGGACTCTTACCCTTTTTAGACGCCATGCAAACAATGTGAACTACATGCTGTTGTGACGTTTTGGGGACACGCCCCCTTCCTTGACTCCACCCACCATGACCCCCATGTTATTTAACACTCTCTGTTTTAAGATTGTCATTTATATGCTAAATGATAAATTAATTTGGGATTAATTTTACTTTGCTTGGCAAGATTGTTTCAGTCTCTATTTTGATGCCTTTGGCTACATTCACACGAATGTAAGGGGGGACATATATATGGCATATATATGCCCCCCAATGTCCTCACGGTGCCGTACGGGAGCAGTATAGTACAGCACACATGCGGCACTGTATCGTTCTGTAGCCTGTAGAAAGATAGGACGTGTTCTATCTTTCAACGGAATACAGCCCCGGGCTCTATGCTATGGAGAGGGGCATAGATATGGCATGTGAATGCAGCCTTAACTTTTTTTTTTTTTTACAGAATATAATTTTTTCTCTATTACCATGTAATGCACCCTGTAATACCTCATTGCTACCTTCTTTTTTTGCCGAAAAAAAGAAAATTACTTATCTTTCTTCTTTATTGCTTGACTACCACATAGTTTTTTTTTTCCAGGAATGTGTTTTTCCTTTTCAGAATAGTTTTGAGAACATAGTCCAAACTTCTGCCATTAAGGTCCTCCCTCAGCTGCTGAAAATTTGCCTTCCTGAAGTTTAGAGTGTTTGTTGCCCCTCTACTAACCATCTTAGTAAGGCATAATATAAAATCAATGATGTTGTTGTCACTATTACGCAGTTGCCCCCACAGCTTGTAATTTTAATATTCTGTCAGATCTGTTGGTTAAGAAAAGGCCCAGGACTGCCCTCCCTCTTGTTGCATCTCAGACTATTTGTGACGGTTAATTGTCTTTTGTTATTGATAAAAACCTGTTACCTAGAAGGACCTGCAATGACCCAAGTCTACATTGAGGTAATTGAAGTCCCCCATGATAAGTCCTGCACTGTTTTGAGGCCACATCTATTTGACTAGTAGTTCCTGTACTGCCTCTATTATATTTGGAGTCTTATAGTACTCTATGAATATATTGATTAAATTATTACCAACACTCGCACTGCAACGTAGTACTGTATGAGAATACAGACGGTCCCCTACTTAAGGACACCCGACTTACAGACGACCCCTAGTTAAAGACTGACCTCTCTGCCCACTGTGACCTCTGGATGCTTTACTTTAGCCCCAGGCTGCAATAATTAGCTGTAATGGTGTCTGTAATTAATCTTTATTGATAATACTTGGTCAAATTACAGCAAAAAAATGTTGAAACTCCAATTTTCACTGGGGCAAAAAATGTTTTTGTCTGGATCAACAATCATGAAATATGCAGTTTCGGCTTAGATACTAATTCAACTTAAGAACAAACCTATGGAACCTATCTTGTATGCGGTGGCGTAACTACGAGATGCAGACTTCTGCAAGGGGCCCCCTTTCTCTTACAAAAATATATACATATTAGTACACACACATTTAAGTATATAAATGTGTGTTTGAGTACATACATTTGTGTGATTGTATACACACATAAAGACATTTCTTGTCTCAGTTGTATACTGTGGAAGTTGTGCACTGTTATATACATTAGGCTGTACAACATACAGCATAATTTGTATATAATGGTGCACATCCTCCATTCATTAGTGCAGTCAGTTGGATGATGGGGCCCCCTGACACTGTGGGCCCCATAGCAGCTGCTATGGCTGCTACCACTGTAGTTACGCCCCTGCTTGTATGTAACACGGGGAGTGGCTGTACGTGTGAAACTAGTACTTTCAATGACACTGTAGAACTTTATGAGGATATAGACAACATTTTTTACTATCACTGGCACTGTCTTACTCTATGAGGATAAAGATTAAAGTATTACCATCACTGGCACTGTAGTACTGTAGGAGGATATAGATTAAATTATTACTATCATAGGCACAGCAAAGTAGTACTCCATGAGTATATAGATGAAATTATTCCCATCATTGGCTTTACAAAACATGCCTTTCTTAAAACCTATCTATAAATGGTAATTTCTATCTGTGCTTCAGTATATCAGCCTCCTACCCCTACCTACATGCCCAGAGAGGGGAAATTATTTGCTGACTGACCCTAGATTGAGCAGTAACCTCTCCCTGCCTCTGTCTCTTCTCTGAAATGGCTCCAGGACAAGTGACCTTGCCTTCTATACAGCAGGATCACATGTCCTGTCTGGCCAATGCCAGCCATAGTGGGGATGGCTGTGGTTGCTAAGGGCCAAAAGCTTGGTGACTGGCTGCTCAACAGCCAATCATGCTGCTTTTCTCAGTGCAGCTGAACATCCAGAAGAAGTGCATATTCCGACCCCTGAACCTAAACATGTCATGTTCGGCGCAGATCAGAATTTGGAGGTTCAGTCAACAACACTCCTTATTAATCCAGCAGCTGGCTGCAGTGGTGTAAAATTCTCTCTGTCTGGCATAGAATAGGCGCAGGCTATAGCTAGTGCACAGGTGCAGTGGCAGAAACGCTCTGCACTAGCCCATGCTGCCGCCAAGTGTGCCTCTTCAGACCCTCGCATGCAAAGTTTTGTAAAGTAGATAATAATTGCAATTTCTGGCATACAATCCCTGATAAATACCCCCCAGTATGTTATATTTCCACAGTAGAACATGATCAACTTAGTAAAGAAAATATTTCCCATTAATATTAGAAAAGGTAAAACCTTTGAGATTACAAAATTCATATTTTACTACCAAGGTCTTAAGCAGCAGAGAAAAACTGGAAGACTTTTCCTTCAAACAGCAGGATTTATGCTGCTACAAATCTCATATCTGCTTAATATTCATTTAAATATTTATTACAAGTTATTTTACAGGAGTTATCGACATAAATCAGCTCAGTTTTCCTGGAAGTATGCAGTGCTCATTGATGTTCAGTCTGTCCAGGGTCTCCCAAAGTGAATTCATCTCCTGACCCGGTCAGCATTAACTGTCATTGTTACACTGAGCTATGGATCATTCACTTCAACATCTGTTGTTGGCAGAGACTACCTAACCCTTATAACAGTCTTCTAGATGCTTTTCATTTTAAGTTATTTATTAAAGGGACAGATCACTTTGTATAGCTTTTTTTTACAAGTTAGCCTTCAGTTTTTTGCATACCAATTCTTATAACCAACCTCAATCATTCCACGATTCACTGTTCCAGCAGAATGTCTTAAAATCAAGTTTTTGGGTGACGGTGGCTGCTGATAGGGTGCAATAAGTTAGTAATTGTCATCTTCCCCTCTTTCAGGAGCCTGTAGTTCCCCTTTCCCTCACTGCAGCCTCTCGGTAAGTATTTGATGTATAACTGATGAGGAGGAGGATGAAACTTTTTTGTTTTATTCACAATAAAACAACATAGGGATGGTGTAGATGAGAGCAGAGAGAATTGGGATTGATGGTTTAGAAACCCTGCTTCCAAGGAACTACACTCACCGGCCACTTTATTAGGTACACCATGCTAGTAACGGGTTGGACCCCCTTTTGCCTTCAGAACTGCCTCAATTCTTCGTGGCATAGATTCAACAAGGTGCTGGAAGCATTCCTCAGAGATTTTGGTCCATATTGACATGATGGCATCACACAGTTGCCGCAGATTTGTCGGCTGCACATCCATGATGCGAATCTCCCGTTCCACCACATCCCAAAGATGCTCTCTTGGATTGAGATCTGGTGACTGTGGAGGCCATTTGAGTACAGTGAACTCATTGTCATGTTCAAGAAACCAGTCTGAGATGATTCCAGCTTTATGACATGGCGCATTATCCTGCTGAAAGTAGCCATCAGATGTTGGGTACATTGTGGTCATAAAGGGATGGACATGGTCAGCAACAATACTCAGGTAGGCTGTGGCGTTGCAACGATGCTCAATTGGTACCAAGGGGCCCAAAGAGTGCCAAGAAAATATTCCCCACACCATGACACCACCACCACCAGCCTGAACCGTTGATACAAGGCAGGATGGATCCATGCTTTCATGTTGTTGACGCCAAATTCTGACCCTACCATCCGAATGTCGCAGCAGAAATCGAGACTCATCAGACCAGGCAACATTTTTCCAATCTTCTACTGTCCAATTTCGATGAGCTTGTGCAAATTGTAGCCTCCGTTTCCTGTTCTTAGCTGAAAGGAGTGGCACCCGGTGTGGTCTTCTGATGCTGTAGCCCATCTGCCTCAAATTTCGACGTACTATGCGTTCAGAGATGCTCTTCTGCCTGTAACGGGTGGCGTTTTGAATCACTGTTGCCTTTCTATCAGCTCAAACCAGTCTGCCCATTCTCCTCTGACCTCTGGCATCAACAAGGCATTTCCACCGACAGAACTGACGCTCACTGGATGTTTCTTCTTTTTCGGACCATTCTCTGTAAACCCTAGAGATGGTTGTGCGTGAAAATCCCAGTAGATCAGCAGTTTCTGAAATACTCAGACCATCCCTTGTGGCACCAACCACCATGCCACGTTCAAAGGCACTAAAATCACCTTTCTTCCCCATACTGATGCTCGGTTTGAACTGCAGGAGATTGTCTTGACCATGTCTTCATGCCTAAATGCACTGAGTTGCCGCCATGTGATTGGCTGATTAGAAATTAAGTGTTAACGAGCAGTTGGACAGGTGTACCTAATAAAGTGGCCGGTGAGTGCATATGTAGAGCAACAGAAGGAAGAAAAAGTCTCAAAATTCTGCATGTTATGCTTTTTAGTTTCCAGTGGAGAAGGAAGGATTTGAGAGCCCCAAAATGTTGATTTGATAATAGAACTACCCACAGGGAATAAGAGTTGCTATCTTTCTAATGATTCTGTATGATTGTCACCTAAGCTCTGGAAATTGGTATTGGCTCAGTACAGGAAGATGGCTTATTATGTGGAACTGATCAGGAAGATACATTATGCAGATAAATTGATCCTATCACGTACACAAAATGCAACCTCATGAAACTCGTCCTAAGAGCAAATCTAATCCTGATCCTTGTGTCCAAGCACCTTGCCAGGGTAGGTAAAGAAACACTCTGCCTAATAGGTTTTCCTGCCCTTCAATCACTTCTCAAGCAGTCTAAACGCTCTGCTGATTTTGAGTTGTTAATAAAAGGGATAGATCACTTTAAGCTTTACAAAAGGAGTTATGCCACAAACTGACTTCAAGACACAGCCAGTTTGTATGTTAAGGCTCAACCCCTTATTTTTGTAAACTGACATGTGTTGCCTTATGTGGCTGTAACTTGTGAACAGGTTAACTAACCAAAGTAATTGATGTATATTTTTTTTTTTGTTTTGAAAACTATTTTGAAAATTCTGCCATTTAACCCCTAAGGAACTCTTTTGGCCTTAAGGACGCGGCCCCATTTTTCAAATCTGCCATGTGTCACTATAAGTGGTTATAGCTTTGGAACGCTATGAGATATCCGGGGGATTTTGAGATTGTTTTCTCGTGACACATTGTACTTCAAATTAGTTTAAAAATTTGGTTGAAATCTTTTGTGTTTAGTTATAAAAAAAAAATAAATTTGGAAAAAATCTTTATTTTCAACGTTCTAAATTCTCTACTTTTGATGCAGATAGTCATAGCACCTAAATAAATTCATAACTTACATTTCCCAAATGTCTGCTTTATGTTGGATGGTTTTTTAAAACTCCACATATTTTACTAGAATGTTATGAGGCTCAGAATTTAGGTATCATTTTTCACATTTTTTGTAAAATCACCAAAACCCGTATTTAGATGGACCTGCTCAAATTCTAATTGACACTGAGAGGCCTAAATAATAGCGAGACTCATAAATTACCCCATTATGGAAACTACACCCCTCAACGCATGAAATACCACTTTTAAGAAGTTTGTTAACCCTTGAGGTGTTTCAAATTTTAATATTTTTTCACAATGCATTCATTTTGGGTGGAAAATTAAACATTTACAATGGATTAATTAAAAAAAGACTCCACAAAGTTTGATACTCAATTTCTCTTGAGTACACCGATACCCCATTTGTGGTGGTAACCTGCTGTATGGGTGCACGGACGGGAATAGAAGGGAAGGAGGCGCCATCCAGAGCAGATTTGCTATGTCACAGGCTATATATTTTTTCTTTTTTATGTGGACCTACAGGGTCTGATTTCTTTTGCAACATGAGATGCACTTTTCTGGTACCTAATTTTGGGGAATCTATAGCTAATTAGTGAGATTTTATTAACTCTTTGTTGGTGGTGGAAATGAAAATCATCAATTTTTGGGAACATTTTTATGTTTTCGGGGTTTTTTTGCCATTAACCATACCATAAAAATAGTATATTTTTATTCTATGGGTTGCCACGATTACGAAAATACCTCAGTTATATAGATTTTTTATTTTTTTTCCCATTTTTACTAAATAAGAAGTAATTTGTCAAAAAAGGGCTTATTTTTTGTGAGAAGGATTGTTCTTTTTAGTGTTCTTATTTTAGAGTGCATAACATTTTTAAATCACTTTTTAGAGCATTTTTTATAGGGTATTAATTAAAAATTATCTTTTGGAGCGTTTTTTTTTTTTTACGGGATTCACTTTGCGGATCTAATAACAATTCTGTTTTATTATGCAGATCGTTACGGATGCAGCGATACCAAATATCTGGGGGTTTTGTGTATTTTATTCAAGCTCTCTACATTACCCATATCCCTGCTCTGCTCCCCGCACCTCTCACCATCCCACCACGCATGCGCAGACCAATCACGCATGCGCAGACCAGCCTCCTGCCGACATTTAACTCGCCGACGCAATCGCCACATTTAGCGTTCCAGCTGATCTGCGGTGCGCACATCTCCTTGTCACACGTTGTGAGTATATTCATCTCATGAATACCATCCTATCTGACGGTAGCATTTGTTTTTATTTAACCCTTCTCACTTATTATATAGGCATCCTCAATTTATCTAGACGGCATCCAAACCCTAAAAAATAGACAGGTAATGACAATTTGTTCTCACGGCTAGGATTTACATCCCCTACTATGTGCTCACACATCTGTTATAATTACCCACAGCTCCTACCACCCCGCAGTTTACTATTGGGACAGAAGTGCCTACTACTTTAACATCTACTACACTGAGGGTGGGTGACTTAAATCTATTTGTTGCTATCTCTTATGAATTTATTTATTGTTATTTTATATTTATTGCTATTTCTTATTTTTTACTCATTTACTGCTGTCTCCTATTAATTAATTTACCACCACCACCTATGAATTTATACCTCTATTCTTATACTAGCAATTAAATACACCATTTCAGCTCTTTCTGAATCTTATACAATTTTTTACTATATTTATGCTTCATGTTATATGTATGTGCGTACACTTGACTTTTATATGCTTTGAATTTACTCTTTTTACCATCTGATTTGTTAACCAATATCATGGCTTACCATTATGTCACTTTTATGTATTTACCACCTATTCTGTAATCATTATTTTAAAATATGCATTCCATACCAACATTTTTTTATTATTATGTATTTTACTATTGTTCTGACAAATTTTTTATGTGTGAAATATTCTTTTAGAATATACTATCGGACCTGAAGAAGGGAACGGTTCGTTCCTGAAATGTGTAGTCCACTGTACATATGTGTTCTGAAAATAAAAATCTGAATTCACTAAGCAGCGCACCAAAAGAACTTATTTTTTCATCTCTTCCATAAACATGTTAGATATCGCCGTGCCCCAAAATGCCCGATCGAACCCATAACAGAAAATAACTCCCAAATGTCCGAAACTCAACTTTTACACCATTTTACATCACATAAAAAAATTTAATAAAAGGTGATAAAAAGGTTGCATAGTCCTCTAATTGGTAGCAATTGTTAAAGATATTACACTGGACTCAGACGCCATCTTACATATTGTCGGACATTTTAAAGACTCAGCATTCATTTCACATAACTTTGTGTAATGATAACTAAGTTTGGGTGTTTCCCTCTAGCAAACAAAGAGTTAGTGCTCACTAGCACCACCTAGTGGAAGGTATCCAGGTGGACATCTGGACATTTGGTTTATGTGAAGTTTCAGTATTTGCATGTAGCCAATAGTATTAGACTCCTTTGTGTGCTTACATCCAATAGTGTTACATTTCCTGGGTGAGAACACCCAATTATAGTTGTTGCTTTCCTAATTACACGCCTTATGTAAAGTACCTTATGGTTTTCTATAAATGTGTCAGCCCCACAATAAAGTAGCAGTCTTGTTGCTAACTTCCTGCAAGGACAGGTCTTGTCTTTTCTTCAAGTTAGTCACATTCCAGCGCTGGACACAGACTCATTTAATTTGAAAGTCACCTTACAATGATTAGGGGTTTGAGCCCCAGAAATAAATCTATAAGACAATGAAACAGCTAATTTTGCAAAAAATTACGTCTTACACCACGAAAGTATGAAAATGTTATCAGCTTCAGAAGATGGCGAAACATTTTTTTTTCGTACACACTGTTTTAATTTTGGAAAATGTATAATGTATAACACAATTAAACCTATATTAATTTGGTATCACTGTGATTGTACTGAACCAAAGAATTTGGGGCGCACAGAGAAAGTCATAAAACTGAGCACACAGGAAAGTGACGCAAATGCATTCTAACACATTTTAAATTGTTTTGTTTGTCACTGAAAAGTACATGGAAAAATGTAAGTGAGAGTGAAAAAACGAACGAAAAATCTCTGCAACGCAGACAGGTTAGAAATTCAGTGGAACTTTTTAACCTCTTGAGGCGTTCAATCAAGCTATGAATACTGGCTCTTTGCATCCCTCCATGCTTGAAGCAACCATAGTAACCCTAGCTAAGCCAGGAAAGGAACTCACAGCCCTTCAAAACTATAGGCCAATATCTCTACTACTACTACTAAATGGCGACACAAAAATTTAAGCAAAAGCCCTTGCCAATAGCATATTGAAGTTCCTTCCTGGGTTAATTAATGATAACCAAGTGGTATTCACAAAATGGAGTCAAGCACCATATGAAACCAGGATAATTTTTTATATATTATTGGTGATAGAGTCTTCTTGGATGCCTTCTCTGCTCCGCACTTTGGAGCAGGCATTCAATAGAATGCACTGGGAATTAGCATTTTTCCACATTGGAAAAATTTAGCTTTCAAGGAAGGTATAATAGCTCTGTACTCCACCCCGACAGCAAGAATACTGGCGAATTGAGTCAGTCAGAATCAAAATAAGCTAGGACTGTTGCGGGATGATGTGGTCCTTATACTATCAAACCCAATCCAACCTTTTAGAAACACTCTATTAGTTCTAGGAGACTTTGGAGACGTTTCTTACTACAAAATTAATGCTAGTAAGTCACTTCTTTTGAGTGCGATGAGAAGGCTATATCTTATTTAGGAATAAAAATATGCCATTCCCTTTCCTAGCTTGTTCAAGTAAAAATTCCCCCACTTCTACATACCTTAATGGCAGATTTGGCCAATATGGAGAAGATGGAAGCCTCATGGCTCGGTAGGATAATTTTATATAAGATGATGATCTTCCCCAAGATTTTATATTTTCTCTGCACATTAGTTATTCAGATACCCAATCCCACATTTCAGCAATAAAACTATACCATAAAATTATAGTAATTCTACAATTTCAAAATTGGTGCCAATCAATGGAATCTTCTTGCTGGCTAACAATAGAATCTTTCATGGTAAAGGTCAACCATCATATCTATTAATGGCACTTGCTCAAAGTGGGAAATGCCCCCTTGACCGTATCACTTAGACATTCTTCTCCATTACCAATTCAAATCCATACTGTGGGGTTATTAAACCATCAGCTAAAAACTCAATACTGGAATGATAAAGTCATTAGAGTACTAGCTGACTTGTTTTAGGGACTTTTCCCTGACTTCTTTAAAACCCTTGTGGACAAGTTACAGGTTGATAACACAGACTTTGTAACATATATGAAAGTTAGAATTATACTCCACAAACTGTAGGGATCTGTATTGAATTACTCTAATCGACTGATTCGTTTTTAAAGGCTAGAGGGTGTAGACAACTTAAAACAGTCAAATCCATATATGAAAAATTGAGGAACTGTTCACCTCAGGAACTCCCAATGTCTCCAATTAAACGGCTTGTAGACATATGCATAGAGTTTAGAGTTTATTGGGCATCAAAAGCCTCGGGGAGTGCTAACTTATTGAAGGTTACTTTAAAGTACTTACAAGATGGTATCTTACTCCTCATAGGCTGGCAAAAATGTATGCAGGGTCCTCAGGGAAGTGCTATAGAGGATGTAATAGAGAAGGGTTCTTGATCCATGTACTTTGGGGATGTCCAATTCTTACAGCATTCTGAAGCACACTGATATCAGACCCAAGGTGTCATTAGCCCTGTTTTGTTTGGGCATAATACAGGTTCCCAGATCTTTTCGGAAACTAGTAAGCCACATAATGTTGTCTGCAACATTATTAATAGCCAGGAAATGAAGAAGCAAATAAGCTACTGCCATGCACTTACTACAGGACCTATTAATGGATAATTGCGCTTACGAAAGATTGATAGCGTATAGTAAGCAAAAGTTGGGGTCCTTTCATGGGATGTATACATGTGTATAAATGGTGTGTATATATTCTATATATAATGATATTATGTATATTTACTACTACGTGTAGCTCCTGGCGTTGCCGAGGATAGTAAATAATTGCTCTTAGGTATAACAAAATAGAAAGGGCAAATATTTTATCTGTCTCTATCACAGACTGTCTCCCTGCCTCTATCCCTCTTACCTCACAAGCTGTATAGTACTCATTGCTTATAGTAACCAATCAAAGCTCATAGCTCAAATTAATGGCCTGTGACAAAACAGCAACCAATTATGGCTCGGCAGCAGACAATGGCTCCTCTTTATTGTGGTTAATAAGTGTGTTTTGGAAAGTATGGGGTTAAAATTGTAAACTTGCAAGAATTAAGATTGTAAACACAACGGTGCAGATTCCTATAACGGATATACATACACACACACATACACTCAGGTTTATATATTAAATATGTGAGTGCATTGGATGTGTAAATATTTGTGTTTAACATGTGTATAAACTGTATTTATAAATGTATATATTAGTGCATAAATGTGTGTATTAGTGTATAAATGTGTGCATATATGACTGTATCAATGTGTGTGATTGTATAAACATGTGTATGTTTACAAATATTGATATTTTTTAAAAGGAAACTGTCAACACATTTTCATATATACAGCTAGTGACAGGTTCCTATGGAGCCCTATTAACTTACTGACACCCTTCTTTAAGCTAAAAAAAATGTTTCCCCTACTTTATCTTATATTACCTGTCATCAGAGGAGGTGTGTCTCCAGGGATATTTACTCCTTTACTCCTCACCATCCTGTATGGAATTCTACTTTTCCCCACCCTCCATAGAGGCATGTTGTGATTTACATACATGGGCTAGAGGTTGCAGACGTAACAGGACCTTAGATGAAGTCATCCTGGTCACAAGACTTTAAGTGCCCATTGATGTAACAGAGCTCTTTCTCAGTGTTGCATACAGAAGAATATTAGCCACTGACTGGCAGATGCAACATCCTATTCAAAACGAACCTTGTTGCCCAAAGGGCACCTGAGAAGTCCACAGACTACAAGCAACATGCATGAGGGAAATCCCCTGTGCAAGATAGCTCAGCAGTGGAAAACCAGAAGATGGACAGAGCAATCAGCAGGTACAAAGAGTCATTGCACAATAAGCATAGCTCCCATCCATCCCAGATCCGGCGGAACAGTCCCATTTTTCAAGCGCTATTCCGACGTCCCGAGCAGTAGGGAGAATGTCCCGTGGAGTCCCGCAATTTGCCCTGACATACTAGAGAGGTGCAGAAATTACACCAGGAGGCGGGACTAGCTCCTGCTGCCTCCTCTCTGTTTTAAAAGAAAAATACTTTACTTGCCTTTTTATCGTTCCCAACAGTCATCACAATGCGCCTGCTGAGCGCTGCTGTAGTACAGGCGTGGTGAAGGATGAGGCAGGACGGCAGCATGGGAATGAGTCCACTTCATTTTTATTTGACAAAAGAGGGGCCATAAGACCAGGAGCAGAGAAGGAGGCAGAATAAAGGGTGGGGGCACAGATAAATATGCACTATATGATGCAGAGAATGGAATGGGGACCAATGAAAGGGGAGGGGAAGCAGAGACTGGTTCATAATAAGAGAGAGAGCAGAGAAAGGAACCACAATAGCAGGGGAGGGGGAATGGACCATTGCAAAGAGAATATACTTTGATAATACACTGTGTTGGAGCCATTATTCTAGGTATTATACTATGTAGGCATACTAGGAGGGTTGAGATAAGGGGCAGGGCAAGGAGCTTGATTTATTATTTAAAAAATTTTGTTTTGTGCTATTTGCGCCACTCTTTTTGTTCCTCTTTCTTCAACCCTGAGATTGGAAGGTATGCAATAAATGAGCATAATTTTTAATAAATGCTAATGGAAAAAATGAATGAAAGGAATTTAAGTAAATACATATAATCATGGTTACCTATTTAACTTGCAAATTTGAATGTCTTGACAATTTTTCTATCTTTAAGGTCTCTGGTTGTTGTTTTAAAATAAAAACATTCATTGTATTGTATATTTAATTATCAATCTTAATACTTAGATTGCGATACAAACCAGTTTAGAAAGTACCCCAAAAGTTTTTATTTTTTTGCTTTTGTAAAGAATCAGGAGTGATATCCAATTTGTTCTATCTATCTCATTTATATTTACAGATCTCTCCATGATCTTTATCTATCTATGTAAAATCAATCTATTTTTGTAGTCAACATTACCATCATTTTACAGCCAACTTCTGAAACTATACCAGTTCAAGCAATAAAGAGAAAACATTAAAGGTTTGAGGGAGGAGATGATTATGATTATTTGTGGATCTGAGTTTTTTTTAAGGTCGCTTCCTAGGCCACAAATGAGGTGAAAGCTAAAATAACTCCGGAAAGTCATCAGAATTGTCTGAATAAAATCAATCACACTCCATCCAAATCGTGTGAGGAACAATTAGCCGTAAAATGTGCAAACTCTAACAATGCAAGAGATGGCTGCTAAATAGACTCATGGTTCTCAGAAGTTTTTTACAACGTTAAACGTTATTCTTTGCCTTTTATAAGAAAATTCTCAATATCACTGATTGGCTACCATGGCTACATCTGTAATCAGAAACATACATCAGATAACATTTCTAAATGAAATTCAAAAGCAATGTGTAAGCATGGCCTCAAGGCAGAGTGGAGAACTAGATGGATCACACATGGCATGAAAAATACATCATGCCTGTCCATTCATCCGGCAATATACAATCGTTTTTTTCAGTAGCCACCTCTATAACGTAGTCCTGTGCAAAAAGTCGACTCCCAATAATAGATTTAAAAAAAACCCTTTTTTTAAAACTTCCTCTCCAGACTTTGCCCCCTCCCTCAGGAGACTTTGTAAAATGTCAGATGGAGACCAGGATCAAAGATTGTACAAAGAGTGCATGACTTCTTATAGTGCATAGTATGGTAAACCAGGAAGAGGTGAATCTGGCCTTGCTGAAATAAACAAAAAGACATTAGATTCTGTTGACAGAAGATTTTAGAGGGGGAGGGGTGATGCACTTTGCCCTTAATGAATGGAGAGCATTGAGCCAAAAGCAGTTGGTTTAATTTGTGTGACTATGGATATATTTTGAGCTCCTCCCCATCAGCATAATGCACATTTGTGTTCAGAAGGTTTCAAAGCTTAGCCACATGTGAATATATCTGAAAGATGTAGAAAGTACATCAGAAGAAAAGCCAAAGGACAAAAACGTGTGTACTTTTCATCAAACTAAGTCAGTATGGAATATTTAACATGAAGTCTTTATAAAGAATGAAATGCATACCAGTATACCAGATATATATTACACATCCCAGTGACATCACTTTCTTTCTCATTATAATACAGATAATTTATGCAAATGCAAATAATACATATTTGTGACCACACACTTTATACATTAGATTCACTAATACAGTGTATATAAACATAGATGGCACATATACCTCATTTAGACACAGTACAGAAATTTGGATGTAACATATTGTCTATAGCACTAAGCTTGCACTGATATTACAGCAACCCGAAGCCAAAGGCTGGACCAAAGTGAGAGGAGTGCATGCTCTGTTACTATGGTTACAAGGAAGTCAACATCTCTGCTGTGTTTATCTGTCTCTTATAAGAGGATGCAAAAAGTGTCTAGGTATGTCTTGTTATGTTCACAAAATGCCAGTGTCAATCATATGTTATATAAATATAGAAATATGTGTTTCACTGTGAACTTAAGCATCATAGGTGGCAAATATCATTACAGACCTTGTTACTCTGCTAGGTACTGGCGACTTGTAACAAGGATAGCAGAATATGTCATTCTTCAACTCAAAGTCTCCTAGGGCATGCACTGGCTTCAGGAGATTTAGAGGGCCACCGCACTGGCCATTTCCCAAAAGGCTATTTAAATCTACCTCTTCCATAACACCCTGCCAGATCTTTGAGGCTAAGCAGAGAAAGGTCCCCCGCAATATTCCTGAGTATTCCTGCTTTTCTGTGTGTTCCTGCTTCTGTGTTCCCGTGTTCCTGCTTCTGTGTTCCCGTGTTCCTGCATGCCTGTTCCCGTGTAACTGCATTCATGTTCCCGTGTTCCTGTGTTCCTGTTCCCATGCTCCTGTGTGTTCCAGTCCGTTTCTGTGTTCCCATTCCCATCTGCCTGAACCTCCCGTTGCTGACCCTGGATTGGACTTTACCTTGGACCCCGGCGGCCACCGCGGGTTAGTTGCATCTGTGGGAGGACCTGGTGGTACCCTGTCACAGCAAGACCATCCGGCTTTGCTCCGGGCTCTGGTGAAGACCAGTTGCCACTTAGATTCTGGTCCCAGGTATCGGCTGGTACCACCTCCCGTGATGGGCCAGAGGACCCACTGATCCTGAATCTTGACAACAAGGTGTCAGTCGCTGTGGAAGTGTTTATATGACATGAAGTCATTTTAATTGCAATACACCATATTTTTATTAGCCCTTTATTGTACACACAGTAATGAGTAGAAGTACCTTTTGAGCTTGTACAGCTATGATTCCTTCTGTGAATGATGCAACAAGTTTTTCACACCTGGATTTGGAGATTCTCTGCCCATCATACTTGCAGATCCTCACCAGCTCCCTCAGGTTGGATGGTGAACGTTGGTGGACAGCCATTTTCAAGTCTATTCAAAAATGCTCAATCAGAATTAGGTAAGGGCTCTGGTTGGGCCAGTCAAGAATGGTCACAGAGTTGTTCTGAAGTCACTGCTTGGTTATTTTAGCTATGTGCTTATGGTCATTGTCTTGTTAGAAGGCCCAGAGAACTATGGATATCTCTGTACTTGGCAGCATTCGTCATTCCTTCAATTGCAACCAGTCATCCTGTCCCTGCAGCTAAAAAACATCCCCATAACATAATGCTGCCACCACCATATGTCTCTGTTTGGATTGTATTTGGCCAGTTGATGAGCAGTGTCTAGTTTTCCCCAAACATACCGATAAAAATGTAGTAGTGTTCTCACTGTATGGCGGTAGTGTTCCTCACTGTATGGCGGTAGTGTTCCTTACTGTATGGCCGTAGTGTTCCTCATTGTATGGTAGTAGTGTCCTCACTGTGTGGCGGTAGTGTTCCTCACTGTATGGCGGTAGTATTCCTCAGTGTATGGTGCTAGTGTTCCTTACTGTATGGCCGTAGTGTTCCTCACTGTATGGCAGTAGTGTTCCTTACTGCATGGTGGTAGTGTCCCTCACTGTATGGTAGTAGTGTCCTCACTGTGTGGCCGTAGTGTTCCTCATTGTATGGCAGTAGTGTCCTCACTGTGTGGCGGTAGTGTTCCTCACTGTATGAGGGTAGTTTTCCTCACTGTATGGAGGTAGTGCTCCTCACTGCATGGTGGTAGTGTTCCTCACTGTATGGCAGTAGTGTTCCTCACTGTATGGTGGTAGTGTCCCTCACTGTATGGTAGTAGTGTCCTCACTGTGTGGCCGTAGTGTTCCTCATTGTATGGTAGTAGTGTCCTCACTGTGTGGCGGTAGTGTTCCTCACTGTATGAGGGTAGTTTTCCTCACTGTATGGAGGTAGTGCTCCTCACTGTATGGCGGGAGTGTTCCTCACTGTATTGGGGTAGTGTTCCTCACTGTATGGAGGTAGTGCTCCTCACTGTATGGGGGTAGTGTTCCTCTCTGTATGGTGGTAGTGTTCCTCACTGTATGGGGGTAGTGTTCCTCACTGTATGGCAGGAGTGTTCCTCACTGTATGGAGGTATTGTCCCTCACTAACTAAAACATCCAAGGACAAATCCAGCACTTCTCACGGGGGATGCCGATGAAATCAGTATTTTCTTTATTTTTCAATTTTAAAATCCATTATGTAGCAATACAGGAATGGCACACATCCAGGGCCGGCGCTATGGGTAGGCAAAGGTGGCAATTGCCACCTTCTTTCAAATGAATCTTGAATTTTGTTTCTAGGTGCCAGGGATCCAGAGATATTCAGGTTTAAAGTGAGAATATCAGGTGCCATTTTTTATATAAAAATCACTCCCGATGGCAGTTTAACAGTTAATATCTCCATTTTCCTAAAACTTAGAAACACATATCGAGATTCATATAAAAGAGGAGACTCTCTTCTTTCATAGGAAAAAAAGAAGTGAGGTTCTATGTGTCACAGAGCCAGAGATAAAGCTCCCTGAAGCGTACCCCCCCCCTCCAGATTCTTAGCCATCAGGCTGCAGGGAGCATTTGCTGGACACAGGAGCTGCTGCACCTCACAGATAATGGAAATATTCACTTTATATGTTACTACATTTTGAGAAGGAATAATATCAACTAATATTCATGTTTTTAACCCTTCTTTATGCAGAACTATCTAAGAACACACTTTCTCTCTTATTCCCTTTTATTTTGTGATAGTTTTTTTTTGTTGGTAAAATTGACTGATAAGATGAACATTCAATCCTCTTCGCCTAATGTGACTACACCACGACCAGAACATGTCCATAAAGTTATATGTAACACCAAACACACACATGTTCTGGAATAAAGTTTTTATTTCCCCCCATCCTCCATTACTTACACCTTTGTTATGATGTTCTCACTCAGATTCTTATGAAGCACGGAGGGTTCTGTTATTGTGCAGATAATACAATGGCGACATCCAAGTGTGACTTATTATCTCATTAGCTTGGTTTATTGATATATAGTTATTTATTTGGGTGACCATTGTGTAAGGAACAGACAATGATACATATGTGTGAATTTTCTGCAGTTCCCTTTGCGGCATATTTTGGTGAATATATTAGTGTAGGGTCTGTATGATCTCCTCACATCTTACTGTTTTAGGAAAGTAGATTTTCTGTATATAAGTATCTGGGTTTGTACATATTTTAGAGGAAATTTTGAATGTTAATTGCCAAATGCATCGCCTGGTTGTCTGCTTTCTATTCTATAGGTTTTATGCCGCCTTTACTTTTTATTCTGTTTTATTGCTATGTTTTGCAGGTTGCGTCTAAAAATTTCTAGCTGAAAAGCAGATCTCTAGTTATTACAGTGTTAATGATATAATGTGGATTTATTTTTGTGAACATATCAATATGGGACATTTGGGACCTCTACACATGTCCATCTATTACATTTAGGAGATGTGAAGGTAAATATTTTATGTTTGGAACAAATTTTTTGCCATCAGTCAAATTTTAAGTATTTTTTATAAAATGTTTCAGTTTGAATAAAAATTGCGCCTATGTCTATAAACTCTTTGATGCAATTTTGAAAATGCGGAAAGTATCTGCTTCCAGAAAATACCGGTCCCTCTCCCCAATGGGCCTCACAGTCTAATCAACCTACCAGTCATTTTTTGGAATGTGGGAGGAAACCGGAGGACCCGGAGGAAACCAACACAGACACAGAGAGAACATACAAAATCTTTGCAGATGTTGACCAGGCTGTAGTGCTAACCACTGAGCCACCATGCTGCCCATCATTCTTCCTATGATCTATCTCCTGTAAAATTCTCCAAAATTACAGTATGTTTTATCATACTAAAGGGAGCCTCTTGCTGATTGTGACTGGTCATAAAATAGTTTTATTTTGGGGCCCCACTTTTAGTTTTGCCCAGGGCCCCACTTTGTCTAGAACCGGCCCTGCACACATCAGACCTACGCGTTTCGTCATGCTGACTTAATCATGGTCTAGTGAAAACAGGGACACACCTCACCTATTTCAGCAAAAAAAACACATGTCATGAATAACATGTTCCTCTGTTTTACAGGTGTTGGAAAATTGGATGATAATATATTAAAATTTTGTGAAAAAAAAACATTGATTAAAAACATACTTATATACAGAAACATGTTGTGGAATGTCAGACCAATCTTATCACAACACAACATAGCATTCTATTGTTCTGCTATAGACATAACACATTCTAAATAACACTGTATTACAATATAATGGGGCAAATTTATTTACCCGGTCCATTCGCGATCCAGCGGTGCGTTACCTGCGGTGGATTCGGGTCCGGCCGGGATTCATTAAGGCAGTTCCTCCAACGTCCACCAGGTGGCGCTGCTGCGCTGAAGAGCATCGGAACGCGCTCAAGTTCACCGGCCTATTCCTAGTGAAGGTAAGTGCAACCTCCGCAAAAATGTTTTTGTTTTAAATGCGGCGGTTTTTCCGAATCCGTAGGGTTTTCGTTCGGCCACGCCCCCGATCTCCGTCATGTGCATGCCAGCGCCGATGCGCCACAATCCGATCGCGTGTGCCAAAATCCCTTGGCAATTCAGGGGAAATCAGCGCAAATCGGAAATATTCGGGTAACACGTCTGGAAAACGCGAATCGGGCCCTTAGTAAATGACCCCCAATATGTCAACCACATAATTCAACCACTTAAATGCATCCCTTCCACATAAAAGTGGAATGCAGTAAGATAATGATATTCATATCTTTTGCTCATACAAAAAGTATCTTTTTTCATATACCAATTAATTTGATTAAATGTATTCTTTTTTACTTACTTACTATATGGATGTATTATTTCCTTCCAAGTTGTAGAATACATCCGATTCTTAAGTTATTACAAATACCATGGTGTGGTGAATACATGTACCTTATTTAATCATAATACTTCTGCGTAATATATTTTTTTACTTATAATTAAATGTATACATTTATTGATTTATTTTAACTACCATGATGTAGTGGATACCATGATGTAGTGGATTATATATATAATACTTCTGTGTTATATTTTCTTGTTTATTATCATTTTAGTTTACACCTCCTTTGTATTTTCTTATATATTTCAGAACATGGCTTGTGTGTGTTTCAAGTTGGAAAAACAGGGGAAAGGGGAGGGGGGACAAAAACAGAGAGAGATGGAAGGGATTTTTCTTTTACGTATACCACAGAATTAAATCCTTTCGTAAATTCATGCCTAAGGGCGCTGTCCCACGTTGCGTTTGCAAACGCAGACGCAGACAAAACCGCGCCCACCGGGGCGGTCCGCGGTCCTATCGCATCGGCGTTTCTATGGAAACGCCTGCGATCGGGAACGAGCCACCGGTGTTTTGCATTAATTTAACGCAAAACACCGGCGGCTCGTACCCGATCGCAGGCATTTCCTTAGAAACGCTGGTGCGATCAGACCGCGGACCGCCCCGGTGGGCCCGGATTTGTCTGCATTTGCAAACGCAACGTGGGACAGCGCCCTACAGGTTGTCTACTTTCTAACATAAAAATCCACAAAGCTTCTCTATTTAATAATTTTCTCTTGTAATCTCCCCCTCTTGTGGGTCGGTATACTTTTTCAATACCTTTCCATGAGAAAAATGACGTATCCCTATCGTGGGTGTCCTGAAAGTGTTTGGAGGCAGCTGATATGTTTTCCGATGTGTTTGCTATATCGGATAAATGACATCTGATACGAGTTTTGAGAGGACATGTGTACTCCCCACATACTGTAACTTACAGACTTCACAGGCTATGACATACACAACAAAAGCTGTGTTACAATTTATGTATGAACCCACCTTGTGTTTGGTGTTATTTGCATAGCTTATCACAAAGTTATCTGTTTTCAAAAAATTACATGTTTTGCACACTCTATGTCCACACTTGTGGTTTACTGGATATTTTAACCGTGAATAGTCCTTTTTCTGTGTGTCACTCTTGAACAAACTTGGACTAACTTTTTCTCACCCTGTTCCAATATGGGTATGTCAGGACTCGCAAATTGTACTGAATGGATCAGGTTTCAGGCTTTTTGCTGGAAAGCCACACCCATAACTGCCTGTGATTGACAGCTGCATTTCTGATCCTTGGAAAGCTGGGTGTGCCTCTGAACTCGTTTTGCCTGCAGCTGCGGTCTGAGTGATGGACGGCTGAGCCAGTTAGTGCTGGAGGTATAATCCATTACTGCCTTATATTCTGCCCAGCCCCTTCATTCGGTGCTGGTTATTGCAGTCTTTCTGTGTATCTAGTGCTCTTGCTATTGTGTTTCTTGGTATTCTGTGTACTGACTTCTGCTTTACCTACTGACCATTCTATTTGCTATACGAATCTGTACCTTTGCCGCCATCTTGGTTTTGACCTGGTTTGTTTGACTCCGCTTGTCTGTCTGTATCTGTTGTTTGTCCCTCAGTACCGTTTATCTCCTAGTGTGACCCCACCTTCCTGTCTGTCTAGTGTCGGTTTCTGTTACCAGTGTGAACACTGACATCTGTATTCCGGTTACCTGTCCGCTCCACCATCCAGCAGCTGCCAGACGAAGTAGGTTTTCCCTGTCATCTTGTAGGCTCACTCAGGGACCATCAGTTAGGTTCCTGATAGTGGGTTCGCCCTTACCAGGGCAGTTTATCTGCTTTAGGCAGGGCCTTAGCCCGCAGGGACGTTGCAGGGTGAGTTCGCCACCACCTACCTAGTCTGACAGCTAGCACCAAGCCTGGTTGTGGTTGCGCGATTGCTGGACAGGTGCTGATAGGGTACATATCTTTTTATTATATCTCTTATCTTCTTAAACTGATTACTATATGTTGTGACAAATATGACTGGTGGTTTGGGATCATTGTAACTCTCTACTCTTTTTTTGTGTTTGTCCGATTTTAACAGAGTTTTGTCTGGCCATTTTATTGACCTTCCTTTTGGCATGATTCAGACTACTAGGAGAATAATGTCTATCTCTCAATCTTGTACATGTCTTTTCGGCCTCAATTGAAAAAACAGAATCTTCTGAGCAATTTCGCTTTGTGCGTATTAGCTCCCCTAACAGAATATTTTCAATAACGTGACGGGGGTGGAATGAGGTGGCCAACAAAAGTGAATTACCGGCCACTTCTTTTCGATAAGGAGTAGTGACTACTCGTTTCCCTTCTCCTTTAAGGATATTATCCAAAAAAGGAATCTGTGTACCTCGATATGAACTTGTGAACCTTAGATTCATTTGATTTTTATTCAGATATTCAGTAAATTCATTATATTCTAACTCTGAGCCTATCCACACAAAGACCATATCATCTATAAAACGTCCTGCCCATTTTAAAAACATATTATACGGATTCTCGTTTGAAAGGAGATAAATTTCTTCCCATTGAGTCATATAAATATTTGCAAGTGAGGGGGAAAAACGGGCTCCATTAGGGGCACCCCCCACTTGCAAATAATATTGACTATCAAAAAAGAAGTTATGGGTAAGCAGGAACTAATAATGAGAAATTCATTTAATTCACCTGAATATACACTGTATTTGGTCAAGTGTGATGTTAAAAAATGAATGGCAAGATTGTGGGGTATGGATGAATAAAGGGCCACCACATCACATGTGGCCCATCCAAAAGACTCATCCCAATTTATTTTGTCCACTATGTTCAAAACATGTTGTGTGTCTTTCAAAAATAATGGGGAAATGGTAGTTAAAGGCTGGAGGAAGTAGTCCAACCAGTTTCCCAGTCTCTCCCCAAGGCTCCCGATGCCAGCCACAATGGGCCACATCGGGGGGCCTTTATGAACCTTGGGGAGAGAGTGGAAAACCAGCGTGAAAGGGAAATCCACCATGAGGTACCCAGCTGTTTTTTCATTCAGAACGCCCAAGGCTAGCCCCTCCTGTAGTAGTTTTTCCAATCCCTTTCTAATCCTCCGTTAATTTTCTATACGTAGTGGGATCTTCCAATATATTTTAATTAAATTTTTTATACAATGCAGATTCTCGGAGAACAATAGAGCCCACCTTGTCCGCAGAACGAACGATTAAATTTTTGTTATTTTTTTAATCTTTGAGTGCTTCAAATTCAGCTTTAGTTAAATTACGTTTATTACTTTTACTGTCACTTCTACAATTTTGTTTAAACTTGGTAAGATCCCTTTCTACTAGATCTTGAAATGTGTCCATAACCGTGCTTCTGGACAAGGTGGCATAGAAAGAGGATTGCGTGTCCTGAATAGTTTAGTTAATTTATCGCTTGTCTCCATTGATTCACATTGTAATGCTTTTAATGATAAAATACCACATTGATCTATAAACTCAATATCCTCTATAAGTTCTTCTGCATGTATATTATTGACTAATGGATAAGCAGCAATTACATGTAAGTCATTTTCATCGGTGGTGGAAATGTCAAGAAAATGTTTACAAACTGTAACATCTCTAATAAACTTATTCACATCTAAGATAGTATTATATAAATCAAAATCATATGATGGCGAAAAACCCAAACCTTTATTCAGAGCCGAGTCCAAATGTTCACTAATGATATGTCCCGATAAATTAATAATGGGAGAGTCTATTTCTTGTCTTTCCAACCATGGCGTGTTTTCATCTTTGTACTTTCTGTTATGATATTTCCTGCCTGATCGCCGTTTTTTGAGCGTTTTTTTGGTAAATTAGATTTTTCCCTTGGGTCTGACGCATCATCCAATACACATGATGATGAGCTATTATGTGTTTCTTCCGCTTCTGAGAAGCTAACATGTGTTTCTCCTTGACATTTATTATTTTGCTTTCTATATTTCTTTTTCAAAATTGACTTTGGCGTGTCTTCATTAGAAAAAAACACGATCTTTGCGTCTCCATGAGTACACTTCGTTATGTTTGTAATCCATTAGGTCTCTCTGAAATTTTTTCTTTTTAATTTCCATGATTTTTTGCTCCATCGATATAATTTTTGTTTTCAACTCCATTTCCATTGTATCAAAGTCACTAGGGATAAGAATACTTTTAATTTGATTTTTAACAATATCGATGTCCTTTTTTATATCCAGCAAAACATTTCTCTCTTGCGATGTAATTAGAGATGAGCGAGCACTAAAATGCTCGGGTACTCGTTATTCGAGACGAACTTTTCCCGATGCTCGAGTGCTCGTTTCGAGTAACGAGCCCCATTGAAGTCAATGGGAGACTCGAGCATTTTTCAAGGGGACCAAGGCTCTGCACAGGGAAGCTTGGCCAAACACCTGGGAACCTCAGAAAAGGATGGAAACACCACGGAAATGGACAGGAAACAGCAGGGGCAGCATGCATGGATGCCTCTGAGGCTGCTTAAACGCACCATTATGCCAAAATTATGGGCAACAGCATGGCCATGACAGAGTGACAGAATGAAGCTAGATAGCATCTAAAACATCCAATAATTGACCCTGACACTATAGGGGACGGCATGCAGAGGCAGCGGCAGCAGCGGAAGGCTAGAGAGTGGCATGGCGACATACCCTAAATGGACTCAGGCTTCAAACCAATGGGTAGCAGAGAGGAACCAAAGGAGGTGAGCAAGAAGCGCTCAAATAATATCGGTACATGATAAAAGTTTGCCAGTATATTTTGTGGATTACACAGCAGGGTGGCGACAAAGTTAACATGGAAGCCATGAAAACAATCCAAAATTCTGCCTGACACAGCTCGTTTGATAAGGGGACGATGTATGGAGGCAGTGAACTAGTAGTAGATTAAAGGTGCTGCAGTTAAAACTATGTTAGTTGTTTCTTGGCATGGAGCTGGCGCCAATCCAAGCCCCTGTCTCTAGGCTACTCCCCAAACAGCACTTCTAAGAACCTATCGGATAAGATCAAGTGTAGTAGCGTTCTTATAAGTTTGGGATATGGCGGGTGAGGGGAATGTAAACATCTGCGCAAGAAGCGCTGAAATAATATCCGTAAATGAAAAAAGTTTTCCAGTATATTTTGTGGCTTACACAGCAGGGTGGCGACAAAGTTAACAAGTTTGATGTGGAATGCCCTGCAATAGCTCTTGGGCGGTGTGCCTTTTATCACCTAGGCTCAGCAGTTTGAGCACCGCCTGCTGTCACTTAGCGACGGCACTGCTGCTGTGCCTAGAGCTACCGACTGATGGCGCCATGCCCACGGATGGTAATTCGGAGGAGGAGGAGGTGGAGGAGGGGTGGGAGGATTTGGAGGTATAGTAGGCCTTTGAGACCTGGACCGAGGTAGGCCCCGCAATCCTCTGCGTCGGCAGTATATGACCAGCCGCAGGGTCAGACTCGGTCCCAGCCTGCACCAAGTTAAGTGTAGTAGCGTTCTTATAAGTTTGGGATATGGCGGGTGAGGGGGATGTAAACAGATGCGCAAGAAGCGCTGAAATAATATCCGTAAATGGTAAAAGTTTGCCAGTATATTTTGTGGATTACACAGCAGGGTGGCGACAAAGTTAACAAGTTTGTTGTGGAAGCCATGAAAACAACCCAAAATTCTGCCTGACACAGCACGTTTGATAAGGCGGGCATGTATGGAGGCAGTGAACTAGTAGTAGATTAAAGGTGCTGCAGTTAAAACTATGTTAGTTGGTTCTTGGCATGGAGCTGGCGCTCCGCTGCCAGGCGAGCTTTCGCCAATCCAAGCCCCTGTCTCTAGGCTACTCCCCAAACAGCACTTCTAAGAACCTTTTGTATAAGATCAAGTGTAGTAGCGTTCTTATAAGTTTAGGATATGGCGGGTGAGGGGAATGGAAACAGATGCGCAAGAAGCGCTGAAATAATATCCGTAAATGGTAAAAGTTTGCCAGTATATTTTGTGGATTACACAGCAGGGTGGCGACAAAGTTAACAAGTTTGTTGTGGAAGCCATGAAAACAACCCAAAATTCTGCCTGACACAGCACGTTCGATAAGGCGGGCATGTATGGAGGCAGTGAACTAGTAGTAGATTAAAGGTGCTGCAGTTAAAACTATGTTAGTTGGTTCTTGGCATGGAGCTGCCGCTCCGCTGCCAGGCGAGCTTTCGCCAATCCAAGCCCCTGTCTCTAGGCTACTCCCCAAACAGCACTTCTAAGAACCTTTTGTATAAGATCAAGTGTAGTAGCGTTCTTATAAGTTTAGGATATGGCGGGTGAGGGGAATGTAAACAGATGCGCAAGAAGCGCTGAAATAATATCCGTAAATGGTAAAAGTTTGCCAGTATATTTTGTGGATTACACAGCAGGGTGGCGACAAAGTTAACAAGTTTGTTGTGGAAGCCATGAAAACAACCCAAAATTCTGCCTGACACAGCACGTTCGATAAGGCGGGCATGTATGGAGGCAGTGAACTAGTAGTAGATTAAAGGTGCTGCAGTTAAAACTATGTTAGTTGGTTCTTGACATGGAGCTGCCGCTCCGCTGCCAGGCGAGCTTTCGCCAATCCAAGCACCTGTCTCTAGGCTACTCCCCAAACAGCACTTCTAAGAACCTTTTGTATAAGATCAAGTGTAGTAGCGTTTTTATAAGTTTAGGATATGGCGGGTGAGAGGAATGTAAACAGATGCGCAAGAAGCGCTGAAATAATATCCATAAATGGTAAAAGTTTGCCAGTATATTTTGTGGATTACACAGCAGGGTGGCGACAAAGTTAACAAGTTTGTTGTGGAAGCCATGAAAACAACCCAAAATTCTGCCTGACACAGCACGTTTGATAAGGCGGGCATGTATGGAGGCAGTGAACTAGTAGTAGATTAAAGGTGCTGCAGTTAAAACTATGTTAGTTGGTTCTTGGCATGGAGCTGCCGCTCCGCTGCCAGGCGAGCTTTCGCCAATCCAAGCCCCTGTCTCTAGGCTACTCCCCAAACAGCACTTCTAAGAACCTTTTGTATAAGATCAAGTGTAGTAGCGTTCTTATAAGTTTGGGATATGGCGGGTGAGGGGAATGTAAACAGATGCGCAAGAAGCGCTGAAATAATATCCGTAAATGGTAAAAGTTTGCCAGTATATTTTGAGGATTACACAGCAGGGTGGCGACAAAGTTAACAACTTTGATGTGGAATCCATGAAAACAACCCAAATTTCGGCCTGACAAACCTCGTTTGATAAAGGGACGATGTATGGAGGCAGCTATATGGACGACTTTTGGAGGTAGCAATGGAGACAACGTGTGGAGGCTGCTATGGAGACAATTCAATTTGGATAGTGCCTGTATGTGGCAGTCCAAAAAATTTTTCAAACCAGAGGAGCAGGTAGGTGGCCCTCCAGAAAAATGGAATAGATTGAGTGCCTGTATGTGGCAGTCCAAAAAAGTTTTTAAACCAGAGGAGCAGGTAGGTGGCCCTCCAGAAAAATGGAATAGATTGAGTGCCTGTATGTGGCAGTCCAAAAAGGTTTTTAAACCAGAGGAGCAGGTAGGTGGCCCTCCAGAAAAATGGAATAGATTGAGTGCCTGTATGTGGCAGTCCAAAAAAGTTTTTAAACCAGAGGAGCAGGTAGGTGGCCCTCCAGAAAAATGGAATAGATTGAGTGCCTGTATGTGGCAGTCCAAAAAAGTTTTTAAACCAGAGGAGCAGGTAGGTGGCCCTCCAGAAAAATGGAATAGATTGAGTGCCTGTATGTGGCAGTCCAAAAAAGTTTTTAAACCAGAGGAGCAGGTAGGTGGCCCTCCAGAAAAATTGAATAGATTGAGTGCCTGTATGTGGCAGTCCAAAAAAGTTTTCAAACCAGAGGAGCAGGTAGGTGTCCCTCCAGAAAAATGGAATAGATTGAGTGCCTGTATGTGGCACTCCCAAAAATTGTTTAAAACAGAGGACCGGGTCGGTGGCCCTCCAGAAAAATTAAATGCATAAAGTACTATAGGTAGAGCCAGTGGGCCCTGTCAAAAAATAGCCAGTTTCCTCTGCTTTACTGTACAAAGAGCAGGAGAAGGAGGAAAATGAGGAGGAGGAGGAGGAGTGGATAAATTATTCAGGTTGAGCTTCCTTCACCTGCTGGGGATTGGAAATTAGGAGAAATCCATGCTTTATTCATCTTGATAAGCGTCAGCCTGTCAGCGCTGTCAGTCGACAGGCGTGTACGCTTATCGGTGATGATGCCACCAGCTGCACTGAAAACCCGCTCGGACAAGACGCTAGCGGCAGGGCAGGCAAGAACCTCCAAGGCGTACAGCGCCAGTTCGTGCCACATGTCCAGCTTTGAAACCCAGTAGTTGTAGGGAGCTGTGTGATCATTTAGGACGATGGTATGGTCAGCTACGTACTCCCTCACCATCTTTCTGTAAAGATCAGCCCTACTCTGCCGAGACTGGGGACAGGTGACAGTGTCTTGCTGGGGTGACATAAAACTGGCAAAAGCCTTGTAAAGCGTACCCTTGCCAGTGCTGGACAAGCTGCCTGCTCGCCTACTCTCCCTCGCTACTTGTCCCGCAGAACTACGCACTCTGCCGCTAGCGCTGTCAGAAGGGAAATACTGTTTCAGCTTGTGCACCAGGGCCTGCTGGTATTCATGCATTCTCACACTCCTTTCCTCTCCAGGGATGAGAGTGGAAAGATTTTGCTTGTACCGTGGGTCCAGGAGAGTGAACACCCAGTAATCGGTGCTGGAATAAATTCTTTGAACGCGAGGGTCACGGGATAGGCAGCCTAGCATGAAATCTGCCATATGCGCCAGAGTACCAACGCGTAAGAATTCGCTCCCCTCACTGGCCTGACTGTCCATTTCCTCCTCCTCCAACTCCTCCAATTCCTCTTCTTCTGCCCATACACGCTCAACAGTGAAGGACTCAACAATGGTCCCCTCTTGTGTCTCGCCAACATTCTCCTCCTCTTCCTCCTCATCCTCCTCCACCTCCACCTCCTCCGATATGCGCTGAGAAACAGACCTAAGGGTGCTTTGGCTATCAACAAGGGAATCTTCTTCCCCCGTCTCTTGTGAGGAGCGCAAAGCTTCCGACTTCATGCTGACCAGAGAGTTTTTCAACAGGCCAAGCAGCGGGATGGTGAGGCTGATGATGGCGGCATCACCACTGACCATCTGTTTTGACTCCTCAAAGTTACTCAGCACCTGACAGATATCAGACATCCACGTCCACTCCTCATTGTAGACTTGAGGAGGCTGACTGACCTGACTACCAGTTCTGGTGGAAGTTGACATCTGGCAGTCTACAATCGCTCGGCGCTGCTGGTAAACTCTGGATAACATGGTCAGTGTTGAATTCCACCTCGTGGGCACGTCGCACAACAGTCGGTGAGCGGGCAGTTGGAGGCGGCGCTGCGCTGCCCTGAGAGTGGCAGCATCTGTGCTGGACTTCCTGAAATGCGCACAGATGCGGCGCACCTTCGTGAGCAAATCAGACAGATTGGGGTATGTCTTGAGGAAACGCTGAACTATGAGATTTAACACATGGGCCAGGCATGGCACATGTGTCAGTCTGCCGAGTTGCAGAGCCGCCACCAGGTTACGGCCGTTGTCACACACAACCATGCCTGGCTTCAGGTTCAGCGGTGCCAGCCACAGATCAGTCTGCGCCGTGATGCCCTGTAATAGTTCTTGGGCGGTGTGCCTTTTATCGCCTAGGCTCAGCAGTTTGAGCACCGCTTGCTGTCGCTTAGCGACGGCACTGCTGCTGTGCCTAGAGCTACCGACTGATGGCGCCATGCCCACGGATGGTCGTTCGGAGGAGGAGGTGGAGGAGGGGTGGGAGGAGGAGGAGGCATAGTAGGCCTCAAACACCTGGACCGAGGTAGGCCCCGCAATCCTCGGCGTCGGCAGTATATGACCAGCCGCAGGGTCACACTCGGTCCCAGCCTCCACCAAGTTAACCCAATGTGCCGTCAGAGATATATAGTGGCCCTGCCCGGCAGCACTCGTCCACGTGTCCGTGGTCAGGTGGACCTTGTCAGAAACGGCGTTGGTCAGGGCACGGATTATGTTGTCTGACACGTGCTGGTGCAGGGCTGGGACGGCACATCGGGAAAAGTAGTGGCGGCTGGGGACCGAATACCGAGGGGCGGCCGCCGCCATGAGGCTGCGAAAGGCCTCGGTCTCTACTAGCCTATAGGGCAGCATCTCCAGGCTTAGCAATCTGGAGATGTGCACATTAAGGGCTTGGGCGTGCGGGTGGGTTGCACTATATTTGCGTTTCCGCTCCAACGTCTGGGGTATGGAGAGCTGAACGCTGGTGGATGCTGTGGAGGATCGTGGAGGCGACGATGGGGTTTTTGTGGCAGGGTCCTGGGCAGGGGGCTGACTATCAGCTGACACAGGGGAAGGAGCAGTGGTGTGCACGGCCGGAGGTGAACGCGCTTGTTGCCACTGAGTGGGGTGTTTAGCATTCATATGCCTGCGCATACTGGTGGTAGTTAAGCTAGTAGTGGTGGAACCCCTGCTGATCCTGGTTTGGCAAATGTGGCACACCACAGTCCGTCGGTCATCCGGAGTTTCCTTAAAGAGCCTCCAGACTTCTGAAAATCTAGCCCTCGCCGCAGGAGCCCTTGCCACGGGAGCTTCACTAGTTGACACATTTGGCGCTGATGCACCAGCTCTGGCCCTGCCTCTCCGTCTGGCCCCACCACTGCCTCTTCCAACCTGTTCTGGTCGAGGACTCTCCTCCGTCTCAGAAGCACTGTGTTCACCCGGCCTCTCAACCCAGCTTGGGTCTGTCACCTCATCATCCTCCGATCCCTCAGTCTGCTCCCCCCTCGGACTTCCTGCCCTGACAACAACTTCCCCACTGTCTGACAACCGTGTCTCCTCATCGTCGGACACCTCTTTACACACTTCTTCCAGTACGTCAACAAGGTCATCATCACCCACAGACTGCGACTGGTGGAAAACCTGGGCATCGGAAAATTGCTCATCAGCAACCGGACAAGTGGTTTGTGACTGTGGGAATGGTCCAGAAAACAGTTCCTCAGAGTATGCCGGTTCAAATGGCAAATTTTGCTGGGAGGGGGCAGACTGGGGGGGAGGAGGCTGAGGTGCAGGAGCTGGAGGAGTGCCGATTTCGGTGACATGGGTGGACTGCGTGGAAGACTGACTGGTGGACAAATTGCTCGAAGCATTGTCGGCAATCCACGACATCACCTGTTCGCACTGTTCTGGCCTCAACAGTGCTCTACCACGATTCCCAGTAACTTCAGACATGAACCTAGGGAGTGTAGCTCTGCGGCGTTCCCCTGCTCCCTCATAAGCAGGTGGTGTCTCACCCCGCCCAGGACCACGGCCTCTGACCCCTGCAGTAGTTGGACGCCCACGTCCCCGCCCTCGTCCTCTACCCCTAGCCCTCGGGTTAAACATTTTGAAAATGAGAGTTATAACTTGAATTTTTTTTTTAACTTTTTTTTTTTTTTTTTGTTTTTTAGTTTTTAAAACCAAACGATGCTATCCTATTGCTATGGCTATCTTATAGCCAAGTATGAAAGCACACTGCTATGCCAGATGAGATGACGCTGAGTTATGAAAAAAATAAACGTAAAATAAAAAAGGAAATGGCAGACTGTGCCTAATTGAAATACAACCCCGGCCCTAATAAATTTTCCCACTTCGGTCTTTGCGATGGATATGTGCGTCACTAAGCGCAAAACACAGTGGTCGCAAGTCTGACTCCAAATTGCTCACAATTTGCTAGTAGATGCACTGCAACAACTACAGCCACCAGCAGATCAACCAGAAATCAAATATATATAACGCTACTGTAGGCGTAATTAAGCCGTTTGTATTCTCCTATGGCTATTTTCTAGCCAAGTATTACAGCACACTACTATGCCAGATGAGATGACGCTGAGTTATGAAAAAAATAAACGTAAAATAAAAAAGGAAATGGCAGACTGTGCCTAATTGAAATACAACCCCGGGCCCTAATAAATTTTCCCACTTCGGTCTTTGCGATGGATATGTGCGTCACTAAAACACAGTGGTCGCAAGTCTGACTCCAAATTGCTCACAATTTGCTAGTAGATGCACTGCAACAACTACAGCCACCAGCAGATCAACCAGAAATCAAATATATATAACGCTACTGTAGGCGTAATTAAGCCGTTTGTATTCTCCTATGGCTATTTTCTAGCCAAGTATTACAGCACACTACTATGCCAGATGAGATGACGCTGAGTTATGAAAAAAATAAACGTAAAATAAAAAAGGAAATGGCAGACTGTGCCTAATTGAAATACAACCCCGGGCCCTAATAAATTTTCCCACTTCGGTCTTTGCGATGGATATGTGCGTCACTAAAACACAGTGGTCGCAAGTCTGACTCCAAATTGCTCACAATTTACTAGTAGATGCACTGCAACAACTACAGCCACCAGCAGATCAACCAGAAATCAAATATATATAACGCTACTGTAGGCGTTATTAAGCCGTTTGTATTCTCCTATGGCTATTTTCTAGCCAAGTATTACAGCACACTACTATGCCAGATGAGATGATGCTGAGTTATGAAAAAAATAAACGTAAAATAAAAAAGGAAATGGCAGACTGTGCCTAATTGAAATACAACCCCGGGCCCTAATAAATTTTCCCACTTCGGTCTTTGCGATGGATATGTGCGTCACTAAAACACAGTGGTCGCAAGTCTGACTCCAAATTGCTCACAATTTACTAGTAGATGCACTGCAACAACTACAGCCACCAGCAGATCAACCAGAAATCAAATATATATAACGCTACTGTAGGCGTAATTAAGCCGTTTGTATTCTCCTATGGCTATTTTCTAGCCAAGTATTACAGCACACTACTATGCCAGATGAGATGACGCTGAGTTATGAAAAAAATAAACGTAAAATAAAAAAGGAAATGGCAGACTGTGCCTAATTGAAATACAACCCCGGGCCCTAATAAATTTTCCCACTTCGGTCTTTGCGATGGATATGTGCGTCACTAAAACACAGTGGTCGCAAGTCTGACTCCAAATTGCTCACAATTTACTAGTAGATGCACTGCAACAACTACAGCCACCAGCAGATCAACCAGAAATCAAATATATATAACGCTACTGTAGGCGTAATTAAGCCGTTTGTATTCTCCTATGGCTATTTTCTAGCCAAGTATTACAGCACACTACTATGCCAGATGAGATGACGCTGAGTTATGAAAAAAATAAACGTAAAATAAAAAAGGAAATGGCAGACTGTGCCTAATTGAAATACAACCCCGGGCCCTAATAAATTTTCCCACTTCGGTCTTTGCGATGGATATGTGCGTCACTAAAACACAGTGATTTACAAAAAGGGCCTAGCGGCCCCACTAAGACCCATTGGTCAGAAGAATTTATTTTTGAATATAAAAATGCAATTTTTTATTGATATGCATTAAAAATAGAAGGTTTAGTAAATAAAGCACTATAGAGATGGTTAAAAATCTACAGTCAGTAGAGGCCTAAATACAAAGGTTATTGTATCAATTGTATCCACTGAAAATTAGCGGTAAGGGTGGAGTGGTGACAGTGAGGAGATGGATCTGCCACTACAGTTGACGTATGGATGGACCCTTATACTTTTCAGGCACTAGGTGTCGCCGGTGAGCTGTAACTACAGTTCTTTAGTGTAGTACTATGTATCGTTTTTGAACGAGTCTTGTTAGGACCTTTAACGCCGTGTATGTGTCCATCCAGTTGAGATGGTTAGCCAGTATACTTTGAAGTGTCTATACATAGCAGCACCACACCACTCTCGATTAGTCTCACACTGCCATTGATTCACATGTAAATGGAGGGGCGAATGGTGATCTCCCTTATTCTCACTCACTTACACACACACACTCTTTTTTCTTCACCTGACTAGACTGTCTATATTTTTTAGGCTCACTGACTGCTAAATAAAAAACAAACGGACACTACAGCCCCCCCGACATGTTTCGCCACCTTAGTGGCGTCCTCAGGGGTGCCGGGGCTAAGTGTGAGTGCAGATAGTGGAATGATCAGCAGATATAACCTCTGTTTAGGGCTGTCTAAAGTGACGTCAGGTCCCTTTCAGAGGAAGTTAAAGGTTATTCGTTAGGAAGGTAACCGAGGACCTACCCACCTATGTTCAATTGGTCCACTTTCTATCACTCAAAAGAGTGTGCGCATGTGGACGGACTTTGAAGTCTCAATCACTATATTAAGGTCAGTGCGGCTGCGCGGGGTGTTAGAAAAATGTCACCATGGTTGCAGGAGAGGTTTGGCGCATGCGCCAGGGGGTGTTAGCCCGGGAGAGATTACTGCGCGTGCGCCGGGAGGTGGCGCACGCGCACCAACTCTCATCATTCAAGCACTCAGGTAACCAAGGGGCGCATGCGTCTGGGGAGTCCTGGAGTGGTATCTAGCTCGGTATCTGCGCAGGCGCACGGACTTAGGGAAAATTTGTCTGTGTTTTGAAAGTAGAGGTGGATATCTTAGAGGTGAGTCAAGGTATGTATATCCTCTGCTTTTCTATTCGATGCAGAAGTAATATATTCCATCTATCTGCCATGAATATATAGTGCTCTATGTGTCAGTATCGATCGTAGAGTTATAAAAGTATCACTATATTATATATTTTGTTCAGTTCTAAAGAACGACCTTATGTGTGTACCCAAGTCTTAGAAAAAGAATTAATAATGATCAGATTGTAAGTTAGAGTATTGTTACTAACTCATTTAGAGGAATGCTGAAAAGGTGAAGCCCTCGTTTAGACCGTTGGGGCTCATACTTTCCAAACGGTCTATCCACCGGGCTTCTAGTTGCAGGAGTTTCTTGTCAATGTTGCCCTTTCGAGGGCCTAAAGTGAGTTGGTGTCAGGTTCGCTAGGGAGATTGCTGGGACTTCTGGTTCTTCTGGTGGTACCAGCAGTGTTCTCCGAACCCCGGCGCGTATCCGCGCAAACTCCACCTCTCGTCCTGGGCAGCGGCTGCTAAGATCTCGCGCTGTCTAGGAGTTGCTGGGACTTTGAACCTCTGCTTGGTGCCTGGTTGTTTCTGCACCATGAGGGGTTAATTCCCAGATGCTGTCCAGCACCTATCAGGTTCTGGAGGTGGAGTTCTGGCTGCATAAATTGCAGCTTCACTGGTCTCCTGTGCCAGTGTTTGAAAATCCCTTTCTCCACCTGGTTGCTGCTAGTTTGTATTGCTCAGTATCTGTATCTATATTGTTGTTAACTCGGCTAGTTTTGGACTTTGACTCTTGCTTACTGATTCTGCTTTTGACGTTCCCTCTAGTTGTGACTCCGGCTTGTTTACGATTCTTTTATGTTCTATGTTTGTCAGTCTGTTTGTATTTTCCCTTATCCACACTTACTCAGAATATTCCGAGTCTTCAAGTAGTCGCCCCACGGTTTAGCGTGGGGGGGCTATAGGAAGGGACAGAGGTTGGGGCAAGCTCAGGGCACACTTTCCCCTGTCTTTTGTGTACCCTATCCTAACAGAAACACTGGCCCACACATAGGTCTGCATCCTGTATCCGACCTGCTACATTCTCTCCTCCCATGGAGCCTTTGTCAGCTGTGGTCACTCAGGTCCAGACCCTAACTCAGTTTGTTCAGGATCTAGCCTCCCGTCTCCAAATTCAGGAATCTATGCAGGTTCCGGTGCGGACATCACCGCAGGATCCACTGCCACCCACACCTGAACCTAAGGTTCCTCTCCCTGACATGTTTTTTGGTGACCGTAAGAAATTTTTTTCATTTCGGGAGGGCTGTAAACTTTATTTTTCCTTACGTCCTCGTTCATCGGGCACAGAGATTCAAAGGGTGGGCGTGGTAATTTCCCTGCTGCGTGGGGATCCGCAAAATTGGGCCTTTTCTCTCCCACCTGACTCTCCATCCCGTTTTTCTCTTGACGCTTTTTTTTCTGCTTTAGGCCAGATTTATGACGAACCTGACCGCCGAGCACTTGCAGTTTCCCACCTTAGATCTCTGTGTCAGGGAAAACGGACAGCAGAAGATTATTGTGCCCAGTTCAGACAGTATGTAACTGACTCGCAATGGAATGACTGCGCCCTAAAAGACCAATTTATGTCCGGACTGTCAGACCGAGTACAGGACTTAGTCTTAGCTTATGCTGAGCCTCAGACATTAGATGATGCTATGACTCTGGTCATCCGAGTTGATCGTCGCCTAAGATCCAGGCGATCACCTCGGGTGTCCTCTGACTGTCAGCCAGCGGCCAGTCTGTCTCCAGGTAGTCCAGAATTGGAACCCATGGAGCTGGATAGCATCTCTCCTGCACAGCGGAAGCAACATCGACTGAGACGTCATCTTTGTTTCTACTGTGGAAGTCCTGATCATCTGGTCAACACCTGTTCCAAGAGGCAGCAGCAGGAAAACTTCCGCTCCTAAGCAGTAGTCGGGGGGACTGCTTAGGAGCTCAGGTACTCCCAATTGTGTCTAGAATGTATTTACCTTGTACAGTTAAGTTTCAGTCTGTTTCCTGCACTGGTCGCGCCTTTTTGGATTCAGGTGCTGCGTCTAATTTAATCGATTACAAGTTTGTCTCTCAGTTTTGCATGTCATTGATTCCATTGTCCACTCCTATCCAGATGTCGGGTGCGGATTTGACCCCTCTACAGGCAGGGTTGATCAAATTCCGAACCCCGCAGATAAAGCTTATGGTAGGAGCTATGCATGAAGAATGGTGTTCTTTCCTAGTTATGGAAAACTTGTCTGAAAATGTCATTCTTGGTCTACCCTGGCTCCGGATCCATAATCCGGTAATTGATTGGGAAACTCTGGAGCTGGTTCATTGGGGTCCTCACTGTAAGGATCACCTGTCCAAAGTTTCATTATGTACAGTAGTAGCGGAAGATCAGAGTCTTCCAGGTTTTCTCTATGATTACTCAGATGTGTTTTCAAAACCCTTGTCCCAAGTCCTTCCTCCTCACAGGGAGTTTGATTGTAAAATTGACCTTCTTCCTGATGCTAGATTGCCAAAGGGTCGTATATATAACCTGTCAGTACCAGAACGGGAGTCACTGAAGAGTTATATTGATGAGAGTTTGGCAATCGGACATATCCGTCCCTCTGAGTCGCCCACTGGGGCCGGGTTCTTTTTTGTTGAGAAAAAAGATGGTGGTCTACGGCCGTGTATTGATTATCGAGAATTAAATAAGATAACGGTAAAAAACTCAGGTCCTCTCCCCTTGATCCCGGATCTCTTAAATCAGGTTTCTGGGGCCCAAGTTTTCTCTAAATTAGATCTCAGAGGGGCTTATAACCTGATTCGGATCCGAGAAGGGGATGAGTGGAAAACCGCATTTAATACACCTTTGGGGCACTTTGAATACCTGGTTATGCCCTTTGGTTTGAGTAATGCCCCAGCGGTTTTTCAAGGGTTTATGAACTCCATCTTTCATGATTACATCGGTGTGTTTATGGTGGTATATCTAGACGATATTTTGATTTTCTCTCCTGATATGGTTTCTCACCAGCAACATCTCCGCCAAGTACTTACCAGGTTGCGCAAAAACCACCTCTTCGCGAAGCTGGAAAAGTGTGTTTTTTGCGTCCAGAAGGTTTCCTTCTTAGGTTATGTTGTGACTCCCTCTGATGTACAGATGGATCCGAGTAAGGTTCAGGCGCTCACGGACTGGGTTCGGCCTACCAATCTTAAGGCCTTACAACGTTTTTTAGGTTTCGCTAACTATTATCGGAACTTTATAAAGAGCTTTTCCGTGATCGCCAAACCCCTCACGGATCTGACCCGTAAGGGTGCTGATCCGAACAATTGGTCCCCTGCCGCTTACTCAGCGTTTGAAACTCTAAAAGCGGCATTCTCGTCAGCCCCAGTTTTGGTTCAACCTGACCTCTCTCTACCGTTTGTTGTGGAGGTTGATGCCTCCGAGGTAGGAGTAGGTGCAGTGTTGTCTCAGGGGTCTTCCACTCTCACCAGACTTAGGCCCTGTGCATATTTCTCTAGAAAATTTTCTTCTTGTGAGAGGAATTATGATATTGGTAATCGAGAGCTCCTTGCCATTAAGTGGGCATTTGAAGTCTGGCGACACTTTTTGGAGGGAGCTCTTCATCCGATAACTGTGCTCACGGATCACAAGAACTTAGTATACTTGGACACTGCTAAGCGCTTGAACTCACGTCAGGCTAGGTGGGCCTTGTTTTTCTCTCGCTTTAATTTTGTGGTCACCTACCGACCTGGGTCAAAAAATGTGAAGGCTGATGCCTTGTCCCGTAGCTTCGGGACTCCTGAGCTTCCAGAGGCTGCTGACAGTAATATTTTGTCTCCAGGGGTTGTGCTGGCAGCTGTCTCCTCCCACCTCTCCTCTCAAATTTTAGCAGGACAAAGATCTGCACCTAAAGACCTTCCGGAAGGCAAATTATTTGTTCCTCCTTCTTGTTGTTTGAGAGTGTTGGAGGAGACGCATTGCTCGGTATTGGCTGGTCATCCGGGAATGCGGAGTACCTTGGATCTCTTAAAGAGAAGTTACTGGTGGCCTCACATGACTAAGGATGTGCACGCATTTGTCCAAGCCTGTCAGGTCTGTGCGCGAGGAAAGACTCCCAGGAGACGTCCTGAGGGGCCTCTTCTTCCGCTTCCAGTTCCCACCAGGCCATGGTCTAACGTGTCTATGGACTTCGTCACTGATCTGCCAGCATCTCAAGGCTGTTCAGTGGTTTGGGTGGTAGTGGACCGTTTCTCTAAAATGGGACACTTTGTTCCATTAAAAAAGTTGCCTTCAGCTGAAGAATTGGCTGAATTGTTTATACAGAATATTGTACGCCTCCATGGTATACCAGATGATATTGTGTCAGATAGGGGCGTACAATTTGTTTCCAAATTTTGGCGAGCATTTTGTTCTAGACTGGAAGTTAATTTGTCGTTCTCGTCGGCGTTTCACCCTGAGTCTAATGGTCAGTCCGAGAGAATGAATCAGGAGATGATTCAATATCTGCGACTCTTTGTCTCGGACAGTCAGGACCAGTGGGTGAAATTCCTTCCGTTGGCAGAATTTGCTATTAATAACCACTGTAGTTCGTCCACACAGGTATCTCCGTTTTTCTGCAATTATGGTTTTCATCCACGTTTCTCTTTTTCATCTGTGCCTGTCTCTAATATTCCTCGAGCGGAAGCTATTACATCCAAGTTGCGCTCGCTCTGGTCACAAGTTCGGGAGAATATTCAGAGGGCACAAAATTCTATGATCCAACAAACTGAAAGAAGGCGCACTAAATCTGATACGTTTGTGGTGGGGGATAAAGTGTGGTTATCAACAAAAAACCTTAAATTGAAGGTCCCCTCTTTGAAGTTTGCGCCCAGGTTTGTGGGTCCATTTGTTGTTACTCATATTGTTAACCCGGTTTCCTTCAAGATTACACTTCCAGCAGGGTGGCGGGTCCATAACACCTTCCATAAGAGTCTTCTGAAGCGCTATGTTGAGCCTGTTTTGCCTCTTTCTGACCCTCCTTCTCCATCTATTGTGGAGGGGAATCTGGAATTTGAGGTGGAAAAGGTGGTGAATTCCAGATGGGTAGGTAACTCCCTGCAGTACCTGGTCCATTGGAAAGGTTTTGGTCCTGAGGATAGGTCTTGGGTTCCGGCTAGAGATGTTCATGCTCCACGGTTACTCAGGTTATTTCATCAGACCTACCCTCAGAAGCCATCTTTAAGATCTAGGGGTCCGAAGGCCCCCCGTCAGGGGGGGGGTACTGTCAGGTTCGCTAGGGAGATTGCTGGGACTTCTGGTTCTTCTGGTGGTACCAGCAGTGTTCTCCGAACCCCGGCGCGTATCCGCGCAAACTCCACCTCTCGTCCTGGGCAGCGGCTGCTAAGATCTCGCGCTGTCTAGGAGTTGCTGGGACTTTGAACCTCTGCTTGGTGCCTGGTTGTTTCTGCACCATGAGGGGTTAATTCCCAGATGCTGTCCAGCACCTATCAGGTTCTGGAGGTGGAGTTCTGGCTGCATAAATTGCAGCTTCACTGGTCTCCTGTGCCAGTGTTTGAAAATCCCTTTCTCCACCTGGTTGCTGCTAGTTTGTATTGCTCAGTATCTGTATCTATATTGTTGTTAACTCAGCTAGTTTTGGACTTTGACTCTTGCTTACTGATTCTGCTTTTGACGTTCCCTCTAGTTGTGACTCCGGCTTGTTTACGATTCTTTTATGTTCTATGTTTGTCAGTCTGTTTGTATTTTCCCTTATCCACACTTACTCAGAATATTCCGAGTCTTCAAGTAGTCGCCCCACGGTTTAGCGTGGGGGGGCTATAGGAAGGGACAGAGGTTGGGGCAAGCTCAGGGCACACTTTCCCCTGTCTTTTGTGTACCCTATCCTAACAGTTGGTCTATGGCCCAGAATTTTAAATGGTCCATCCTGCCCTCATGAATTGACCTGACGTGTCTTGCCAGTGACGTATCCTTGTCCGTTCGGACTGAGCTCAAGTGGGAGGATATGCGTCTCCTAAGCTCCTGGACCGTTTTTCCAACGTAGATTTTTGGACACGCACATTGTGCTATGTATATAACACAAGTGCTTTTGCAGTTCATAAATTTGCGAATCGTGTAGATCTTTCCATTTGTTTCAAATTGTTTAGTTTTTGGCATATATCTGCAAAAAGTGCAATTTCCACAGGGGAAAGAGCCAGTGATGGATGATGACAGCCAGGTCTTTTTGGCTGGGGTGCTCACATCAAAGTGGCTGTGTACCAATCTGTCTTTTATATTTCTGCCCCGTCGATAGGTGATTGAAGGTCCATTATCTATTACTCCACTAAGGTCCGTATCTGCCTGAAGCAAAGGCCAGAACTTGCGCATGATGTTCTTAATGTCCTCTGCATATGCATCATAGGTACCGATGCAGCGTACTGTTTTTTTGTTCTCATCTCTATCTCCTCTATTTACGAGGATTTCTCTGTCTGTTGTTTTTGCGCGTTTGTATGCCCGTTTCAGTACTCTTTTGGGGTATCCTCTCGTTTGGAATCGATTAAAAAGTGTATGGCATTCACTTTCAAAATCACTTTCGCTTGAGCAGTTCCTCCTAGCTCTTAAATATTGGCCGATTGGTATGCCTTGTTTGAGTGGTCTTGGGTGCCAACTGTCCCAATTAAGTAGGCTATTAGTAGCCGTGATTTTTCGGAAGATTTTAAAGCCCAGATCCCCCTTTGAGTCAATATAGACCGTGAGGTCCAGAAAGTTGATACTTACTGGTTGAAATTCAGGGGTAAACCTCATCCCAATGGAGTTTTGGTTGAGGGCCCCGACGAACTGATTGAAGACGTCCTCATCCCCCTGCCACAGGATGAGGACGTCGTCAATGTACCTGCCCCAGAAAAGAATGTGGTCTGTAAATAAAATGAGAGTGTCACAAAAAACAAAATTAGCTTCCCACCACCCAAGAAATAAATTGGCATATGTAGGTGCACATACAGTGCCCATGGCGGTACCTTTCACCTGATGGTAAAAGGTACCGCCGAACAGAAAATAATTGTGTTTAAGTAAGAAATCCAGTAAAGTAAGAGTGAAGTGATTGTGGTCTCTGAATTGCGTGCCCTTTGTGTCCAAAAAACTTTTTACCGCACGAAGTCCCAGGTCGTGCCTAATGTTCGAATAAAGGCCCTCAACATCTAGACTTGCCAGATGGGTGCCCGTTGGGACACGTATATCTTGCAATTTAGTGATAAGATCTTTGGTGTCTTTAATGTAGGAGGGAAGTGAGGTGACAAAGGGTCTCAAAATGTGATCCACGTATTCGCTAATGCCTTGTGTTAGATTGTCTGTTCCGGATACGATCGGTCTTCCTGGGATAGGGGTGATCTTCTTGTGGACTTTGGGTAGTGCATAAAAGGTTGGCAGAGTGGGTTTCTTATTGAACATGTATTTGTGCTCATCTTTTGATATTAAATTTTTCCTTTGGGCATCATCAAGTAATTCTTTTAGTTCTTCTATGAATTGTTCTGTTGGGTCTCTCGATAAGACAGAGTATGTGTCTCTATCATCAAGTAGACGTCTCACCATCCAGATATAATGTTCACTATCCAGGAGGACAATATTGCCCCCTTTATCAGATGGCTTTAAAACTAGGTTTCTAGCTTTTTCTAGTCTCTCAAGTGCTAGTTTTTCTTGTCGCTCCAGGTTGGATGCTATCTTCTCAGTCCTCGGTTTTATATTTTTGATCTCTTTGGTGACCATTTGAACGAACGTGTTAATGAGAGGGTATTGTGAGAAGGGAGGTGTATTTTTTGATCTGGGTTTCAGACGTGTAAGTGGGGGGTTTATGCCCTGTGGAGTGATGATATTCTCCTGTTCTAGATCTAATAGTAGTTGTAACACTCTATCATCTTTTTGATTCGTCATTTCAACATCTGTGTTTTCCTTCAGATGTTGTTTATGTAGTGCCAGTTTCCTGGCAAACAAGTTTATGTCTTTTACCCATAAAAAACTGTCGAAAGTCGGAGTAGGAGTAAATGAGAGACCTTTTCTGAGAAGTCTCAATTCATGTTCGTCGAGTACATGTGTTGATAGGTTAATTACAAGTTTGTCTTCTTCGTTTTTGATTTTAAATTCCTCAAAATTCATGGTGGTCTCCCTTATTTCCCGTTGAAGCCCCATTTTTCCCGATCTCTAAAACACAGTGGTCGCAAGTCTGACTCCAAATTGCTCACAATTTACTAGTAGATGCACTGCAACAACTACAGCCACCAGCAGATCAACCAGAAATCAAATATATATAACGCTACTGTAGGCGTTATTAAGCCGTTTGTATTCTCCTATGGCTATTTTCTAGCCAAGTATTACAGCACACTACTATGCCAGATGAGATGACGCTGAGTTATGAAAAAAATAAACGTAAAATAAAAAAGGAAATGGCAGACTGTGCCTAATTAAAATACAACCCCGGGCCCTAATAAATTTTCCCACTTCGGTCTTTGCGATGGATATGTGCGTCACTAAAACACAGTGGTCGCAAGTCTGACTCCAAATTGCTCACAATTTACTAGTAGATGCACTGCAACAACTACAGCCACCAGCAGATCAACCAGAAATCAAATATATATAACGCTACTGTAGGCGTAATTAAGCCGTTTGTATTCTCCTATGGCTATTTTCTAGCCAAGTATTACAGCACACTACTATGCCAGATGAGATGACGCTGAGTTATGAAAAAAATAAACGTAAAATAAAAAAGGAAATGGCAGACTGTGCCTAATTGAAATACAACCCCGGGCCCTAATAAATTTTCCCACTTCGGTCTTTGCGATGGATATGTGCGTCACTAAAACACAGTGGTCGCAAGTCTGACTCCAAATTGCTCACAATTTGCTAGTAGATGCACTGCAACAACTACAGCCACCAGCAGATCAACCAGAAATCAAATATATATAACGCTACTGTAGGCGTAATTAAGCCGTTTGTATTCTCCTATGGCTATTTTCTAGCCAAGTATTACAGCACACTACTATGCCAGATGAGATGACGCTGAGTTATGAAATAAATAAACGTAAAATAAAAAAGGAAATGGCAGACTGTGCCTAATTGAAATACAACCCCGGGCCCTAATAAATTTTCCCACTTCGGTCTTTGCGATGGATATGTGCGTCACTAAAACACAGTGGTCGCAAGTCTGACTCCAAATTGCTCACAATTTACTAGTAGATGCACTGCAACAACTACAGCCACCAGCAGATCAACCAGAAATCAAATATATATAACGCTACTGTAGGCGTTATTAAGCCGTTTGTATTCTCCTATGGCTATTTTCTAGCCAAGTATTACAGCACACTACTATGCCAGATGAGATGATGCTGAGTTATGAAAAAAATAAACGTAAAATAAAAAAGGAAATGGCAGACTGTGCCTAATTGAAATACAACCCCGGGCCCTAATAAATTTTCCCACTTCGGTCTTTGCGATGGATATGTGCGTCACTAAAACACAGTGGTCGCAAGTCTGCCTCCAAATTGCTCACAATTTACTAGTAGATGCACTGCAACAACTACAGCCACCAACAGATCAACCAGAAATCAAATATATATAACGCTACTGTAGGCGTTATTAAGCCGTTTGTATTCTCCTATGGCTATTTTCTAGCCAAGTATTACAGCACACTACTATGCCAGATGAGATGATGCTGAGTTATGAAAAAAATAAACGTAAAATAAAAAAGGAAATGGCAGACTGTGCCTAATTGAAATACAACCCCGGGCCCTAATAAATTTTCCCACTTCGGTCTTTGCGATGGATATGTGCGTCACTAAAACACAGTGGTCGCAAGTCTGACTCCAAATTGCTCACAATTTACTAGTAGATGCACTACAACAACTACAGCCACCAGCAGATCAACCAGAAATCAAATATATATAACGCTACTGTAGGCGTAATTAAGCCGTTTGTATTCTCCTATGGCTATTTTCTAGCCAAGTATTACAGCACACTACTATGCCAGATGAGATGATGCTGAGTTATGAAAAAAATAAACGTAAAATAAAAAAGGAAATGGCAGACTGTGCCTAATTGAAATACAACCCCGGGCCCTAATAAATTTTCCCACTTCGGTCTTTGCGATGGATATGTGCGTCACTAAAACACAGTGGTCGCAAGTCTGACTCCAAATTGCTCACAATTTACTAGTAGATGCACTGCAACAACTACAGCCACCAGCAGATCAACCAGAAATCAAATATATATAACGCTACTGTAGGCGTAATTAAGCTGTTTGTATTCTCCTATGGCTATTTTCTAGCCAAGTATTACAGCACACTACTATGCCAGATGAGATGACGCTGAGTTATGAAAAAAATAAACGTAAAATAAAAAAGGAAATGGCAGACTGTGCCTAATTGAAATACAACCCCGGGCCCTAATAAATTTTCCCACTTCGGTCTTTGCGATGGATATGTGCGTCACTAAAACACAGTGGTCGCAAGTCTGACTCCAAATTGCTCACAATTTACTAGTAGATGCACTGCAACAACTACAGCCACCAGCAGATCAACCAGAAAACAAATATATATAACGCTACTGTAGGCGTAATTAAGCCGTTTGTATTCTCCTATGGCTATTTTCTAGCCAAGTATTACAGCACACTACTATGCAAGATGAGATGACACTGAGTTATTAAAACAATAAACGTAAAATAAAAAGAAACTGGCAGACTGTGCCTAATTCTACTCAAACCCCTAATAAATTTTCCCACTTTGGTGTTTGAGGTGGATATGTGTGTCACTAAGAGCTAAACACAACGGTAGCAAGTCCCCCTGCTAATTCCTCACAATATGGTACTAGCTGCAAATAAAAAAAAAAAAAAATTATAACGTTATTGTAGCCCTAAGAAGGGCTGTTGGGTTCTTTTAGAATCACTCCTGCCTAACAGTAAGCTAATAGAACACCCTAACGCTTTCCCTGACCAGCAGCAGCTCTCTCCCTAGCGGCATCCAGACAGAGAATGATCCGAGCAGCGCGGGCAGCGGCTAGTCTATCCCAGGGTCACCTGATCTGGCCAGCCAACCACTGCTATCTACGTGTAAGGGTACCACGTCATGCTGGGTGGAGTGCAGAGTCTCCTGGCTTGTGATTGGCTCTGTTTCTGGCCGCCAAAAAGCAAAACGGCGGGAGCTGCCATTTTCTCGAGCGGGCGAAATACTCGTCCGAGCAACGAGCAGTTACGAGTACACTAATGCTCGATCGAGCATCAAGCTCGGACGAGTATGTTCGCTCATCTCTAGATGTAATCAATTCCATTCGTTTAATCGAGCATTCACTTGAATTGAGTTCCATGCTTCTTGAAAGGATTCTGAATACACTGTGGTAGGGAACTTTTTAATTCTCAGACCTCTCGGCATGATTTTCTTTTCAATATATGATGTCAACGTTTCATAGTCCCATCCAATTTCAATGTCCCTCACTGTATGGGGGTAGTATTCCTCACTGTATGACAGTAGTGTCCCTCGCTGTATGGGGGTAGTGTCCCTCACTGTATGGCGGTAGTGTCCCTCACTGTATGGCGGTAGTGTCCCTCACTGTATAGCGGTAGTGTCCTTCACTGTATGGTGGTAGTATTCCTCACTGTCGGGCGGTAGTGTTCCTCACTATATGGCGGTACTGTTCCACACTGTATGGGGGTAGTATTCTTCAATGTATGGGGGTAGTATTCTCCATTGGGAAGCTGCAGAGTCATGGGAGCAACTCTGGGAGGCTGTGGAGACACTGCGGACACCGGGACCAGGCAGGACAGGTGAGGTAGCCGAACTTGAGATGATTCAAACCTGGACTGGATTTTTGCCAGGAACTTGATATGGGTAACCATGTCTGGGTCACCACTATCCCATAGAGGAGTAGCCTAGTCCAGAGCCTCTCCAGTGAGTAAAGAAAGAACAAATGCCAACTTAGTGCATTCGGGGGTGGACTGCGAGGATATCAGTTTGATGTACAGTGAGCATTTGGAAACAAAGCTCCTGCAAAAATTGGGGTTGCCTTAAAATTTCATCAAAAAATGTGAGACGGAAGCAACAGGAGGAGTCGCAGGAGCCTGCTGCTGGGAGGCAATAATCCACAGAGTGGTAGCGAGTTTATCCAGGAGTTATTTTTGCGCAACAATCTCTTGGAACTGCTGGGCAATAGTGCTGGGAAGGTCACCCAGAAGCTGGTACGAATCCTTGACACTGTCCATGGCTTTTGCAGATATCATGATCTTGGTGGAGTCCATGGCCGGATCTTACTGTCACAATCTTGGGGAATAGTCCCTTAGGACTAAAGTCTTGTAGACTCCCTGGATCACCGTGGGAGATAAAGATGCCAGCCGCAACCCGGGAGCGGAGTCTAAGTGGACTCCTGGTCTCGCCAGAGCCCGCCGCAAAGCAGGATGGTCTTGCTGCGGCAGGGAGCCACCAGGTCGCTCCACGGGTGTGACTAGGCCCGTGGTGGCAGCTAAGGTAGGGACACAGGGCAGGCAGAACCACGGGAAGACAGGGCCATGGAAAGGCAGGACTACAGGAAGGCAGGACAGCTGGCAGGACCTCGGCAGGATGGCTGGCAGGACCTCGGAAGACCACTAGTATACAGTGTGCCATGCAGCCCCCCGGTCCAGTTCTTGTCACGGGTGGGCTGCATCACAGACACATTAGGTATCCCCGCTTCCGAAAATGCCGATCTATCAAAATATAAAAACGGTTACGGCCAGCGGTGACCTCCGAGACGGGAAATGGCGCCCAAATGTCCGAAATGCGACACTTACACCTTTTTACATCACATAAAAAATGGAATATAAAATGGTCAAAATGTCGCACAGACCTCAAAATGGTAGTAATGCAAACATCGGCTCATTTCGCAAAAAATTACACCTCACACAGCTCTGTGTGCCAAAGTATGAAAAAGTTTCAGAAAGCTTCAGAAGATGGCAAAAAAATGTTTTGCTTTTTTGTACACATTTGTTAAATTTTTGAAAATATATTAAAACCTATATAAATTTGGTATCACCGCGATCACCCGAACCAAAGAATAAAGCTGAGGTGTTATTTTGAGTGCAAAGTCAAAGTCGTAAAAACTGAGCCCACAAGAACGTGATGCACATGCGTTTTTTTTTTCAATTTTTCCACATTTGGAATTTTTTTTCAGCTTCACAGTACATGGCATGTTAAAATAAATAAAATTACGGGAAAGTAAAATTTGTTACGCACAAAATAAGCCCCACACAGGTCTGTACACGTAAAAATGAAAAAGTTATGGATTTTTGAAGGTGGAGAGCGAGAAATGAGCAAAAAAAACCCTGCGTCCTTAAGGGGTTAAAATGTCCTAAAAGCCCCAAACAAATATAAAACAAAAAATAAATAAGTGGGGAAAAAAGTATAAAAAAAACACAACATAGTATGTATCACTGCGTCCCAGAATTCCAAATCAATAAAATATAAAAACAGTTATTCATGGTGGTGAACCCTGTAACAGAAAAATGTGCTCAAATGTCCGAATCACCAATTTTTTTGTCATTTTGCAACACATAAAAATTTAATAAAAAGTGATCAAATAGTCGCACAGTCCCCAAAATGGAATAATTGAAGTATCATCCCTGAAATGGGGTAAAATAACACCTAATAAAACCTATATAAATTTGGTATCCCTGTGATCACACCAAGCCAAAGAATATATTAGAGATGCCATTTGGAGCACACATTAAAAGATGTAGAAACAGAGCCCACAAGAAAATGGCATAAATGCGGTTTCTTGTCAATTTGAATTCTATTTCCACTTTCTAGTACACAGCAGGGAAACTAAAATACCGTCATTAGGAAATACAATTTGCTACACAGAAAACAAGCCCTCACACATCCCATGCCCCCAGTATATCACCAGCAGCCCATGCCCCCTAGTATATAGCCAGCCTGCACTTGCCCCCAGTATATAGCCAGCCTGCAGACACTATGATGTCCGCCAGCGGCTGATGTCATAGTGTGTGTAACGGCAGTGTGCAGGGACCCAGAGATGGAGCCAGAGCTTCAAAAGAAAGTAGAGGACCTGCAGGGGAGCTTTGGAAAGCTGAGTACAGAGTATAAGTTGAATAAGTTTTTTTCAGCACATTTTTTGTGCGAAAAACTCGGCTTATACTCGATTATATACAGTAATTAGATTTCTATCGGGACTAGAAATAAATTGGAGAAAATCCATTCATTTACCTTTAAATCTAGAAACTAAAGAATGGTCTGAGAAAAGTTGCGATATTCTGTGTAGGGAAAAAATCCGATATCTGGGGATCCAGGTCTCCGGAAATATTCCAGAATTTTATAAGCTGAACCTGCAACCATTAATCAGAACTTTAAGTGGAAAAATGTGACAAATGACAAAATGTGACAAAAATGTGAAAAATGATTTTTTTTTCTATAGCCCAATAGGAGAAGGAGGGCTAGGGATCCCTTTTTTAGAGGCTACTTTCTTGCCAGGCAGATGGCACGTTTGGAAAATGGAAAGAAACATATCGGTTAAGCAAGATGGTGACATGTACTCAGGGTAAGGTGAGATCCATTTTTGAATTTCTGGAAAGCTATTTGGGGAAGGAAGAACCTTTTAATAAATGGACATTATGTAATGGAGTAATAAAATCTTGGAAGGCATGCAAAAAAATCTTAAACATCACAGGTTTTATTGAAGAATCTCCCCTCTGGTTTAAATCTTGGAAGGCATGCAAAAAAATCTTAAACATCACAGGTTTTATTGAAGAATCTCCCCTCTGGTTTAACGTGAATTTAGTTGAAACAGATAAAGTGCCAGACAGGGTATTTTGGGGGAAACTAGGGATTAGATATGTAGCGCAAATATGGGAGGATGACAAGATAAAATAATTTAGGTCATTACAAAAGACGTACGTACGGCCTAAGAGAGAGGGATTGGATCCAATACTTTCAATTGTCACATGCACTTAAGGGGGATTTGCATAAGTCAGATGCTTGGATAGAAGCACATGACTGTTTAAATTTAGTTATCACAGTAGGAAATAATAGGAAACTGGTTTCTAAGATATACAGACACTTGGTGGCGAGTCAAATTTGGAGGGGTTAGATCTAAAACTAAATGGGAAAGAGTGATAGGCCCTATTGGGGAGGGTAACTGGGTTAAGATTGACAAGAACTCAAAAAAGGGTCAATAAATGGCAACCACAGGATTATTCATTTTAGGATTGTTCACCAAATTTATTATACTCCACAAAGTCTTTCCAAAACGGGGATTAAGATGAATTCTAGATGTTGGAAGTAAAGATGGGCGAATCGATTCTAATGATTCTAACTTCGGTTAGAATTTCAGGAAAAATTCGATTCGTCACGAAGCCGAAGTTTATGCTGATTCGCGGGAACGAAGTTGGTTTTTTTCCCCTCATGTTTCTGCTAAATGGGCGTGAGAACAACGTGTTACATGGGGCAGAGGACTCTGGGAAGGAGAAAGCAACACCCCCGATGACATCTGCAGACCTATAAGCCAATCAGCGACCGGTAGGCTTATGTGATGTCACACAGCCCTATAAAACCCAGCCATTTTCTATCTCAGCACTTCACACTTCATGTTGTAGCGTCCAGCTGCTGCTATTGTACTGTGTGATTCTTGCTGCAATCCCTCGCTATTCTCTAAGGGGGTTCTATATACCCCAAATAGCAGTTCTATAGGAATAGGAAGAAATCTGTTTGACTTTCATGCATCTGCAGTAGCGATTGGTGGACCAATCCCTGGTTGTTCTTTAAGGGGGATCTGTATACCCCAAATAGCAGTTCTATTTAGTGACAAAATCGAATAGGAAGAAATCTGTTTGACATTCATGCATCTGCAGTAGTGAGCTGTCAGTTGTGGGGTATCTGCATAACGCACATTGCCATACCTTATTGTGGCTCTAGTTTACAGCCATATTTACGTGTGAAATTCACATAGTTTATACACTGATTTTTGCTGAAATTACACTGTCAGTTGTGGGGTATCTGTATAACGCACATTGCCATGCCTTATTGTGGCTCTAGTTAACAGCCATATTTACGTGTGAAATCCACATAGTTAATACAGTGATTTTCGCTGAAATTACACTGTCAGTTGTGGGGTATCTGTATAACGCACATTGCCATGCCTTATTGTGGCTCTAGTTTACAGCCATATTTACGTGTGAAATTCACATAGTTTATACAGTGATTTTCGCTGAAATTACACTGTCAGTTGTGGGGTATCTGTATAACGCACATTGCCATACCTTTTTGTGGCTCTAGTTTACAGCCAGATTCACGTGTCAAAGCCACATAGTTTATACAGTGATTTTTGCTGAAATTACACTGTCAGTTGTGGGGTATCTGTATAACGCACATTGCCATAGCTTTTGGGGGCTCTAGTTTACAGCCTGATTTACATGTGAAATCCACATAGTGTATACAGTGATTTTCGCTGAAATTACACTGTCAGTTGTGGGGTATCTGTATAATGCACATTGCCATACCTTATTGTGGCTCTAGTTTACAGCCATATTTACGTGTCAAAGCCACGTAGTTTATACATTGATTTTCTCTAAAATTACACTGTCAGTTGTGGGGTATCTGCATAACGCACATTGCCATACCTTTTTGTGGCTCTAGTTTACAGCCAGATTCACGTGTCAAAGCCACATAGTTTATACAGTGATTTTTGCTGAAATTACACTGTCAGTTGTGGGGTATCTGTATAACGCACATTGCCATAGCTTTTGGGGGCTCTAGTTTACAGCCTGATTTACATGTGAAATCCACATAGTGTATACAGTGATTTTCGCTGAAATTACACTGTCAGTTGTGGGGTATCTGTATAATGCACATTGCCATACCTTATTGTGGCTCTAGTTTACAGCCATATTTACGTGTCAAAGCCACGTAGTTTATACATTGATTTTCTCTAAAATTACACTGTCAGTTGTGGGGTATCTGCATAACGCACATTGCCATACCTTTTTGTGGCTCTAGTTTACAGCCAGATTCACGTTTGAAATCCACGTAGTTTATACAGTGATTTTTGCTAAAATTACACTGTCAGTTGTGGGGTATTTGTATAACGCACATTGCAATACCTTTTGGGGGCTCTAGTTTACAGCCAGATTCACGTGTCAAAGCCACGTAGTTTATACAGTGATTTTTGCTGAAATTACACTGTCAGTTTTGGGGTATCTGTATAACGCACATTGCAATACCTTTTGGGGGCTCCAGTTTACAGCCAGATTTACGTGTCAAATCCACGTAGTTTATACAGTGATTTTTGCTGAAATTACACTGTCAGTTGTGGGGTATCTGTATAACGCACATTGCCATACCTTATTGTGGCTCTAGTTTACAGCCATATTTACGTGTGAAATCCACATAGTTTATACAGGGATTTTCGTTGAAATTACACTGTCAGCTGTGGGGTATCTGTATAACGCACATTGCAATACCTTTTGGGGGCTCTAGTTTACAGCCAGATTCACGTTTGAAATCCACGTAGTTTATACAGTGATTTTTGCTGAAATTACACTGTCAGTTGTGGGGTATTTGTATAACGCGCATTGCAATACCTTTTGGGGGCTCTAGTTTACAGCCAGATTCACGTGTCAAAGCCACGTAGTTTATACAGTGATTTTTGCTGAAATTACACTGTCAGTTGTGGGGTATCTGTATAACGCACATTGCAATACCTTTTGGGGGCTCCAGTTTACATCCAGATTTACGTGTCAAATCCACGTAGTTTATACAGTGATTTTTGCTGAAATTACACTGTCAGTTGTGGGGTATCTGTATAACGCACATTGCCATACCTTATTGTGGCTCTAGTTTACAGCCATATTTACGTGTGAAATTCACATAGTTTATACAGTGATTTTCGCTGAAATTACACTGTCAGTTGTGGGGTATCTGTATAACGCACATTGCAATACCTTTTGGGGGCTCTAGTTTACAGCCAGATTTACGTGTCAAATCCACGTAGTTTATACAGTGATTTTCGCTGAAATTACACTGTCAGTTGTGGGGTATCTGTATAACGCACATTGCAATACCTATTCGGGGCTCTAGTTTATAGCCAGATTTATGTGTCAAATCCACGTAGTTTATAAACCCCTATGTCAGACAGAAAGGTAGCAGGGGGAGCAGTAGATGTGGCAGCACAGTAAGGGTATAGTCCTGTTCCTTTCCCGCAGCCAGAGAGCTTCTAGGTGGTCTGGGCTCAGCGCCACTATTCAGCGAGGACAATGTGTTTGAGGACAGTCAGCAGCTGCTTTGCAGTAAAGAGGTGGGGCAGACTTCCGCTGCTTCCTGCAGTAGGCAGGCTGTGCCTACTGACACCGGTGAGGAGAGTAGCAATGACGGGGAAACGCAAATTGACGATGATGTAGCCGATCGCAATTAGGAGCCGGGTGTAGCAGGGGATTCATCATCTTCGGGTAAAGAGAGTGTTGGCGGTAAAATACCTCAGCGGTGTGGCAGTTTTGTGTAAAGACACCAGAGGAGCCGAGCGTGGGTATATGTATCTGCGGGCAGAAAGTGAAGCGTGTCCAGGGAGCTAACCTTGGCACCATGGCCCTGCGCCAACACATGCAGCGTCACCATCCAATGGCCTGGGATAAACGGGTGTCTGCGGTTCATACTGCAGGCACAGCAACAGCAGCAGCACCTAGTGGCATACATGCTGTTACAGCAAGTCAAGGCTCCAGCACCTCTGCCGAAGGGAGCTGTTTGTCTTTGACATCATCTCCTGGTCCAGATGCTCCTGCTCCTCGCTACGCATGGTGCCAGCAATCATTGAGCGAGGCGATTACGAAAAGACAACACTTTGCGTCCAGCCATCCTAAGGATCAGAAGCTGACCGTGCTGTTGTCAAAGTTGTTGGTACTGCAGTCTCTCCCTTTCCAAGTCGTGGACTCTGCACCCTTCAGAGAACTAATGGCTTGTGCCGAACCGAGGTGGTGAGTTCCAAGCCGCAATTTTTTTTCCAAAAAGGCTGTGCCAGTCCTTCACCAATATGTACAACAGAAGGTGGGCCAGTCCTTGAGTTTATCAGTTTCTTCCAAGGTGCATGGCAGCGCGGACGTGTGGAGCTGTAATTATGGTCAGGGCCAGTATATGTCCTTTACGGCCTACTGGGTGAATGTGTTTCCCTCCCAGCCACACCAACAACTTCCACAAGAGACGGCGCTTTCTCCTCCACATTGTCAAACTGCTGCTCCTGCGCCAGTGTTCGCCTCCTCCTCCTCCTCCTCCTCCTCCTTCTCCACCACCACCTCAGCCTCCACAAGTGCTGCTCCATCATACCACATGTGCAGGGCACAGCAGTGTCAAGCAGTTCTACACCTGGTTTGCCTGGGAAACGAAGTCACACAGGGGAGGAACTGCTCCGCGTCATGCAAGAAGAAATCAATGTGTGGCTTTCTCAGCGACAACTAAAAATCGGAACCATGGTGACAGACAATGGGAGGAACATGGTGTTCACGCTGCACCGGGGAGGGATGGTCCTTGCGCCCTGCATGGCGCACGTGTTCAATCTGGTAGTCAACAAGTTCCTGAAGTCCTACACCCATCTGCGAGACATTCTAAAAATGGCCAGGACACTGTGCATGCACAAAGCCAAGCACACCCTCCTCAATTTGCAGCGCCAGAACGGCCTACCCCAACATAGTCTGATATGTGATGTTTCCACCCATTGAAATTCTAGCCTCCATATGTTAGACCGCCTGTATGAACAGAGAAAAGCCATTGATGAATGTTTTGATGTTGCAAGCGGACCGTAGTACTCCCCTGTGTAACTTTGATGTCAGCCACTGGCAGCTCATGCGTGACACCTGCCGTTTGCTCAGGCCTTTTGAAGAGGCCACGTTATTTGCCATTCACTAGGACTGCGGGATGAATAATGTCATTCCACTGCTTCATGTCCTGGAACTCATGCTGCAAATTCTGTCTGGTCAGGGCACTGGAGAAGTGGAGACTACATCTCATGGCCATATGAGTCCGGTGGGGGCTGAACTGGAGGAGGAGTAGGAGGACATTGGAGCACAAGCAGAGTCTGGTGCAATTTGTGGTTTTTCTACTCAGGTGACAGGAGAGGTGGAGCAGAAGCATCTGGAGGAGGTAGAAGACGAGGCAGATGACCCAGAAGCACCGTGGCAGTATACTGTGGATATGGAGGCCGGAAGTACCTCAGAGTCACTTGTGCAGATGGCCCGCAGCATGCTGCTTTGCCTAACTAGTGACAGCCAAATAGTCAACATCCGGCATAGGGATGACTTTTGGCTCTCCACCCTCTTGGACCCTCGCTACCGGTCCAAAATGGGTGACTTTTTTCCTGCTGCTGAGAGGAAGAAATAACTAGCATACTATAGAGAAATACTGAGCACACAGTTGGCCTCTACCTATATGCGCCATTGTCCATCCTATGTCTGGTCTGACTGGGGGATTCCTGGCAGTCATTGCTCAAGTACTACTACCATGGCTGATGTGGGGAGCTGGGGTAGGAGCAGTAGCAGTTCTATCAACAGTCGCTTAAGTCTGGATTCCTTACTGAGCAATTTCCTTCACCCACCTAGTGAGGAGGGTAGCCGCCACCAGCAGCAGCAGGACATGAAGCAGAGCCTGCACCAGCAGGTGGTGGCCTATTTGGACAGCACTTTTGCACCTGAGGTAGAGGATCCCATGGACTACTGGGCAGCCAAACTTTATGCGTGGCCGCAACTTGCGGAGTTTGCAGTAGAGAAGCTGTCCTGCCCGGCCAGTAGTGTGGCATCAGAGCGGGTGTTCAGTGCGGCGGGGGGTATCATTACCCCCTGGAGAACCTGCTTGTCCACCCGTAATGTGGAGAGACTGACCTTTGTCAAGATGAATCAGGCTTGGATCGGCCAGGATTTCAACTCACCAATGCCTTATGCATCAGATTAGATCAGCCATGACGCCTCCTCCAAGCGTTGAGAAATGAGTCGGGGTTCTAACTACCTGCCTCAGCTACTATTCTGATGCTGCCACCCGCCTGATGCCACACATCTGCTGCTAATTGCACCATCTGCCTCCTACCATCTTCAATGCATGTGCCAAACTTTTGAAAATCAGTGGATTTAAATTGGTGGATTTGCCTTAGCTGCTCATCCAATGGGAGTAGTGTCCCCCCCCTCCCTTACGCATTTCTAACAGAATTGGTTTCACACGTTTGTAAGAAATGAACAATGAACAAGGTGGTGGTGGTGGTGGGGGGCAACTTCACTCAGGTAAGCAGCCCAGCTCCTTCATGAGAACACACAAGGCATCATGACAAGTAAATGAAGACTTAAAGGGGTATTCTCGTTTGGGCACTCACATTCAGTTTGATAAATATGCCATATATAAACATTTCTTCAATTAGATGTTATTAAAAAAAATGTTCTTGTGTGAAGATAATTTCTCATAAATGTAGTGATTTTGTCCCTTAGAAACGAGATAGCTTCCTCCGATACGGCCACCTCTGCCTGAGAGATTGCACAATTAAACAAAAAAAGGTTTTGTATATCAAATGTCCGGGAGTAACTGCATGTCCCACAGCCGTCCTGTGGTAATGATGGCTGAATCCAGGAGGTCAGGCAGGACTTTATAGCGTAAGTCTGGCCACTGCTGCCAGAGTGTGACGTGGTCGTATCCGAGGAAGCCATCTGGTTTCTAAGGGACCAAATCACTACATTTATGAGAAATTATCTTCACACAGGAACGTTTTTTTTAATAACATCCAATTGAAGAAATGTTTATATTTGGCAGATTAGTGAAATTGAATGTGAGTGCCCAGACGAGAATACCCCTTTAAGAATAGTCCTAGTGCAGACATAGAAGGAGGGAATACTTCTTAGGAAGACTTTGGGCATGTAGCTTCAGAACAGGGAAAATGGAAAACTCCCAATAACTCCCTATAATTAATAAACTAATAACTATTACTAGTGATTAGCGAGCCTGTTAAAAAATCAGATTTGGGTCCTGGACCACAACCAGTAAAACCTGCGATCAGTGCTGGCACTTTGAACTGCTGCTGGAAAAGTTTCCAGTAACATTTAAACTACGTGACCATGCTCAGGTTGGTCATCTTTAATTACTACATATATATATATATATATATAATTTTCCCACAATTGTTTATAAAATGAAAGCTGAGCTCTTTTTCTTTTCTTTATATGGGCAACTACAACAGCTTTACTTCAGACATTTGTGATATATCCCCCCATTATCTCTATGTGCCAAATAAATAACCAATACAACTGTTTGAATACAAGAATATATCCAGCTTAATACTGCCTCATTAGGTACAGAGTTTAGTTCATTGTTTGAATCAGTTGTTTTTTTATACACTGTGTGCTACAGATTATCCCTTTCTTTGATATCCGCCTCCTTTTTTTCTTTTGTACAGAATTCTCCAGAATTATAATAATGGATTTGCTGTTTGTATAATTAGTAGCTGGAAATGTCATGTTTAGCTTTCATATTCAGGATGTTTTATTGTTGGCAGGCATTATTACACAAGTGAATGATGCTTGTCTGCGGCTGGATGCGGGTTTGAGTAAGGATGTGCCCGAAATGTTATCTTCATTAATGTGCAGTCTGGGGTGATGCAGGTTAATTTCTGCTGAGACGAGTAGGAGTGGTATCAATTAGCACTAGTTATGAGTCTAATGAGTCGACTATTGATAATTACTTGCAATCATTATGGAGCTCGCTCTAAATGAACCGATATAGTATTTGCTGCTTCACTATCACTAATTGCTGGAAGGATGAAATCACTTGTAGATAGTGTCATGGGAAACAAGCAAAATGTAGATGGCCTGTAGGCATGGAAGATCTTCAAGATAAACACATCTAAAAAGCAAGGTGATATTCATGACTTCTAAGTAATGGAGAAAATGCAGAGTTTTGTAAAATAGCCAAGTATATAATAGCCAAGCATGAGAAGAAGAATCTTCCAAATTTTCTTTCTATATCTCGATTGTCCATGCTGACTTTGGAAGTTTGCCCCTTGATATGTTAAATTTTAACATTGAGAGATAGAATATTTTTTAAAAATCCAGGTGTTTATTGGCATATTTCCTTCAATTGCTTCAATTGCAAACAGTCGTCCTGTCCCTGCGGCTGAAAAACTCCCCCATAGCATGATGCTTCCACCACCATGTCTCACTGTGGGGATTGTATTTGGCAGGTGATGAGTAGTGCCTGTTTTTCTCCACACATACCGCTTAGAATTAACACCAAAAAGTTTAGTCTTCAACTCATCTAACCGGAGAATCTTATTTCTCATAGCCTGGGAGTCCATAATGTGTTTTTTGGCAGACCAAAAAGCATTTAACCCCTTACCAACACATGATTTAGTGCTATGTCAAGGGGCTGCTATGAGTAAATGGAGATTTACAAGCTGAGCCCTCTCCATAGCAGGAAAGTCTTTGCTGCATATTGGTGTTAACCCACAGACTGCCACCGGAATCTTGGTGACGATCGTCTCTCCCCGTGACATCATCGGGGGTGGCAACCGGTTTCCATGACAGCCTTGGGTCTTCCGTAGACTCAAGGCTGTTTTGTTTTAACCTATTCATTACAATGCAGGATTTTTATCCCCATATACTATATATATGGTAATCAATCAGACAACCTAAGGTTAAAGTACCCTAGGGGGTCTGAAAAATAGTAGAAATTTGTTTAAAAAAAAAAGTAAAAAAAAACCCCATAAAATCCAAATCATCCCTTTCCCTAGAAGTCATATAGATAAACAGTAAAAATCATAACCATGTCTGAAAAAGCCTGATCTATCAAAATATTTTTCCGGGTGTTTAACCATTTAACGTAAAACAGTGCCCAAAGTCACTGTTTTGCCATTTTGAAAATTAGAAATTTTTTTATAACAAGTGATCAAAAGGTCGTACAGTACATAAAATGGTAGCATTGAAAACATTAAAGAATGACTTCACCACCAGCTCCGTACAACAAAGTATGAAAAAGTTATTAGCCCCAGAAAATGACAAAATCTAAAATTTATTTTTTATTTTTGTTAATTTATGAAAACATTATAAAACCTATACAAATGTGTTATTCCTGTGATCGCACTGACCCAAAAAATAAAGAAGACATGTCATTTGGGGCGCAAATGTATTTTTAAACAATTTCATAGCATTTGGAATTTTTTCCCACGCACCTTTATGGCGCTAAGACACACCCCTTTTGTTACGCCACGCCCTTTGGTCAAGCTAGACGTAGGAGGGACAGAAAACTGTCTAAAACCCTTTATAAATGTGGTGCAGACAGTTTTTAAGTGCAACCTACAACAGAATTCTGTTGTGGACAGATTAATAAATCTCCGCCATATCCCTCACTGATGAGAAAGTTTCTACCATATGAAATATTTAAATTTGGTCTGAAAAGCACATGTTTATAATTTTTATCGCTTATTTATATTTATATCAGTTCTAGGGACAGGAAGTGATTTGAATTTTAGATTTCATAAAATATTTTTCACTATTTTAGAGACCCCTAGGCTGGGGTTGTCTGATTGATCCTGCCATATACTACCCTACTACCGTGTGGCAGTATATGGGGATTTTCCTCATGATTCATTACAATGTGCTAATCACACGTTGTAATGAATGGTTAAAACCAGACAGCCAGAAGACCCAAGGCTGTCATTGCCACCAATTGCTACCCCTGATAACGTTGTGTCACAAGTGTTACTGGTGGGTGTTTGCTGCAATATGCAGGAAATGTCCACCTTGTATGGAGAGGGCTCAGCCCGCGAGACCTCTCCATACTTCTGCAGCCGACATGTTACATAATAATGTGTCACATGTCAGTAAGGGGTTAAGAACTACAACCTATTGAATTTCTACATATGCTGTAGTTATTATCAAACTTTTAACAAGCCATGATATGATTGTCAGCTAATATACAACACAGACCTTTGGATACACCTTCTTATTTAAAGAGTTTTCTGTATTTTCATGACTATAATTGTAGATTTACACTGAAGGCATCAAAACTATGAATTAACACAAGTGGAATTATGTACTCATATACAAAAAAGTGTGAAACAACTGAAAATATGTCTTATATTCTACAAAAAAAATATAGTAGCGAAGCAGCACTCCTTAAAAAAGTAACGTTTTGTTCTCTGTATTAAAAAGCGGGCAAAACATTGCTTTTTTATTATGGTGGAATAAAGAAATACTTTTTTAAGGAGTGCTGCCTCGCTACTATATTTTTCTGGTGAACTTTTGATGCATCTGGATCTGCTGCTTTTGAAAACTTACACCTGTGATTTACCTATACAAGGGTTGCTCCAATTTTCTCGCTTTCTTCTGTCTTATATTCTGGGTTCTTCAAAGTAGCCACCTTTTGCTTTGATTACTGCTTTGCACACTCTTGGCATTCTTTTGATGAGCTTCAAGAGGTAGTCACCTGAAAAGGTCTTCAAATCACAGGTGTGCCCTGTCAGGATTAATAAGTGGGATTTCTTTCCTTATAAATGGGTTTGGGACCATCAGTTGTATTGTGCAGAAGTAAGGTACACACTCATAGTCCTAATGAATAGACTGTTAGAATTGGTTTTATGGCTAGTAAAAAGTAGCTAAGTAAAGAAAAATGAGTGGCCATTATTATTTTAAGAAAGTCAGTAAGTCTAAAAAATGGAAAACCTTTGAAAGTGTCCCCAAGTGCAGTTGCAAAAACCATCAAGCACTACAAAGAAACTGGCTCACATGAGGCCCACTGCAGGAAATGAAGGCCAAGAGTTACCTCTGCTGCAGAGGATAAGTTTATCCAAGTCTTCAGCCTCAGAAATCACAGGTTAACAGCAGCTCAGATTAGAGACCAGGTCAATACCACACGGAGGTCAAGCAACAGACATATTTAGTTGGAACATCATTTATTTTTCAACAGGACAATGACCCCAAACATACAGTACCTCCATGCTGTGTAAGTGCTATTTGACCAAGAAGGAGAGTGATGGGGTGCTATGTCAGATGAGCTGGCCTCTACAGTCACCAGACTTGAACCCAATCGAGATGGTTTGGGTGGGGTGGGATGGGATGCTACTAAAGAATCTCTGGACCCATATATTCCACCTAAATCGCCAATATCTCACTACTTCCATTTGCTTCAAAGCTCCTGGAACAACATGTCCATGTAGAACTAACCCCTACCTTTCTTCAAACTAGTTCTTTGACAAGCTGCAATCTGGTTTCTGAGCCAATGACTCCACTGAGACTGTCCTGACAAAGGTCTCTAATGACCTGCTTTCTACCAAGGCAAAACAATACCACATTGTTCTCCTCCATCTTGATATGTGCTCTTCTTTTGACTCTGTTGACCATTCTCTCTTGCTGTAAACACAGATAACACCTGCCAGTAGCTACTGTAGTTGACCGCAGAAGCTAAAAGTGCTTTACCTGGCCACCCCCAACTTGGGTGGCTGTTCAAATCCTACCCCCATGTGATGTTATCAGTTGCCATAAGAGCTAAAAGCATGGAAGTGTGTTATATAGACGTAGTATATTCACAATATGTTGCAATTCAATTGTATTGTAGTATATTGTATGAGTAATCAGATCCCTTAGGGTTAAAGTACCCTAGGGGCCTGAAATAATAATAAAAATTAAAATTAAATTAAATTATTATTAAAATTTATATGACCCCCATTTCCCTAGAACACATATAAAATAGTAACTCTCTCTTCTTATTTAATTGGATAGATGGAAAAGTGTGGTCTCCTTGGGTTTTAATTCTAAAAGACATGACCCTCTGACCCAATTTTGTATAACTAACCCCCCCCCCCCAGTTTCCAAGGTTTCTCTGCCACCAGATTAGTCTAATGGAGAGTGTGAGATGACATTAGGATGCATTATGTTTTTTTAGAGTTATGTCAAGCGTTTAGCCCAGATAAACTAATTTCTTAGTTGGCAGTTATTGCTGTATAAACTCCATTCGAATTAGCGCTTAGAGGGCTGCCAATCTTCCCTGACCAAGATGATTGGTATATATCTTTTTAGACACAGTATCTGAGCAAAACATGTCACTGTCTTCAAATTCCAAGATTTTGACTCAGTGATACCACTGTCCAGCAGCTAGGGAAGTCATCCCAATCCATTGGAAGAGCAATTAACTTCCAATCATAGTGGAGTGAATTCAAGAGGTCTGGTGTTTGATGACAATCATTTTAGATAGTTTTCTCTCTATTACATCTGTTACACATTATTCCAACTGTAATATCTGTATTTTTGTTTGCACTTGCATCAGGAATTTCATGGCAATCAGTTTTCTGGCTTATCGCCCTTGATGTACCCTAAATAGTAACAACCAAAAAAAAAGCCTTCATTTGGTTGCATTGAGTTATTGAGTGGACCGGGTAGGACTCTTTGAATGTTGCTCTGCTTCATAAAAATATCACAGAAATTTGTTATATAATTATAATAACATAAACAATATAATGATTAATTATAATGAGCAAAAGTTTAAAACTGTACTTTTATAATAATAAAATCTGATGATTCAACTCTACATACTCTTAAATTGTTTCCTTGAAAACACTCTTGCCTACAAGCAAGCAGCCACAAGGCTACATTGCTAAAAAATTGTTTTGGAATGTCAGACTAAAGAAAATAAAAGAGATTACTTGTTCCTTAAAGGGGTTTTCCCCTGAAAACAAATCTCAATTTCAATCTCCCTCCCCTTTCCCTGGAGACCTTGTCTGTCTGTAGCTTTAAACTTTACTTTCCTCACGCGATTATTTCCCGGCAGGAAGTCTCTGTGTGAGCTAATCTTGGAATACAAGGGTGGGAAAGTGCAGAGAGCAGCTCAGTGAAACACGAGACAGGAGAACAATATGTCTTCCCGACCCTAAAGTCAGAAGATTCATGGTCGGCTCCAGGGGCAACCGAAACTGTGTACACCAGGAATGATAGAGACATGTTGGAATTATATCTGTGAAATGCTGCATTTTTATTAATAACAGTGAATAAGGGAATGTGTTATTTTATTATCCTGAGTATATTTAAAGGACACCTGTCGTTAGGTCTCTAGTCCTTCCAACCCAGCCTTTATCTAGTCAATTCATACATTATTCATTGTAAAATCATCTTTTCTTTATTATGTATATGAGGCTAGGCACATGGACAGAGGCAGTGATGTCACCTCTGTTACTCCTCCCCTCTCCTCCCCCTGCTCATGTCTGTGTGTAATGTATAGTAAAGCATTGCTAGTGTCTGTGCTTTATCTGCTGACATGTTCTGCTATACACATGTGTGAGACACAGACATCAGCTACACAAATACCTGATATGTACTTCCATACACATGGCTGCATCCTTGAGCAGTTTTATCACACACAGGCTGCAGGGAGCGTGACCGCCAGCCCCAGGAATCACATAGAGGAGCAATGACCAGCATCATTATACACTCATGAATAAACTAGACTGCTGAATATGATAATTATTTATTGGACCTCTCTCAGGCCATTTGCATACAGCTTTAGTAACTGATTGCTTAAGTATACAGGCATGTTCAGAGACAATGAAGGGATAGGGGCAATGCTTTCTTATGGCAGTTTATAAAAATTAAATATATTTAGTTTTGCTTGACAGGTTCTCTTTAAGAACCTTGCTTTTGTGGGAATATCCCTTTAAGGGGTTAATTGCTAGAACTATATTTTGGAAAGGGTGGCTTCTATTGTGAGACTGTGTCTCATGCATTTTTAATTGTGATTTATCATGTTAAACATATTAACTATAATGTAATAAATGTCAAGTTTTGGTAGTTTGTAAATTAATTGGGATTAACGTATTCTGCAGCTGCCTCTGAACAGAGGAGACTACCCAGCCAGACATGATGTTTTTCGACTTTGATACCCTCTGTGCTGTTGACTTCACCTTGCGTGTTAATCGCAATACCACTGAGTACTACATTGCTTTAAAAACTACTGCTAATAAAGTTAAGAACCGGTTTTACGAAAAGTTAAGACCCAGGAGTGCTTAGCATGCATCACAGAGGATCCCATGGGGTACTCGTATACAAAATTACCTAATTAAATAAGTGGCGCAATGGGATTATGTTATCAACACTATTTAAAATGGAATTAGAGGATTATCTACCACAACTGTTTCTACAAGTGCAGGATTTATTTTGTGTTTCCCTGAGGACCATCATAATCACACATCTACAGAGTGGTCAGCTAAACTTCACAATATCTGGTGCTTGATAGTAAAATATTAATTAGAATATGTATTCAGGGTTCACATTAAGCTATAAGAATCCAATTTAGCACTGGGCCTAGAAACATGTACTGTTTCCTCAGAACTTCAATCTATTATTTGTTTTTTCACTCTCAAGTTCTTAGAACAGAAGACCTAACCACTATATTACTACTGGAATTAGGACGACACTTATTTCAGGTAGGTGTAGGGGCTAAGGTATTTTATGAAATATGGCCCAGTATGAGGGACTGTGTGAAAGCCCCAAGTCATGTCCCTAACAGTATTTTTTTATAGCTTCCAGATGCTTCCAAAATTAGTGCATCTTTTGTGTCTCAAACCGCGCAGTTACTCATCTTACCCTTTCTGGCAGGATGCCATAACATTCAGGAGATTCTTAGTCTTTCATCCACATGTTTACATATATTGGAGAAGAGTTATCACAGTATCACAGACAAGACCTGTGCAGAGTTAGACTTCACATTCTAACAACTGTTAAAGGGTTGGCACGGCTGTTTGTCCATCAGGTAGGGACTCCTTGCATCCTTGGACTCCCATTCACTCCACTGTGCTCGGTTCATCAGATCTGACCAGAACATGGGTCAGTATAAACAGACCCATCTTCAGCGCACAGCTCACACTTGTCCAATTGGCTTTACGAATGAATGGAAGTTAGATTCTGAAGATAGGGTAAAAGGGCAACAAAGAGGCTACTCCATGCCACAGTAGCCTCTTCATGTAATTTGCATATACACAAGATAAACTTTTTATCAAAATATAAGCTAGTCAAGATTTTGAAATAAAAAGGTTCCTAGTAAAGGAACCTGCCATCGGATCTACCTTGTTAGGTAGATCTGTGATGGTAGGTTTCCTTTATTGTGGTGCAAGGCATTTAATAAAGTTCTTTTGGTGCAAAATACTCCAGAATTCTGGTGCAGATTAATAAATAATATGTTCTTTATTCACTCTCCTGATTACAGTGGGTATTGTAGACCTCTTTACAGCGACCATAGTTCTGTACTTGGCGACTATAGTTAGCATGTGCACTCCTGCTATGGTGATTACTCTACTAACCTGCTCTTATGACCATATGCATGTCATGTAGCTTCAGTCTCATGATGTGAGTCAGCCCTCTGTTCCTGCTGTTACGTGTTTCTGTCTTTGGTTTCCAGACCTGTTTCTCCCAGTTCCAAGTTGTAGGGCTTCCACTGGTCACTATTGCTGGTTTCTACTTGTTCCATTTGGGGACCTACTTGTGATCACTGCCGTTGGTGCCCATTTCAAATTCATGTTGTTTCTGACATCCTGATCTAGTTCACAGCTCCACATCAGATCACAGCAACACATGTATAAACAATATTTTACTTACTTAGGAAATATACTCACCCTTAGTTAGAAAAAGCAACACATTTATTTGACCAAACCATTACTCCAAACAGAATATCCTACATGGACATGTTCATAGTTCTGTTCATGTCACATATATTAGTCGGAACATGTATTTTTAAGGGCTAAACATTGCTCAGATATTTGGCATTTATTGTTTTACTTTAGTCTAAAAGTATGTGTAATAACAGAAGAATCAGAGCAATTAATCTTTACCTGTCAATATTTTTTTAAACACGCAAAGGTGAACTTTTATTATGTATCATTGTGACACTGGGAGGTAACCATAAATCTATTGACTTCTTCTCTTCAAAAAGACATGATTAACGTCTCTACAATTAATGAATGATATGGGGTTTTTTTATTTTTATTTTCCCATAATTTGCTATATCATTTTAAGGCATCAACTGATATGTTATGTGCAATCCATAAATCATAAGATATAATATGAAAAAAAATTCTGTTCCTAGGCTGATAAAAGCGATTGCGTTGGTATAAAAATCATCCCCAGGTTTCTAATAAAGTGCATATGATCAGTCATGCTAATTAAACTTGAGCAGCGAGACTGAGCCATCCTGTAGGGCAAAGCTGTTTTTTGCAGAGCTCGACAAGATGGATGACTTGAAGATTGGGTAAGCATTTTCTTGTCATTGTTATGATCTATATGTTTTATTGTTTGAGCGTGCTGCTTCGGAACACCTTGCAAAAACTTTTTCAACTTTTAATTAGACAGAAGGAGAGATTAAAGGGGACATATTGTCAAATTCCTCTTTTTCACAAACATTTATAATTTGTCTAAGATTAGGAAATGTCATAGGTTGTAGATACAGTCCACATAACAAGGGTGCATGAAAAGTAGGTAATTTTAATTGTCTGTGTACATTGAGAGGTTTAGGTGGCTGGATATATTTTTGTCTGGTTCTAGTTGCATTACATTTTTCAGACCTATTTTCCCTGAAATACTTCTTGTAGGGCTGCAGGTTCAAGACTCAGTGGACGTTCTGTAAAAAGCTTTTGCTTCTAACCCTTACTTCTCTCAGTGCTTATGCAGACCTAGCTGTTCAAGCTATGCTTTATACATACCAGAAATGCAGTTCTCTTTAGTTGAAAATTTGGAAGTATCTTCAGGGAGATACATGCTGTGTGTGAATTAAACTGACTTGGACTGTTCACAGATGCCTCTACAGTGCTCAGTAGGAAGATAGCAAAATATATGGCTGTAAAATCAGACAACATACAGGAGTTGCTGTATCCTAGAAATAAAAAGTCAACTCTGTATAAAAGCTGTTTACACAAAACGGCAGGAGATTTATAATCAAGACTATATGAAAAGCTGACTTAAATTTACATTTGATGTATTGGAGCAAATTAAAAAGTAGATGCAAATGCGGATACTCTTAAAGGAAACTTCAGTAATCACCGGCATACACTATCTAAACCCTAAGCAGGAAACTAAAGAGGATTGGGCATGTTATCATGGAAGTACTGTGGGCTCAATCGATTTACAGTGCAGAAAGCATACTGTAATCGCGGCAGAGCGCATGTAGAGATGTAACGTGAAAGCCTGTAGGTTACCTTTAAGAGAAAATCCTCTTTAACTGTCAACGAGTTGGTTAGCTTTACACATTTACAAGATTACATCAAACTGTTAATTTTTGATATTTTAGTTGACAACATTGGTAAAACTCAACAATGCCAGGATAACAACCAACATGATGATATATCCTTATCATAGAAATAATATAAGACTCTCTGTACTTATCAGTATATGGACAATCCACTTATAAAGGCTGCAACACAAAAATAGCTAAATAAATCTTTGTTGTCCTTATTTTATCAGCCAATAAACTTTGTTTTCCTCTTTTAGGCAATAAAATTCATTTGAATGAATAGAAGTTGCAGGCAGCATTAACTTGTAACATTAGGTATATCATTTAATTGCCTCATAGACTCCATATATACTGCAAACACACAAAATATTTTCTTTGAAATGTTTTTGAAATTCTGTTCCAAGTTCCACTATGGGACATCAGTCAAGTGAGACAACAATCCATCAATGACAAGGATGATCTTCAAATTACAAAGGTGAAAGATTTGTCCGTTATCCTGCACCAGGGTGATTGTCACATACTTCACAGGGGGAACACCAAAAAGCCAGAGAACGTGGAATACTGCCAGCCCCCAACAAGATTGCCTTTTTCTAGTTTTAGGTAAACTTTGTCCTCTTTATCCAAATATAGAAGGACTCCATTGGTCGCTGCCTCACGAGTGACATCTTTGTCCCCAGCAAAAGCTGAGATTACTGGCTTCCCGTTTAGCATCAGATTAACCTGAAGAACAAAAAAGTATTGAGTAATTATCAGAAACAAAATCATCAACAATACATTTTAATTGTTGCATCTGGGGTCAAGTTACCATGTCAATGACTTTAACAACTCATTGTAAGAATATCCAGTAATGTTGGGGAAGACATTATCAAGAGAAAGAGCTGGTAGAGGATTATAACAGACATCTCCAGGACTCAATCCTCTTTGCTTTCAGGGAGGTAGATGATTCACTGGATAACATGACAGGCTTAACCTGTTAACCAGATATTATAACTTAGCCTGCACTGCAAGGGGCGTTGCTATGCTGGCAAAATATCCAGGGCATGGGCTCCAATGCATGAGTATTCTACTTTCAGTAATAACCAATACAGTAATAACCTGTACATAACCCCCTTCCATTTGCTTGTGCTAATAACAACTTTACTGAGGTTGTATACAGCTACAGAAACTCAGGTTTCCCATTCAAACTAAAATTCACCCATACAGTTCATGTCTTTCACCTGTTAAATTAACAAAACTGCACCTAAAACACATTGGGGCACATTTACTTACCTGGTCCTGTCCGATCCTCGAGGTACGTTCTCTAACGAAGATAAAGTCCGACGCGATTCTTCAAGACCGTGTGTTCAATTTCCTGCATCTGTCGCTTCCCCGCTGAGTTCCGCCCGAGTTCACCTTCTTCTTCCCGGTGCATGAGTGCATTGTCTTGAGACACAATTTGAATTGTAAATACTGTGCTTAGTCCGAATCAGTTGGGTTGTCCGTCGGCAAAATCCGATCACGTATCAAACTAAAAAAAACACTGAACCAGGACTGACACTGCATATCCACTCATCTTTTGATGTAATAACATAAAGTTTGAGTCAATAAAGCAAACTGCTCATTTTATGTGATAACTTACAAAAATTACTTTACCATCAATGGTATACAAATTCCTACTTACATTTCCATTTTTCATAAATAAACTAATAGTAACCAAAATGTACCACTTACAATAAAGTAATGAAAATTACAATAAATGCATTACAAACTTATTCTAGGAAGCAGCAAAATGCGTCTTGAAGGTTATAGTATATGAATTATAAATAAATCAATAGAAAAGAGATTTCTTTGAAAATTATGAAGATGTTTTACCACCATCTTTGTTCAAGGTCTAGGGTTAACTTTGAGGTATGATCAATAGAGATGGGAAAAATTTCTAAGCTCTGAAATGTTTTTTGATATCCAACCACTTTCCAGCTCTTTTATACACACAAAAAGTATTGGAAGAAACAATGGCGCAGATCTATCAAAGTCTTACAAGGGGAATTTTCAAGTCTTGTACTTCCCCCCTAAACTACCTTCATGTGGGCTGGGGTGTGGAGTGGGCCATGCCAGACCATAGAATGGACTCAGGTTTTAGCACAATTCTGGAATTGATCCGGCCACAAAGTCATGAGCCATATATACTAAGAGGCAGGAGTCTCTTAGAATATACAGCATGAGTGGGTTTGACATTGACCACCTTTAACCCCCTTAGTTTCTAGTGCCTGGAACTAGGCTTTTCCCAGAAATCTAGATTTCAATTTTGCCATGCAAGTGGTGCACCAAAACTGACCAAAGAGGTCAGAACCTTTCAATAATCCTGGGGCATCTCACACAAAGTGGAAGATTAAAATGACCATATATACTCGAGTATAAGCCGAGTTTTTCAGATCAAAATTTGTGCTCAAAAAGCCTAGCTCGGCTTATACTCGAGTCAACTAAAAAATAATAAAAAATAATAATAATAAATAATTTCTGACGTCACCCGTAGGTCCTCTTCTGTCTGAGGCAGTCTGAGACAGAAGAGGACATAGGGGGGACGTTGGAAAGGTGAGTACAGTGTTATTTTTTTTTCCTACTACAGGGGCTGGGCAGGCTGTCTTCTACAGGGGCTGGGCAGGCTGTATGCTACAGAGGCTGGGCAGGATATATGCTACAGCGGCTGGCAGACTATATACTGGGAGGCTGTGATCAATGCATTTCCCACCCTCGGCTTATACTTGAGTCAATAGGTTTTCCCAGTTTTTTGTGTTGAAATTAGGGGTCTCGGCTTATACTCGGGTCAGCTTATACTTGAGTATATACAGTAATCAAAAAACATCCATATATTATATCTCTTTGGCAATAAGCAAAATAAATAATTGTATGCAATCTGCATAGCTCTATTATTTATTGCAGTAGTTTGAGTTGTGGATTAATGCTCCTACATTCATACACATGGTAGGACACCAACTATGCCATTAGCACCCTACAAGCAGATGACTGGATACGTATTGGGGCACATTTACTAAGAGTTGTGCAAACTGCACGAAATACAGTGTGCGTCAGATTCAGGATTTCTGGGGCACTTTGCTCATGAATCTGTTGCTCCCTGCACTGCCCCAACAGTGTTCACCAACTTTTTTGTGGTGTACCTTTAACATATGGCTTACGACACACTTCTGTCAAACTTTGCATCTAAAGGGGTGCCGATTCACACTGTGCACCACATTTTTCTTGAAAGTCTGACAGAAATGTGTTGCACGCAGTTAAACTAAGTGCACCAAAAAAAAAAAAACTGGTACACTCAGTTTAAGCTTAAAGGGGTTGTCCAAGTTCTTAAAAAAAAACTCAGGGAGGGCGGGAGGACGCTGCTTAAAAAAATAAAGTCCTACTTACCTTCCGGTGCCCTCCGGTATCCAGCGTTGCTGTCACTCCAGTCCGGGCGCCATGTAAACTAACTGGATTCAGCTTCAGCTGGATACCGGAGGGCACCGGAAGGTAAGTAGGACTTTATTTTTTAAGCAGCGCCCTCCCGGCCTCCCTGAGTTTTTTTCAGAACTCAGACAACCCCTTTAATCAATGCGTGCAAGGTGCACCAGATTATTGAAGACCATGTATCAGTCTTTAATAATTTTGCACACTCTGCACAATAGCGAGGCAAACCGCATATTGTACAGTTTGCCTCACTATTAATAAATGTTGCCCAATGTACTACTTTTGCCACAGTTATATGCTTAGGTGAGGTGACAACACTCTTAGTCATAGCAGCTTTGATATGATGAAGGGTGTTTGTACACTAAAACTGCATAAGTTGACTTGAGTACAGCATGGCTATGTAACTTTTAAGCTGAAATAATAATAATAAAGAAGAAGTTGTTTTAAAGAGTGCAAGGATTCTCTTTTTCTGCAGAAGTACTCAACGTGACCATATTATTTTAAAAGCAAGTGCTCAAGTATTGTGCAGTCCAGAATAATCAAATGCATTTCAAGTCCAATACAATTGATTGCATATAGATTGCCTCTCTAATTGCCTCCATCCTTGACATAGGCAGCAGAATATTGTCACTGTACTACCAATATCATTCCTCTGAGATGGCAACATTATTGAATTACAAAATATACTAGTAATATCCGTATGTACAGTACAATTTGGAAGTATTATCTTCACTTTTAGGGTACAGTGCTCCAGTGCACTTTTTTGACAACAGGATCTGTATTGTGGGAGCAAGAAGCCCGTATGTGTCCCAGGAGCTCTCCCCATAATCAAGCCCTTGATAAAAATGACCCCCCACAAAAGCCAATATAATAAAGGTTTCCCAACACAGTAGCCAATATATTAACAGTGCCCCCCAGTCACCAAATTATTAATGTTGTTCCTCTCACTCAGCAGCCAATATTCAAAGTGCTCACCCACAGTAGCTTATTTAGTCATAGTGTCTGCAAATTGTTCACAGTATCTCCACTTAGAAGGCAATAGTCACATTGCTCCCAGCCAGTAGCCAATGGTCACAGCCATACACAGTAGCCAATAGTCCCACCAGCAGTCGTCGTCATCCATTATTTACAGTCCCTGTCCCTAGTAGTCAGTTACAGCAGTCAGTAGTCCCAGTGTCTTCGCAGTAGCCAAAATAATGCCCCCCAGGAGCCAGTAGTCACAGTGCCTGCCGCCAGCAGCCACAGCAATGCCCCCAGTAGCCAGTAGTCTCAGTTGACAAATATTCTAAAAGAGGCCATTAAGAAACACATACTATATGGGAAAAAAAGCATAAGAGAAATAAGGAAAAGCCAATGTGGTTAGCAAGTACTGCAAACCAAGTAATACGTGAGAAAGATAAATATTTTTCAAGTATATAAATGATAATAAACTAAAAACCGAGAGTGTAGGCCCTCTGAAGAATAACCTGTGAGCTAGCCACAAAAACAACAACTTAGTTTGTGTGTTATGCAAAGTCCACACATCCAAAAAATACATGAAAAAGAGAAAGAGATGTGTATATGGATCAAATAATAACTTTATTAAATAGTACAAAAACATCTAAATAGCTATGAAAAGCTGAACATATTACAAAAACCTAGCTCTCAGGGTATGGTACACATGTACATGGACGGTAGTATGCTAATTGGTCTCCAAAAACAGTAGGTCAGTATTAATAAATATTATCCAACATGGATAATTTGTAGTGCATTTGTTGTGCAACAATGTGGCAGTAATGCTTCTTTTGCTCCACCATCACGTTTTGGATAATATTTATTAATACTGACCTACTGTTTTTGGAGCTCAATTAGCATACTACCGTCCATGTACATGTGTACCATACCCTGAGAGCTAGGTTTTTGTAATATGTTCAGCTTTTCATAGCTTTTTAGATGTTTTATAATTGTACTGTCAGTGCCTGTCCAGCAACCGCGCAACCACAACCAGGCTTGGCACTAGCTGTCAGACTAGATAAGTGGTGGAGAACTCACCCTGCGATGTCCCTGCAGGCTAAGGCCCTGCCTGCAGCAGATAAACCACCCTGACAATGGCGAACCCACTATCTGGAACTTAACTAAGGGTCCCTGAGTTACCCACAAGGTGACAGGGAAAACTTACTTTATCTGGCTGCTACTTGATTGTGGAGCGGACAGGTAACCAGAAACAGATATAGGTCAGTGCTCACACAGGAACACAGAAACCGATACAAGACAGACAGGAAAGTGAGGTCACACTAGGAGATAAACAATACTGAGGGACAAACAACAGGTAAGGAAAAGAGATTGTGGAACGGCACCGTGTGAGGCGGGTGCAGGTCTTCACATGGGGCCCGACCTGGCCCCGAACTGTAGATAAGAATAAAGAGGATGAAGCAGCACTCCAATTTGAATGAAAAAAAGTGAAGATTTATTCCACCATAAGAGCGACGTTTCACCTTATCAATAAAGGCATTCTCAAGCATGAGAATGCCTTTATTGATAAGGTGAAACGTCGCTCTTATGGTGGAATAAATCTTCACTTTTTTTCATTCAAATTGGAGTGCTGCTTCATCCTCTTTATTCTTATCTGAGGGACAAACAACAGATACAGGCAAACAAGCCGGGTCAAAACCAAGATGGCGGCAAAGGTACAGAATTTTAAAGCAAATAGAATGGTAAGTAGGCAAAGCAGAAATCAATACACAGAATAGAAAGAACCGCAAGAGCTCGAGAGATCACAGGAGACTGAATAACCAATAGCCAATGAAGGGGCTTGGCAGAATATAAGGCAGTAATGGACATTACCTCCAGCACTGACTGGCTCAGCCGTCCATCACTCAAACTGCAGCTGCAGACAAAACAAGTTCAAAGACACACCCAGCTTTCCCAAGATCAGAAATGGAGCTGTCAATCACAGACAGCTTTGGGTGGGGTTTTCTGGCAAGAAGTCCGAAACCTGATCCCATCCGAACAATTTGTGAATTTTGACACGTACTATTTAATAAAGTTATTATTTTTTTCTTCATTTCAAATAACATGTGAGCTATGGTGAAGGGAGATGAGGAAAGGGTCAAGCCATTGAATGTTGCCTTCTCAACTAGCTGGGAAATGCTCTGCTCCCTTAAGAAGGAGAGAGATACGCCGGAAACGAAAGAATGGGAAGATACGGTAACAGTGTTACATGTGGCTGGAGGCATCCCACGCGTTCCGTCGCAGTCCTGCGACTTCCTCAGGGGTAAGTGCCTGCATGTTGAGAGGTCCTGCCTTAAGTGTCCCGGGGTGACCACCTATCTCCAATCAAATTGCGTGCTTTAAATACACAGCAGCTGTGTGCTGTCTCCACGCGTGCTGGTCGCACTGAATATTATGCGCATGCGCCATAGCATATAAATCTGAAGTATCGCAATATTATGCACATGCGCAATACGGACTGCATGGTGATTTGGCGACACAATTGTAGATATGCGCATGTGTTCTAGCTCTACGTATATGCGCCTGCGCCGTACCCACACATAAGACAAAGTGAATGTGGAACCGCTGTCCATCAATATGCGGTCCCACATTGCGCTAGGACGCTCAATTCGAAGAGGTAAGTCCGAAGTACCAATAAAATCATCAAAGGAAATTGAACTATGTGATAACCGTAATAGGTTTAGCATAGAATGAAATAAAGTGCATAAGAAAGTGCATGATCGTGCATAATTAAAAATACTGTCAGAAAGAGGGTCATTGGATCAAAATTATATCTAAAGTACAGTATAGTGTCACACATTCATGATCCTAAAAAATATATCTACATATCATAAATCAACATTGGTGATTAGTCATAAGGACTAGAGATGAGCGAGCACTAAAATGCTCGGGTGCTCGTTATTCGATACAAGCTTTTCCCGATGCTCGGGTGCTCGTATCGAATAACGAACCCCATTAAAGTCAATGGGAGACCCGAGCATTTTTTTAGTAAAAGAGAACATTAAAAGAACAGTGCATAATAAAATATCCCAGATGTTTACTGATGTTTTACTTGTAAGAAAAAATTGAAATAACACTATTCTTCACTTTCCAGGTGTTCGCGCGTGTCTCCCGCTAAGTTAGGAGATGTTCAGAACATCTGGAATGTGAAGAATAGTGTTCTTTCAATGTGTTCTGCACTTAAATGGTCCTGTATTCACAGTTTTTAATGTTTTAATTCTATTCTTCACTTTGCAGATGTTAGCGCGTGTCTCCCGATAGGTTCGGAGATACGCCCGCACATCAGCAATCTGAAGAATAGTGTTATTTAAATGTGTTCTGCACTTAAATGTTCGTGTTTTCACTGTTTTTAATGTTTTAATTCTATTCTTCACATTGCAGGTGTGCGCGCGTGTCTCCCGATAGGTTCGGAGATACGCGCGCACAGCTGCAAAGTGAAGAATAGAATTAAAACATTAAAAACTGTGAAAACACGAACATTTAAGTGCAGGACACATTGAAAGAACACTATTCTTCACATTCCAGATGTTCCGAACATCTCCTAACTTAGCGGGAGACACGCGCGAACACCAGGAAAGTGAAGAATAGTGTTATTTCAATGTGTTCTTACAAGCAAAACATCAGTAAACATCTGGGTTATTTTATTATGTAATAAAAATACTGTTCTTCACTTAATTTAATGCTCGATCTCGAGCCGGCGAGATACTCGTCCGAGTAACGAGCCGGTCCGAGTATGCTAATACTCGACCGAGCAGTATACTCGGACGAGTATACTCACTCATCTCCAATAAGGACTTAAAATGCAAAAAGTGGAGGTGGTCACCTCGGGATTCGGCAATTCCCCAGATACTTAGAACATTAAAGTTAGTTCACAAGATCTAGAAAAGGATTTTTTGATGTACATAGTATATATAATCAAATCATAATCTTAAATTCATTAATAAATTCATTCATATAAGAAACCAAAAAAGGTAAGTAAGTCAATAAAATCCAGAAGGCTTGGAGGCTAATCAAAGGATTCGAATAGAGTCTGATGGTAAATTCAGTGATAAACAGATAGTTATTCATTTTTCGTTGAATCGGTGCTCGTCCTTGGGAGGTCCCAGGGGTCATGTGAGGGCGAATATATATCGACAGTCGATTCAACTCCAGAGTCGAGAGAAACACGGGCTCTCCAGGTCATGGGGCAACCCGCACAGCATCATGGTTGTATGGAAAATCTTATCGATAGGTATCGAAAAGAGCAAGAGAGCTATAAAAAACATCCAAAGTAATTAACAATCAATGTTCATATCAAATAGTGTTAAAGGGCAGAGAGAGCAAAAGAAATTAAAATCATTATACGTGATAAGAAATCGAAATTAAGTGTGAAAAAGGGGTCTGGGTCACACCGTTTGTGTGTGTGTGGGGAAAAATGAGATGCGTGCGAATAAGTGTAGGGGGGCCATAAGGGTCCCAAGACTACCAGGGGAAAGTCTCCTCTGTTGGGAAGTTGGGAAATGCTCTGCTCCTTTAAGAAGGAGAGAGATACGCCGGACACAGCAGCTGAAGGTGCATTACACCAAGCATCAGCATGAGTTTATGAGGGATCGGTCCTGTCAGACTAATCTGAATTCTATGAGGAGGTAAGTTCCAGATTGGACCTTGGGGGGCTGTGGATGTTGTATATCTGGACTTTTCCAAGACATTTGATACAGTGCCACATAAAAGGTTGATACATATGGGGACTACAATAAAATGAAAATTACAAAATTTGGGGTTATTAAATTTAGAAGAAAGACGTCTGAGGGGAGACCTCATTACAATGTACAAATACCTGAATGGGCAGTACAATGATCTCTCCAAAGATCTTTTTATACCTAGGCCTGTGACCAGGACAAGGGGGCATCCTCTACGCCTAGAGGAGAGGCGATTCTACCATCAACATAGACAAAGGTTCTTTACTGTAAGAGCATTAAAAGGACCCAACATGAATGTGGAGGGAGTCAGGCGCTCGGATACAGCGTATTGTTCAACTGGAGTAGTTGATTTAAACAAGTAGAATTGATTAGAATGCGACAAGTTTCAGCTCAATACATGAGCCTTCATCAGGCATAACGGTACACAGTAGGCATTGTACTTATGTACAAACATAATGACAAACAGACCAGGATTTACCAGGGACATCCAGACCATTTATTCCATGTTATTCCTATCTGACATCATCAAAATCATTGGGGGGTGAATAACAGTTATTCCGCACTTGTCAGACACAAAAGAAACACATAAAAACTGATTGACATAATTAAAACATCAATCAATAATAATAATAAATATTACTGTAGGACGCTAAAAAACAACTGGTTGCTACAGTATGTGACAATTACAACAAAGGAGGGGTTTTCAGAATGAAGCCCTCCTTTAAATAAACTACTCGAGTTGAACAATACGCTGTATCCGAACGCCTTAGGCCCCTTCTACAATCACGAGTGTGATACGATGAACTCGCATCACAATCGCAGCGCGTGCTGCCTGGATTGCACGGCCCGAACGCAGCGTTCGGGGCATGCGATCCAGGCAGCACGCGTTGCGATTGTGATGCAAGTTCATCGCATCACACTCGTGATTGTAGAAGGGGCCTAAATACCTCCATATCCTTGTTGGGTACTTTTACTTGTCATCTGCAATCTTATACCCTGGTACGGGAAGCGCTGACCTCGGCTGCCGGTGTTTATCACATATATGCATGTGCATAAGCTCATGTAAAAAGGTGAGCAGCGTTCCACTCTTTCTATCATTTTACGTTATCAAACATATTATATGTCAGCACATCCTGTCACTTTGTTTTTCTCATATATTCCTCTGGTTTCCCGAGAGATCTACTGATGATGACCAAGAGGTTTAACCAGTTCTTTGTATATTACTGTAAGAGCAGTGTTTGTACATGTTCAAGAGAGGCCTGGATGCCTTTTTGGAGAGCAAGAATGTCACAGGTTATAGGAAAAAAAACATTTGTTTAATTCTTAATGATTGGATTTGCGTCTTTTTTGCAGCCTTATATACTATGATACCTGCCAACAGTAGTCAGTAGTCCCAGTGCCAAGTGGCCATGGTAATCTCCTCAGCCTGTGTGATGGATAGAGAGCAGCAGAGCTAGCTCTCTGAACAGCTACACCCTGGATGGTGAGCCTGTTGTGATTTTAACAACTGGCTCACCTAAGCTGGGGTAAACCGGTCGGTTCCCACCCCAGCAGCACCCTTATATGTACTTTACATGCTTCCTATTTTTGCAGTGTACAGTATGCAGAGTATAGTATTGACCTGTTAAGGGTCCCATAAACATTTAAAAACAAAATTCATCTAAATTTCTGCCAAGTTAGAGTGAACACCATATAGCTATCATGAGGAAGGTGCATTAGAATTCAACTACTTGTTCCTTTTCTTCTGACACTTTACTTGTAGCATTCTCTCCATTTATTACACATGCATGCTTGAACAAGCCAATCATACATGTGTATGAGGGAGACAGGAGACTCCCAACCACAATCCACATTGAGAGGATATATTAAAGAAACACTAAGATAGGGTCTCTAAGAAAGCCCAAAAACATTTTCCCCACAACCAATGCTAAACAGGAAGGTCTGTAATTTATGGATTCACATTTTATCCCCATTTAAATATTGTCAGCACATTTGCTATGCACCAGTCCTGTGGAACAGAACCTTTTTCAAGATATTCTGAATAATGGTCTGCCTATCACAGTATAAATTCCAAGTACCCTGGGATTTATGCCATCCAGGTCTGGTGGTTTGTCTATTTTAATGATGTTTAGGTGGTGCTGCACTTTTTCTGCTGGTTAAACATCCAAGATTAAATAAAAAAATTGATGCTGCTTGTAAGGTCCAGGTAAAGAAGTTGAGAAGGTAACATTTAATAAATGGACTCTTTCCTCGCCTTCCTCCACTAACAGTCAGGTTACTCCTCAGAGGGACCACACTTACAGTTTTAAGCTTCTTGCCAACTATTCTATATTTGCCCAATTCCATTTCTGTTAACATTTGAGTTTTGTTATATGTTGATATGCTGTTACCACACATAGTTAACATTGCGTTTTGTTAATGTAAATGTTAACAACAATGACATTAGGCAAATCTTCTCTTCTCAGTTGTTTTATTGCATTGAATCAGAGTTCCCTGCAGCAAGGAATTATTTTGAATCATAATAAAGAGTCACTATTATAAAGTCACTATTACTGGAGATAGAGTTTAAATATATACAGTTACAATTAATAGAGATCAAAGAAAACACTTAGGCCCCTTCTCCACTGGCGTTTTTCATGCGCGAGTTCTGCGCGTGCATTTGACGCTCAGAACTCGCATTGCACTCTGTCCCATTGTATTCAATGGGTCTTTCTCCATTTGCGTGGTTTTCAACGCGCGTGCTTGCGTTCGTTTGCACGCGCGTCAAAATCGCAGCATGCTCTATTTTTGCGAGTCACGCGCAATTTTCACGCCCCATTAAAGTCTATGGAGATGCATCAAGAACGCATTGCACTCGCAATCATTGCAAGTGCAATGCGAGTGCAATGCGTTTTAAACGTAAGGGTTGCTAGGTGACCAGAATAACAGTATTTCCCCTGCTCGCGAACGATCATTTAATTAAAAAAACACAATGAAGAACAGTGAAGAATAGAATAAAACCAGTGAACACAGTGAAAACAGTGACCACAGGATCATTTAAGAGAAAAACACAGTGCAGAACACAGTGCAGAATAGATTACAGATGTTCGGCACATCTGCTTACTTGTCGGGAGATACGTGCGGAGCGGTGCGAACAAAATAGCATGTGAAGAACAATATATATGTGTGTAAAGAACACATTGCAGATGTTTCCATACATCTGCAATGTCTTCTTCACACATATATATTGTTCTTCACATGCTATTTTGTTCGCACCGCTCCGCGCGTATCTCCCGACAAGTAAGCAGATGTGCCGAACATCTGTAATCTATTCTGCACTGTGTTCTGCACTGTGTTTTTCTCTTAAATGATCCTGTGGTCACTGTTTTCACTGTGTTCACTGGTTTTATTCTATTCTTCAATGTTCTTCACATCTGCTAACTTGTCGGGAGATAATATACGCGCGCGGAACAGTGAAGAATAGATCGCAGATGTTTGCAACTTATCAGAAGACATTATTTTTCAATTAAATAAAACATTTTATTCCCGAACCTTGGTCCCTTTGAAAAAGTCCCATTGACTTAAAAAAACGCGCGTGAAAAACGCACCGAAAACGCAAAAAAACGCGAACAAAAATGAAACAAAAACGCAGCAAAAACGTCAGTTTTTCACGCATTGCACCCTGACGTGAAACGCAACGCTAGTGTGCAAGAGGCCTTAAAACAACCAAATGTTAGCTCACACTTAGCTAGAAGATCTATTTATCTCTCCAGCTGGTATTGGAACCCTTGTATTACAACTCTTCTTTGTATTCATCCATTTTATGTTTGTCTTGTATGGACATAGACATAACTATGGCTCTGATTTTATGCAGACTTCTGCGGAGAAAGATCTGAACCAAAGACTGAAATGTCAATCCCACCATAAATTATCCTTAGCAGGTGCTCATTGTTTGCCTTAGATTTATTTTTTATATGAGATGGTTATGTACACAAGGAGTGCTCCCTTATTCAAGATGTTCTTATATACTCTGGGTAAGTGCACCTAATATATAAAGCTGGATGTATGTGTATGTATGTATATGTATGTCTGCTAAAGGAATCTACACCGTCGTGTTTACAATCACCAAATTTTGCACAACCGCCATCTGTGACTCAGGGAAACTCATTGTTTGCTGGCTGCTATGGCAATTAGAATCTGAGCTTTAAATGGTTACTAAAAACAATGAGTATAAGACAGCTTATGTTTGAGATAATATGGATAGAGATAGAGACAGAGACAGAGACAGACACAGAGAGACAGTCAGACACACACACAGACAGCATGAGACAGAGACAGTCAGAGAGAGAGATGGACATTCAGACAGAGAGAGATAGATACATATAAAATATTTTGATAACCCATTCCCTATTTTGGCATAGCTTAGAACAGTTATTTACTATCTTGGGCAACACTGGGAGTTACAGCTAGTACACTATATATTCAACTATATATTAACAGTCCTGTACACTACCTTTGGTGGAAGATATTGTAAAACCCTACTTTTGGAAGAATAACTGATAACCAAAGGGGTTTTCTGACTTGCACACACCACATAATTGAATTTACTTTCAAGCATTTTATTAAAATAACTTACATGACTCCTTTGATTTGATTTTGACGGCAGGTTACTATTGCAGTGTGGTAATGGACAAATAGTCTGAGTCCCTTGTTTACCCATCCTTATATCTTGTTAAAAATGTATTTATTCCCCATTATTTATCTAATGATGCATCTTATACAAGACAGGAAGTAGCATAAGGGTGACTGTGTCTTATCTATTGGGCCCACGTGTAGCTGCACAGTTTGCACCAATTCTATGTCTGCCTCTTTATTGCAGGCTCAATGGTCAAATCTACACACAAGCATGTAACTGATTGACCTCAAAAGACCGGTAAGTTTATTCTTCTAGTTTTAACACAAAGCTGCAATAAAGTCAAGTATCTCCATGGTTACAGACTGCAATCAAAAGCTTATGTCGTGAATAGGTTAACAAAAAGACATAGATAGATAGAATAAAGGTAACTAAAGACTGCGGTTTTGTAACCACATAAGTTTTGTTTGCCGTTTGCCTTACGAGAAAGAATCATGAAAACCAAATACATAAAGGATTATAGATTTTAATTTCATTATGTTAATTTGTTTGCAGCTTTTTTTGGAAGTTTATCAATTGTAATCGACATGTTTATTCCAGACCTGTGTGCAGTGAGTGATTACTGAGTTCATCATTTGCCCTATGTAACAAGCCTCCAGGGCTGTTGCTATTATAAATATCATTATCATTTATGTTGTTATCTGGGCATTGCTATAATACTCATTTACTGCAATGCGCCTTGTAGAATGTCAGAGCTTTCTATTAGCTCCAGCAATTCTGGCAAAGCCGTTTTTAAACAATTATTGCACAATAAAGGAGGCAGTTATCTTGAGAATGCTGCATAATATTCACTTTCACCAATTTACATATAGAATAATTGCTATAAAAGTTGAAAGAGAAAAATTAGATTAATTGAAAATTTTTAGTAAGAGGCCAAGAGGAAACAAAAATTACCAAGTCAAGCACTTTCCCTCCAATAACACTTCCATCTGAAAACACAACAGTATCAGCTTGATGGGGACAAGTAGTATAATAGCTGGTTAAATGTATATATTTAGCAAGTAATGAGAGAGGGGACCTAACTTTTAGGTCTAGAACATGGGTCTTCAAGCTATCTTCAAAGCCGTGATAGTGGGTCAAATGTAAATTTTTACATTTAGAAGGTGTTCATGTAGAATTCCTGTCACGGTAGACTAGAATTGTCTCTGCAATTAGTTTGCTAATATCTCTTGTGGCTCAAAAGATATCAACACAGAAAGTTGTGACAGCAACCAGGAATCTTCAGGGGGATTTACTGATATTTCAGAGTTCAATGATTGCCGAATCAATATGAACCTCACATATTGTTCTTACAGTATGTAATCATCTTTTATGTATGTGTATATATGTTTTCCCTTTTTGGGATTACAGGCGGTCCCCTACTTAAGGACACCTGACTTACAGACGACCCCTTCTCTGGAAGCTTTACTATTGTCCCGGACTGCAATGATCAGCTGTAAGATGTCTGTAATGAAGCTTTATTGATAATCCTTGGTCCAATTGCAGCAAAAAAAATTTTAAACTCCAATTGTCACTGGGACAAAAATATTTTTTCTCTGGATCTACAATTATAAAATATACAGTTTCGACTTACATACAAATTCGACTTAAGAATAAACCTATGGAACCTATCTTGTACATAACCTAGGGACTGCCTGTATTAAAGTTTTTATCTATCTAGCTATCTAAACAAACAAGGGAGAGTCCTGAGCAGCACAGCTGAAGCAGTGAGTGCAGTAGCCGGTGATTCCTTGGCGGAGAATCCCAAATATATCAAAGTGAAGAGGCAGAACTCCAAGTAGTGTTGAAAGGGGGTTCACCTACTAGTTGTATACTGTAGATGAGCAAAGCACAGTACTACTACTCCTCTCCTGTATATACTGTATACTACAGTTATTCTTCTTATATGGGCATTGTTCTCTTTTCTTGTTTGTTCGATCTGTCAGAGGAGTAAAACAACAGAAACTGAGAAACTGTTCTCAGTAGCAATGGGAAAACAAAGATGATAGGACACTTCCATCAACTTTCGGTTCTTTTTCTACAAAACAGAAATCTGATGGAAGGGATCTTCATTTTATCTACACTCAGCGGCCACTTTATTAGGTACACCATGCTAGTAACGGGTTGGACCCCCTTTTGCCTTCAGAACTGCCTCAATTCTTTGTGGCATAGATTCAACAAGGTGCTGGAAGCTCCTCAGAGATTTTGCTCCATATTGACAAGATGGCATCACACAGTTGCCGCAGACTTGTCGGCTGCACATCCATGATGCGAATCTCCCGTTCCACCACATCCCAAAGATGCTCTATTGGATTGAGATCTGGTGACTGTGGAGGCCATTTGAGTACAGTGACCTCATTGTCATGTTCAAGAAACCAGTCTGAGATGATTCCAGCTTTATGACATGGCGCATTATCCTGCTGAAAGTAGCCATCAGATGTTACAGGGTACATTGTGGTCATAAAGGGATGGACATGGGCAGCAACAATACTCAGGTAGGCTGTGGCGTTGCAACGATGCTCAATTGGTACCAAGGGGCCCAAAGAGTGCCAGGAAAATATTCCCCACACCATGACACCACCACCACCAGCCTGATCCGTTGATACAAGGCAGGATGGATCCATGCTTTCATGTGTTTGACGCCAAATTCTGACCCTACCATCCGAATGTCGCAGCAGAAATCGAGACTCATCAGACCAGGCAACGTTTTTCCAATCTTCTACTGTCCAATTTCGATGAGCTTGTGCAAATTGTAGCCACAGTTTCCTGTTCTTAGCTGAAAGGAGTGGCACCCGGTGTGGTCTTCTGCTGCTGTAGCCCATCTGCCTCAAAGTTCGACGTACTGTGCATTCAGAGATGCTCTTCTGCCTACCTTGGTTGTAACGGGTGGCGATTTGAGTCACTGTTGCCTTTCTATCAGCTCGAACCAGTCTGCCCATTCTCCTCTGACGTCTGGCATCAACAAGGCATTTCCGCCCACAGAACTGCCGCTCACTGGATGTTTTTTCTTTTTCGGACCATTCTCTGTAAACCCTAGAGATGGTTGTGCGTGAAAATCCCAGTAGATCAGCGGTTTTCGAAATACTCAGACCAGCCCTTCTGGCACCAACAACCATGCCACGTTCAAAGGCACTCAAATCACCTTTCTTCCCCATACTGATGCTCGGTTTGAACTGCAGGAGATTGTCTTGACCATGTCTACATGCCTAAATGCACTGAGTTGCCGCCATGTGATTGGCTGATTAGAAATTAAGTGTTAACGAGCAGTTGGACAGGTGTACCTAATAAAGTGGCCGGTGAGTGTATGTAGTAAGCTTGTTTCTATTTCTGTATTTATGTTATAAGCCTGGTTCTAGGATAGTACATATGCAGAAAGGTTGGATCTGGTACCATAATATAATAATAACCATATCCAGGAGATAAGCTAAAATCTGCAACAATATCTATACTTAGCTTAGTTATGGTACTTCATCTGTAAAATGGTTCTAGTATTTTATCCATGAAGTAAACAAACTTTTTTTGTTACTATATCTATGTAAAAAATATCTTAACAGATGCAAGGTGGACTTTACTTACTTCACTTTTTTAACTAATACCACTATTGTCACATTTTTGGTTTTAGAAAGAAACTTATACTGTGTATTTTTTGGCTAATTTTCCACAGCAAAAAGTACTCATTTCTTTCTCTTATGACACAGTTAGTGATGACCAGTTAGAGCTCAGTAGTATTGGTATGTAACACTATAGTAGTACCTTGGCTAATCTTTTTCCCCTTCTGAAAAAGGTACTAAAAATATAACTGATTGTTATGCAAGGTCAGGGAAATGACCGTGAAACAGACAAAGACAGTGGGTCTTGCGACTAAACCTCCTTCCCAGACACCCATGCCTTATTGCCATACACTGCCTATTTTAAGCAGTAAGAGAAAACCGGTTAAGAGAAAACTGGTCGATGTTCCTTATTTGCACCAAAAATGCAAACACAGAGACAAGTCAAGACAATGCAAACAGATGAGGATAGTCACCAAATATGGATCAGAATCAAGAGGACAATGTAGTACAAAATCGTAAGGCAAACAAATAGTCAGAAAATCATACAAAGTGTCAAAGATACCAGAACACAGAATGAACACTAGCTAGGTCAGTGCAAGACTATGGCAAGCCCAGTAGTTCACAAAACATTAGATCCCAGAGTTCTGATGCAGAAGCTTATTGATTTTGTTCTCTGACATCAGACAGGGCAGCAATGAAAGTGGGGAGAGATTATGTCCATCACAACAGATTAACAGTTATTAAACCATATCAGAGTTCACAACAGACAGATTGGTGTAGTGGGAATCAATCACTTCTGCTAGGAAAGGATTGCACCCATTTATATACTAGCAGACTTATAGAATGGAACAAAATTACACTTATCAGTGTATCCAAAGGATGACACAGACACAGATGACAAATCTTTAAAAAATACTTTCTTGTACTTCTTTTGCAGTAGAAAAGCTATGTAAGTCATTAGACAAACTAAAGGCAAACTGGAAAATGTTTTATTTGAACACTTTAAACTAAGTACCAAGTGAGCTAAAACAGTACAATGTGGATTGTCAAAACTACTCTATTTTCTTTAGTAGAAAATAAACCTCAAAGTCCCCAGTTTAACTCACGGAACTGAGGTGTGTTTCGCTACTACCAGGCAGTAGAAAAAAGGTATATTTGTCAAAGTGGACTGGTAGAGTGGCCATCCTAGTCTTAAAATGTATTTGTACTACCATATTATAGTTCACCTATTGTTATTTAAGACGAGTATATATTTTAAAAATGTGAAAAGTATATGCATTTACATGACTGTACGTTGCTGCAACATCAGATTCTGGTCCTTTTTGGTTGTGCAACTATCACAAAGCCCCGAGGCAAAAGTGATGCACGGTTTCTCCAGCTAGGTAGGAGTGAGATAATTGAAAACAGACGTGATCCAGCTCAAAAACAAGCGTTCCACTTTTCTTCTTAAAAATTCTTTGACTTTATTAATATCTTCATTATAAAAAGGTACATACGGAGTGAATACATATCATCGAAAGAGAGTGCCTACGCGTTTTGGGTAAAACCGCTACCCTTATTCATGGCTTAACGCGTAACGCGTAAGCACTCTCTTTCGATGATATGTATTCAGCCATGAATAAGGGTAGCGGTTTTACCCGAAACGCGTAGGCACTCTCTTTCAATGATATGTATTCACTCCGTATGTAACTTTTTATAATGAAGATATTAATAAAGTCAAAGAATTTTTAAGCTGGATCACGTCTGTTTTCAATAATATGAGTCTGCTCTGCTATTAATAGTTGAAAAATATACAATGAATATTTTACATTGAAAAATATTGTAAAGATGGTTCAAGCTGTCTACGTGAGGCAATGTGTATCTATAGGGGCTCAATGAATATGAACTACTGTGGACTCTTGAGCTCTGTGACAATTGGTTACTGGGTACCTTACATAAGTGATATGTAGAATTTGTGGCCAGAAGATAGGGTGTTAATGTTGATATGACAGCCCTATGTCAAAACTGTAGTGGCTCGCCTGAGGCACCAAAATGCTGCAACTCCTAGTTGTCAGCACTTCTTCTTCAGGAGTCATGGCTCCTAAGGACTAAGGACCTCAGAAAGTGAAAGCTCTTTCTCTGTCCCATGATCAATTGGTCATGATCTTCCTCCTTGTCCTGCATCTCCCCATTTCTACAGAAACATCAGCATTGCTGCACCCAAACAATGGTGCAGAAGCTGAACATGCACCTGGTCAAGTTGCTGGTCTTGCAGTCACTCCATTCCTACTCCCCATGAAGTTTTATCAAATATTTGTTTGCTTAATTAACTACTTGTTATACCTGCCTGGATTCAATGAACTCCTCCGCTTTCTCATCCTATACCATGATGTCAGCCTTCACCAAAGAAACCATTGGTAGTGATCCTCATGCATACCATCAATGCATGGCACAGCAATGTCACACATTTCTTTATCTGTCTAGCCTAGTTGAAAGCAGTCGCACAGGAACAGTTATACAAACAGCACAAGGTTGGGACCAATAACTAGATGATGTTAGTAGATAGAGCTGCTCCCTTGTGTAAAGGTCAACCAGTGGATTAAGCATTACACCATCCGTTTGCTTTGTCCTTTTCATAAGCCCATGTTATTGGTGAGTGACCTAGACTATGAGATGAACAATTACTCTACTACCTGTCCAGAAGGGGATGCTGATAAACCTTGCTGGCCAGAGGACAGGAGATTGAACATGCACAGGAGTTAATGAGAACAATATATATTCAGCCAAGTGCAAGCAATTAGTTATAGATTGTACTCAAGCAAATTTAGGGGAAAGTGACCAGACATACTTTCAGGCAATTGAAAGATATTAGGTATCCACCCAGGGAAACTCATCAGTGTATTTGAACCTAACTTAAAGGTAAGGTGATCTCAAAATGTATTTAGCTACAGGCAAGTCATTTGCTATCTTTTGTACCCGGGTAGATACAATGTTGCATTTGAAAACAATCTGAGGGAAAGGTGGCCCCTAAATAGAAACAGATTCAAATAATTAGGTATAGAGTCTACATAAGGAAGGTTTAGCAGTATTTAAAACTGACTGAAAGGGTATGGTAACCCCAAAATAGATTCAGCCAATTGCAAGTAATTTGGTAAAGAATTCTATCCAGGTGTATTTAAAGCCAACTTAAGGGAAATGTGCCCCAAGATACAGTATATTCAATCGAATACAAGTATTTAAGCTGGTACTAGTTGATATATTTTGATAAAACAGTCCAGACAACCCATCGATCAGGGTTTACAGACCCCCAAAATCACAAGTGGTGGCAACAGCAGGAATGAACAGCCTGTCTGGACATCTAAGCAATCAATGAGATCCAGTACTGTGACATTGAACCAGACAAGACAGTTCCTGCTCTGTCCCTTTTACAGCATCTCTCCCTATACTCATATACTCTGCTTGCTGGACATGTGGTGTAATTTTCTAGGGCTTTTAGATTAAAGGGGTATTCCAGGAATCAGCATAATTCATATACAAATGGGTCCCTACTAGAGATGAGCGAGTACTAAAATGCTTGAGTGCTCGTTATTCGAGACAAACTTTTCCTGATGCTCGAGTGTTTGTCTCGAATAACGAGTCCCATTGAAGTCAATGGGAGACTCGAGCATTTTTCAAAGGGACCATGGTTCGGGAATAAAATGTGCTATTTAATTGAAAAATAATGTCTTCTGATAAGTTAGCAGATGTATGCAAACATCTGCAATCTATTCTTCACTGTTCGCGCGTATATTATCTCCCGACAAGTTAGCAGATGTGAAGAACAGTGAAGAATAGAATAAAAACAGTGAACACAGGATCATTTAAGTGAAAAACGCAGTGAAAAGCACAGTGAAGAATAGATTAAAAACAGTGAACACAGTGAACACAGGATCATTTAAGTGAAAAATGCAGTGAAAAGCACAGTGAAGAATAGATTGCAGATGTTCGGCACATCTGCTTACTTGTCGGGAGATACGCTGTCCACTCCTCTTCTTCCACTGAAATCTCCCTGATGCCTCTGCGCTGCTCCCCGATGCCTCTGCGCTGCTCCCCGATGCCTCTACGCTGCTCCCCGATGTCTCTGCGCTGCTCCCCCTTCCCTCTGCGCTGCTCCCCGATGCCTCTGCGCTGCTCCCCATTGCCTCTGCGCTGCTCCCCATTGCCTTTGTGCTGCTCCCCGATGCCTCTGCGCTGCTCCCCGATGCCTCTGCGTTGCTCCCCGATGCCTCTGGGCTGCTCCCCGACACCTCTGCGCTGCTCCCAATGCCTATGCGCTGCTCCCCGATGTCTCTGCGCTGCTCCCCGATGTTTCTGTGCTGCTCCCCAATGTCTCTGTCCTGCTCCCCAATGTCTCTGTTCTGCTCCCCGGTGTCTCTGTCCTGCTCCCCGGTGTCTCTGTCCTGTTCCCTGATGTCTCCGTCCTGCTCACTGTGTTCTTCAATGTTTTCTTCACACAAATATATTGTTCTTCACATACTATTTTGTTCGCACCATTCCGCGCGTATCTTCCGACAAGTAAGCAGATGTGCCGAACATCTGTAATCTTTTCTTCACTGTTTGTTTTTACTGTGTTTTTCACTTAAATGATTCTGTGTTCACTGTGTTCACTGTTTTCATTCTATTCTTCATTGTTCTTCATTGTGTTTTTTTAATTAAATGCTCGATCTAGAGCAGGGCAAATACTCGTCCGAGCAACAAGCCGTTTCGAGTAACTTAATACTCGAACGAGCATCAAGCTCGGACGAGTATACTCGCTCCTCTCTAGTCCCTACAATATAAGGTAACATGTAATTATCTCTCATTTAAAATTTTGGTCCCCTAAGCTGAAAAATGCTGCTGACATGCAATGTAATGAAGAATTAAAATGCTACTGGCCCTTTAATCAGTCCATTGGGGCCACTATTTTTGGCTGTAGTTGGATGGTTGCAGTATGGTCAGTGTTGTGGTGATGTGCAGTGATGGCAGTTACACACATCATTACTATGGTAACAGAGCAGGGAGCAGAGCATAAGAGGGAGGAGTTACTGAGAACTTAAGGATTTTGGGACTTGTAGGTTTAAGTGGGCGCTATCTTGGTCATAACTTCGCATAGTTTAGAGAGGCCATAAAATTTTGTGAATAATAAAATAAAACTATTTAAGCTCCATTTTGTGTTTTGTTATATTAATTTATTTATAGCATCATGGGCTTTTGTATCAGACGTTCATATTCACAGGATGCCCCTTTAAATTTTGTTAAAATAAATCAGCAGGAAATCAACGTTTTCCTGAAATGCTGATCTAATTTCACTACATCCAATTTCATTCGCTCATCACTAATTATGATCAAATAAAACAAAATCTATGGGCATCCATAAAGGCCCATTTTAATAGCAAATTGACAAAAATAAACTCATGACTGAGTGTGACACACTGCTTTCTTTTTTCCTTCACCAACTTGATCCAACCACCCTCATCTCCTTTTCTCTTAGAATAACACACCATTCATCAAAACTGTTGTACTCGGTCAGGGCAACCAATCAGAGCTAAACTTTCATTTTATAAACTACTGTGGGAAAATGGAAGCTGAGATCTGGTTGGCTGCCGCAAGCAAATAGAAGAGGTTAGCTCTCAGGGGTTTATAGTACTAACTATATTGCTTCACCAAATACTGCTGAAAGATCTTGTATATACTTTCCACGGCAGCTCATAAAATACAACAAGTAACTTCCCACAGGGGCATGAAAAATAGATGAATGTCCACAGCGTGAATGTTACACATAATTTCCTCACATGCTTATTACACACCCTATATGATTGCCACAAGGACTAAGACTACAAAACTGGAGACTGTTTCCGGGGTCTTAAGATACACACTATAGCACTGTCAACAGTAGCTTACTATACATCCTACATTTTTCCATGAACAAGAATTCACAATAATTGTTGAACAAAAAAAATCAACATGTTTTAGTATACTATAGTTATGCCATCACATACATCAGTATAACCATCTGAATTCCATTAAGAAAGTCTTTTGTCTCTATTTCCACGTACAACAGTCTATGGTACATTTACCAATCCAAGAGATAGATTTTTTTATTTAAAGTGTAACCGCCATTTGAAATAATATTTTATATTATGTATTGGAGGATGTAGTGAACATTTTTCTAATACAATTTATTAACAAATTTTGCTTTGTTTGTAAAAAAAAAAAAAAAAAAACTCAAGCTCCTCCCTCCCATAGAGATGTGTATTCCTGCCTGTACACTGCATGTCTATGGAGACTGCATGAGCTCACATCTTATCTCCCTGTGTTTGGCTAAACAACTCTGGTAATGAGGATTAACCCCTTCACTTTCAGCTTGATGTTTGAAAATAATGCTCAGTGCATACTGCAGCCAGGGAGAAAGCAGAGCTGATTGTACATTGTAATGAAAGGGTTAAAGTGAGACAGCCTCGCGTCTTAGGAAGACCCGAGGCTGTCATGACGGTGGATCGTCGCTCCACGATGACATCATGGGGAGCGATGATCCTCGGCAAGATGGCGGTGCCCATGCGCCGCAATTTTTCTTAAGCTGCTGGCAGCGGGTTAACACCCGGTTGTTACCAGTAATATGCAGCAAAGACTTACCGACTATGGAGAGGGCTCAGCCTAAGAGCCCTCTCCATGCACCCACACCAGGCATGTGATGCACTATTACATCACATGTCGGTAAGGGGTTAAGCACCATCTAGGCAACAACTTCTCTAACATCCTTATAACACTTCAAACTCTGAATTTCATTCTGAGTTTCCTATGACTCCATTTTTCTTACAATCATCAACCCCAATATCTCATGTTTAGCACTTTCCTTCAATGATCCCTTCTTGTCCTGGTAGCTGCTTGTAGCGCATTTGCAACATTTGCGCATTGGCAATGATTTTATCCGACGACATTTTCCTCCATGTCACAACCTCTTCACATATCTAAATTATGTATGGTGGGCGTAGCTGTAGCAATGACTGCCCCTAGGTCTTATTTTAAGGGGAGGTGCAAAAAATTGCACTGGTTCTTCTTTTCAGGGGGTGTCTTATTTTTGAGAAAACAGGGTAGCACACTTGTGACTGTTCACATGGGCTTATAATACATGCTGAATTACTCACTAGATGATTTCTCACAGGGATTATAATACAAACTATACAATTACGAACAAGAATCTATAATGCACACCATGGGGCACATTTATTTACCAGGTCACTCGAGTTTGATAAAAGTGCATAGTCCTTCTATAATTCTGTGTGCAGTGATTCACTAAGATTGTGCGCCAGAAATTATGAATGTGTCGCTTCTCTAAATGGTCCGACAGAGTTCACCATCAGTGCACCTTTAACATAGGGCCCGCAACACAATTCGAAAGTTAAATACGGTGCTCCGTCCAAATCAGTCAGACTGACCGACAACACTGATGCATGGAGGCCAGTGCATCTGTGCCACAAAAGGGTCACGTGTGACACAATCTCAGCACAGACAATTCTTAAATATCTGTGCAAGCCGTTTTAGCAATGAAGAACGTGCATGATCCGACAAAAGTGTGTTGCGCGACCCTTAGTAAATGTGCCCCAATGTGACAGGGATTATAATAAATGATATAGGGACTTATAAGACACACTTTGCAGTCACCCTTTGTTAACAGAAAGTCGTTGCTTTCCTTCTGCTGAGGGACTGTATGTATCTGTATAGATAATGTATGTAAAATCCAAATATCACACATAAGATCTTAGCCTGGCAGTAATCTGTAAATGTGGACACCTATGCTGAAGTCAGGCATTCTGTGAGGCATTGTTGCCATAAGTAACATCATTTATTTTCTTACCCAAATTTTCATTAATGTTCAGAAAAAGGTAACAGGATGAAACATGAAGAACAAATGTTTTATGTAGATTATTTCTGATATTTTATGCCCTTTTAACAAAGAACATTGGCGACCTTTACAATACTGCAGATACGTCGAGGATGGATGAAAACACAGGGAATGTGATTCATTACTGTCTCTTTTTGAAAGTCATTTTTTTATAATGGTGATTCAAGTTCAAAAGCAAAACATCAAAGTAGAAGGAAGGGACAAAAAGTTCTGATCTGTATAATTAAGATATTTGCTGGGATGGTTATTTTGTTAAAGTTACGCAGCTTCTTTAGTTAACGTAGGCTTTATTGAAAGCAGATAAAATCTTCAACCCTCACACAATAACTTTGTCATCTTTTTTCTGATGTTTTATTCATTGTTCCATTTGCTTGTTCCAAGTATTAAAGAAAACATCCCTTGGTGCCATTTGGGAACCACGAAAAATAGGTTGCAGTTAGTGATTTATGAAATTTAATTAATTAAAGGTTCATTTACTATGGGTAGATAGATGAAAAAATGGACAGCATTCCACGATGCTTAAGGAGGAATTCCCATTTGAACTATTTATGACATACCACAAGATATGTCATTAATAGATGATAGATGTGGGTCCCACTTCTGGGACTCACATCTATCTTGGGAAAGGACCTCTTTTTACCTCAGCCGAGCTGAATGGAGAGTGTGACAGCCACGCTTGTGCATGGATATAAGAATATGTCTTGAATTGTTAATATAGGAATAGCTCTTTAAAGTAAAACAGATGAGTATTTTGAAATGTTTAAAGAAAAAACATTATTATCGCAGCACTACCCTGACATTAACATTGATATGAAATGGACAGTGGGCGTGCTGATGGCGACATACAGGTGCTTAACTGTATCAGCAAATTTGAACAGAAAGTAGCACCAAGCACCAATCCACACTGTAGCTGTATATGTATAAGTAAAAAAAAAATTTATTTTTCACTTTTCACAAATATTCCCGGAATATTCATCCACTTAAAAGGTATACCTTAGTGCAAACACTTGAAGCATAACAGTTAAAAATAAAAATAATATACTATACATAGAAATATACACACTCTTTAACCCCTTAACGCTCTGCGCCGTAGCTCTACGGCACAGAGGTATAAGGAGTGTATGCAGAGGGCTCACGGGCTGAGTCCTTTTCATACAAGGGTGGGGGTTTTTGCATATTGCATATAGCAGGAAAACCCCACCGCTAATAACTGCGGTCGTGCTTGCGGCTATTAACCCTTTCATTGCCGCCGGCAAAGTCGCCGGCGGCGTTTAAAAGACGGCGGTGCGTGGGCGCTGCCATCTTTATTACGATCGTCGCGCCCCCGAACGTCATCGGGGGCGGCGATCGGTTGCCATGGTGGTCAAACGAAGACCCGAGGCTATCTGACTTCTGCAAAAATGCCATATATTGCAATACAGAAGTATTGCAGTATATGGTAGGAGCGATCTGACCATCTAGGGTTAATGTACCCTAGATAGTCTAAGAAATAGTGGGAAAAAAAAGAAAAAAAAAAGTTTAAAAAATAAAAAAAATTATAAAATATTAAAAATTCAAATCACCCCCTTTCCCTAGAACTGATATAAAACATAATAAACAGTAAAAATCCCAAACATATTAGGTATCGCCGCGTCCCAAAATGCCCGATCTATCAAAATATAAAAACGGTTACGGCTGGCGGTGACCTCCGAGGCGGGAAATGGCGCCCAAATGTCTGAAATGAGACTTTTACACCTTTTTACATCACATAAAAAATTAAATTAAAAATGATCAAAATGTCGCACAGACCTCAGCAATGAAAACGTCGGCTCATTTCGCAAAAAATGACACCTCACACAGCTCCGTGCGCCAAAGTATGAAAAAGTTATTAGCGTCAGAAGATGGCAAAATTTTTTTTTTCTTTTTTGTACACGTTCGTTTAATTTTTGAAAATGTAATAAAACACAATAAAACCTAAATAAATTTGGTATCACCGCGATCGCACCGAACCAAAGAATAAAGCTGAGGTGTTATTTGGAGCGCACAGTCAAAGTCGAAAAACTGAGCCCACATTTGGAATTTTTTTTCAGCTTTGCAGTACATGGCATGTTAAAATAAATAACATTACGGGAAAGTAAAATTTGTTACGCACAAAATAAGCCCTCACACAGGTCTGTACACGTAAAAATTTTTATGGAGTTATGGATTTTTATGGAGTTATGGATTTTTGAAGGTGGAGAGCGAGAAATGAGCAGAAAAACCCTGCGTGCTTAAGGCCGCAGTCCCACGTACCGCTAGGCGTCCGTCATAACGCGACGCTAGCGCACAGGGGGAGGTCCTCGGCCCAAACGCACATGCGTTTCCAGGGAAACGCATGCGATTGTTAAGCCAATCTCATGCGTTTCTCTAGAAACGCATGTGCGTTCGGGCCGAGGACCTCCCCCTGTGCGCTAGCGTCGCGTCATGAACGGACGCCTAGCGGTACGTGTGACCGCGGCCTAAGGGGTTAAGGCCTCAGGCTGGGCTAAAAAAAGAGGCAAAAAGGGCACTCAGGCCCCTTTCACACTTGCGTTTTTCACACGCGTTTTCTGCACGTGCTTTTGACGCGCAGAACTTGCATTGCACTCTGACCCATTGTAACGGGTCTTTTCAGACTTGCATTTTTTTTCACGCACACACGCGCGTTTTTTTTAACGCGCGTTTAAATCTCGACATGCTCTACTTTTGCAAGTCACGCGCGTGAAAAACGCACCATACACGTCTATGGAGATGCATCAAAAACGCATCGCACTCTGAGACACTTGCAAGTGCAATGCAAGTGCAATGCATTTTTCACGCATCAATTGCCATAGAAAAGATAGAGCTCAGTCCCGAGTACATTTCACGTGCATTACCTGCGCATGAAAAACGCATAGAAATTGCATCGAATTTGCATTGAAAACACGCGTGAAAAACTGAGACACTGAACAAACTCTGACTGAAAACTGATTGCACTCTGATGCAAAATGCGCGTTTTTCACTGACCAAACCCTGATCGCACCCTGATCATACTCTGACGTGATCTGCAACGCGAGTGTGGAAGGGGCCTAATAGGGCCCAAGTGCACATTGATGTGATGTGTTGTGGATTTTCTAAATAATGGATAGTAGATAATAGATTGCTGACTAAAGATAGGTATGATTGATAAAAAAGGAAAGAAGCAGCTCACATTTCCTTTATTAGCAAATAAGGAATTGGGTCTATTCCCATGGGCTGTTGATACTGTTTATTTTCTTCATTTTTATAGATATAATACAGACACATCCACAGGTTTTTCGTGATTAATATTGCATAAAAACTTAGGTAGAGCATTACCTTAGGAGGTAAAATGACAAGACAAGATTTTAAATGTCTACAGAGCATCTCTGTCTGTACCCTGCTGACAGCAAGAATGAAATCAGTGGATCTATAAGATGCTCAAATAAAGCTGCAGAGAAAAACCAGCATGTAAGCCTGATCACTGCAGCAAACTGCACAGGTTAGCCTCTGTTTAGCCTCAAAAATGACTTGGTATGTAGAAAGAAGATAGACAGAACAAATAGATAGTACATACAAGTAATTCTCATAGAATATAAATCTTTTCATACGGTGCCCACACATAAGCAATGGCCTTGACATAAATGCAACATTTGAAGCAAAAGTAGAATTTACTGTTTAGTACTGCATTTATGAGACTGTCTGGAGCTTAGATTAGAAGGGGCCAGAACTGGCAATGATGACAATTTAACCCCGTTAACCCCACAGCATAAGAAACACTTGTGAATATCTGTCAGACATCTTTAATTATCGTTAATTATCTCCATCTGGAGAAAAAAAGGTTAATAGGTGATAAGATCTTTGGTGGACATTTATCACAAAACTGGCCTAGAAGCACTGAAATATTCACTATTAAGCAAAATGCCTGTATTTGTGATTATTTTTCTCTTCACGCCATCTCCATCACAAGTGGGCTTTGAGTAGGTATGAAAGTATGTGTTGAAAGTATTTTTGATGCAACAGGTGTCCAGGGATTTAATCTCACTGCCGTATTTGGATTTGTTTTCCTACAATTGGCCATTTGGCATAAGCCTATAGGGTTGTTTTACCTCTCTTTTTAATTGTACCTTATCTACTATGATGCTTGTATACATAGCAGGATTTGCTGCAGCACTCACATCATCTGCAACAGAAAAGCAATTTTGTTTTTACTGCTGGCCCCCTCTTGTCATTCTCCTCCTCACTCTGTATTTGAGAGCTGTTCAGAATTGGTGCATTGTGTAATCAGTAAAATAAATATCTATAATCTAAGGATCATAGCCCCTGGGGTTAAGGAGGGAGATGTGTGGCCACTTACCTGTATTGTTTGACTTTGGTAAACCTTTATTACATGAAAGTTGAAACTGTAGATTCCTTTCCTTGGAGCCACAAACACCGATTCCAGTGTGAAAAAGTTTCCAACATTTACTAAGATCTAAGGAACAAAGAAACAGTGGATTATAGAAACCTGCACCCCATAAAAAGGAAGAGGGAACACAAAGTGAATCTCTACCTTTAACCACAGCTTTCTTTCTATTGTTTTGTTTAAACTGGAAATATCTCAAATCAAATTCTTTTCACATATTATGTGTGTATAGCTTTTTTCTTTGCAGGGCTTTAAATCGCCAGCTTACCATTAAATCTGAGTCTTACCATTCACCACTAGGGGGAGCTTAGTGCATACAATCTATACTGTAGATTATAAATCATTGCTATTATTAGGCTGCCTTTAGTAGTAGCTGTATAGCATGTTCATATGACTGTCTACAGTGGATTTAATCCTTGAACCACCATACAAATATATAAAAAAATGAATTGGCACACAATATTGGATCCTAAAACAGTAGGTTGATAAGTGGTGAAAATTCAGGTTAAAAATAGGTGCAGTTTTGTTCATTTAAAAAATGAAAGACATTGAACAGGTTAATTTCATTTTAAAAGGGAAACTAGTTCAATACACCTTATGGAGCGATATTTATCAAACGCCGGCGATAGGCCGCTGCTGCATTTTCGCAGCAAGAGGCTTCCGCCTTTTGATGCATCAGGCAGGTGCTGCACCTGGCGTAGAAATAAACGTAGCCAGGGACAGTAATGTCCCACGCCGGACCACTCCCGGCAGGCCATGCCCTCCTCCTGATAAATATGCCCCATTGAGTTAATGTGTTTCAACTGTTAAAATAAGAAACTGCACCTAAAACCACCTTGAGTCTGATTATGATGACCTTTTAAATGCAACACATCCTTAGGGTGCAGTCACACGTCGCGTCTGACGCATGTGTTTAAAGATGCATTCTACTTGCTGGAGAGAGATTTTGCCTAATTAAACTGCTGTTAATGTATACGTTTGTTAACCTTCAAGTGTTAGCATTTGTGTTTTGTAAATGCAAGTGTTAACAGCTGTTTAATTAGACAAATCTCTCTTCAATTTTTGCAATGCGTTTTTAAACTCATGCGTTAGACGCAACATGTGACTACACCCTTAGGGTGATGCCACGTGTCACGTTTTTGGACCTTTTGAAGCATGTGTATTCAGTCTTTTTAACCCCTTATCACCGACACTAGTTTTCAGCTCAATGACCAGACTCGATTTTTCAAATCTGACATGTCTCACGATAATTGGTTATAACTTCGGAACGCTTTAACATATCCAGATTATTTTGAGACTGTTTTCTCGTGACACGTTGTACTTCATGTTAGTTTGTAAAGTTTGTAAAAATACTTCATTTTCTAAGTTTGAAATGTTCCGCTTTCCAGACAGGAAGTAAAACTACCCAAAAAGCTTGATAATTAACATTTACGGATTGTCTGCTTTATGTTGGGATGATATTTTATGCATCCTCTCATTTTTCTAGGATGTTATGAGGCGCAGAACTTTAGGCACCATTTTTCAAATTTTCATGAAACATTTTGAGGGACAACTCAGCTTTCAAGTGACTTTGAATGGCCTAAATAATAGTAAAACCCCATAAATTACCCCTCAATGTATGTAAAACAACTTCGACTAAGTCTATTAACCCTTTAAGTGTTTCACTTGGGTTAAAACAATATGAACCTGCAATTTAGAAACTTAGAATTTTTTTGGAAAATACATTCATTTAGGCCAAAACTGACAGTTTCAGAATAAATTAAATGATGAAACGCATGGCAACGTTTAATGCCCAATTCCTCCTGAGTGTACCGATACCCCATATGTGGTGGTAAACTGCTATATGGGCGCAAGGCTGAGTATAGAATAAAAGGAGGCGCCCTTCACAGCAGATTTGTATTGTCACATTGTACGACCTAAACGTTTCTATTTTTTTGGTAATGCGAACATATTAGGCTTATTATTTACGGGATGAGATACAATGTATAGATAATTCATTTTGGGAGACTAAAGCATATTCATGAGATTTTATTACCTATTTCAAGGGGGACACAAACAAAATCGTCAATTTTTATTTTGGATTTTTAGCATCTTTTCCCCCGCTCACCGTAAGATAAAAATAATATTTTATCTTTATTCTCTGGTTCACTACGATTGTGGTGATATCTCATTTATATAGTTTTTCTTATCTTTACTCAATTTTCCTGAGCAAAACCAATATTGGAGAAAATCGCATTTTTTTTTACTAATGACAACTTTTTAGGGCCATAACTTCTGTATTTTTCTGTTGTCAGATCTGGTTGAGGGCTTATTTTTTGCGAAAAGAGTTGTTCTTTTCAGTTGTATCATATTAGGGAACGTACCGTTTTTGATGACTTTTTAGAACATTTTTAGTGATGGTGTTTGATGAAAATTGTATATTATGGGAAGTTTTTCAAGGTTTTTTTTTACGCCGTTCACTGAGCGGGTTCAATATTGATTTATATTTTTTGTACACATTGATACAGATGCGCTGATACAAAATGTGTACATGTTTTTGTGTTTCATATGCTTTATTTGCATTTTATGTTTAACTGGGGAGATTATGGGACTTTTATTTATTTAATTATATTATAAAATGACTAAATCTTTTTTTTAATTTTTTTACATTTTCTACTTCTTGGCTTGAACAAGCAATTATCCGATCGCTTGTTCAAGCCTTTACACTGCAATACACTTGTATTGCAGTGTACAGTGTAAGTAGCTGAGCATGCTAAGTTACATACAGCCGGGTCCTGCCAGGAGGCGGAACCTGACGGGGACAGAAGCTGGCAGCCTCGGGGCACTCATTGGAACCTGGGCCTACGGCAGGATGGATCGGTCCCCCGGTGGGGACACTTACACGCTGCAGTCAAGCTTGACCACGGCATGTAAGGGGTTAAACACACGGGATCAAAGTTTTTCCGATCCCAGTTGTTAGTGCCGGTTCTGGGTTGTGAGATCACAGCCCGATACCGGCACTTGCAGGACCCGATGTCCCAAAATCTTCTTTCTCCTTTCTACGGCGGCGTGTCAGAAGAAGTACCCTTAATGACTGGCGTAAAAAGCTGATACGGCGGTCATTAGGGGGTTAAAAACGCATGTGTTTTTGAATGTTTACCCTGCTTTGGCTGCTTGTGAGTGCAGTCACAAATTGTAATAATAACTGCATTGCAATCAGCTTTGAGGTGGTTTTCGGTGCAGTTTTGTTAATTTAACAGGTGAAAGACATTTGTGGAACAGGTTTCCCCTTCAAAATCAAATTTCCCTGTTCAGTTCATGTCTTTCACCTGTTTAATTCACGAAACTGCACCAAAAACCACCTCAAAATTTTGTAGACAGCTTTTTACTCTCTATTGTGGTTGGTTTGTGTTATTAAAGCCAAACTCCCATTCTTTTGAATTGAAACTGAGTTTAAATAGCACATCAATGCTAATCACAGTGTATGGAGAGCTAATTGGTGTGAGTCTGGCCAATAAAAGACTTATCCCATGAATAGGCTATTTATTGTTTTTCAATAATTTTATTATGGATTTATTAATAGTACAAGTAGGTATTCAGCTTTTCAAGCAAACAGATTGAATTGCCATGTTGTATTGAGTGAAGCTTTTCTAGTCGGATACCCATAAACCAATGTTAGCACTTTTTTCAGCAACAATTTACCAGCTTGTTAACAGTTTCCAGGTACAAATAGATGTTTCTTATGGCTCTTTCACGTTGGCTTTGGTGCTCAGCTTTAGTTGTGCATCCATTGAGTTTTGTCTTCGTTATGTCTCCGTTTTTGTTCCATTTTATCTGTTTTGTCTCTGTCTCCACAAAAAATTAAATGTTTAACATTGCTTTAAAAACATCACACCTGGTATTGCTGTCCTTGATCCTCATCAGTGAAAAAAATAGGACAAACTCTGCCTGTCCCACAGAGGAGAATGAACAGCTGTGGACATACATAATTGCTACTCAACAGTCCTAAGGGCTCATTCACATTGCCATTGGTGCTCAGCTTCCGTTGCTCGTCCGTTGTGTTTTGTCTCCGTTTTTCTTCTGTTTTGTCTCTGTGAAGCACCTGTTTTGTCTCTTTCCGCAAAAAAAAAAAAGAACGAAGGTTTAACATTTCTTTGAAAACATTAAAAATTGTATTTTTAACCTCCTCTGTGAAAAAAAAGGATGTTTCACGTTTTTTTTTGTGGACCCATAGACTTCTAATGCCTTCCGTGGTCTGCATCCGTGAAAAAAATAGGACAGGTTTCATAGTTTTTTTTCATGGACAATGGATCAGTGAAAAACACTGAAGCCAATGTGAAAACACCAATTGAAAACAATGGCTTTGAGAGGCATCTGTGGAAAACGCTGAAACATGGACATGAAAAACAACGCCAATGTGAAAGAGCTCTTACACCTATTGCCCATTCTGAGGACAGGTAATAAGTTATAATAGTTGGAAAACCCTTTAAAGTTCTAGTTTCTTCTTATAAGACTCCTCAGATTGTGTGAGGTTCTGTGGATGTTTTCTAGGTTTTCAGTCTCTTGATTTCCAGGCGCAGTCAATGATCGTATAATAATGACTCATTATCAGTTCGAATTTCCCTTCTCCATAATTACCGCATTTATAATGGACAGATGATTATAACTTCATCAACCTCATTAGAAAGCAGCAGAACAATGCCCTCCCCAAGACAAGGAGATGCATTGACATCTACATATTCATTTACAGATCCATGCATTCTTTTAATAATCAAATCAAAATCTTATCTTTCATGTTCACCTAGATAATTTAACAAAATTAATATTGCTTAAATCAAAAACGGATGTAATAATTAATTCAAAGCTGTATTCCAACATCATTCATCATCATTCATTCCTTTAAGACACTGCAACTAACCCATTTGAAACTGAGAGAATTCTACATTCAGTCATTCTAACTCTGGTTGTACAGTCAGATATCAGATAAAAATCCCCTTCTGAGATTAGTAGTAATCTAAGATAAAATCTAAAATGCAACCTACTCATATTATATACTAAATGTATCGTTTTAGTTCCTGCACATCTGGAAAGATTCTGCTACATATGTTCCTACATTAATTATAACATGTACAAGGCTCCAGGAAATATCAAGTGTATTATGAAAATAGTAGTGTCTTATGATAGACAGATGTAGCAGGGCTCAGGTCAATATTTAACACATGGTGAGCTGAAAACATGCAACATAGGACTGCGGGATACTACGCAAAGAGTTAAGATACTTAGAGTCTTCATTCATGCAATCTTTGAATCTACTACATTATATGTACTCCAATTTTATATTTGTGGTGTTATCTAAGGACTGCAACGCGCTAATAATGTCTACTTTATTATCTATTCTCTGAGAAATAAGTTGCATCATTATTTTTAAACAAGACAGCAGATTCCATTTACTGTGTTGTCTGAATGCTATGATATTGTTCTGTTGTATTACATGGTCTGCAGGTTATTCTTACTTTACCTATACCAAATGGTGTCACCATTGCCATTCCTGTATTGCGGCACAGGACTGCATTATCTGTATTAAAATAGTTACCCGTGTTTTATTTATCTTGTTACATAGGACTGCTAGCAGGATACCTTTTATACAGGCCAAAGAGTGGAGAAATGATGGCCATTGCCTAATCAAGGCTTTACCATACATACCAAATATTTCAGAACACTGTGTAGTGTTTACATGGGGCATTGTGCTGCTGGATAACATATGCGATCACCTAACAAAGGAGAGAAATCAGGGGTGGTGTTACATGGGGCTGTATGTAACGCCTTACATATTATGTATACTGGGGGTTTTATCATGTAGTGTTATATAGAACTAACAATAATGCCTACTTACATAGGACTGCAAGGAAAACCTCAGTCTCAATTCCAGAATACAAAGGAGAATTGGATTGGAAGGGTTAAGATAGAATAGGGCAGCTTTGAGTCAGTGACATAACTGTATGATTTGGAAGGTATATTTGTGATAAGTCTGAAGAGAAGAAAATCATCAGTCAATTCTTTTCCATATATCATATAAACAAGGTTATCACTTGTACAAATACTGGTTCCACAAAAAGCTCAGCTCTACTATATCTGCAACTTATGTGTATAGCTCTGGTATATAACATACTGAGAGTAGTGATGCACGTATAGGAGTCTATAAAAAAAACTTTCTACAATCAGGTTGCTAAGGTATGTCAAGAGTTGAAGACCATAGGTAGTAGATACAAGTCTGTAACTATATTTAATTCAAGCACAGGCAGTGAGGAAATGCTGGGAGCTGTTGTCCTACAATAGATAGAATGCTCCATGTTCTACGAAATAGGTCTCTAGGCTAAATTGCATACACAGAGTCTGTTAGGGTATACTGTGAGAGGCTAGGGGTCACAAGTTACTGTTGGCCTGTAGAGTAGTAAAACTTAGAGACATTCTGGAGTTGTTGCAGGCTCATGGGTTCCATAGTGTTAGCATACAACTGCACTATAAGTTTTGTAGGAGTGCTGGCGATTTATCATTAGGCAGGATTTTGAGCAGTTGTCTATGTGTTAGACTGGCAGGTTTCCACCAGTCAGATTTATAGTCCGGTGTGTGCAGTGTTAAATACCTTCTGATCAGCTGTGTGCTATATGCGAATAGACTGCACCAGTCGCACATATGTTTAACATCTGCTTAATTTCTGCCTTTTTGCAATGTTTTTGCACAGGGAATTCTCAGATACCTCAAACATAAAATTGAGCAAAAACTTCAAAATTGAGCAAGTTTGAGATAAATCTCCCCCTGTAGTAGCAATAGACGCACATACACCCCCTCCTATGTGGTGTAGTTTTGCAATTAAATTTGCTTTCTTTTGAAAATTCGCAGTTGATAAATGTGGTGTTACACATTCTGTGGTGTATTTTTTCTGCCTTTGCATGACTTTAAAGTTGCGTTTTTTTTCTCGCATAAAAAACCCAGAAAAAATGATGTTTGCACAAAATTTTGTGACAATTATACGCCAAGAAGCTACATAGGACTAATGATAAATCTCTCCCTATTAGTCTATGTGGGTACAGTTGGAGTGTTTGGGAATAAATGAGAGTATTAAATATTGAATGTGGACATATTGGAGGTAATGATGAAAGATTTGTTCAGTTAGCTTCTTCTGTCCAGCCATTGTATTGAAGGCCCGTGGAGTTTGAGGAGTGCATTAAAGGCTTTAACAGCATAATCTCCCATAGTCTCCCCTAGCATCAGACAATGAGGCAATGTGACTTATGGATAGATTTTCTCTGCTGTGTCCTGCTAATGCTCACTTGCCAGTTCTCTCCTCAGCAGCAGAGAATTAAACAGTTCCATGGTGTGTATTTAATTAATGGCTTCATTTAATTTTCTGTGGGGCTGTTCCAGGTTTTGCTCATTTCCAGCTGTATATTCACAAAACTAACACATTTCATTGTATTGCAGGTATCAAACAGCATACAATGAGGACATGAGTCTTAGAAACCTGCTCCAACTCGTTCAGAAGCTGTGAGTGGCTGCTGGGAGTTGTAGTTCTACTGCAGCTAGAGAGAATTCTTGCTTGCAGAAAGCTGTAGGACTACACTGAGAGTTGTAGTTTGAGGGAGTCATAAAGTACAGGATAAGAAGGAGTAAATACAGCATTAATATAGTGCTATAGTTATCAATGCTTAATTACAGCAGCCAGGAATACAATGCATGAAATATTCATCAGATGCTGCACTCTATTTAGAGCCGGAGAGGGGTGTGTTAGTGCAGGGTGGAGGGGGTAGTAGCAGGTGAGGAATATGCTGCCGACTTGCTGCAGTGCACTTAGCATGGCAATGTAGCCCAGAGGAGAAGCTCTTGCCAGGCACCTGTTGATTCTCCAGTCCCTGCAGTCATCTCACTGCTCTCAATCTACCATACAAGTAGTTACAGCTCCTGGCTTCAGAGTCCGCTTCTAGCAGGGAGACTGTCATATTAAAGAGGGGATCCTGTAGCTGATTCTGATATTTTGTATACTATACGCTATCAGAAATAAGGAGGTTATCCTTTATCAGTTATGTGAGAGGATATCATATATCTTATATAAGGGAGGTTATCCTTTATCAGTTATGTGAGAGGATATCATATATCTATTATAGAATGGGGGTTATCCTTTATAAGTTATGTGAGAGGATATCAGGTATCTTATAGAAGGGAATCAGTTATATGAGATCATATCATATATCTGTTATAGAATTGAACCTATAGTTTATCAGTTACGTGATAGGTAATCATATATTTATTATAGAAGGGAAGCTATCCTTTATCACTTATGTGAAAGGATATCATGTATGTTATAGAAGGGAAGCTATCCTTTATCACTTATGTGAGAGGATATCTTATTCTGTTATGGAATGGAGACTATCGTTTCTCTGTAATATTAGTAAGTCAATGCTTTACCTGATTAGAACAGAGTCACTACCTACCTTTTGTAATAGTAATACTCACACGTTCTCCAGCAATTATGTTACATTGCCTATGCTCTGTTGGCTATTATTTTACTGGGCAGTTACTCTTAATTATTGTACTTTATAAGATGTATAAGGTACTGTGTAAGATGAGTAATCAATTATTAGAAACTTATTATCACTTATAATACTGATAAAGTTATGTAGGGCAGGATATGTTAGGTAGGATAGGAAATGTTGGGAGTGTTATTTTGTTGGGTAGAGGTACAAATGATAACTTATGTTGGGCATACTATGAGTTAGATCAGATCTTGTGTTTTAGGTAGGAAAGGAAATGTCCTGCATTCGATAGCCAGGGTACTGTATGAGTTGTGTCTAACATGATACGTATGAGGAATATTATGCAGGAACAAGATGGGACATGTTATCAGTTATGTTAGGGAAGGTATCACTTATGTCGGACTAGGTACATATAAGGACTGTTATGCAGGGTAAGATAACCTGAACATGTTGTCAGGTATGTAATGAAAGGTATCAGTTATGTCGGACAAGGTACATAGTGGGAATATTAGGCAGGATACGATGTGTATCTGTATGATAGGCAGTATATCAGGTATGATATGCAAGGAACCTTTACCTGGTCAAAGTAGATAATCCTAGTTTTGTTGCTCATCTCGGACGGCTCATGGTTGGTACTCCTGACAGCAGAGAATGCCACCTTGGAGTTTGCTGCCCTCACTGAGATGCCCAGAGGTGAGGAGGACGATCCCTTGGAGTCAGTAGCGGGGTTGGAGTCACAGACCACCAGGCATTTACCCTCCAGGACAATGGGCTCTGTGTCGTTCTGTGCCCTGGCAGGGCAGGCTTGGAGCAGCAGGGCGCAGGTGACAGCAGTCAGCACCACGGACAGCTCCGGAGTGTTCAGCCCCGCCATCCTGTCCCTTCTCCTCTCTAGCAGCCGAGCACAAATAAAGCCCACAACACGCAAAAAAAAAAAAGTTCACAGTTTCCAAAAATGTCCCCCCACTCCTGTCTCCTGTCCACTTTCCAAATCCTCAACTCTTCTGCATCCAACTCCACATCCAGAGTGAATCACAGATGAGGAGGCTCCTGGAACAGCAGCCTGGAGGTGGCCATCATGTAACTACCACCCCCATCAGATCATCCGAGAGCTCGTGGGGTATTGATCCACTCTGCAGCCCAGATCCAGGCTCTCATCTCACTGCACGCAAAATCCTCAATCCTTATTCCCCAAAGTCTTATGTCATGAAAAGTAGCTCAGCCCTCAGCCTGCCTGCACTATTCCTCACTAGGAGAGGGGGAGGGACCGATCACTCTGTAAGATCTAGTCTGCAACGATTTGATCGTAAGAAGCTCGTGTTATCCACAGAAACATCAAAGTATCATGAAACTTATTTATAAGGCACTATATATACCATTGTCTATCAAATCCACAGCTCAAATGTATACAGAATAGCAGCCTACTCCAAAAGAGCTGAAGATATCAAAGTATCATGAAACTTATTTATGAGGCACTTTACATACCATTGTCTATCTAATCCAAAGCTCATCACACATAGAGAAAGTGGAATATATTTTGGAAACTACCAACATCTTTAGTCAGTCTATCTATCTATCTATCTATCTATTTATCTATCTATCTATCTATCTTGTGAAAAAGGAATTATTTTATTCCAAAAGTGCTATGTTTTAGCTCCCATATCTGGAGCATCTCTCAAGCCCAATCCTATAGTTTATGACTAATGCAGATGTACACCTCCAGGTACAGTAGTGATGGATACTGGGAGTTACAGTTCCTCAAAAGCTGCGGCTCAAACAGCGAAGACAGATGCATACGATTTCTAACTTATCCCACCATGTGCAGTGGTAAAAGACACATAGCAGTCAGTGCTGGGGTTTAGTAGGGTGATCTGCTGTAAATCATTAAGACTGATTATCTTAATAAAATCTGCAATGACCCAGCGCACAGAGTCCCGATGTAAAACAATTACCGGCTCCCAGGCCGCCGCGCTATTGACGAGCTCTCTATGAAGATAAATGCTGCGCTCTGTTATTTGCTAGCGCCCCCAAGTGGATACTTCTAGGAACTGCATCTACTTTGTCCGAGGGAACCGCATGCAAAGTAGAGAAAGTAGTGCTATGAGTTCGGGATTATTCCCGCTCCGGAACACACCACTAACATTAGGAATTGATAACATATTGTTAATTGAAGAGTAAACTAGTAGAAATTATTGAAGTTGTACGTGATTGCTGTATAGAATGCTAATGCTATAGAACAGTGATGGCAAACCTTTTAGAGACTAGGTGCCCAACTACAACCAAAACCCACTTATTTTCCATCAGGTGCAAACATGACAATTTAAACAGTAACATATTGCTCCCTGTTCTTTCACAACATTCAATCGAACTGGCCCTGTGAGAACACCACTACAGTTGAAAGCGGGACCTCCTAAGATCATCCAGCCCTGTTCACTCTTCCTGCAGTTCATTTCAAGTTGTCTGGGACTGTCTGAGTCCTATCTGGTGAACTCTGTTCTGGGGAGACAGCCTGGGTGCCCACAGAAAGGGTTCAGAGTGCCACCTCTGGCACCCGTGCCATAGGTTCGCCATCACTGCTATAGAAAAACTAACACACCGGAAGATAACAAGAAAATGTTAGCCAAGCCAGTTTTCAGCCTTGATAAACTGACATTTTCCTCCACTTTTCTCCATAAAACGTACGGGACAAACAGTCCGTTATATACAGCATGTGGTTGTGGCTGATCCATGATATGAAAGGGGTCAGTCTACGAAGTGCCTCCATCACTACCACAGGGATCAGGGGTGCACTGTAGTACATGGTAGTCTGCCTTATTGCAGGATGCTGATATTGACTTTGCCAAGGACAATTCTGCCGTGCAACTGTGTGTGTGTAGCATCTGCATAGTATAGGCAGATAAGTGAGATGCTTTCTGGAATGGATGGTGCTAAGAATTGCTAATTCCCAAAGGTCATGTCAGCTTTCATGTTCTTCCAACTCTCTCAAGTCGATAACAAAATTTGCAGACATATAGCAGTGCAAAGATAGAAATTGAGGGTTTCCACAACAGGAAGGTATTTGTGCACCAGGTAACCACAAGATGCAGTTTCTAAATGACTGACTTTTTTTAAGGTCAAGGGAATAAGAGTTCTTCTTAAGGAAAGTTTGCCAATTAAAGCCGCCTTGCAGAAGTGTGGAGACTCATAGCCATTGATGCTCCACTAGGGGAATCTGGGAAATATGCAGATATGAAATCTACCTTGAAAGCAAGTCCCCTTACCATCAAGTATGACTTTGAAGGGGTATTCCAGGAATATGAACGCCTGATACAAAAACCCATAATGCTATAAATAAATGAATACAACAAAACTCAACGTTACAAAATGGAGCTTAAATATTTTGATTTTATGATTCACAAAATTTTATGGCCTCTCTAAATTTTGCAGAGTTATCACCAAGATGGCCGCCATTGGAAACTACAAGTCTCATGATCTTTTAGTTCTCAGTAACAGCTCCTCCTCTTCTGCGCTGCTCCTAGTGATAATGTAACAGACTGTGCTGCTCTGTTACCATGTGGGTAACTGCCATCGCTGCACATCACCACAACTATGGCCATACTGAATGCACTGCAACCAACCGAGTACAGGCAAACTTAATGCTGATCACATGACCTGCCCATGTGATGTGGACATGTGACCAGCGGCCATCTACTGTCCTGTGTCTGCTCTGTGCGGAGGAAATCAAAGGATTAATTAAAGGGCCAGTAGCAATTCTTCATTACAGTGTATGACAACAGCATTTTTCTGCTAAGGGGGGAAAAATTTTAAATAACAACTAATTACATATTAGTTTATATTTTAAGGACCTAATTGTATATAAATTATGTTGATTCCTGGAATACCCCTTTAAGGAAGCCTGATGACATGATTCAGGATTAAAGCCAAATCAGTATATTGTGAGACACTGAAGGGGTTAACTGTGGATGGGCGGTATGTTTCCCCTAGGTTTTGCTTCTATGCAAGGCCTTAGTGCTGAGGTGGGTTTGTCCAGCACCTTGGACACAGGTGATGGGAACAGCCTAATTAGCCTGGATAAAATGACTCAGCAGAGTTGAGTGGGTTGTCTCTCTGTGGAAGGAGGCTGAGAGGACACAGCTCTGACCTGTGTGTCTGGAGCAGCCACGTGAACTTGGTTTAGTGTGAGCTAGTGGACTATTTGTATAGTTAGCACCCTGACGGGTAGGTTTTCTTTTGTTTATTCAAATACCTGAATGTAAAGGCTGGTTTTATTTTGCTGCAATAAACGCAGGCGAGACCTGTTTGGACTGTACCCTGGCGTCCCTGTCTTGAACTGCATCCCAGCACCCCGCTACCACGGTCTCTACTGGGCCAAATCCCCACATATGGTGCTTCGGATTGCGGGCAGTTCAAAAAGACATACACCTGAAAGGCTTGATACATCCTGCAACATTGCATGGCCTGGGTGAAAGCAGCAGCAGGCAAATTGCAGGATACAGCCAAGATGGAGGACTTTATTAAATACCTGCAAGAGGAGGCCAGAGCTAATCGGCAGCAGCAGCAGGCCATGCTCCAGCAGCAGGAGGAGAGGTCCCGCCAGCAGCAGGAGGAGGCCAGAGCTAATCGGCAGCAGCAGCAGGAAGAGTCCCTGGCTAATCGGCAGCTGCAGCAAGCCATGCTCCAGCAGCAGGAGGAGAGGTCCCGACAGCAGCAAGCCATGTTCCAGCAGCAGGAGGAGAGGTCCCGACAGCAGCAAGCCATGCTCCAGCAACAGCAGGAGGAGTCCCGAGCCATGTTCCAGCTGATGATGGAGAAGTTTTCTGGCATTATGGCAGCACCGCAAGCGTCGGCTACTGAGGGGTCCCAAACTGGTCTACAAGGGTACCCGGTTGTCCAGCATTCCGCACGGGCTGCAGTACAAAAGGCTTTACAAAAAATGGCGGCGACCGACGACGTGGAGGCGTATCTCACAGTGTTCGAGCGAGTAGCTGAGCGAGAGGAGTTACCGGCTGAGCAGTGGGCAGATGTCCTGGCACTGTTCCTGACCGGCGAGTCGCAGAAGGCTTACTACGACCTGAGTGAAACGGCTAAAGGCGGAGATTCTGGCTCGTCTTGGGGTCACCGTTCAAGTTCGCTCCAGCCGGGTCCACCAGTGGGCTTACTCAGAAAAATTACCCCACGCTCCCAAATGCATGACCTGATCCATCTTGTCCGGAAGTGGCTACAACCCGATGACTGCACCCCAGCACAGATGGTAGAGAGAGTGGTCCTCGACAAGTTCACCCGTTCTCTGCCCTCTCGGCTCCAGCGGTGGGTTGGACAGGCCGGTCCCACAAAAGCTGAGGAGCTTGTGTCCCTTGTAGAGAGGTATCGGGCTACGGAGGACCTTCTACTTACCTCTCCCACACGAAGCAGTGCCAGTGACAGGGTCACCAAACCAGCTGGTAAGACTGCTACTGCGGAAAAGGGGAGACATGTCAGGTTGGGAGGGGGTTCATTGGGGGGCGTGGATACCCAGAAACCCAGTGAGGCTCGTGACAGAGGTCATGGCCGTATCCAGTGCTGGCGGTGCCATGAAATGGGCCATATTGCTGCCAACTGTCCACTGTCAGTGGAGCCAATGGACTGCAACCAGACCCGGCGAGTGTCACTGTTTGCCCGGCCAGTTCTGGCGGCAGAGTCAGTCACGGATGCAGAACCCCAAGTGTGCATGGTCACAATCGGTGGTCACACAGTGGAAGCCTTGCTAGACTCAGGGAGTCTGGTCACCCTGGTGCGGGGAACTTTGGTTGATCCTGGACTATACAGTGGGCGGAGAGTGGGAGTGTTGTGTATACATGGGGACACTCGCGAATATCCCACTGCTGTCATCAACCTACATACCCCCTGTGGTACTGTTACCCATGAAGTGGGGGTGGTGGGGACCCTTTTTCATGAGGCTATTATCGGCAGAGACTTACCGGTGTTTTGGGACCTCTGGAGACGAAGACCCACCTCAGGTGCTGTTGCAGATAATGGACATCAGGTATGTCCGGCCTTGGCCCCTGAACCCTTTGAGGCCGATGTACACACACCAGCAGTAGGGGTGACCCCATGTGATGAATTCTCTCCCCTAGAGGTCCTAGCTGGTGAGGTCGAGGGCCACGAGGAGGTGGCCGACGTGCTGGACCTTGAGATTTCCCGTGAAAATTTTGGGGCTGCACAGCTACAGGACCCTACCTTGGTTAAAGCACGGGAGAACGTTAAGGTGATAAATGGGGTACTCCAAATACCAGGGGTTGATAAAATATACCCCCGAATGGTGATTATTGGGGAACTGTTGTACAGGGTCGACCAGATACGGGGTGAGGAGGTTGAGCAACTTGTAGTACCCCAATCTCACCGTAGGCTGGTGCTAGAGTTGGCACACAAACATGTGCTGGGAGGGCACTTAGGTGCTGAGAAGACCCGAGAAAGGATCCTGCAGAGATTTTTCTGGCCCGGGGTGTGGGAGGAGGTAAACCGGTATTGTAGCTCCTGCCCTGAGTGTCAACTTACTGCCCCGGTCTCCCACTTCAGGAGTCCTTTGGTCCCGCTACCGATCATAGAAGTGCCCTTTGAAAGGATTGCAATGGATCTGGTTGGCCCCATAGTCAAATCCTCCAGGGGGCACCAATACATCCTAGTTATCCTGGACTACGCTACGCGGTATCCCGAGGCGATTCCATTAAGGAACACCTCCTCCAAAAATATTGCTAGGGAGCTGTTCCAGGTGTTCTCACGCACAGGCCTCCCCAAGGAAATCTTGACTGACCAGGGTACCCCATTCATGTCTAGGGTAATGAAGGAGATGTGCAAGTTACTACAGGTAAAACAGCTCCGCACCTCTGTGTATCATCCTCAGACAGATGGCTTGGTCGAGAGGTTTAATAAGACCTTGAAGGGGATGCTTAAGAGGGTGGTCAGCAAAGATGGGAAGGACTGGGATTGTTTGTTGCCCTACTTGATGTTTGCCATACGGGAAGTTCCCCAGTCCTCCACGGGTTTCTCACCCTTTGAGCTGTTATATGGCCGTTCCCCACGTGGGCTTTTGGATGTAGCCAAGGAGACCTGGGAGCAGGAGAGGACCCCCCACCGTAGTGTGATAGAACACGTCTCCCTTATGCAGGACCGCATAGCGGCGGTAATGCCCCTTGTAAAGGAACACATGACAAGGGCACAAGAGGCCCAGTCTAGGGTCTACAATAGGTCAGCCAGACTCAGGACCTTTAACCCAGGCGACAGAGTGCTAGTTCTGGTGCCCACCGTGGAGAGCAAGTTCTTGGCCAAATGGCAAGGGCCATATGAGGTCATGGAGAGAGTGGGGAAGGTAACCTACAGGGTATCTCAGCCGGGGAGGAGGAAACCCGAACAGATATACCACGTGAACCTCCTAAAGCCATGGAGGGAAAGAGAGTCCCTGATGGCCATGGGAGTAGAGAAGGCGTCTGTCTCCAAGAAGGGGACACCGGAGGTAGGTGTACCCGATGCCAAGGTGCCTGAAGTACGGATCTCGGAGTCCCTCTCCAGGGCCCAGATTCAGGAAGCGAAGGAGTTTGTGCTCCGAAATATGGAGGTGTTCTCTAAGTTACCGGGACGTACTTCAGTCATCAAGCATGACATCATAACCGAACCCCACATCCGGGTACACCAAAAACCTTACCGGGTCCCTGAAGCGCGCCGGCTTGCCATATCCGAAGAAGTCAGGCAGATGTTAGACCTGGGGGTTATCGAGGAGTCTAAAAGTGACTGGTCGAGTCCTATTGTGTTGATTCCCAAACCTGATGGTTCCCTACGGTTCTGCAATGATTTTAGGAAGTTGAACGAGGTGTCCAAATTTGATTCCTATCCCATGCCCAGGGTTGACGAGTTGATAGAACGACTTGGACAGGCTAGGTTCTTCTCCACCCTTGACCTGACGAAAGGGTATTGGCAGGTACCCCTGACTGACAGGGCTAAAGAGAAGACCGCTTTTGTTACCCCTGATGGGCTTTTTCAGTACGTGGTACTCCCCTTTGGGCTACATGGGGCTCCCGCCACATTCCAGAGGTTAATGGATCTCGTGCTAAAACCTCACCGGAGTTATGCCTCGGCCTACTTAGATGACATTATAGTCTATAGTAACGACTGGGAGAGTCATCTAGCCAAAGTACAAGCAGTGGTAGACTCCCTGAGGGCAGCAGGGCTGACAGCGAACCCCCAAAAGTGTGCACTGGGTCTGGAAGAGGCCCGTTACCTGGGGTACCGTATTGGGCGAGGGGTCATCAAACCCCAAGTAAACAAAGTAGAGGCGATCCAGCAGTGGCCACGACCTTTGAGCAAGAAGCAAGTGAGGGCTTTTCTGGGCATAGTGGGCTATTATCGCCGATTTATCCCCGATTTTGCGACAATAGCGGCACCTCTGACTGACCTGACTAAGGGTAGCAGGGCGGTGATGGTAAAGTGGAGTGAAGAGGCTGAGGGGGCGTTTCAGCGACTTAAGACGGTTTTGTGTGAGGGACCAATACTGATCACCCCTAACTTCACCAAGACCTTTATTGTGCAGACTGACGCTTCGGACGTGGGCTTAGGGGCTGTCCTGTCCCAAGTAGTGGAGGGTGAGGAACATCCTGTAACATTCCTGAGCCGCAAGCTCACACCTCCTGAAAAGAACTATAGTATAGTTGAGAGGGAGTGCTTGGCGATCAAATGGGCTCTGGAATCCCTGAGGTATTATTTGGTAGGGCGGCAGTTTACACTGGTGACCGATCACTCTCCCCTAACCTGGATGAGTCAGGCCAAGGAGAGGAACGCCAGGGTCACAAGGTGGTTCCTAATGCTCCAGAATTTTAAATTCACGGTGGAACATCGAGCAGGAAAGCTGCATGGGAATGCCGATGCCCTATCCCGTACCCACTGTCTGATGGCCAAAAGTGTTCGTCCCCACAGGGTCAAACAGAGGGGGAGGGTATGTGAGACACTGAAGGGGTTAACTGTGGATGGGCGGTATGTTTCCCCTAGGTTTTGCTTCTATGCAAGGCCTTAGTGCTGAGGTGGGTTTGTCCAGCACCTTGGACACAGGTGATGGGAACAGCCTAATTAGCCTGGATAAAATGACTCAGCAGAGTTGAGTGGGTTGTCTCTCTGTGGAAGGAGGCTGAGAGGACACAGCTCTGACCTGTGTGTCTGGAGCAGCCACGTGAACTTGGTTTAGTGTGAGCTAGTGGACTATTTGTATAGTTAGCACCCTGACGGGTAGGTTTTCTTTTGTTTATTCAAATACCTGAATGTAAAGGCTGGTTTTATTTTGCTGCAATAAACGCAGGCGAGACCTGTTTGGACTGTACCCTGGCGTCCCTGTCTTGAACTGCATCCCAGCACCCCGCTACCACGGTCTCTACTGGGCCAAATCCCCACAATATCCATTCCAGAAGGAACAGATTCCAACTGTAGACAGCACTTCGATGTAGTTGCATCTCTTTAGCACAATGTAAGGAACTGGTTTAGCTGGTGAGTGAGAGCTTAAAACAGCTAGTAAAACTTTGTTATACGGTACTCTTTTTCTATTTTGGGATTAAAGAGGTTTTTTTAATTCTATTTTTTATATAACGAGGTTCCATATTACCTGACCCCTTTTCTGTTAACAATAACAATTTAGTGATTTGCAGAAATGAAATATTTTAGCTATAGGTAACAATCAACTGGAGCATGGGAGAACTTTCTATAGATGCCTTGTACAGTGTAAGGATAGATAAGGTGTTTCATCATCTATTGTGAGTAATGCATGATGACATGGGTCAGTGGTGTTTTGTACATAGTGGTGCTATCTTCTAATATAATCCTATCTATCTTTTCTGGGGTGTGATAAAGGAAAACATAGCATTTTTGTATGTTTTTTAACCATAGACTGAGAAAAACATAAAACAATTAATTAAAATAAATAAATCAGCAATAATTATTTAAAAATAAGTGTAAGTAATTTTTGGTGACACATTCCCTTTGAGTATATCCATGACCCTACTTGGCGATCAGATGGATGAAAATGCAAGATACTTTTGCATAAGCACCTACATTATCCTAAAAAAAAATCCCCTCCTTGTGTCTACACAATGATATTATTCATTAATCACAGCACCAATGAGGGTCAGGCTCATGTTAAAAGGTGTGTGGATACATTGGCTCACATAAACCTGCAGTACCAGTGCAGTGAACCCTTGCATCATATTTCTGTACTATACAAGGATTCCTATTCACTGCACTGTGCTCCGTCCATTGAATCGGACCACGACACGGGTTTAACATGCAAAGTCCAACAGAAATGTGTTGCAAGCCCAATGTTAAAAGTATGCCAAAAAAAGTGGTGCACTCTGTTGGGGCAGTGCAGGGAGCATGAGATTCATACAGAATGTCCGCCAGAAAACCTGTATTTGGTGCACTCAGAACATCGGGGAACATTTACTTTGTGCAGTTTGAAAAATTAGATGTTATCTAGTGAAATTATTTAATATAGGAGGTCATTCAAATTTAAAGGGAACCTGGCACCTCCACTACCCATACAAAACCACAAATAGCACCTCGTCCTTCAGTCTTCAAAAGGTGTTTTTATAGTTCCTCAATGTTGTAGCATGCCTGTGATAATTACCTTTATTCATCCCCTCTCCCCTCTAAGATGCAGTCAAGTAAGAGGGGGGGTTGCAGTCAAGCAACCCCATCTCCTGATGGGGGTTTTCACTTCCCTCCCTCCCCTATCACTGGAGTCATTATCTTGCTTGCCGGTGAACTTGTGCATGCTCACTGCTTCTCTGATCTTGGAAACAGTCCAGCACCTACCCGGTCGACATCACGGCAGGATAGTGCAAAGCATGTGCGGTGTGCCTGTGATGACGGCTGGGTATGTGTTGGACAATCGCCATGATCAGAGTTGAAGTGCACATACTTAAGTACTCCAGCGAGCAGGAGAATGATGTTGACAATAGGGGAGAGATGGGAGTGCAAGCAGCCATCAGAAGACGAGGTTGCTTGACTGCTTCCCCCACCTCTTTGACTTAGCGAGAAAAAGGTTTGAGGGTTTTTTACAGGCATGCTACAACACTGAGAAACTATGAAAACACCTCTTGCAAACTGCAGAGCTAGCTACCCTTTGTGGTTTGGTTTAAATGTCTAAACGAAAAGTAAGGGCTTACATTGCTTATTGCTTACTATACTTGCTTCTTGCCTAGGGCACTATTTTCCATAACACTGACGTACACTGGTTGGAGTAAAATTTATGATCCTTAGGTCTCCACTTTGCAATATTTCTGTTTCTATATGAAGTTCACCTATCTGCTTTAAGTAAAGCTGTCTTCTGGTGCTCCATTAGTGCCATTTTGAAACACAAGACCCAGCACAAAGAGCACAAGAATGCAGGATAAGCGATTGTGTCCTGTTATTAATAAATATGGCAGCAAGAGATGAATAATGTGTTAAAACTGCAATGAAAAATCCATTTTATCGCCTCAGAGTCGTATCTCTCTAACTGCACTTGGCCATCCATATATATTTTCTTCTTGGTGGTAAAGGCTCCAGCACTTGGAGGCTACACGGCTGGATGAGCGAGATTGCAAAGAGATACAGGCCACAAAGAAGCAATAAAAGAAGAGAAATCAAGAAGTAAAGAGAATTTATCAGAAGCCATTTGTCTTTATGGTGTTTTATTTTCTTCTGGGATTTTCACCCTTTTGAACTGTAATCTAAGAATTACGGCATCCGCAGGATAGCTATCTTCTAACGAAACGCCTCCTTCTGCAAAGTGCAGCTCCTGCTGCCTGTTCAAGTGCATTAAGGGAGCAAATGACAAGGTGCCCAGTGCTAAAACTCAAGATCATTATAAGGAAAATACACTACCCCGTTCTATCTGATTTTCGAAGAAACCTTCTGAAACACACAGGAAATAAGTTGGAAGCCTTTTCTTCACCATATCAGTACATTCTTTCATATAATTGACTCTTACAAGTCTGAAGTGTAAAACATAAAATCATGAAAAAAAGAATGCTTACCCACTTGTGGTTTTACGTATCATGACTTAATATCAAAATATCTGGTTTTTAGAAGTCTTTGAATTCCAACCTCATTGAACAACACAGAACAGACTGTGTTGGAAAAATAAAAGTGCCATGAATTCATCCTTACCACTTGAATCGTTGCATCGTTTTCAAAGTTGCATCTAAACATAACTTTTGGAACAATGTAGTTTAGGTAGACCTACAAAAGTGCAAAGGTTTCGTCATAATGCATATCCCCTCCTACCCCACTCTTTTTGAAGATAATTAACAGATTAATAACTAAATAAATAAATAAAATATTAACAATTTTGCTTCAAAATACGCAACCTATGTAAGTTTCTTACTGAATGTCAGTCAGTCACTTAGAAAGCTGTAAATATATACATTTCAATAAGTGTTTTATGTAGTGTTACTGTTGCCCTAATATAACTTGAATAATTAAATGAGAAAAGGAGATGTTAGGGAAGGTTAAGGGTTCATTCCCATGGCTGTCTGTGGGGACATACATGCGGCCGCATGTACGTCCCCATAGACCGCAATAGCGGCACGGCGCAGATAGGGTGCCACACATGGGTGACACCGATCCGGGCCTCACACCACAAAAAGATAGTGCATGCTCTATCTTTCGGCGTGTGTGCGGCCGTGCGCCGCTATTCTCTTTGGAGGGAGGATGAGTCACCTCCTCCTCCTCTCCAGCACACGGCGGTATGCCCGCACGGCTCTGATTGGTTGCCTTGAGCAACTAGAAAAGTTCTACTCTCAGACACTTATGATAACTCTCCCCCAGTGTGTTTAAAAATTCAGTGGCCACATTTATTAAAGTGTTTATACCTGTTTTCTGTATGACTTTGCACTAGAAAGAACATGCAAAATGCTTGTACATCTAATATATAAAGCTGAATGTTTGCCATTGTCTGCTGAATGTGTTGCATGCCCCATGTTAGAGGTGCACCAAAAAATTTTTTTCATGAAGAACAGGCATCCTCTATGGTCAATGGTCCCCATTTACTAAAAACAGTGCAAACTGCATTATGTTCAGTTTGCCTGTGAAGAGTGCAATGGCGCACTTTATTTAGAAATTGTGGTGCATATTCTTCATGAATCTGGCGCTCCCTGCACTGCCTCGACAGATTGCACCAACCTTTGTTTGGTGCACCTATAACGTAAGCTGCGCAACACACTTCTATCAGGCTTTACATGAAAAATGTGGCGTAGCGACACATGTGTGGTGCAGATACTTCTTAAAAACATGTGCAAGCAGTTTTCCCACCGAAAACTGGTGCAGTGTCTTTAGCATATGTGGCCCAATGTGCTTAAAAATGCATGTGTTTTACATGTTACCATGCATTTGGCTGGTTTAAAAGTGGAAGTGTAAGCAGCTATGTTGCCAATGTTTACACTGCTGCTTAGACTTCCAGACTGCACCCTTAAACAAGCAAACTGTTGCATATCCAAATTATGCTCTTTTGTGATCCCGATCTACTCTTTATATTTTTATGAATTATTTTATGGACTATAAAACATGGATGATAAATGAATGACATATGTATGCAATGCATGTTTTGAGGCTCAATGGACTTCCACAAGTAAAACAAAGACACAAATGAGAAATATGATTTTTTTTTTGCTAAATAAACTGTTGATCTGTGAAATAATGGACATACTTTATATACTCGAGTATAAGCTGAACCAAATATAAACCAAGGGAACTATTTTTATCACACAAAACTGGAAAAACCCGTTGACTAGAGAATAAGCCTAGGGTGGAAAAGGCATTGGTTACAGCCTCCTCAGTATACAGTTACAAGCCCCCAGTAAAATATAACCAGCCAGCCCCCTGTAGTATATAGCCATCCCACTGTAGTATATGCCCAGCCCCCTGTTGTATATAGCCAATTCTGTGTAATATGTATAGCCAGTCAGCCCCCTGTAGTATATAACCAGCCTGCTCCTGTAGTATATAGCCAGCCTGCCCATGTAGTATATAGCTAACCCCCTGTATTATATGGCCAGCCAGTCCCATGTAGTATATAGCCAGCCCCCTGGAGAATATATCCAGCCAGACCTGCGTAGTATATAGGCCACCCCCTGTAGTATATAGCCAGTCAGCCCTTTATAATATATAGCCAGCCAGCCCCGTGTAGTATACAGCCAGTCAGCCCCTTGTAGTATACAGCCAGCCAGCCCCCAGTATGCCCAAAATTTTGCCCAGCGTTGACAAAATGTGAGTAACCTCCACATTCTTATCCTGTTGGTGACTTTGTGGGAATGCTGTCTTAATTTCATAGTAATGGTGATAAACTTCCTTCTTCTCCCTCTGCTGATATCCTTGCTTCTGATTCACATACAGCAGCTTCTGGCACTACCTGTGAGGTCCCGTGCCTTTTAGGATTCTATGTGAAGATGGTTGGTCGATTTATCATCCATGAAGTTTATGCACCCTTTCTCCCTGTGCTTCGCCCATAATCATTAGCAGGAGGGTATTACAATGCCTTTGGCATGCCCATCAAACCAATGCCATCCTGATAAGTAGACACTGGAGCTCATGGAGGAGAAACGGGTCCGGAAGCAGCGTTGGAGCATATGGGTTGTTAGTACACACATTAAGGCATTGTTCACTTTTTGAAAAACAAGGCAAAGCCCCGTGGGCGGTGCTCAGTCTGATCAAATATACAATTCCAACGCATGAGATCGGTAATGAGCACCCACAGTTATGCACTGATTGCATGCATGGCAACGCATATGAGGTCTCCATGAAGGTTTACCTTGCATGTTAAAGTGCAAGGCAAACGCCATGTGTAAATGCAGAATCGTGATATTTTGTTAAATTTGGTGTGTTTGGTGGAAAATTTCTTCAAAGAAGGCCTGTTAACAGAATGTTACCACTCCCACTAGTAATATCTGCTGTAAAAGGGTTAAAAGTCCTCCCTATGTCAGCTAAAATAATCTGCCACTGAAGCAGTGTATCTTAATTACAATTATATGCAAAAAGAGTCAAATTCTGAAGAGAGAAAAGTTATTCTTCTCCTGGCTGCTAGTCAACCACGCCTTCTTATTTTGATTGACAGCTCAGTGTCTCTTCAGATCTCAGCCTGAGTACACAGGAAGTCCTCTCAAGTCCACTTCCTGTCCTTGTTAGAATGCAGTCCCTCTTAATGCATGGTTTAAAAGGAAGTGTGCACTGTTTGGGAAACTGCAGATATTGTTACCATTTCATTCATTCCGCAATGGGTGGAACCAACACAGACAAAGGCAGAAAAAGTTTGGGAAACTATTTAGTAATGGGAGGAGGCAATTCAAGCTGGGACACCTGCGCTGCACTTTTCAACAAAGGCAATGGGGTGGGGGCACTAAGGTTTATTGTGCTTGTTCTTTAATGAAAGAGCTCTCATGAATGTAGTGTAGAGCATTGTGGTACCATGAACCAGATTCAGGAGATGGACGGCATTATCTACATTACATGCCCTTGGTGAAAGATCTGCAAGTTCAACAGTGATTATTATGAGTTATCAGTTTTGCAAGCAAACAGCAAACTCTTCTTATTTGCCATGGATTGTATTTTTCTAAATTTTGCACTGTTTACCTGCTAGAGGGAGATGTCACAGGGGAAACTGGATTTCAGTTTATCCTGAAGCCAAGATAAGTAGAAAGGTATCCGACGGTTTTATGCCTAATTATATATTGTTATTAATAATTAAAACTAAACGAGCAAAATAAAAACTGACAGTATGTTTTTTTTCTTTTTAACAAATGCCTGAAGTGTTGAAGAAAACTGTCCAAAAACTTTATTCTGATGAGAACAAATTTTTTTCACTTATTTTTAGCATATGACCAATGAGGATATTTTATAGCAAATAAAGAAAAATGTTGCTCTTATTTTAAAAAATTTTTGCAGCCAGATTTTTTTTTTTTGCACGGAAAGGAACAGCGTATTTGCCATCTACAGTATACCTTAACACAGTGGTGGCGAACCTATGGCACGGGTGCCAGAGGCGGCACTCAGAGCCCTTTCTGTGGGCACTCGGGCCCTCACCCCAGCGCACCAGACCGGACTTAAAGAATCTTCCTGCAGTTCCAAGCAAGTTAAAAGATGCTGCTTTCAGATATATATAAAAGTGAAACTTACTTTGCTACTTGGGACTGTAGGAAGAGGGAGAATGAGTAGACAGAACCAAATTATCTTTGGAAGACCTCCTGCTGGCCCCACGAATCTCGAGTACAGAGGGACACTGGAAAGAAACTAAAATGTTGCAAATTTTCCATCTTGTCCTGAGGAGGCCACTACGATCGAACGTTGTTGAGGAACAGGGAGCAATAAGTTACTGCTTTAATTTTTGGTTGGCACCTCGCAGTAAATAAGGGGGGTTTTGGGTCGCAGTTTGGGCACTCGGCCGCTAAAAGGTTCGCCATCACTGCCTTAACACCTTGTTTTTGTGAATTGTGAACCAAACATACCTTGAGAATGATGTAGCTATACTGACGAAGAAACATATCTTGTTTAATCCCTGATTCAAGTGGTTTTGCTCAAAAAACAATTATAAAATTCAGAGTCTTGGGAAAGCTGGGTGAAAACTGTCTGCCTGCCATGCATAAGCACATTATATGGTATGTTTGGTTCACAATGCCTGAACAAAATAGGCTTATTTTCTGCGTAATAATTTTTTACTTCTCAGTGATGTTATTTATTATTCCATGCCGCGTGTTAGGTGTATGGTGAAATTGGCAAAAAAAACACCGTTTTTACGACTTTCACTGTGCACTTTAAATAACACCTCTGCTTTATTATTTGGTTCAGTATGATCACAGTGATACCAAACTTATATAGGTGTGTTTTAATACATTTTCATAAATTGAACAAATGTGTATGAAAAAAAATGTTTTCTCCATCTTCTGAGGCTAATAACTTTTTCATACTGTGGTGTACAGAGCTGTGTGAGGTGTTATTTTTTTGAAAAATGAGCTGCCGTTTTTATTTCTACCATTGTGAGGAATGTGCAACCTTATGATCACTTTTTTGTTAAAATTTTTTATGTAATTTAAAATGGTGTAAAAGTAGCATTTTGGAAATTGGGCGCTATTTTTTAATATGGTGTTCACTTCCGCCAATAACATATATTTTGAAATATTGGTCAATCTGTCACATTTGAGATGTGGGGATACCTTACGTGTTTGTGACTTTTACTGTATATTACGTCTTATATCAGTTCTAGGGAAAGTGGTGTATGATCTGAATTTTTAAGTTTAATTTTTTATTATTTTTAAACTTTTTAAACTTTTTTACTATTTTAGACCATTAACTCTAGATGGTCGGATTGTTAGAAAATTTTACCAGAACATGTACATTAACATGTTTACATATATGTTAACATCATGTTAACTTGCATTTTTTAAATGCAAATCAATGTAATTGATGAGTGAAAATCTCCACTTCTCCGCTGTTGTATTAAGTTTCAAAATGCATGCTTCAACGCCACTTATGAAGAAAAATGCGGTGAAAACCAAACACATGCAGATGCATGTGGTTAGACGCATGCATTTAAAACTGCATCCAAAAAAGCCATTCGTGAATGTTTGCAAAGTGTGACTGAGGCTGCATTCACACATTGCTGTTTTTTGAAGGGTTTTAAACACAATGAAAAGGCTGCAGTCATATATGCCACTATTGTTGCGTTTCCTAATGCAACGCTAGCATAGGAGGGGCTAGCGTTGGCCCACTCACATATGCATTTCCAGGGAACTGTAAAAAACAAAAACAGGTGGGAAAATCGAAAACATTAAATATTACCAAGGCAGTAAATTTAAGAATTTCTCGAAATTGAAGGCTGCACTATAGGACATAGATTGGGATCAGATACTGTCACATGATGATAGTAATGCTGAATGGGAGACATTCAAATATATCCAGGGTCATTATACTTCTATATTTATTCCAATAGGTAACGAATATAGACGGGCTAGACAACACCCCGTGTGGCTTACAGCTACAGTTAAAAGGGCAATTAAAGAAAGGGCATTCAAAAAATATAAATCTGATGGGTTGCCTGAGGCTTTCAATAATTAAAAAACACTTACCAAAATCCGTAAGAGAAATAAAATCGGCCAAAATACAAAATGGAAGGCCGGTGGCCAAAGATAGCAAGCCGAATCCTAAGAAATGTTTTCAGTACATTGATGCGAAAAAAATTGGTCACAGCAGGTTCGACCCCTTTATTCTGAAAATGGGGCATTGGTGAGCAGAGACTAAGGAAAGGAAGAGGTACTAAATGAATTTTTCTCTCCATTTATACAAAAGCAGAAAGAACTTCTGACGTTGGAGGTGCAAGTGTGGGTGATGTATCCTGAAATATACTAGACTGGCTGAATGTAGACATGATCCAGTATAAACTCAATAAAATAAATTGCTCTAGGGAATTCCAGGGGCAGGGCATCGAGCATGGTCGCGTTTTACCTCGGCTCCCCTCCGGCTGCCTAATCCAGGACCCTGCTTGACACCATGGGTGTTTTCTCGGGGCACCGAACTTCTTCCTCAACATCAGAGAGGTAACCCCTGCTTAGCCGGAGCTGCCACAGCATCGCTCCGGGGTCTGGTCCAACTTATGTTTGTAGTTGTTTGTTATTTTTGTGTGACACTTGCTCATCATTCTTGTTGTTATTGCAGATTGCTGGGGGGGCCTACTGATCCCCCGTTTCGTTCGTCTGAGCCAGAACACAGAAGTCCTCCTGCTGTCCGGGATAGGATTGACTCTACAGGTTAAGATAATTTACCAACCTTCCAACCCCTTGTTCCTTGGTACAGATGAGTAATTCCGAATTTACATTTAACACCACTGACACATACACAACTACCCCTGACCTTAAATACCTCTTTTGGAATGTAGCAGGGCTAAATACCCCCATTAAGCGAAAAAAGGTTCTCCAGCACCTCTACCGCTTTAGACCAGACATCATACTACTGCAGGAGATTCATTGGAAGCATTCAGCACTGGGTTCACTTAAAGCTCTGATTGAAGGTACCCGTTATAACATACGAAACATATATGTCCCAAATGAGTCCAACACTGACTTTTTTCCCAAACTGATCGAAATGATGCTGGAGGTAAACGAACACAATATCTGATAGTGGGGGGAGATTTCAACGCAGTGACTGACCCTGTACTTGACCGCTCCTCATCTGACAGTAGACCAAAACCTTCCTCTAGATCGCTATCACACTTAATGAAAAAACTCTCACTGTGTGATGTCTGACGCACACTGATAAGGAATATACATGTTTTTCAGCCGTACACAACACCTTTTCCTGTATAGATCTGTTCCTGTTACCCATCACTCTGATGGATTCCCTCCACTCCGTGGACATTGACCCAATTACCATTTCAGACAACGCTCCAATCACACTGACTCTAACAGCCTTACCTGAACACACAGAGTCCTACGTATGGCACTTCCCTACTTATCTAGCAGAGTCCGAGGATCTCTGACATTCCTCAAGCTCAATTGGGCAACTAACCTAGATGAACACTTGGAACACTCTGATGATCCGACTTTAATGTGGGCAGCATCAAAAGCAGTTATGAAAGGCCACATGATAGCCTATGTTGCACACAAACGCAAAGCCGCACTGGAGAAATTTTAAAAACTCCCCACCTCCTTACTGTAGGCACAACAGACATATGCCACCCTCACAACACCACAATCTAAACAGGCCTACATGGACGCCAAGAGATTGCTGGGCACCTATGTCCAGGAACAGGCACACTGGAGTGTTGGGGAACACAAAACAGATATTATATGGGAGGTAATCGTATGGGATGACTTCTGGGGTGTTTGACCAAACCCTGGAGAACCACCAAACCCATTTTCCGCCTACGAGACCCAATTTCAGGCCAGCTAGTCTCAAACTGATGAGATAGCATCCCTGATACATAACTATTTGGAATATCTATATCGGGCTGTACCCACAGACACGACCTGTCTACCTAGCAGAGCACCACCAGCAGTGTAAACGATAATAAGGATTGTATTGCCAGAGTCCGCTACAGTGATATAATAGTGCCTTACGATTGGTATGCACCGCGATCAGCGAAATTGGATAGTGCCGAGCGCTATCTTCTACTACTACGACCACTATTGAGACGTTCCTTGATTCTTTCTCCTTACCAGGGGTGATGAAGGCACAGAGGGAGGTACTAGAGGCCCCCTCAGGAAAGGCGCTAGGTCCAGATGGCCTATGAGCGGAATATTACAAAATATTAGTCCCTGACGTAATCCCACTACTCAATGAACTGTTTAATTTAACATATTGGAAGAGTATCATGGTGGATAGATTTACAGAGGCCAGGACTATACTTTTATTAAACCTAATAAAGACCCTTACTCTCTTAACTCCTGTCGCCATATAACTTTACTTAATAATGATTATAAACTCCCGACATTCATTTATTCTCATTTACAATGTATTTTACCTCATATACTACACCCGACTCACACCAGGCAGGATTCACAAAAGGGCGATATGCGACTAAAAACATTGGACGGGTGATCGCAGTTTCAATAGCGGGATCGGAGAACGAAGGGCAGATCTCCATGCTGCTTGAATTAGACGCAGAGAAGGCCTTTGACACTGTCTCCTGGTTTTTATTACAAGCGACACTGAACCGGAGGTAGGCCTTTTCAAAACTTAATTGACTCGCTATACACAGATTCCTAAAAACAATCACGGTTAATTGAAGGAATACACCACAGATATATATACTCGAGTATAAGCCTAGTTTTTCAGCACTAAAAAATGTGCTGAAAACCCAAATTTGGCTTATACTCAAGTAAATAAAATATAGGTTTTACCAGGTTTTTGTGGTAAAATTAGTGGCCTCGGCTTATACTTGGGTCGGCTTATACTCAAGTATATACGGTATTTAGGAGAACCAGACAGGGCTGCCCAATATCCCCTCTCCTTTTCAATATTTCTAACACATACCACCTCCAGTTTTCAGGGCACATAATTGGGAACCAGAGAGATTTGAGTCCCTGCTTTTGCAGACAATCTATTACTAGTAGTATCTGACACGCTTACAACCATTACTGGAGGACAGAAATAGGGTAGGCCGATTATCAGGATACTTCTTAAATTCAGATAAAACAGAGGCCCTACTATTGAGAGGCCCGGCTAGGCCCCTCTGGACAAGGAACCTGCTCTTTAAGTGGCAGACTTCCTCCCTCACATACAGCACTCTTCTTCATAGATCAATACTTTGCAGAAGGCGTGGGCCTAACCAACTTGTTACATGCTACATGCTACAACACAGACGAGATCTAACATTTACTAATGTCCACCCGCATGGTCAAGGGTGAGAAGAAGTTTCAGTCTTGATCCTTTGTATTCCCCATATCTGTCCTTCATCCACAATCCCGACTTCCAACAGGGCAACCCACACCACAATTTCTGGAGATGTCATGAGGAAGGATGTAGTCTTTATCATTGTATGTGGGCATCTTCAGTCATCCAACTTTTCTGGCACACAATTATAGCCTTTACAGCTAAATATCTCACAAATTATGTCCCTATGGACCCTCTGTTGGTGATCTTTTGGTATGTAGATACAGAAACACAACATTGTACCAGAGATTACTGACAGCAGTAGCAGCAACGGGTTGTAAAAGCATCCTCCAAACCTGACTCAGCCCCACAGTTCCCCCTTTCAGAATGTTTATAGACAAGTTTCGCTCCCCCTTGTTCCCATCTCCCCCCCCCCCATCCTATCCCCTAGAACAGGATATAACTATCTTGTAAAGATGTTAATTTGCCAGCCTATACCATATGATTTTTGACCTCAAAGTTGAATGAAGACTCTACTACTGGCAAGAGAGGACTAAAGCTGTAATCTAAAACTGGAACTGAATAAATCCCAATGACCTACTGTACCCCTCCTCCACTTTTTCTTTCCTCCCCCATCTCTTCCCTATGGGTCCTAGACCCAACATTTGTATTGTTGGGATTTTGTTCTGCTGTTTCACAAAACTTGAAAATTGTTTAATAAATACAGTTTAAAAAAAAAAAGGCTCTAGAGCTGCAATTGTGGGGAAAATATTGGAATGGTGGCTAAAAGACTACATACAGGAGTATATGACACCAAATATTATAATAAGTGACAACCAGTATGAGTTTACTAAGGATAGAAGTTGTCAAACTAACCTGATCTGCTTCTATGAAGAGGTGAGCAGATGCCTGGATGGGGGAGCGGCTGTGGATATTGTGTTATTGGACTTTGCAATGACATTTGACACTGTCCCTCATAGACGCTTGATGGGTAAAATAAGGTCTATTGGTTTGGAAGGAATCATTTGCAATTGGATTGAAAATTGTCTGAAGGATCATATCCAGAGAGTTGTTGTCAATGATTCCTACTCGGAATGGTCACCAGTTATAAGTGGTATACCCCAGGGTTCTGTGCTTGGCCCCCTATTTTAAAAAATATTTAATAATGATATAGAGGTAGGAATTAATGGCACTGTGTCGATTTTTGCAGATGACACCAAGCTGTGTAGTGTAATACAGTCTATGGAGGATTCTCATTGACTTGGACAAACTAAGTGTTTGGTCATTGGCAAATGAGGTTCAATGTGGATAAATGTAAGGTTGTGCACCTAGGAGCTAATAATCCACATGCAATGCATATGTCCTTGGGGTAGTAAATCAGGGAGAGCCCCTTGTTGAGAAGGATCTAGTAGATCATAATTTGAATAACAGCATACAATGTCAATCAGCTGCCTCTAAAGCCAACAACTGCTTGTTATTTACAAGAGTGGTATGATCTCTTTGGATAGGGATGTAGTATTATCACTGTACAAGGTAGTGGTTTGGTTTTACCTGGAATATGTCATCCAGTTCTGGGCACTGGTCCATAAAAAGGATGCCCTGAAGCTGGAGAGGGTACAACGAAGGCCACAAAAATGATAAGGGGTATGGAGGGTCTCAGTTATGAGGAAAGATTAAAACAACTAGATTTATAGTTTAAAAAAGACGATTACGAGGGAACATGATTTATTTATGTAACTATATGAATGGTCCATGAAAAAAATATGGAGGCAACAGGGCTTTTTTACTATGATAGCTGTTATTATGTGGAATAGCCTGCCCAGGTGCTGGTCACAGTAGGGACAGCAGAGAGCTTCAAGAAGGGTCTATATGCCTTTTTACACCTAAATAACATTGATGGTTATGTTATATAGAATTGTTTCCTCTAAATTCCTTTCTTATCCAATTCCTTACCTTCCTTGGTTGAACTTGATGGACATGTGTCTTTTTTCAACAATATAAACTATGATTCTATGATCAGCTCTGGGCAATGATGCCAATAGTACTCAGGGGATTCACATGAACATGCACAAACAGCTCAGACAATCAGGACACAGAATCGGTGTGTTACTGCTTGTACAGAGACCCAATGCAGAGCAAGGCGGTTGGCATCATACAGTAATCTACTACATCAAAGAAAGATCTTTCTGCTAGTATTGTATTTTTTATGTAAATAAAAAATGTATCTTTATATTATTTTTTTCTAATATAGTACATGTTAGTATTTTAGACTTTTATTTTTACTTTTAATGCCACTTAATATTTTTCTACTATTATTTTAAGTACCACTTTAAGCATGCCAGCATATTCTAGTTTACATACACACAGCAAGCAACTTTATAGCAATGCACATTGTAATAAATTTTAAGACATGGTTTATCAAACTTTACAATCATTTTATAAACCCCAGAGATTTACATAAAGTACACACACAAAAATTATTTTTATAAAAAAAGCAAGTTGTGACATTGATAAAAAAATGACTATGATTACAGTAGCTTCTCCCCTTAAAACATTATGAATGAGATGACTAGACTTTTAAAACAATGTACTAGATGCATTTGTATAGTATATGTATTTACAGGTAATCTACCATTAGATGACCTCTTTTTTAACCATTGATGCTAATGGATAGCTATATGTACGCCTATATCTTTATTATAAAATTTGCTCTAGAACTGAATTTTTATAATTAACTTCTTTATTTCAGTGAAGCACAAGTGTTTGGGGAGGGTATCTGGCTTATATATGGTCCTGAAGCATTTGTAACCATCTCCTTGCTTCCTCAGCAATGCCCCCCTAGTGTTGTTCACCTAAGTGCATTATAGCTACATTATGGATCAACAAATTTGTCAAATTTCCATCAAAAAATTGTATTTAGGATTTTGGAGCTTCTCCATGCTGCGCTGTCAATCAACCTCACAAATCCACAGTATTTCTCCTCTTCATCCAAGTGGCATTAGTAGCTTTATTCTATTAAAAATATACAATTGTGATAATTTTTTTACAGAATAAAGCTTTTAAAATTATCAATGTGGATTGACAGCACGGCGTTAAGTGGCTTCAGTATCCTAGATGCAACTTTTTGAATTGAAAAGTACTGGAGTAACACTTATAAAAAACATATGGCTGTAATCATACTGTTGGGATCTACCCTTTAACGTTAATAAAGAGATAATCTTATGCTAGATCTTCTTTAATTCATTTGTAAACTTAACAAGTGATAAACATGTTTTTGTACAATAAACGCCAGAAAGGCTCCTTGGAGTTAGGAATGTATTTATCATTACCGTAATGTACTATGGATCAGTGAATTATTTTTTTTTACCATAAAAATGTCTTTTTGTACTGCCCACGAAAATACAGTTCTTTTTTGGTTATTTTTAGGTGCCCAATACAAATGTCTGATGTGAACACAATTTACTTTCCTAAACATTTTATAAACATGATGATCTTTTCCCTTAATAAATACAAACTTTACAGTGTGTCAATTTATTGCATTATGAATTATTACATATTTAAATGGGTTGTCCACTTCCAGCAAATAATTGATATGGTTTGTGTAAGGAAAAGTTATACAATTTTCCAATATACTTTCTCGACCCAAAAGTTCAGCACCAGAATATTCAGTCATAAACTAGATCAACTAATAGAATTTAAACTACTCTTGCGAGTTCATACATTTCAAAGAGAAGGTCTTAAATCTATATATGCATTCTGAAACTCCTTTAGAAATGATGAAATCCAACCAAACAGCTCCTGTGAATCTTGATCTTCTGCTTCTCCGAACTTTTGCTGTGGGATGTCAAAAACAAGACAATAAGAATGGGAGCAATATGAGATGATTGATATCAGACCCAAATTATCCAAGTCCACGAGCAGCTTCATGTTGTATTTAAAAGTATAATCAAAATGACCGTGCCTAGAATTCTGTTTTATCATTGAAATACATTTTAATAAATTGGTGAGCTAATTTGTTAGCTAACATCCAGCCAGCAACACATAATAATAATCATATAATAATCATGTAATTTTATGTCTCATAACAATTACATATTAGTACGAAAAGATCTGCGTTAAGATTCTGTGTGAAAAACATTGGGGCATCTACCTTCCATATTTTAGACTTGACAAAATGTGAAGAACCCTAAAAGCAATAGGATCCACAAAAAAGCTTTTTTCAGAATCAGAAAACCCTGTAAAAACTATAGCCCTGGACAAATATGACAATGGTTTCTGTAGAGAAGTATGCAGTTTTTATTCCTGAGCTGCCAATGGAAAATGAATGGCATCCCATCAAGGTAAAACCCATTGTTTGGTTGCCTTCTGGTAGCTATGGTTGCCATTTAAAGTTGCAAATAATCCCTATTATTATTTTGTTGTAGACTAGAAAAAATGCAAAAAATAGACTGTTAAAGTAAATCAGAGCTGCTGCCAAATCCATTCAGTGGCTCATTAGCATAATTTTAAAAGTTGCGTTAAGATGGAAGGAGAACATGATACCGAAAGTAAGAAGATTACCGCAGCCATGGTGCCTGAGTCTATGAGAAAGTGTCCCTGGTTTTTCATGCTTGATTTGGATGGTAGATTTGCTTTCATGAGGCTTTCAAAATGTATAGGAATATTTCCTTAGGAACAAGCATTGGTGTAATAATTTAACACAATATACTTTTGGTGATATTTACCAAAACTTCAGAGTACAGCTTCTTCATCTCATGGGCTTTCTTGGTGAGCTCTGTGTGCTGCATGCCATAGCGTTCTATTATTTCCTAGAATTAAAAATATGTGCATGTCATAAGGATCATTACTGTACACAAATGTAATACATATTAATAGGCTCATGGTAATCCTGACTGTGGTAATCTTCTTATATTTGATATCCATGGCCTCCTTCCTTATAAAATAAACTTTTAGAATTTTGCTAATGAACCTGTGGGCTCTGGGGGGTATTTCCAGAGCCCCTCAGTGATGTATTTTTACTGATTGTTACAATGAGCAGAGCAGGTATGTGCTGCTCATTGTAACATCCTGGGAAAAGATATCACTGAGGGGCTCTAGAAACATCTAGGACTGGACAGATGGCAGAACCTGTACGTTCGCTACCATAGACACCAATTACCTTTAGCTCCTTTAAAAATTGTTCTTCACTTGTTGATGATTTGTGGTGTTTGCTCTTGAAAGACTTTCGGTACTGGTCAATGGTTTCTAACTGCTTCGATAAAACTAACAAGAAATATATTTTACTTTAATAATATGAATAAGAATGATAATTAAACATTCACGAAGCTGATAAATAATTATCTATTTAACAATTACTTCAGTATTTCATGTTCTTCAGTAAAACTTCTGGGATTCCTATTTATCCTGAGAATGAAGAAAGAACCAACTAAATTTACGGCTGCATTCCCTCTGCAGTTTTCACAGGACTGCAGTGTAGCTCCGTGCAAGTAAGTTGGGTTTGCTGCCAATATTTTACAGCCAGAAGCAACACTTTACAAGAAAAAAATACAACTTTAGCAAATTATATGTGGCTGTCCCAGATATTGAACTCCAACCATAGAATGATGGCGTATCCTAGCAAAATGTCATCACTTTACAAGATTGGAATTCTCCTGTTAGGATTTCTCTGAGAAACAGATCTATTTTTTCATAAAATAACTTCAAATTCTTTTGGGGTTTCATTAAATAAAAAACCCAAAAACCTAGGTATTTTACTATACTACTTTTTTCTGTAGTAGCCGTCTAATTATGATGCAGTCACATGACAGTATTGCCTGTCACCTGGCAGCAATGAAGATAAAAAAATCACTCTGTCAGTATCAGACCTTAATGTTTTGTGATTCTCCTGATAAATTGTAATTGTGTGGCCTAGAGAAGCTCTTTAAGAGTAATTATATTATAGCTGATAGTTGTCTGTTTAGCAAACAGACCTTAAAGTGACGGGCCGCCCCAGCTCAATAACAGCAGTGCATCGATTACGGCTACACAATGAGGATCAATACAAGCCTTTTTATGCCTGGAGTCCACACTCCGCTCTGCGTGGTGGAGACTGAGGAATAACAATGAAGCAAAAGTCTCCCAGCTTCAACAGTTTCTTATGAGGCTCTTTAATGTACAGACAACTATAGAACTTCATCTCATGCTCTCACATATGGAATCCTGATTAATGACTGGAAGAAATTCTACAGTAATTAGATGTAATGAGAGCCTTCATGTGTCCTTCTACTCCCAAAAGATGTACACTTCATTAATAGCTTGCATCCTTGTTAACTGATCTGCCAATAATAGTGCAGTTGTACACAGCAGCATTACAACTGTAGGGGAAACATTAGAGATGTATAGACAGCAGACAGTGCCATATTGGGATTACAAAAAAAGCTCTCTAACAAAGCACGAAATATACTGTGTATGTAATATATATATATATAAATAACTTTTCTCTCAAATTAACAACCATTTGGTGGGTTTTTCCAACTTTTACCATTGGACAGTTAGTCTCATGTCAATTCACTAAATTTCCCACAGGTTGTCTTCTCATCCCTTAATATACCGTGACTCCAGGATGATACTGGAAATATGATGTGTCGAAATATGATAATATGGCTCTCTTAAGTGCACCTTATTTATATGTAACTTGCATTTGCATGTGACACAAAGCAATTTTTCTGCATAACTCCTGCAGATGACAACTCTCCCGTACTTCTGAATGCCTAGATTGTAAATGATATTAACAGTATGTACACAGGGTTTTATATGCAGCCTCACTGCTACCTCCTGGTTTCTTGCAGAAACTTCTTTTTTTGCATATTGCATTAGTCTACTAACACTTTTCTTACTACCTTTTTGTATAATATCCATATATAATGTGGCCAACAATGCAATCAATATAAAAAGATGACAGTATAACAAATTATGACACAATAATATTGAATAAAAATTCTAAAAATAAAATGGATACAGAATTGGAAAAAAAATGGTAAAATTGGAAATATAATACCTAATAAAAAATGTTACTAATATAGGGCGATTAAAGCAATGTAGATGAAATGTGCGACAAAAGTTCTACAGTGAGACAGGACTAAAAATATCCTTTATGTAATCAGGTCATCTAAATCTCATGGATAAATAATAGGTTTCTTCCCAGGAGTGTGACATGATCTCTTCCTTCTGCTCCATCTCTCTGGGTTTCCATAAGATTAGGACTAAGTCCACTGGAAAGTGACAGCATCTTAAAGTGTTGTTATTTTCGTTCTTTCTAACCCTTCAACCCACAGTAATTAAAAGGGTAAAATTGTTATTGTAATGCCAGCAGCTATGACATGGATAAAAGTAAATACAGCACAATGTGCAGTATAAGTGGGGAACTAAGCCACAAGAGGTAACAGTGCTAGAGATAATTAGTGTTTAGCCTCTTACTGCTCCACGCCATACTATTACAGCATGGAGCTGTTAAGGATGTTTGAAGAGGTCATACCCACCCCTAACACCGAAGCCTGCAAAGATTAGCAGTGCATGGGCACCACCGTCTTGTTTTAGATTGTCGCTCCTGTGACATCATCAGGGAGCAGCGATCAGTTGCCATGGCAACCTCAGGTTTTTGTAAGAAATTTTTTTAAAAAATACAACAAATTCAAATCACCCCTTCAACCCCATAACAGAAAATAGTGCCAAAATGTCCAAAACTCTATTTTTAAGCCATTTTAAAACATATAAAATTTTTTATAAAAGGTGATCAAAAGGTCATACTATCCTCAAAATGGTGGCAATGGTATCTAATTTCACCACATTTGGAATTTTCTTTCACCTTCCCAGTATACAGAATGGAATACGCAGAATTCGCAGAATACGCAGAAAATAAGCTCACCCACAGCTCTTTACACGGAAAAATGAAAAAGTTATAGATTTTTTAATTTGGGGAGCAAAAAATGAATAAAAAAAGGTACAATGCAAAGGTTTTAGCATAAGTAAAATTGTGGAGGGGGTTTTGAACTTAAGGGCATCTGCACATGTTGTGGATTGGCTTTTGGATTTATAGCATTGGTAATCCTGCAGCCATTCCACAAACATCTGAAACAAGCCACAATTGGCTAATTGGCTAGTTACTAATGTAGGAACTGCAGGGATTCTTCTGTGGCTGGAGGGTAGAGCTCCGTTTTAGCATTGCAAAGGCTGCAGATAAAATAAAAATTGTGTATTGTGTGCATGGGAATGCTATCAACACTTTTCCATACAATGTTACTGGATTACTCTGCATAAATTTCACACCCCAAATCGGCAGGTATTCCACATTGTGTACAAATAGGCTTAGATTTAATTTGTATTACTACCTAGTTGCTTATCTCCCTGCAGTGCCACTTTGTGGTTGATATTTACCCAGGGAGGCTACAAGGATGCGTGTTCCGTGAAGGCAGAACATGCAACTATTTTTTGGCTCCCCCTAGGTCCTAAGGTCACCATATTTGTATTACAGTAATTAATGGCTGTTAAGTAAAGCATCATAGGTAAACATAAGTATAGGGGATTACACCAATTATCACTGAAATAATATTTGCCCAATTAATTTTTCCTGGATATTGGCCAAGAGTAAATCACTAGCCTCCTGGATTTACATACCATCCACTTCAGCGTTCAAACCTTTGACGGAAGCTGGAGGAGAAATGAATACAGAAAGGGGGCCATTAAATCAATGCACTTTGTACTTGGCCTGAAATTTTATGAATAGGCTTGAATAATGTTTTCTGTCTGCTTACCCCCAGGAACGGCTTCAAATTCTGTCAACTCCTGAGAAAATTTCGCCAAATCAGGCTCTTGTAATAAGATCTGCTCTACAAGGGCATGTAGGAAGGTGAAGCTTTTCTCCTTACTTACCAGCTGGGACATCTACTGACAGAACACAGAGATAATATGACAAGCAAGGCAATCAATCCACAAGTAATGCAAGTATTAGAGAAGATTGCATCCATCACTTAGAATAGAATATAGAATCATGACAGATAGAAGCCCTGTACAAAGACTGATCTATACATCTCTGGAGCCACAAGCTATCACTCCACACATTACAGAAATTTATAAAGTGTCTGTCATTATAAAACATCTACATATCACAATAAAATAAAAACTATGCATGAGACAAAAGGAGACAGGAACATGATAATATTAGTATTCTTACTGTGAATACTTCATATCGTACATCATACAATATCCTACATTTTTACAAAGCATTATTATATATCCTATGACTATGGCCTCCTGCACATAATCTTGTGCATTCGCAGTCCAAAAACATGGGGCCTTAGGACCCTTGTTTGCGGCCCGTGTGTCATCACAGTGTGAGCTCCACTTAAAGGGGTATTCCCATTACAGCATATTAACGTTATTATTTCTATTATAAAAACTTATATAATTTTTCAATATACTTTCTGTATCAATTTCTCATGGTTTTCTAGATTTCTGCTTGCTCTCTGTCTATGCGATCACACAGGTGCACTGATCATGGTCAGTTTGGTCCATATTGACATGATGGCATCACACAGTTGCCGCAGATTTGTCGGCTGCACATCCATGATGCGAATCTCCCGTTCCACCACATCCCAAAGATGCTCTATTGGATTGAGATCTGGTGACTGTGGAGGCCATTTGAGTACAGTGAACTCATTGTCATGTTCAAGAAACCAGTCTGAGATGATTCCAGCTTTATGACATGGCGCATTATCCTGCTGAAAGTAGCCATCAGATGTTGGGTACATTGTGGTCATAAAGGGATGGACATGGTCAGCAACAATACTCAGGTAGGCTGTGGCGTTGCAACGATGCTCAATTGATACCAAGGGGCCCAAAGAGTGCCAAGAAAATATTCTCCACACCTGAACCATTGATACAAGGCAGGATGGATCCATGCTTTCATGTTGTTGACGCCAAATTCTGACCCTACCATCCGAATGTCGCAGCAGAAATCGAGACTCATCAGACCAGGCAAGGTTTTTTCAATCTTCTACTGTCCAATTTTGATGAGCTTGTGCAAATTGTAGCCTCAGTTTCCTGTTCTTAGCTGAAAGGAGTGGCACCCGGTGTGGTCTTCTGCTGCTGTTGCCTTTCTATCAGCTCGAACCAGTCTGCCCATTCTCCTCTGACCTCTGGCATCAACAAGGCATTTCCGCCCACAGAACTGCCTCTCACTGGATTTTTTTTCTTTTTCGGACCATTCTCTGTAAACCCTAGAGATGGTTGTGCGTGAAAATCCCAGTAGATCAGCAGTTTCTGAAATACTCAGACCAGCCCTTCTGGCATCAACAACCATGCCACGTTCAAAGGCAATGAAATCACCTTTCTTCCCCATACTGATGCTCGGTTTGAACTGCAGGAGATTGTCTTGACCATGTCTACATGCCTAAATGCACTGAGTTGCCGCCATGTGATTGGCTGATTAGAAATTAAGTGTTAACGAGCAGTTTGACAGGTGTACCTAATAAAGTGGCCGGTGAGTGTATATAGTCCACTATATATAGTGCACTAGTACACTATATCTATATATATCTCTATATATATATATATCTATATATATATATATATATATATATATATATACACCTTTCATGCAGATTTATAGTGGAGATTCCAGACTACAGCTATAAACACATGGACAAAATTGTTGGTTCCCCTCATTTAATGAAAGAAAAATCCACAATGGTCACACAAATGGGCATTGCTTTTCAACCATGCTTCCACAGAAATTAAAAACAAAAAGTAAAACTCATGAAACAGGCCTGGACTGAAATGATGATACCCCTGAAGGAAATGTGAGCAAAGGGACATGTTAAATCAAAGTGTGCCCACTAATTAGCACCACATATGTCTACAATCCTGAAGTGGCCTTCTATGAGCCCTGACATAAATAGTATGGAGCATCTTTGGAAGCAACTGAAACATGTCATCTGGAAAAGGCACCCTTTGAATCCCAGACAACTGGAACAGTTTTCTCATGAGCAGTGGGCCCAAGTACCTATTGAAAGGTGCAGAAGTCTCATTGACAGTTAAAAAAATCATTTGATTGCCTCAAAAGGCTGTGGAACAAAATATTAAGTTAAGAGTACCATCATTGCTATATCATCATATCTTACTTTGTCAGATTTTTTTATCTGTTGTGGCGTTCACCAATTGGAAAAGTCATTTTGGTACTTGGGGATTTCTAACTTTTCTGTTTATTTATTGATATATGTGTTGTAGGGGAAGTTTTTTTTTATTATTATTTTTTATGTTTGCTAGGGTGAGATTGTTTCGCAGTACATTGCCTATGTGCATCATTTTGTGTTGAGGTTAATAGATCTTGTGTGCCGTGTTTCATTTGCATTGTGTGCCATAATTCATGTACTGGGAAAATAAGGAGATGAATCATGAAATACAATGCATTCAGCAACTATACTGAACAGTTAGGTATTTTTCACATTTTGTTATGTTGCAGCCTTAAAGGCACAGGAAAGCTATTCTGGATTATACAAATAAAACACCTAGTAAAAAGATTCTTATATCTGATAAAACTAATTTTAAATCTTTAAATCATGTCAGGAGGAATTGAGGAACTGTACATCATCTGCTCAAACAATCCTTACAGAGAAGTATGGCAGCATCTTACTTTGTAGAGCTTTTAAGCAACTAGGGCAGGAAGACTGGTCATGTTTGAGTTATAGCAGTAAGGAGCAGATTACAAAGAAATTTGTAGTTGGAAACCTTATCTTTGGACCTCACAATAGTTGTTTATAGACAACTATGTGAATGTTCCTAAATGGTCCCAACTGACAGAATCCAACATCTCTAAATGGCTGTCCAACTGTTCAACGTGACAGAACTTGAGGGGATCTGGAGAAAAGACTGGTAGAAAATCAGTGTGAGTACAAAAGGGAAATAAGTTTTAGCCAAACTGCTAAAAGCAGAAATATATAGGACTTTTAAACTGCAGGACAATGTGTACTTCCTAGTGTCATTTAATATTCTGTGCAGTTTACTGGGAAGTTAATATGAAAAATTAAATACTGTTGCAACATTTTCTTGCAGGCTACATTTGTACAGATTTCACCATGCAGTTGAGAATAAACAACCCCTTTATTTATTTTTAAAAAGAGTTTGCATTGTTACATTCTGATATTGTACCTGCAACTTGTTTAAACTTTTGTATATAGAGGTTAATATTTTAACCTCTTAAGGATGCACCCATTTTGCTTAAGTATTGCTTTATATGGTTATAACTTTTGAACACTTTAACCAAAGAGAAATTGTTTCCTGGCACATGTTGTACTTGTTTGATATGTTTTATGTTTATTTATAAAAAAAAAATTTGAAAAATTTTAAATCATCTCCCTTTCAGACAGATACCTATTACTAATTTGGATGAAAGACATAACATTTCCCATATGTCTGCTTTATGTTTTTATCATTTTCAAAATATCTGGATAGTTTACTCGTGGCTTTTAAATCACATATCGGTTTTCTGTAATTTCAAATAGATTTTAGAATTTTTTTTAGATAATTTTTGTTTTCAATTAGCTTTGAAATGTATAATATTAGGAACGCCTAAAAATCATCCTTTTTTCAAACATGTACCCCATAATTAATAATAATAGCTTTTATGGAGAATGTCAACCCAGATCTTCTTATCAAAAACAAAATGGAGGTGACATTTACAATGGTCTAATTTTCTTGCTAAAGCTTACATTTAGCCCTTAAACTTATACATTCACAAAAGAGAAAAAGATAAAACCCATCTATAAAATTTGTTATGCATTTTCTCCTGCGTACAGAGACGCCCCACATGTGGATGTTACCTGTTTTATCGGTGCACAGCGAGGCGCAGAAGGGAAGGAGGGCCATACAGCACCCAGTTTTGCTCTACAAAATTTAGCGGTTTTTAGTTGGTTCATTCAATATTCGTTCAAAATTTGTTTTTCTGTTATTGTAGTCATATGAGAGCATATTTGTTGCTGGATGAGATTCAGTTTTCAGCTATGCTTATTTGGGGTAGTTATACCCTATTGAAGAAAATGCATTAACTTTTTGTGTGAGGGTGGGGGGAATGAATTCTGCAATTTGTATTTGGTGCACCTTAAGTTATATGTTATCCTTATTCTATGGGTGAGTGAATAAAAAATACCAAATTTCTTTAGTTTTTCTTACATTTCACTAATCTGGGGGAAAAAATAATTTTTTGCATTGCCATTTTCAAAGTGATATAAGACTTTTATTTTTTGGTCTATAGAGCTGGTTAGGAGCTTGTTTTTTGTGGAACATTTTGGTATAGATACATTGTTTTGGTTACTTTTTATAGCATTTTATGTGGTACAAGATAGGTAAAAGTCATGATTTTTATGGATTTTTAAAAAATTCTTTCACGCCCTTCATGAAACGGGTTCAATAATGATTTTGTTTTACTGTGCTAGTCTATGCAAATAATGAATAAGGTGCAAGCAGAGGCTATTTTAAAGTGACTTTGCACTGTCCTATGTTCATTTAGTGTAATGAAAAGTCACAAAACTGCAATTGTACTACAACTGTGCCAAAACAACACCATACATAGACAAAAAAAACTAATGACGAATAGCGACCTCTGTGTTCAAGAATATTTCTACAGTACTGTTTATTTTATACTCAAGAAAAATATAACATCCTACTAATACTGCTTATTGTGTACAGTACATGAACATAACTACTATAAAAAAAAAAAAACTGCCTACGGGGTACATGAATATAACTGCGGTAGTAGAATTCATGCACAGGACCATGGGGGAGATTTATATGCTAGTGCTTAGTTCGCTGGCGTATGATGAAAGCCCCTCCAGTGCCACCGGATACATCAACCAGCCAACTGTGCAGGTGTACAATTGTACTGAATTGGCTATTACCAGCAACCATTCAGCCTTGAATGGTCGCAGTATATAGCAAATGCGGGGCAGGAAGGCCCCATCCTGGTCCACTGTACTTTACGTCCACTTTGTGTGGAGGTGGTGCAAAGGGGCATATAATCACAAAGACTGACAGTTTGCTAGGCATTGCGATTATTTCAGGACTTGTACACCAGAAAACTGGCAAACAAGTCCCGATAAATGTCCCCCTATGACTGCTATAATTCTGCACCTTGTAACATCAGTACAGTTTAACTACTATAGACTTTAAGCACAGGAATAATGTTATTATAATACTTCCTGTTGTGTAGAAGAATACATAACTACTAGATGACCTCTTCCCAATAAGTCTGGTTCATTTCCTTTATAGACATATTTACATAAATCTATTTCATGTGCATGGCTGCTTTGATGCTTACTGGTAGTTTTATTTTGTAGGTGAAGTCTGATCTTTCCATGGGAAATATTCTTAGTCAGCTGCTGGCCTTTTGCCATCCCAATGTTACATATTGTGATTTGCTTTAATCCTGGGTGTTTTAATAATTGTGTGGTAACGCCATGGGGAAGCACAGTGGTAAAATATGATTTGGTCTGCATTTCTCTCAATGATGAATGAGGTGTTACAACTCATACCACAGAGGTGCTGGATGCGCTGAAACACTATTGTCTTGTGGCCATAAATCACTTATTATGAGCTTCTTTAAAATGTATGAAATGGACATCAATGAAAGTGAGAATTTAGGTAAAGAAAGCCAAATTATTTAATGAATGAATCACAGACATATGCATGGAAAAAGAGAAATATACATAAACATTTAAAGAATTATTGTGATTGACCCAGTTGTATGGCAAATAATTTTCCTAAATTGAAAACCTTTTGCGAAAAATCTTTTGCGAATGATAAGTTGCTTGATACCTCAGGGTCAAATACTTCACACATGTCCATATTCCCTAGTAATTTCTGAAACACTTCATTTAAATTCTTGGTCTAACACACCTTTATTCTGCCTACCCTATGAAAAAAGAAACATTATTAAGGGGAATCTACTAACAAAATCCATAATGTAAACCAGGGACACTTAGATCATAGATACATAGGCAGACACTGTGCGGGGGGGGGGCATCGTGGGGTAAAGAGCCCGCAAAGGCAAGTTAAATGCTGCGGTCTCGCTGACCACGGCATTTAACGGGTTAAAAAACACCTGACCGCGGGTGTTACCCGGGGATGCCAGCCGTAGATTACTGCTGACATCCCGCGGCCCCTGATGCCGACTTGGCTTCGGTGCAGTGCCGAACCGGCATCATCTCTGCGCCATAGCCCTACGGCGCTTAGCGCTAATAGCAGGACCCAGTGCCGTAGAGCTACAGCTCGGAGCGCTAAGGGGTTAATAGTTATATAATAAAATAGAATACCAAATCCCCCTCTACGCTACAGAAAACATTACCATAGTCATCCCGTTTGCCCGAGACTATACATATTATATATCAAAATGACCAAAACAAAATAGGAAACTCAATAATGATGTTCATTTTGAATTGTGATAATTTAAAAACCATATACTATGTAATTACAAAAACGCCTTTTTTCAACTTTTAATCCCATATAAAACTAAACATGAAAAAAAATCTTTAAACTTATGTTTTAATTAGCACCATGTGTCCCGGAAAAAACGCAACAAAGATTTTTAAGCTAGAATGCAAACAAATTGGCTAAAATGCCCCGGTCATTAAAGCATGTTCAGGCCACATCATAAAGTCGTTAAAACATGTAGGACAGGCTGGTTTAAGTCAGGGTTATTCTCTGGATATGTATGTGTCATGACAAAAAGATAGCCAAGGTATCCAGATAGACCTTAATCATTTGTTTTAATCAATTCTTAATCAATTCTTTTAGCGATGTAATTAATACTATAAAGCTTTAGAAAGGACTATGTATTATCTCCAAACATCTCCAAAGACCTGAATGTTCCTGTGTCTACTGTGCGTAGTATCATCAAGAAGGATTAAGCCTATTCCCCTGTGGCTAACCTCCCTAGATATTTCATTGCAAGATTGTTTGGATGGTGGATAAAGAACCTCAACTAACATCCAAACAACTTCAGGCTTCTCCGCAGTCCGAGGGTACAACAGTGTCAACCCGTTCTATCTGTCAGCGTCTGAATGAAAAGGGACTGTATTGTAAGATACCCAGCTGGAGTTTGCTAAAACTTAACTGAGAAAGCCTAAAATGTTTTGGGTGAATGTTCTCTGGTCAAATGAGACAAAAGTAGAGCTTTTTGGTAAAAGGCGTCATCATAGAGTTTATAGGGAAGAAAGAGTCCTTCAAAGAAAAGAACACGGTCCCTACAGTCAAACATGGCGGGAGGTTCCCTGATGTTTTGTGGTTGCACTGAACTACCTGACCATGTGCATGGCAATATGAAATGGCAGTTTAGAGATGACACCTTCAAATCTCAGGGACCTGGAGCAGTTTGCCAAAGAAGAATGGTCTAAAATTCCAGCAGAGCATTGAAAGAAACTCATTGATGGTTACCAGGGGCTGTTGATCACAGTTATTTTGTCTAAAGGTTGTGGTACCAAGTCTTTGCCTGAGGGTGGCAATACTTTTGTCCGGCCCATTTTTGGAGTTTTGTGCAAAATGATCAATGACTTTACTTTTTTTTAGAGCCGGTGACGGCTTTTGGCATTTCTTGCATGTGCGCGTTATGTACTAAACTCGTGCGCATAAAGTGCCGAGAGCAGGGTGACGTCAAAAGACCAGGGAATGTAAACTATGGCGTAGAGGTAGCACGTGAGCTTCATTTGAATATCATCTAAAGTAGATTTTTTTACAAAAGCAACAGTTTTTGTTCCTAGCCAAAATATATTCCAGGATCAGCAGAACAGAGCCCACCAGTAACAAAACAAAAGTATCTTTTTAGCTCACTTCATCAATGTCCTGTATAGGCAGTGCACGGAGTATCTGAGTCCGAGTCAGTTCATATTGGAGAGAGACATAGGGGTTTGTCCAGCACTAGACAAAATCCACAAAATAGTGAAGATTAAAAACAACTAATTTTATTCCAAAGTATTAAAAGCATGATAAGGATGCCAAGACAAAAAAATCTTAGAAAAAAACCAGACGCATTTCAGGTCTGAATGACCCGTAATCATAGTACATACTAGAGGTATGGCAGCACACTATTATATGAAAACTTAGCTACTGGTACCACCCCGGAAGTATGTCTGAAAACATCATTACAAGTGAGATTATTTCAGGTATATACAATGCAAGAAAGAACATTAGATAAGCAGCGGCATAAAAACATACAGGAAACATTTAGTAAATATACATTAAGTCTCTACAGTAGTTCCTGAGTTTCCGCTGATTTCGTTTTCTTCCTCATTTTGAAATTGATCCATACCTCTAGTATATACTACAATTAAGGGTTGTTCAGACCTGAAACGCATCAGTTTTTTTCTAAGATTTTTTTGTCATGGCATCCTAATCATGTTTTTAATACTTTGGAATAAAATTTGTTGTTTTTAAATCTTCATCATTTTGTGGATTTGGTCGAGTGCTGGACAAACCCCTATGTCTCTCTCTCACCAGTAATTGCCTTTAGCTAAAAAATTTCATATACAGGTGGTAGATTTACTTGAACCAGAAGGCTGGAGAAGGATGCCATGCAGTAGTAATCGCTCCTCAGGCTATTATGGCCTCCACTGAATGTGTACTTTATTCCCCAGCAGTATAAAATAGTGTAGTCTAGTACACTTTTCCATCCTTTTTATCCTCCTGGATGCTACATATACTCAGCACATGGAGGCAAAAGGGATGCCTCCGTCTGCCAGTACATATCTATGGACACTTCAGCATATATCCCAGGAGTTTTTCTGCTATAGGTGCTGAGCAAAAAACAACATGGAAACAGAGACAAATTCATATCCACCTATCTATTAGGGAATACAGGTGATACAATGCTAGATATAAGCTTTACATTACAAACACTAAAGTTATACATTGCATTCAGACCACATTCACAGGTTATGCTTAAATCGCATATTGAAATTTAAATCATCCACATCGTAGTAACTGTGTTAAGTCCTACAAGCTTATGTTTTGGAAGTAACAACACGTTTTTGGATTTTGTATTTGTAATTCCCCAAGACAAGTGTTTAGGTCTAATGTAGGGTAAGTGCCTTTACACATCCCCTTGCTTTTTCAGGATTGGATGCAGACACAAGGGGAGAGGTAAAGGGGTTAACTGATTGAGGCTAGGGGTAAAGGGGACACAATCACAAGAAAGAGAGGGACATATGGAAGAGCAATACCTTTTGGGGCAAAGACAGTGGTCTTCTGTGTAGTGATATTGCTGCTATGCTCTGGAAAAAGAAGGAACTCTCCAGAGAACCTGCAGCAGATATGAGTTAGCTAGACACTTATTTAGAGTTATCGGGACCCATTTACTAAGGTCGTTGCGACAGTTTTCTGTTGGACTTTGCACATTCTTTTCAGTTAATACCAAAAACTTTGAACAACATAAAAATGCATCAATCCAGAAATATATGAAACAAATAAGTCTTTATTGAAAAGTAACAATATCAAAGTGACATAGCGAAACACGTGTCGGGGTATTCTATGTGTGGTCCCTCATTTGGTATGGTAGTCTCAGATTTTCTGTATGTTCTGTCCTCATAGAATGTATTGCCATTCCTGATGTGATAACATTTTCTGATAGTCTTTCATTATAATGTAGTACCTATTTTATATTATGCATATGACTGTGTAACCTACCATTAGGCTTATTACAGACGCTACTTTGGACACACACATTTTTATTTCATTGCAGTTCATCTAGCATTGCATTGTGCATGTACAGTTCTATTGTTATTTTTCAATAAAGATATATTTGTTTCATATATTTCTGGATTGATGCATTTTTTATGTTGTTCAAAGATTTTGGTATTATCTGAATAAACTGATGGTAGTGTGTTGTGCCCACACCAATCGGTTTTGTAACTTATGTACATTCTTTTTACTGCAATCTGCTTGCACATGTATTTAAGAAGTGTCCACACCACATTTGTGTTGCACGCGACTGTTTGTGGTGCGACTTCACTATTCTTCAGAAGAAACAAATTTCTGCACTGAAATTGACGTTCTGGTGCTCAGTCAGACTGTGCACCACATTTATCATGAAAAGTCTGACAGAAATGTGTTGAAGGCTCTATGTTAAAGGTGCTGCAAAAAAAGGTGGTGCATTCTGCCGGAAAAGTGCAGGGAGTGGCAGATACTTGAAGAATGTGTGCACAAATCCTGAATCTGTCGTACTCTGCAGACTACACAGGCAAACTGAATGGGCCCTTCACCTGTAGTTGAAGGGCCCATTCAGTTTGCCTGTGTAGTCTGCAGAGTACATGCAGCCACATGCAGCCCTCTCTACAAGGGCCCGTTAGCAGCTTCTAGGGCTGCTAGGGTGGTAGTTCTAGTACCCTAGGACAGAAGCATCTCTCATGAATTGGGGCTCTAAGAAAACACACCAGGAACCCCAGTTTTATTGTCTATGGTGTGGGGTGATGGAGGCTTCACTGTGACTCAAAGCAGAGCCTGGCGGCGCTCCCACACTGGTGCTTTTTGTTATACATCTGCATGTTACACACCTGGGACAAGTTGCCCATCTCCACAAGGGTGTTCTTGATGTGTCTGGATTATAAGGGACAAACAGGTGGTGATCAATATCATTCCCAGTTAGAGTACTCCACCTGAACATAAAACTGATGCATGTGTCTGTATACTTACCTCCTCCGTGCATCCTAGTCTGTGTTATATTACTTTCTTGGATAACCTACAGCCTTTTTTAGCTTGTAAACCTGAATAAAAGTTATTTTATTATCCCATACAGACTGATTATTATGATGATTGAGGACACATATCATTGCTACCTATTTGATGTATTAGTTTCAACAAGAGACCAATGTAATTCAAATATATTCAAATAATTGGCAGTTTTAGAGATACAAAATGTCAGTCAGGTGAACAATGAAAAATTTAGTACTATATCTAAAAATAGAGAATTAAAGTAGAATACACACTTTTGTCAGGGTAGAAAGTTGGAATCCCTTGGCTTTTCCTTTGCCTGAGGTTTCATTGAGACAATTGCCCATGGCCAGGATGTAAGTGAGAACTGCTGGGAAGGCCTGGCTGTGGAGCAGCTGCTTACAAGCTTTGATCTTCTGGGATATGAGCTGCAAGCGAAAAACTCTTTTGACTTTCATTTATCATAGATGACAAAATATGTTTCATTTACCATACATTGTAGGAATGATAGAATCAGCTGCAGTGAAGGTAGCACTATATCATTGTAATCATCAATAAAATGTTACATAAGAAGAACATTTGGGTAAAAGAAAAAAAAAGGTATGTGTGGTTTGGGCAGAAATATAATACAGGGTCAGAATAAAAACTTTAAGAACTAGGGAACCAAACCACTTGTTATAAGTGACTCCATTAGAGTACATCTAGTGAAAAAGTTCCAGAACATCAAACTACTGGTCATGAGTGACTGGGTACCAAACAACAACCTACATAGGACTGGGAAAGAAAAGCACATACGGCACAATATGTGGTGACTCTTGCTTACCGGATGTATGTCTTTCATATAAATGGGCATCTCTCGTATTGCTAGTAAAGTATCCAGTCGGGGACACAGATCTGGGATTTTGCACATCTGTGAAAAACAGAAATGGGAGATAGGATGACTTAAAGGGGTGTTCTCATCTCGGCATTCACATTCAACTTCATTAATCTGCCACATATATACATTTCTTCAATTAGAGGATATTAAAAAATGTTTACCTGTGTGAAGATAATTTCTCATAAATGTAGTAATATGGCTCCATAGAAACATGGCTGACTCCTTGGATACGGCCACTTCTGCTGGAGGGATTGCAGAAAGAAACAAAGGATGTTTATATATGAAATGTCTGGGAGTTACTGCATGTCCCACAGCCGTCCAGTGGTAATGAGTGCTGAAGCCAGGTGGTCAGGCAGGGCTCAATAGCGCATGTCTGGCCACTGCTGCCAAAATGTGAGGTGGTCGTATCCGAGGAAGCCATCTCGTTTCTAAGGGACAGCATAGCAACATTTATGAGAAATTGACATCTTTTATAAACAAGTTTGCAGAGATGTCAAGTCTCTGATTTACCCTACTCAGAACCCCAATATGTCGATGACAGAATGGAAAGCTCTGCAGAAACTTAAAAAGGATAAAACCCTAGTCATAAAGCCGGCCGACAAGGGGGGCAATATAGTGATTATGTCGAAAAATTATTATGTCGAAGAAGCCGAAAGGCAATTACATGATACATCTACATATGTCAAACTACTGAGTGACCCCACGACCAAATATATCTCTCATTTACGCACCATCTTAAGACATGCAGTAGAAAATAAAGTTTTGTCTATTAAAATGGCCGAGAAACTTCTACCTACTTTTCCAAGGAAACCCTCTTGGTATTTCCTCTTCAAGATTCACAAGTCACCGAGTCGACCCCCCGGCCGCCCCATTGTCGCGGGGATCGGCTCGGTGACCGAATCTCTGTCTCAGTTCCTCGACTGGCTTTTGAGACCTATCTTGATGGATGGATATTCCATCATATTTGAAGGACACCAATTCTTTCTTAAGGGCGGTCGAGGACATCAACTGGCGTGAAGATCTGAAACTACTGTTCATCCTGACCCACAATTCTTTTTTATTTAACAACCAATGGTTTAATCAAGTTACAGGCACGGCCATAGGCACACCTGTCGCATGTACCTTCGCCAATATTTTTTTGGCTGTGTTCGAAAGTAAATTTATCCTCAATTCGGGAAACCCGTATGTCAAATACATACACACCTACTTAAAATACATTGACGATGTGTTCATGGCTTGGTCTGGTTCCAAACAAGAATTTTTTGATTTTGTAGAATTTTTAAATACAGGGGATAGGATGAACATGCGCTTCACGTGCAATTTCGGCGATAAACATTTAGAATTTCTAGATGTCCAACTTGATGTAGTCGCAGATCAAATTAAAGTGAGTGGCTATCGCAAGCCAACAGCCACGAATGCCTTTCTGCATTATAATAGCGCCCACCCCGATCATGTAAAAAAGGCTGTACCATACGGTCAATTTGTACGCTTGAGACGCATAAATGACTCTGATGAGTCCTTCCATAAACAGGCCCTTGAATTGAGAGACAGACTTAGGCTGAGGGGCTAACTGGATACCATCATTGGGACAGCCTATGAAAAAGCACTAAAGCTAGACAGACATCAACTACTGCACAAGAGGGGGGCAAAAAAAAGAAACAGGTATTGATTTACCTTTACCTTTAATTTCTGCCCTAATGAAAAGAATGTACGTATAGCTATACAAAAGAATTGGGTCATACTCGAAAGGGACCCCGAATTAAGGAAAGTCACTGAAAATAGACCCATGATTTCATTTAAACATAACCCCACCATGAGAGATTTACTCCGACCACTCTACATACGTTTTAGAGAGCATCATCACTCCATTATATCAGGGAAAGGTTCACAGAGATTGATAAAGCATATACGAGATATGCACGCGGACGACCCTAATTTACTTACATTTGCAGGGATTGAGCGTACTATGGTCAATACAGATGGAGGCGATAGACATAGGGAGTTACTCCGCCATGAGGCAAGATGGATACCTCGAACAGAAGCAGAGGGCCCGATAGGGTTAAATGATAAAAACGACATGGCAGTCTTTATCTAGATCCGACAGCTTACCATGCATAGTACTCTAAATGTTCTAATTGCTTGCATAATTCTCTAAGTCCTATAACGGTCTAACATTGTTTGATTGTGTATACTATGTGTCTGTATACTTTTTTAACTGTATCACATACCTAGTGTGCGGGCGGCGCTTGCATGAGGTCCGAGCTTTTGGGAGGTGTGTCTCTCCACCTCAGCCGGACTCGTGACCGCGACGTCACATACACACAAACCCCCCAGTCACATGACACTGTGTAACACATGACGTTGGCGGCTGGGTATTTAATCTGTTACAGCTGCTGGCTGTATCTGGTGAGTGCCGCTTCCTTATTTCTACTATTCCACGTTGAAGCATTGTTCTTATAATTGGCTGAGCACCACCGTGATACTCCTGTTTATACCCAGTACTAAGCTATATGTGCCCTTGCCTTCTTACCTGCACACACGGGACTGGTAGTGCCGGCCTATCCTTGGGAGGGTGTCTGCACCGCCCCTACCATCTTGTTGAGAATTTATGAGAAATTATCTTCACACAGGAACATTTTTTTTAATAACATCCAATTGAAGAAATGTTTAAATATAGCAAATTAATTACCATATATACTTGAGTATAAGCCTAGTTTTTCAGCACAAAAAATGTGGTGAAAACCCAAACTCGGCTTATACTTGAGTAAAAAATATAGGTTTTACCAGGTTTTTGTCGTAAAATAAGGGGCCTTGGCTTATACTTGGGTCGGCATATACTCGAGTATATACGGTAAATTAACTGTAAATGCCCTGATGGGAATACCCCTTTAACTCTTAAAGAACTCCTTTTTTTGTTACTTGTTCAAAAAGCTATAACATTTTTATTTATCTGTAAACAGATGTTTAAGGACTTTTTTAACATCCCTTTTACTATATATAAATGTACATATTAATATAAAGCTGGTAAAAACTGACATAAATATTAAATTGCGCCATTTTTTCATGCACTTTTTTTTTACCAGTTTTATTATGTGGTCCAAATAATATGTCCCCTTTATTCTTTATACCACCAATAAGTAGAAATATCCGGGTTGAAACTGGTCAATGGGCCAATGCCAGTCACCACCAGTATAACAAGATTACCTACTCCCTATGTTCAGAAAAAACAAGCAAAGCACATATAAATGATTACAAGAATTATATACTTTATTAGTTATTGTGCACTCAACACATCTTTATCCATAAAAGAACATAAAATAAAGGCAGACATAAAGGGACAGACAGACTGAAAAACAGTACACACGGTTCAGTGTAAAATATTTAAATAGGCAAAGTTATCCCAAACACAAGAAGGCCGCTAAGTCTGAGTGTAGACCAAAATAAATCCACACACACCTGTACCAGCAGCAGAAAATTGACCCACAAAGGTACAAATACATAACCGGGAACCCTGCAATAGATAGGGGTAACCAGTATATCCCAAATGCAGAAAGGCAAAATAAGGGAAAAACCTTCAACTAATACAGACCCAGACAAGTGTTTTGCACAATGAGCTTCTTCTGGGGGAGTGCTGAGTATGTAAAGCAACACAAATTTATACAATCCCCAACCTATGTCATCACATAGTTAATTACCTACCTACCAATGAATTACACAGAAGGCTGCAAGAACCGGGGCACAACTAGGTTAAACGGGACACAGATTCCATAGGATGACGTCAGATATTGCGAGATCCAACCCGCAAGTCACATGACTTTGCAATGTGAAAAGGTCATATTGAAAAAGCCTCTCTAACTACACATATCGCGAGATTTAACCCGCAGTTGAAGCGATGCCATGGCAAGGTCAAGCTAAAATGGAATGCCCTCATGTGTGCATAGCCACAGTATAAAGCAACTAGCTTGTGCGGGACTATAAGAAACCTTGTCGTAACTCAGCACGAATTATTAATACAGTCAGAGGTAAACTCATTAAATATATGTGAACCCAACAATTATAGACAAAATCAAGTATACGTTCACTGGAAAATACTGTTTTTCAGTCTGTCTGTCACTTTATGTCTGCCTTTATTTTATGTTCTTTTATGGATAAAGATGTATTGAGTGCACAATAACTAATAAAGTATATAATTCTTGCAATCATTTATATGTGCTTTGCTTGTTTTTTCTGCACATAAGAAGTAGGTAATCCCTTTATTCTTTGCATCAGATATACAATTGATATACAGTGGTTGCGAAGAGTATTCAGACCCCTTTAAATTTTTCACTCTTTGTTTCATTGCAGCCATTTAGTAAGATCGAAAAAGTTCTTACATAGACAGGTGTGTGCCTTTCTAATCTAAACTTAGCGGGACTCCAATGAAGGAGTATAACCATTTCAAAGTGAATCAGAAGGAAATGGACAGCATGTGAATTAAAGAGAACCTGTCATGCAAAATAACCTCCCTAATCTAAATAGATTTTCATAAACTGCCATTAAAGAGCATTGCCTCTGTCCCTTCATTGTCCCTCTACATGCCTGTAAACCTAAGCAATGAGGTCCTAAAGCTGTATGCAAATGACCTGTGAAATGTCCAATGAGTCATTATCATATTCAAGCTGTCCACCTTATTCATGAGTGGGAGGCACAGACACACCCCCAGTGCTTGACTGACAGCCTGTATAATGGTGTGAGGCTGTATAATGGTGTAAACCATGTGCTTCCTGGTGCTGGTGGCCACACCTCCTGTAGCCTGTGTGTGTGTATAGGAGAAATACAACAGCTCCAGGATGCAACCATGTTATAGCAGAAGATGTCAGGTATTTGTGTAGCTGATGTCTGTGTCTCTGTGTATTAGGAGGATGCAGCATGTCAGCAGATGCAGCAACACTAGCAATGCTTTACTATACATCACAGACATGAGCAGGGGGAGGGGGGGGGAGGGGATGGGGAACAGGGGTGACATCACTGCCTCTGACCATGTGACCAGCCTCATTTACATAATAAAGAAAAGATGATTTTATAATGATTAATGTATGAATAAAGGATGGGATGGAATCCTTGTGAGCTGCTCCAACAGGTAGAGGTGACAGAAATAGTGACAGAGACCTGATGACAGCTGTCCTTTAAATGTCACAGCAAAGGGTCTGGTTACTGATGACCATGTGATATTGAATTTTTTCTTGTTTAATAAATTAGCAAATATATTTACACTTCTGTTTTTTTTTCTGTCAAGATGGATAACAGAGTGATCTAACCAATTGTCTGCAATGAAACAAAAAATACCCACTGTAGTTGTGTTATGACTTAATATCTTGAACAAGTAAAACACTTTTTAGATGACCCTATCTTTGGCTCAATAGAATCTAGAAAACTTATTTTGGTAACATATTAAAGTTAAACATCTCATCTTTCAAATCATAATACCGACACTGAAATACATCATTGGGAATGCAAGCTGCAGATAAACTCCTATTCCCTCACAAAACCACAAACTTGAATTAAATTATATTATGTGATATGCTCTTTTCAAACAGACACCTGAAGGAAAAAATCTCAGCACCTGCAACATAAACTGATCCACAATGTGCAATTCAGTAGGAGAACCTTTATAACCTAAGTACATCCCTCGATCTTTTGCAGTTGGAACGTATCTGTAAGAAAATACATAAAAACATTTATTGTAACTAATTATTCAAATGGTATGACATAATCAGTGGGTGGGAATTAAATGGTTAGTCCACTTTCTTATTGTTTGTCCTATATGCATTCTGCATCAATTTCTCATGGGTTTCTAGATCGCTGCTTGCTGTCATTGAAAAGAAAGTTTCATTATTTAAAGAGGAACTGTAAAGGGTTTTTTTTTACATATCAATAGCTCTTGGGATGTAAAACAACTTTGCCTATTATCTTTGTTACTTATATCCAGCAGTTTATTTGCTATCCCCCTTAGATTACCTCAGGGCTGCAATAGCTGCTTCCTCTCCCTCTGCTGATAAGCCCTGGAGTCTGTAGTATAAACATCAGATAAACAAATCTATGGCTTCATGGGAGGGGAGGAGCTGCTGCTCCCTGCTCACAGAGAAGGAGGTCATGTGACAGTGTTTGAAGCAGTGCTGGATTTGTGAATGCAGATGTCTTCTTCACAGAATAGTGAGGTACAAGATAATCCCAGCTCCCTATTAGCCCCTCCATCCCAGTCTATGATTAGACAGAACTTTGTCTGTCTGTCTCTTCACCTTCATAGGCTATAGACAGGCTATAGACTTCATGTAACTGGTTTACTTGGATTTATACCACTAATTACATGTTCTGTGCCCCTCCACATGATGGAAGCTACTAGACTAGTCACTATATACATCCTGTATGCACATAGTGCTCAGTTTTTTTACTTGTGGGAAACTAAGTGGATTCCATGCTGTTACTTTGAGAGAGAATACAAGGCATCATGGGATCTGTGGGCAAGCTAAATGACCTCAGCTTGAGGGCAAAACTGACAGACATTAGTCTCCACCCAATCCACAAAACAGGCAGTAATTCACAAAATATTCCCTTGAATCTGGTGCATAAAAATACTGTTGCAGCTCAGAGTGACATATGTGACCCCTTATCTAGACCAGTAGTAAAGTAGCAGGAGGACTTGAGGAAACAAGTCCAAAATAGGGAGAGGAAATTAGCTAGTACATGGGCTAGGAAGGCCTCAGCCAATGCTACATTTGAAACGTGTTACTAGGTGGTACCTTACTCCGGTTAGACTAGCACAAATTTACCTTGAGTCATCTGATAGGTATTAGAGGTGTTACAGGGATAATGGAACAATTTTTCATATATTCTGGTCATGTTCAGATTTAAAAGCATTCTGGTTAATGGTTTTTCAGCTTTGACAAATAGTCAAAGCACTGGTGCCTATAAATCCAGTGATGGCACTTCTAGAACTGGATATTCACACAATCCCCTTCAAATATAGGAAACTTATAGGTCATATTTTATGGTTTGTTAAACACCTGATTACAAGAGTATGGAAATCTACCTCCCCTCCCAACATGAGATCCATGCATGAACTCCTAGCCAACCATTGCGCCTTTGAAAGGTTGCTTGCGTTAAGGAATAAAAAAAGTGTCCTCCTTTCATGATATATGGGATCCTTGGCTCACAATTCATCCAAATCTGTATCCTGTCAAGATTCGGGATCAGTGGATCCTCTGGACCACCGCGGGAGGTGGTAGAAGCCGACACCAAGGACGGAAATCTAAGTGGCACCTGGTGTTCACCAGGGCCCGCCGCAACGTGGGATAGTCTTGCTGTGTCGCATTACCACCAGGTCGTTCCACGGGTGCGATTAGTCCACGTTGGCAGCCGGGGTCGAGGTACCTTAGCAGGAGACATTCTCGTGGTCAGGTTCAGGCACAGGGTCAGGGCAGGTGGCAGAGATGCAAGGTCAAGTCCAATCCGGGGTCATCAACGGGAGGTCCAAGCAAATGGGAATGAGAACACGGGAACAGGAACACAGGAACGCAGGAAAAGGAACATAGAAACACATCGGAGCACGGGAACAGGAACTAAGGAACATGGGAATTCAGGAGCAGCAACACACAGGAACGCAGGAATACTTAGGAATATCGCAGGGGAGCTTTCTCTAAGGCGTAGGCACAAAGATCCCCGAGGGTGTGATGGAAGAGACAGGTTTTAATAGCCTTCTAGGTTATGGCCAGCGCCAATTTATAGTGTGCTGATCCTTTAAATTTCTTGAAGCCGGCGCGCATGCCCTAGGAAACAGGTACACGCGTGGATGGACCACGGACGGGAATCCGGAATGGGGACAGGTCAGTGGCACCGGCGCTACAGGTGCGGGCACTGAGGAGCACTGGTGAGCCTGTGACCTGCGATATCGGTTGCTGGAACACCCGTGACAGAAGCCTCCCTTTTGGCCTCCCCCTCCTCTTGGGCTGGAGAAATCTCTGCAGGAGATCATGGTCTAGGATGTTGTCCTTGTGCTCCCTAGATCTCTCCTCCGGCCTGAACCCCTTCCAGTCAACCAAGAAGATCTGCTTAACTTTCACCGTCTTTATATCAAGTATCTCCTTTATTTTATAGATGTCAGAGGAGTCACCCACAGGAGTAGGAGGATATACTTGCCGGGAGACAGGCTTAAACAGGGGGACATGAAAGGAGTTTGTGATGTGCATGGTTGGAGGAAGGCGCAGCTTGTAGGACACCGGATTGATGCGAGTCAGGACCTCGAAGGACTCAAGAATCGTGGACCAAGCTTGTACCCGGGAATTTTCAGCCGGATGTATCTAGAGGACAACCAGACCTTGTCACCATGAGAGAAGACAGGAGGAGGCCTGCGTCTTTTGTCAGTCTGGAGCTTGGTACGCGCAGAAGCCTGAAACAACAATCTCATATCAACTCCTCAACAGGAGGGACATCCAAGGACACAGGCAGAGGAGGGCGTGGATGCTGTCCATAGACAATGAAGAAGGGAGCGGAGCCAGAGGATTCGGAATCCAGGGTATTATAGGAGAATTCCGCCCACAAAGCGAACCAGTCGTCTTGACGGGCAGAAACAAAATGATTGACGTGACATCCCAGAGTCTGGTTAATCCTCTCCCCTTGTCCATTGGACTGAGGGTGGTAATCTGAGGAGAAATCAAACTTTACCTGCAGATGGCTGCAGAGGGAACGCCAAAAGCTGGAAACAAACTGAACTCCCCGATCAGAGATATGTTGAGAAAGACCATGTAACCGGAAAATATGTTGAAAGAAGAAGCTGGAAAGACGTGGAGGAGGAACATGAGACATCTGGAAGAGGAAGAGGAACATGAGACACCTTCAAAAACCGTTCTGTCACCACCCAGATGCCGCTATTGCCCAAGGAAGATGGAAGGTCCGTGATAAAGTCCATTGCCACATGTGACATATCGGCAACGGAAGCAAGAGACCAGCTGGTTTCAGGCGTAAAGGCTTATTGCAGACACAGGAAGTGCAGGATCCCACAAAGTCCCGAACATCCTTGACCAGGTCAGGCCACTAATTGAAGCGGGAGATGAAGGCCACGGACTATTGCACCCCAGGGTGCCCAGCCAGGCGAGAAGAATGTCCCCAACACAAAATCCCCTTCTGCAGTGCAGGTCGGACATAGATCTTGCCAGGGGGAAGCTGTGGAGGTTCCACTGGAGCGGCATCGACCAACTGTTCCGGAGAGATAATATACTGAGGAACCAGCTGTTCTCCAACGACATCACAGGCCCGCAAAAGTGCATCCGCATTGATATTCTTCTCCGCAGGTCGAAAGTGGATTATCATTTTAAAGCAGGAGCAGAAGAGTAACCAACGGGCTTGCCAGGGATTAAGGCGTTGAGCTGTCTCAAGATACGAGAGGTTTTTATGATGTGTGTATACGCAGACTGGATGACGAGCTCCCTCCAAAAGATATCCCCATTCTTCCAGGGCAAGCTTCATGGCCCAAAGTTCTCTATCCCCTATAGAGTAACAGAGAGACCCCACTCTGGGTTACTACACTAGACCTCACTTTTAAGGACAACAAATAATATATTGTAAGTAGACTATCTCTTATATAAGAGCCCAAAAGGGAACATTTAGCAGGAATAACATGACAACCTATCAACAGTGGGTGCTCTACAAAATTAGAAACATAACTTTGGTTCAAATACAATGATTTACCGTCTGAGGTTAGTCAGATTTTCATCAGATAACCCTCCGTCACATTCTTGTATGATCAATAACTTCTCCTTCAGCTCCTCTGGCTGCATGTGAAAATGTTTTAAGACAATACCTAAAGGAATAAAAGAAATATAATTTGAGAGCATACTATGGCCAGGCCCTTTTTCGTTTTTGTTTATCCACTTTTACCTTCAAAATTTCATAACTTTTTTATTTTTCCATGTAAAGAGCTGTATGAGGGCTTGTTTTCTGCATAACAATTATACTTTTAGTATCAGTATTTAATTTTCCATGCCATGTACTGGGAAGCCGGAAAAAAATCCAAATACAATGTAATTGGTGAAAAAATGCACTGTTTTCTCGTGGGCTTGGATTTTACAGCTTTTACTGTGCGTCCCAAATTACAAATCTCCTTTATTCTTTGGGTTGGTATGATGACAGGGATATCAAATGTATATGGGTTTTATAATGTTTTCATAGATTTACAAAAATTCTTTATTTTGGCGATAATAACTTTTTCATACTTCAGTGTACAGAGATGTGGGGGGGCACTTTTTTCGACTTTTGCTAAAGTTTTCAATGCTACTATTTTAAGGACGGTAAAATAAATGGTTTAAAACGAGACAGTCTCTGGTCTTTGTATGACCCGAGACTGTCATGGTAACCAATCTTCGCCCACGATGACCTCACAGGGCGGCAATCAAATCCAATATAGCAGCGCCTATGCACTGCCGGGATTTAAATGCCTCAAGCAGCTTTTACTGGGGCATTTATATGGTTAACACCGATGAGCGGTGGCAATGTTACCGCTGGGTGTTCGCTAAAATATGCAGCAAACACCCACCTTGTATCGAGAGGGCTCAGCCCGTAATCTCTCTCTGTGTGACATACTATGACATACAACTTTTTGTTGATTTACAAACACATTATACAAACATATTTAGCATAAAGCAAAATAACCTCTAAATTTAAGACATCAAGCCTCCCCCCCACTTCCCTCTCAGGGCCCCAGGGAGGCTAGTAGCATAATCATTCTTCTCTTCTTTTCCTTTTTTTTTTATATAATTGACTCACTTTTTGAAAACCAGGCCTCAGGTATTGCCTCCCTATCATCTCCCGTTGCCTCACTATAGAACTCACCTAGCACCATGGCATTATTTTTTTCTTTCAATTCTTTAACCTTGGTGTATTTCTAGTCTTCCAATAATACAATATTACTTTTCTCACCCTTCATGGTCCATCTTACCATTTTTCTTGCAACCTTCATACCCAATGTATTCCTAGTATACAGACCTTTGGATCATGAGTAGAAACGGGCAAATTAGTGAAAATTCGATTCGACCCCGTTCGCCTAATTTTCAGAGAAAATTTGATTCGAACCGGATCAAAACGAATTACAGAATGTGACATAGCAGTACTTCACATGCTGTGTGTATGTGCATGGAGAGGGCTCACGGGTTAAGCCCTCTCCATAGCTGGGGAGTCTTTGCTACATATTGCAGCTGTACATATTGCAGCAAAGGCTTGCCGGTAACACCCACGGTCGGTGCTAGCACTGATCGCGCGTGTTAACCTGCAGAATGCCTGTGGCAAAGCTGCCGGTGGCTTCAAAAAGATGGCTGTGCAAGGGCGCCGACATTTCTCCAAGGATCGCCGCTCCCTGTCTTCTGAAGACCTAAGGCTGCCATGGTGTAACCCCTTCATTACAATGTGCGATCAGCACATTGTGATGAATGAGGAGAGAAATCCCCATATACTGCCATACTGTAGTACTGTACTGTAGTATGGCAGTATATGGTAGGATCGATCAGACAACCTAGGGTTAAAGTACCCTAGGAAGTCTGAAAAATAGTAAACATAAAAAAGTAAAAAAAAAATTATAATAAAAAAAGTATAAAATTGTAATCAACAGTGTGGAACACTACCACCATACAGTGAGGAACACTACCACCATTCAGTGAAAGACACTACCCCCAAACATTGAAGAACACTACCGCCATACAGTCAGGGACACTACCCCTATACGGTGAGGAACATGACCCCCATACAGTGAGGAACACTACCCCGTACAGTGAGGGACACTACCCCCATACAATGAGGAATAACACCCCCATACAGTGAGGAACACTACCTCCATACAGTAAGGAATACAGCCATACAGTGAGGAACACTACCCCCATCCAGTACGGAACACTACCGCCATACAATGAGGGACACTACCCCCGTACAGTGAGGAACACTACCCCCATACAGTACGGAACACTACTGCCATACAATGAGGGACACTACCCCCATACAATGAGGGACACTACCCCCATACAGTGAGGGACACTACCCCCATACAATGAGGAACCCTATCGCCATGCAGTGAGGGACACTAGCGCCATGCAGTGAGAAACACTACCGCCATGCAATGAGGAACACTGCCACCATACAATGAGGAACACTACCCCCAAACAGTAAAGAACACTACCGTCATACAGTGAGGAACACTACCGCCATACAGTGAGGAACACAACCGCCATACAGTGAGGGACACTACCCCTATACAGTGAGGGACACTACCCCCATACAGTAAGGAACACTACCCCCATACAGTAAGGAACACTACCCCCATACAGTGAGGAACACTGCGGCCACACAATGAGGAACACTACCCCCATACAGTAAGGAACACTACCTCCATACAGTGAGGAACACTACCGCCGTGATCGGCGTCCACATGCTGTCTTTGCCGCAAACCCCTGATGAAACCACGTTAGGTACTGAAACATGTCGTGGGGCAACATTAGGTTTTAATATAGTTGGTGAGGGATAGGTGTTGAACTATTAGGATTAAGATAGCTAAATCATTGGTGGTGCAATAGGTGTGATGCATGAGTGAGAAAGAAGGGAACTAGTTAACAGCAGATGAATAGAGCCAAGCTAACTAGCGTGCTGCCACCAATGTATGAAATGCGATGTATGAGGAATAAGGGGCATAGGAAATCGGGGGCTAACAAGCCCATTATTCGATAGATATAAAGAGTTAAACTGGAGCTAATCTATAGGACTGAGATAAAGTGGCGTCTGGCTATCAGGATCCAAAGAACTAAGATATTCTTACAGATAGTGCTCTTGGAATAAAAGTTATAATTTATTAGCAAGAAAAAAGGTTAAACTGGCTTTGTGGCACTTTTCTGTCAATATCTCTCTGTCACTCACACTCGCTGTCTGTCTCTCTGCCACTCACTCCCTGTCCATCACTCAGACTCCCTGTCTGTCTCTCTGTCCCTCACTCCCTGTCCATCTCTCACACTCCCTGTCTATCTCTCTGTCACTCACAATCCCTGTCTGACTCTCTGTCACTCACTCTAGTTGTCTTTCTCTCTGTCACTTACCCTCCCTGTCTATCTCTCTGTCACTCACACTCCCTGTATGTATATCTGTCACTCATACTCCCTATCTGTCTCTCCGTCACTCACACTCCCTGTCTGTCTCTCTGTCACTCACTCTCCCTGTCTGTCTCTCTGTCATGTGGTGTACCCCGGACGTATTTACGGAGGGTGCACCTGGATTGGTGGAGGCGGCTAGACGTAAAGGGGTTAATGGATGGTGTTGCACTTTAAGGGGAGGAGGTTACTGCAGTGCACTTGCCTCCTCCCCCCATTGTTCCGTTTGTATTTAAGGAGGAGTGAGCTCCTCCTTCTTCCTCTCTGGACTGCAGCAAACACAAGAAGCAGTAAGCTGTGGTGCGCGCTGAGAGGAGCTTCAGGCTTGCCTGGTAATATGGAGGACCCTTTGATTGTGGCGCTTCGCGCTGAGGGGGAGGGATGGCCATCACAGTTCCTCTCCCCCAGGCAGCTGTCCCCCGGCTGCCTTCTATCGCCCCGCCCCCGACCCCTTTAGTCACTAGCACTGCTCGGCAGTCTACGAAGGTCTCTACACCACCGGAGCGCTTAAGCCCAGCCCGGATGTCTCCTGCATCCTCCTCCTCGGCCTGCGCTCCGGCCACATTTCCAATTTTGAGGGCGGAACTTCCGGGTCCTGCTCCGGTTCTGGCTGATCTGCACAGCGCCTCGCAGCCAGTGTGCGGCACAGCCAGACCATCGACAGCAGCGGCAGCCATGGGGGTAACAGCATCGGCCCAATCTTCTTCAGACACCCCTCCTCCTTCCCAGGTGTCTGTTCCTCCGGCCATTTCTATGATGGCTGGATCTGATTCTGGCGAGGTCGCAGTTTTTGTGCAGCCAGCTCCGAACCCCCCTCCGGTTTTTGTCAGTGTTTTTTGCCCTGTTTTTCCAGTGGGGGCTGCTACTACGCCATAGGTTCCGGCCCTTCCTGCCCCCTCCCAGCGTGCTAGGTGCTCGCCATCTTCTTCCTCCTCTCGGGATTATCGCAGGCCCAGTCGGCTCTGCGGTGTCTGTATCTCGGCACAGTGGCCACCCCAGGTTGACTCGAAGACACAGGAGATCCAGGTCGTCGAGATAGCGCTCCCCGTCATCCTCTGGCGGTCCATCGAGCCCCTCGGCAGGGCCTGGTCCACAACGCCGGGCACGGCATAAGGGGGACCGCAGTGGGTCATCCTGGGCTGCCAGCCTGGTTACAGCAGTGGCGAGCAAGTCGCTGGTGGCCTTGGCCACGGGTGCTTCTACTCAAGTTACTTTTCAATATGCTGGAGCATGGGGTAACGGGGAGGGTCAAGGGGTGGGTTTGGAACTGGTAGCATCTGTAATAGCTATGTTGGACTGTTATCCTCCTGCCGTGTCCTCTGCCCCACCACTGGCGGGGATTCATAAAGATTCAGTGTTTTGTGGCGTAAGCCCATTAGGGGCGCATTTGGGTGTTGAGCTGAAAGAAAAAATTTGGTCCAATGCGTATATTGATATTTGGTCCTTGGTGTCGGTGGACCAGTAATAGCTATGTTGGACTGTTATCCTCCTGCCATGTCCTCTGCCCCACCACTGGCGGGGATTCATAAAGATTCTGTGTTTTGTGGCGTAAGCCCATTTAGGGCGCATTTGGGTGTTGAGCTGAAAGAAAAAATTTGGTCCAATGCGTATATTTATATTTGGTCCTTGGTGTCGGTGGACCAGCATACGGTGTACCGTGAGAGGGTGGCGGCTACTGCGTGCCCTCAGGATAGGAAGCTGAAAGTGGCAAAGACTATCAACAATTGGCTGCAGGTTTCTCTGTGTTGGGGTATGTTATGGGCCAAAAGCATCCGGAGTGCTTCTCTGAGTTATTTCTGCATCAAGATGTTATTTATTCGTCATACAAAACTCATGGTGGTAATGCTTGCTGGAAATATGATGAGGATTTTAGGAGGCGTTTGGCTCTGGAGCCAGATATGGGTCTGGGTGTTAAGGCAGCGGATGTGTGGTTGCGTCTGTTGGTGTCGCCTATGTTGCCTTTTCAGCCCTTGGCCACCGGTTCCTTTGCATCTGCCCAGCGCCGACCTGGTGCGTGTTGGTTGTATAATGATGGACACTGCCGTTTCTGTGGATTGTGTAAGTACAAGCACGAGTGCTCGTCCTGTGGGGGAGGCCACGCAGTCATCCACTGCCCCCGAGTGGCTCAGAAGCAGGGTACCAGGTCCCAACCTCCTCCTGAGCGGAAAGACGCCAGTGAGCGTCGTGGAGCTGTTGACATGGCTCGACCAGTATCCTGACTGATTGGCTGCGAGCCAGTTGTGGGAGGATTTTAGGTTTTGGTTTTTTATTCCGTTTGAGTTAAGGGACGAGGGTAGCATGTCTAAAAATTTGAAGTCGGCTACAGAGCACCCAGAGATTTTGAAGGATAAGATTCAGAAGGAGGTAGCTTTGGGTAGGATTGAGGGCCCTTTTAGCTCGTTTCTGGAATGGGTGTTGCGGTATGAGATGAGGGCTTGGGCTTTGTGGTATTAATGTTGTTCAGCTTTTGCTTTGTATTATGTTTTCTTCGTGTTATGTTGTAAATGGTGTATATATTGTATATGGTGTGGTTTGGGACATTGGGGAAAATTTATTTACCTGGTCCTATCGCGATCCCCGATGGGTTTGGTTTAGGATGTGATAATCGTTGAGTTTGAGTTGTGGTATTTAGTGTTTAATTACTTTGGTGTATTTTATTGTTTTTGCTAGGTGTGAATGGGGCTGGACCAACAGGTAAATTATTGCAAATATTTTGTACATATTGTACCTTATCTTTGGTTTATGTTATTAATAGTTATGTTTTATACTTTATATTTTAATAAAAGATCTACAGTGTTTTCTTTTCATGGTTAGAATACTAAGCATATTTTGGAGAGCGTGGGGTGAAAATCAAACCATATTCTATTACATTCCCTGGATTACAGTAGGCGTATGTGCATAATTTTGTGATTGTAAATGCAACGGCACGTATTCAACATACACTTCCCTGTATATATTAGATATAATATACCATATATTTATACACAGTGCAGACCAAAAGTTTGAACACGCCTTCTCATTCAAAGAGTTTTTTGTATAAAAAATGTAGATTCACACTGAAGGCACCAAAACTATGAATTAACACGTGTGTAATTATATACTTAATTTTAGTTGTTTCACACTTTTTTGTTATGTCTTATATTCTAGGTTCTTCAAAGTAGCCACCTTTTACTTTTGATTACTGCTTTGCACGCTGTTGGCATTCTCTTGATAAGCTTCAAGAGGTTGTCAACTGAAATGGTCTTCCAGCAGTCTTGAAGGAGTTCCCAGAGATTGGCCCTTTTGCCATCACTCTGCTGTCTAGCTCACCCCAAACTATCTTGATTGGTCTGGTGACTCTGGAGGCCAGGTTATCTGGTATAGCACCCCATCACTCTCCCGCTTGGTCAAATAGCCCTTACACAGCCTGGAGATGTGTTTGGGGCCATTGTCCTGTTGAAAAATAAATCCCCAACAGTGTCACCAGCAAAGCACCCCCACATCATCACACCTCCTCCTCCATGCTTCACGGTGGTAACCAGGCATGGTTGGAGCCAAAGATCTAAAATTTGGACTTATCAGACCAAAGCACAGATTTCCAATGGTCTAATGTCCATTCGGTGTGTTCTTTAACCCAAACAAGCCTCTTGTGCTTGTTGCCTGTCCTTAGCTTCTTTTTTTAGCCATAGTACACCATTCTGACAGTCTATTCAGTAGGACTATCAGCTTTGTATCCACCTGACTTCTGCACAACACAACTGATGGCCTCAACCGCACTTAAGACAAGAAATCCCACTTATTAAACCTGACAGGGCACACCTGTAATGTGAAAACCCTTTCTGGTGACCTTTGCTCATCAAGAGAATGCCAACAGTGTGCAAATCAGTAATCAAAGCAAAGGTGGCTAGAACCTAGAATACATTACATATTTTCAGTTGTTTCACACATTTTTGTATAGAATTCCAAATTTGTTAATTCATAATTTTGATGCCTTCGGTTTGAATCTACAATTTTTATATTTAGTTTTCTCTTTATCAAAAAAAGTGGTATTCCTTACTAAAGTTATGTGCAATTTTCTGGTCTAACAGGATATTTGATTGCTTTGCGATGTCAGATTCCAGAACAGGAGAAAAGTCGCTGGTTTGGAACTGTCGTAGAATTCTTTGGGTGTCAATTTTCTTTTGAGCAAATTTTGGCCCCCACATGGATTTGTTAATCTGAAAGAAATACACATCAAGCAGTTACATTCAAAGCAAAAAATAAAACAGCCTATAATTTGTGCCTCAAGAAATGATCCCCATGTGAGCCTGTTGTGTATAAAGTTGTCCCTCTAAGAGATTTCAAAACAAGCTATGGGATTCTTTTGAATATTGCTTAAAGTGTTGTACCAATATTTAAAGGATAGGGGATAAATGTATGATCACTGGAGGCACATCAGTTGCCCTCCTTTCCCTCTTCCCAGCCAGCAGAAGACTGGGGGACAATGGGGCTCATTTACTAAGGGTCACACATGCACTTTTGTTGGACTGTGCACCGTTTTCGGGACTAAAACGGCTTGCACAGGTATTTAATAAGTGTGTTTGCTGGGATTGCAGGGCATACAACCCTTTTTGTGGCACAGTTGAGCTGGCTTCCGTGTGACACAAATTAGGGGGCATGCCATTGGATGGTCCGACTGATTTGGACTGAGCGCAGGATTTAACTTTCAAATTGTGTTGCAAGCCCTAACCCTAAGATGCGCCACAAAAAAGATTGTGAACTCTGTCAGACCTGAAGCGACACATTCATGACTTCGGACGTACAATCTTAATGAGTCACGGCATGGTGCATTATAGTCAGACAATGCACTTTATGTGAACTCTGTTGACCCTGAAAGTAAATGTGCCCCAATCAGTCTAGGTAGCTGAAGCGTCAGTGTGCAAGTATGACCAGTGCTCTATTCAACTGTATGGTGCTGTGAAAACCGCAATCTCCCCCAGGGGTCACTTGGCCTATAGCAGTGATGGCTAACCTATGGCACTGGTGCCAGAGGTGGCACTCGGAGCCCTTTCTGTGGGCACTCAGGCCATCACCAGAGATGACTCCAGGTATCTTCCTGAAGTCCCAGACGGCCCAGGACTTGCTGTGAACAGAGGTATTTTAAAGTGACAGCTCTACCTGAGACTATTTTCTGCTTTATTGGTGTCCACAGGTGCTGGTATCAATGAAAACTGTGACAGAGAAAGGAGTATATATCACAAATTAAAATTTTGTGTTGGCACTTTGCGATAAATAAGCAGGTCTTTGTTGTTGTTTGGGCACTCGGTCTCTAAAAGGTTTGCCATCACTGGCCTATAGAATAACACTGAGATATATTTTGCATTGAAGTGCTTAAGGTTATGTCACTAGAAGAAGTTGCCCCTTACCTTTTCCTGCGGTACAGTGTTCCAGTGGAATGCTTTAGTTTTGATTTGTCTAGTGCTAGGATTTAATGGTCGGAAAGGTACTGGTAATGGAGGAGGTAAGAAGGGACAAGGAGATGTGACCTGAGGAGAAGGTGTGGAGCAAGGTATCTTCTCCGTAGCTGCTGTCCCTGAATTCTCTAGGACTAAAGGAATTAAGGAAACCTCCTCATAAACTTTGTAAGCATCCTCCACCTTAAGACACTCAGAGCTAGTGTTCAGTTGACTGTAAAATCTCTCCTCCTTTTCCATCTCTAAGTTCTTAGAAGCCACAGATATGCCTTCAGGAACGGGACATTGATGACTTTGCAGACAGAATTCTTTTAGGATTGATACCCAGTCGTCTCTCATTGATGTGGTTTTCTCAAGGCTCTTGTTCTGCTCATTTAATGGTATCCGGAATCTATTGTTAAAGTAAAAATGAAAATTTAAGGTTTTAATGAACAGGGGTATGTACAGATGTAAAAAGTCCACTTAAAAAACAAATTGTTAAAAGTGACAAAGTCTAGAATTCAGTATTAAATCAATTGAACAAGTTTTTTTTTTTAACCCACCCGAGAAGACTTTTGAAACAAAAAGAGGTTGGACAACTATTTTAAGAAGGAAAACAAATTCAGTCCATACTGAATGCAACTTTATAAAACCTCAGTTGTAGTAAGCTCCATATGTGTACAAATGTTCCACCACTGGAGGTCAATGAGGAATTCCCAAGTGTTCCATTTACTGATAGAAAGTAGATATATAGAATTTATTGTATTTGAAGTATACTACAAAATTTTTGATAGGTTTGTACAAGATAGGTTCTGTAGGTTTGTTCTTAAGTTGAATTTCATATCTAAGTCGAAACTGTGGATTTTATAATTGTAACCCCAGCCAAAGTTTTTCTGGTCTCTGTGACAATTATATTTTAAAAATGCTGGACTGTCATAAGAACCAGGTTTAAATAAAAGCTTAGTTGCAGACACCTTTGATAACTGCTTATCATTGTAGCCTGGGGACAAAGTAGAGTAAATTACCAACATCCAGAGGGCCATTTCTAACTAAGGGTCGTCTGTAAGTCAGGTTTTCTTAAGTAGGGGATTGCCTTTATTCATAAAAAGTAAGGCTATACAACCAAGAACCTTGCCTATTCCTGGCTTCATTGGTATTTCATGGGCTAGTTGCTTCCTTGAGACATCCACTTCTCATTTGTCTTCATAGATTACACTCTGATTGATCCATGAAAAAATGGATCAGACTGGGACATACTCTATATTCCACCATGTGCCGTTCACACAAAAATATCCCAATTGTCTTAGAAATTTCAACAATATAATGCACAAAAAGAAATTGCTGCTAACTGCAGGCCACTAGGGGTCCACCTTTCATATAACTTCCTGCTGCCCATTGCAGCAGAGACTCTGAAATATTCTTTCTCTGTTAATAGGTATTAGATAGAGCACATAGATCAAGGCTTTTCCAAAGGGACCTCAGCAAGTATGTCCTTTCTCTCTCTTTTCTTCCTGTGTGTGTCTTTAACTTAAAGGGGATTTTCCTATCTGGGCATTGACATTTAAAGGGAACCTGTCAGTGGAAATTGACATAATAAACTACTTTAAGTACCGTATATACTCGAGTATAAGCTGACCCGAGTGTAAGCCGAGACCCCTAATTTTACCACCAAAAACTGGGAAAAACTACTGACTTGAGTATAAGCCGAGGGTGGGAAATGCATTGGTCAACCCCCCCCCCCCAGTATATGGCCAGCCAGCCCCCAGTAGTATATAGTCAGCCAGCTCCCAGTAGTATATAGCCTGACAGCCCTAGTAGTATACAGCCACCAGCCCCCAGTAGTATACAGCTAGCCAGCCCCTAGCAGCATACAGCCAGCCAGCCCCCAGTAGTATACAGCCAGCCTGCCCCCATGTAGTTTACAGCCTGCCGGCCCCCAGTAGTATACAGCAGTCCCTAGTATAATACAGCCTGCCAGCCCCCATGTAGTATACAGCAGCCCCTAGTAGTATACAGCCAGTCCCCATGTAGTATACAGCAGCCCCTAGTAGTAGACAGCCAGTCCCCATGTAGTATACAGCAGCCCCTAGTAGTATACAGCCTGCCCCCATGTAGTATACAGCAGCCCCTAGTAGTATACTGCCTGCCAGCCCCCAGTAGTATACAGCAGTCCCTAGTATTATACAGCCTGCCAGCCATCATGTAGTATACAGCAGCCCCAAGTAGTATACAGCCTGCCCCCATGTAGTATAAAGCAGCCCCTAGTAGTATACAGCCAGTCCCCATTTAGTATACAGCAGCCCCTAGTAGTATACAATAAATACCAATAATCGAACCCACTTCTTAGGTAACAGGCCCCTATGCTAAGCAAACAGATAATACCAACAAGACGCATATGAGACCATGTATCATACTGCCAGTACCAAAATTCAAAATATAAATCTTTATTTAACACATGTAGACAATCAAAAATTAGACACTAAAATCATACATATTAAAACCACAAGAACAAACAGCATGGTGGTGGTCAATGCATTAGCCATAGTATAGAATGATACGTCATGACAATCTACAAAATTAATCCATGAGTGTAAAAATACGGGCTGTACCGAGCACAGAGAATATAAACTGCATCATAGTTAAATACCAAGTGTCAAAGTGTTATACCTGTGCCTCAGGTCAAATTAGCCCCAGACCACCACCACAGCACCCCGACGCGCGTTTCGCCGTCGCTTCCTCAAGGTAGTATACAGCAGCCCCTAGTAGTATACTGCCTGCCCCCATGTAGTATACAACAGCCCCTAGTAGTATACAGCCAGTCCCCATGTAGTATACAGCCAGTCCCCCCTGTATGAAGAGGTCACAGCCCGTGAGCCCTCTTCATACACCCTTCATAGCTCTGCGGCAGATATATCCGTCACAGAGCTTGAAGGAGTTAAGTTGGTCTAAACTGTGTGCCAGAATTTTGGGTGCATGGACCATTTCCCACAAACCACGCCCATTTCTCATGAGGTTACGGCCATTTACCCAGAAGCCACGTCCCCTTTATTGGACAAGTCGGGAAAGTGCCAAAAAAACCTTGATAACTGTGGTACAAGGAATTTTAGACAGTGTTTTTGGTGCAAAACCACCAGAATTGTGGCTTAGGCTTAGTATTAACTTCCACAAGGTCAGACCTATACTCTTATGAAATACTCTGTGCTTCTTGGGATTCTGCTTCTTCTATAGCATTTGCCCACCTTAGACCCATAAATGGCATATATTTCAAAACTGTATAAAGATGAATTCACAGCTCTAGAGCTTTCATTTTGCCCTTACTGCGGGAGACTTTGTAGGTTTAATCACATTCAATAAACATTTGAATACATCTCCAGAATTTTTTTATGCTAGAATTTGGTTTTGTTTCTGGCTCATTTGACTCCCAATAAGAAAAGGAACTGTTGTATCCTTGTGAATGTTAAGCATTAATTTAATAGAACTGATGATGACTCCATCTCCTATGTAGTTAATGAGGGGATATAGGAAGCAAGAAAAATGTGCTACAATGTATCTATGCATGGAAAAATTACAATATCTCTATTAAAAGTGCCCACACATCAGCCGAAGCGCAGCGCAGTGTCTGACCTTTTCAGACTATGCTAATTGCTGACATAGATGCAGCCATGGAGCTTGGGGTTTGCTTGTGTATGTGCTTTCTGCAGCAAGAAATGGAGAAGGGAAAGCGTGTGCCTTTCCTCTGGAATCTGCAGAATCTTCCTGCATATGTGAGCGGTCTCAGTCACAGCCATAAAGTAATGCTCCTGCTGATTTAACTAAAGCCTTTAATCTGAACTGAATGGCAACCTCTAATTTTGCAGTAGTAGCTACCATGCACTGTATATATTGCGTATGAAATAAAGCCTCCGTAATACAACAATGGTCAGACAATGCTCTTACATGTATGTGTTTCCGGTGCAGTGGATGGAGAATGTAGGCATGGAATTGTATGATCCAGCACACACTGCACAGTCCTGCATATTTACACAAATTTTTTCTGGTACCAGTTTCTGGGAACAGTAAAATATAACTTCATCTCTCTTCACTTTAACCAGATATCTAAAAATGAAGCAGGAGAAATATATTATTTACTTCGGGCATTACACAATAAAATAGAATGTTTAAACATTTCACAAAATCTCCATAACAAAAAGCAGATCTATACATTTTTTTGTACTTGTTTATTCCTCATTAAGGGGCAGAAAAACACTTTTTAACCTTTTATCATATTGCTATTTTTAGACACAAAAAACAATCCTAGACATATATTTATCAAAACTAGTGCAGTTTGCCCATGGAGTGTGCGGCAGATTAATCAAAACTGGCTCCCGGTCTTCATGCATCTGGCGCCCCCTGCACTGAACTTGAAGTGTGCACCATTTTTTGGTGCACTTTGTTCATGCTATAGAATTGTGGTTAGAGATGGGCGAATCGATTCTAATGATTCGTCCATTTAGAATTTCAGGAAAAATTCGATTTGTCAGGAAGCCGAAGTTTATGCTGATTTGCGGGAACGAAGTTCAGTACCCCGCTCTCCGCTTCCAGCACTCCGCTCCCCAGTCTCCGCTCCCAGCTGCTCGGTCTCTGCTCCCAGGTCTCCGCTCCCGTTCTCTGCTCCCAGCTATTTGGTCTCCGGTCTCCGCTCCCCGGTCTCCGCTGTCCGCTCCCCGGTCACCCTTCCCAGTTCCCTGGTCTCCGCTCCCAGCTCCTCGGTCTCCGCTCCCTGGTCTCCGCTCCCCAGTCTCCACTGTCCGCTCCCCGGTCTCCGCTCCCCTCTGTCCGCTATCCGCTCCGGAATCCCCTCCCCACGCTGGAGGACAAGGCAGAAATGGCCGGAACAAGAAAAGAAGAAAAAAGTAAGACAACCCCTATGTATAGATGTGTATATATGTGTGTGTGTATAGATAGGTGTGTGTATGCATGTATAGGTGTGTGTGTATGTATAGATGTGTATATATGTGTGTGTGTATAGGTAGGTGTGTGTGTATGTATAGGGGTGTGTGTGTGTGTGTGTATGTATAGGGGTATGTATGTATAGATGTGTATATATGTGTGTGTGTGTATAGGTAGGTGTGTGTATGTATGTATAGGTGTGTGTGTATGTATAGATGTGTATATATGTGTGTGTGTTTAGGTAGGTGTGTGTGTGTATGTATAGGGGTGTGTGTATGTATATGTGTGTATATGTATAGGTGTATGTGTATGTGTAGGAGTGTGAATATATATTTTTATGCAGTATTGTGGATATTTATTAGGGCTTCTGCGCCATGTCAATTTTAGTTTTACACTACAAAACGACACGCTGTATGCATTTTACACTACACGACGACACGCTGTATGCATTTTACACTATACGGCGGCACGCTGTTTGCATTTAATACTACTTAGTGGCACGCTGTATGCATTTTATCCTACATGGCGGTACACTGTATGCATTTTATACTACATGGCGGTACGCTGTATGCATTTTATACTACTTGGCGGAACGCTGTTTGCATTTTACACTACATGGCGGCACGCTGTATCTGATTTTTTACGCTGTACGCTGTTTTTTACGCTGTATCAGATATATTACATATATGGCGGGGGGGTGGCAGTCTATGGCTCGCCTCAGGCAGCAGAAAGGCTTGGTTCACCCCTGCACACAGCCCTATAAAACCCAGCCATTTTCTATCTCAGCACTTCACACTTCATGTTGTAGCGTCCAGCTGCTGCTGTTGTACTGTGCGATTCTTGCTGCAATCCCTCGTTGTTCTCTAAGTGGGTTCTATATACCCAATAGCAGTATTATTTAGTGACAAAATCGAAACTGCATCTGCAGTAGCGATTGGTGGACCAATTCCTGGTTGTTCTTTAAGGGGGATCTGTATACCCCAAATAGCAGTTCTATTTAGTGACAAAATCGAATAGGAAGAAATCTGTTTGACATTCATGCATCTGCAGCAGTGAGCTGTCAGTTGTGGGTTATCTGTATAACGCACATTGCCATACCCTTTGGGGGCTCTAGTTTACAGCCAGATTTACATGTGAAATCCACATAGTTTATACAGTGATTTTCGCTGAAATTACAGTCAGTTGTGGGGTATCTGTATAACGCACATTGCAATACCTTTTGGGGGCTCTAGTTTACAGCCAGATTCACGTGTCAAATCCATGTAGTTTATACAGTGATTTTCGCTGAAATTACACTGTCAGTTGTGGGGTATCTGTATAACGCACATTGCAATACCTCTTGGGGGATCTAGTTTACAGCCAGATTCACGTGTCAAATCCATGTAGTTTATACAGTAGTTTATACAGTGAAAAGAAGGGCAAAATGATTAGTGACGTCAATGCAAAATTACTGCCGACATCCTCTGCACTCTTTTGGGGGGCTTTCCACATGTATCCGCGTTTAACAGAACAGGTTCTGTCATAATCTATGGAATCATCTGATGTCAGTGTAAAAAGAGTGCACTCTTTGATGTTATAGTGGGATCTTGGCCCTCAGCTTGGTCCTTTCGAGCTGGCACAGACGTTACCTTGTCAGGCTGCGTTCCCGCTTCGCTTATTTGGGGAAGTTGGCCTATGTAAGTGCACATGGAAGTGAAGAGTGAAGCGATTCTAAGAGCCGCGGCTGTCATGTGCGTGTCATACTAAACACAGCACTGTTTGAAGACCAAACCTATGCATATTTAAGCATGGCACAACGTTCTACAACACCCTACAGGCTCTCTGCAGCCAGGAGATGCCTGTTTTTTAACGGGATTTGTTTTGAATCGATTAGGGTCGAAGCAAATTTCTTTGAAAAATTCAGCGAATCGGGACAAAACTAATTTTAACAAATTCGCCCATCTCTAATTGTGGTGCAAGTCAGTAATAAATGTGGCGCAAATTCCGATTAAACAGTATAACGCCCCTTTAGGTGCACATTTTTTTTGGCTTGTTGGACACAGTGCAGCCGTGACACAAAACTGGCGCAGAAACTTTATAAGTAAATGTAAAAGCAGTTTGCACATTAATTTCAGAACAAAGTCAGACAGAAAACTGGTGAAAAAACAATTTAATAAATGTGGGCCATTGACTTAAAAGTTCAAATTCTTTATAGTTAATTTGTTATTATAGGTTTTAGGTTTATATACACTCACCGGCCACTTTATTAGGTACACCATGCTAGTAATGGGTTGGACCCCCTTTTGCCTTCAGAACTGCCTCAATTCTTCGTGTCATAGATTCAACAAGGTGCTGGAAGCATTCCTCAGAGATTTTGGTCCATATTGACATGATGGCATCACACAGTTGCCGCAGATTTGTCGGCTGCACATCCATGATGCGAATCTCCCGTTCCACCACATCCCAAAGATGCTCTATTGGATTGAGATCTGGTGACTGTGGAGGCCATTTGAGTACAGTGAACTCATTGTCATTTTCAAGAAACCAGTCTGAGATGATTCCAGCTTTATGACATGGCGCATTATCCTGCTGAAAGTAGCCAATGTGGGTACATTGTGGTCATAAAGGGATGGACATGGTCAGCAACAATACTCAGGTAGGCTGTGGTGTTGCAACGATGCTCAATTGGTACCAAGGGGCCCAAAGAGTGCCAAGAAAATATTCCCCACACCATGACACCACCACCACCAGCCTGAACCGTTGATACAAGGCAGGATGGATACATGCATTCATGTTGTTGACGCCAAATTCTGACCCTACCATCCGAATGTCGCAGCAGAAATCGAGACTCATCAGACCAGGCAACGTTTTTCCAATCTTCTACTGTCCAATTTCGATGAGCTTGTGCAAATTGTAGCGTCAGTTTCCTGTTCTTAGCTGAAAAGAGTGGCACCCGGTGTGGTCTTCTGCTGCTGTAGCCCATCTGCCTCAAAGTTCAACGTATGTGCGTTCAGAGATGCTCTTCTGCCTACCTTGGTTGTAACGGGTGGCGATTTGAGTCACTGTTGCCTTTCTATCAGCTCGAACCAGTCTGCCTCCTCTGACCTCTGGCATCAACAAGGCATTTCCACCCACAGAACTGCCGCTTACTGGATGTTTTTTCTTTTTTGGACCATTCTCTGTAAACCCTAGTGATGGTTGTGCGTGAAAATCCCAGTAGATCAGCAGTTTCTGAAATCCTCAGACCAGCCCTTCTGGCACCAACAACCATGCCACGTTCAAAGGCACTCAAATCACCTTTCTTCCCCATACTGATACTCGGTTTGAACTGCAGGAGATTGTCTTGACCATGTCTACATGCCTAAATGCACTGAGTTGCCGCCATGTGATTGGCTGATTAGAAATTAAGTGTTAACTAGCAGTTGGACAGGTGTACCTAATAAAGTGGCCGGTGTGTGTACATTACATGCAGTGATTGCAGTGATTTTGTCAAAAGAAAAAAGCAAAACCAAATGGTCCACATTAAAACTATGGTAGTGGAAACTGTACTATGTGGAGTGTGCAGAGTGCACCAGATTAATCAAACAGTCTTCTTAAATCTGGCACCCCTTGCAATGCTCCTGCAGAGTGCACCAACTCTATAATATAGAGGGGCAAATTTACTTACCCGGTCCATTCGCGTTCCAGCGGCGGCTTCTCCGCTCTGGATTCGGGTCCGGCCGGGATTTAATAAGGTAGTTCTTCCGCCGTCCACCAGGTGGCGCTGCTGCGCTGAAAGTAAACTCATCGCGCCGGAATGCACCGAGCTGGACCAGGTGAAGGTAAGCGGTCCTTATGCGACACATTTTCGGTTTTTAAATGCGGCGGTTTTTCCGAATACGTCGGGTTTTCGTTCGGCCACGCCCCCCGATTTCCGTCGCGCGCATGCCAGCGCCGATGCGCCACAATCCGATCGCGTGCGCCAAAATCCCGGGGCAATTTAAGTACAAGCGGCGCAAAACGGAAATATTCGGGTAACACGTCGGGAAAACGCGAATCGGGCCCTTAATAAATGACCCCCAGAGTGTGCAAAACAATTCTGTCGAGTCACGATAATAAATGTGGTGCACATTCTAACTTTGCACTGGAACTACCGTATATACTTGAGTATAAGCCGACCCAGGTATAAGCCGAGGCCCCTAATTTTACCACAAAAACCTGGTAAAACCTACATTTTTTTTACTAGAGTATAAGCCGAGTTTGGGTTTTCAGCACATCTTTTTGTGCTGAAAAACTAGGCTTATACTGAAGTATATATGGTATGTGTAGAAATATGACGGACACTTCTTAAATACATGTGCATGCAGTTTCAGTGCAAAGTCAGACAAAAAACTGGAGCAAACAATATAATAAATTTGGGCCAATGTATAACTTTTTAAAAATTCATTAATGTGTTTTCATGATTATTTGAATTATTATTAAAAAAATTGAAAAATTATTAATTTGATTTTCATGATGATGCTTTGCATCAACCTCATGGACATAGTTAGCAAAAGTCTGGCAACTCTGACTACTAGCCAAGGTTATTATTGGCCAAAATATCAATCAAATAGGACGATATTATATTTTTATGAAACAAAGATATAGGTGGCACCTGCCCTTCAATGTAAAAAAAAGCAGTCCTTTGAAATAAATTAAATGAATAAAAATGAATGATGTAATATTAATGCAAGAAAGAAAAAAAATTCAAGTTCCCTTAAAGAAGACCTTTCACCACCTTTGCCAACCCCAACATCTTTTAACCCCTTAACGACCAGGCCTTTTTTCGTTTTCGAGTTTTAATTTTTCACTCCCCACCTTCAAAAAACTATAACTTTTTTATTTATATATATATAAAGAGCTGTGTATGGGCTTGTTTTCTGCATAACAAATTGCAATTTATACAGACGTTATTTAATATTCCATGCCGTGTACTGGGAAGCGGGAAAAAAATTCTGAATGCAGTGAAAATGTTGAAAAACGCATTTGCGCCATTTTCTTTGCAGCCATGGAGATACCAAATTTGTATAGGTTTTAAAGCTGCCATTCGTTATTTTGCCGTCTTCTGGTTCTAATAACATTTTCATACTTTGGTGTACGAAGCTGTGGGTGGTATAATTTTTGCCACTTTTGATTATGTTTTTATTGCTAACATTTTGAGGACTGTACGGCCTTTTGATCACTTATTGAATTTCTTATATTTTGCAAAATGGCAAAAAAGTGGCATTTTCAACTTTTTCTGTTACAGGAAAAAACTTTATTATATTTTGATAGATTAGACATTTTGGGATGTGGCGAACCATAATGTGTTTCTGATTTTTTACTGTTTATTTATATTTATATCAGTTTTAGGGGGGTGATTTGAATTTTAGGGCTTTTTTTAATTTAATTTTTTAACTTGTTTTATTTTATTTTTTTTTTTACTAGCACCGATTGCGGGTGTTAGCGATGGGCCCGTGAGCCTGCTTTATACTCGTCCTCCGCTACTGGATGTATAGTAACATCCAATGCGGTAAGGGGTTAAAAACACTACACTCCACAATTATGGTGTAGCTGGAATTGTCTCTAGAAGTCCCCACTGTTTCCAAGTAGTGAATATTTTATTTATTTATTTTTTGATGTCTAGTATTAGATGGATGGGACTAGGATGGGAACAACATAAAATCATTTTTTTTTTTTTTTTTAATATGAAAAAATATATATATATAAAAAGAAACATTCATATTCATATCCTGCATGAGGGGCTAAGGGTAAGTATCACCACCTATATTTATAATTAGTCTGCATAGTCTTGATGCCTCCTATACTGTTAACCACATGACAAATGTAATTTCTAGATCTGAATCTTCAGTGTCCGCTCGACATCTCCAGTGCCTCATTAATTCTAGGACCATTTCTTGCCCAGAGAAACAAAAACCACATGAATAATATACATGCTGTTTCCATTGTTGAGGGAGGATCTTCCTGCTTTCGAGTTTATATCTTCCTTATTGGTCTGTAATTACGTGTCATTAGCATCCAGTCATCCTAAACCAAAGCAGACAGGAGGCAAATGTAACTATGTAACACGGTATGCCTTAATCAAAACGATTCCTGTACAATGTGCTCCACATAACACGTTCTCCTGCCCCTGCAAATGAAAAGATTCAAATTTCGGGGACAATAGTTGGAGTGTTGGACTGCATAACACCAAATGGCAAATCATGCAGCATGGGTAGCAAGTCTCAAGGGGAAGGCAGTGAAGAGAGTCATAATGAATGGTAAAAATGCATTCTTTGCACGGTTTTGCATACTTCACCCATTTGTTGGACAGATTATCCAGGCGTTCTAGGAGACCTTCCAGGACAACATCAGAAAAAGCGTTTTTTTTTACAAATGATTTGACAGGAGATGTCTGACCGTTCTTCTGCATCTGCAGAATTTCATTGACAATCCTTAGAATCTACAAGCAAATACAAATCAGGTTATTCCTATATGAAGGGTAACAATGGAGATTCAGCTCACCTTCCAGCTCTGTGGATATCCTAGTATGGCACGGATCGCCCCTCTGCTCGGGCCGTGTACACCAATGAAAAAAAATTCTGATATCCAGCCTTGTCAGGAATCACTTGTAATCTTTATTTAGGCAAATATTAAAATTCCACAGCAAGTAGTCTTGGCCAACGCGTTTCAAACGGACTGGCCGTTCCTAGTCATGGCAGTCATGATTCCTGACAAGGCTGGATATCGGAATTTATTCCTATATGAACCATAATATTTATTACATGTACAAGATGTATAGGATCCATAAATGCGGTCCATCATCAGATGGTCATTGAGGGTATTAAATGGACCATCAGTGCCCTAATGTGATTGTCCTCATTGTACTTATTCTACAGTTCCAAGCTCTAATGGCTGGAACTAACAGGGGACTTCTATCCTTCTGTTAGTTCCAGCCAATTGCATGTGGTTTGGCCATGTCTCCCCAGGTTGTGTATGGACACAACCTGGGGAGACATGGGCAAACCACATGCAATTTAGTAATATTGTACACCATAGTTTGAGCAATGGTAAGTGGTAAATTTTAGGTTTTGTAGTGTGAGGGCTCAAGCCTATCAGAAATATATTGCATATACAGGCAGTCCCCGGGTTACTTAGGTTTGTTCTAAGTTGAATTTGTATGTAAGTCAAAACTGTATATTTTATAATTGTAGATCCAGGCAAATTTTTTTTGCCCCAGTGACAATCCCTGTAGGGATTATCATTAAAGCTTAATTACAGACAGTTTGATGATTGCAGTCTGGGACTATAATAAAGCATTCCGAGAGCTTCACCAGAGGTCACAGTGGGCAGATGGGTCCGTCTGTAACTAGCAGTCATCTTTAAGTCGAGTGTTCTTAAGTAGGGGACTGCCTGTACCAGTATCCCATTTGCATTAACTTACACCTTCATAAACTGCAGGGCTGTGTTGGCTTGGCTGCTGCCAATGTGTACCCAAATGCATTACAGAGCTACATTTTCTCCCACTTTTCTCCCGCATCAGGTTTACCTCATTGCAAAACAAAAAATTCAGAGGAATGCAAAGAAGATAAGAGAAAGGTAAGGAACTTTGAAGCTTGCTCTTCCTCCAACTGCACTGTTACTGTTGTACGTTTTGCAATCTTTGCTCTTTTATATGGATGCTTGTCAGTAGAGTGAATGGTGGGTATAGGGAAACTATGGCTGCCATTTGCTGCTGCCAGTGAGGGGATTGAAAGTTATTTTTTAAATACTTCTACAGCTAATAAATCTGTCTGGAGGCTTCTCTTCCAGAACCATATTGATTACTGTCCAACTCCGCCCGCTTTTTTAAAAGTGGCAAGTAGGGAGATTAATAGGCATGTTAACGGCCAACATCGTTTGCTGTATTTTAGGAAAGATCTCCAAAGACCTTACCCAAAAATCTTTATTTTATATATTCCGAAAAATAGGTTGGAACTGGGTTAACTCAAGGAGGAGTTATGGGTATTAATGGGTGGTACAACTTATGGAAATGCCCACACTCCGGCGCCCTAGGAGAGAGGAATGCGTGCTTGCTGGCTCTGTAAAATTTAAAAGGCAAGCGCACCAGTAATTGGCGCTGGCCAGCCACCTGTCCTGATGAATTCCTGCCGGATCTTTGTGTCTCATAGCCTTAGAGAAAGCTTGTTCCTGATGCCCTGTGCGATTATCCTGATTTCCCGTTGAGACCTGACATGTTCCTGACATTGCTTCTGTGCTACCCGTCCTGATCTTCTGCTACATCCCCGACTCAGATCCTGGGCTGCTTGTCTCAACCTCCTGCCTGTCCCCGACTTCGACCCTGCCTTACAATTCTGTACTTCATCTTGGCCGCCGCCGCAGACAAAGTCGCACCTGTGGAACGACCTGGTGGTACCACGCCGCAACAAGTCCAACCTGCTTTGCGGCAGGCTCTGGTGATAACCAGGAACCGCTTAGACTTTGGTCCCAGGTGTCGGCTAATGTCATCGTCTGTGGTGGTACAGAGGATTCACTACCACTGATCCTAACAACACGTGATAGCATATTGTCAATATCTTGTGGTTCAGAAATCTGGAATTTAGCCCTAAAGGAGACAGCTGGTGCCTCAATAACATAATGGAAAGCCCTTGGCCTTCTATATGTATTCTGAGGTCAGGATAATTTGGGGGTTAAAATGGGCTAAAGATGATAGCAGACTTCTTAGCAGACAATATGGAAGCTTAGCTGTGTTCGTGTATATGCATCCTACTCATGTATATATGAATTTACACACATCAAAATGTTAGTTCTGACCATAACTCACAGAGCAAGATGTACATGAAATTTTCACTTCTGGCAATCCCCTGAATTGCCGTTTTCTATCTCTACTATATTTTAATTATTTTTTAAACTGTCACCTTCTTTCAAGAATCCATTACAAATGTTTTATCTCACTGTACAGGATAAATGATGTGTTCTTTTATTGAATAGATCATTACAGATATCACAATATCAATTAGGAATTTCATGTGCAAGCACTAGTTTTACATCTTTCCAGCTTTGCATGGCCCTAAAAGACATCTGTCAGGTTATCTCGCCCCTAATGGTGAAATCAATGTCACAGTGATGCGGTGCATGCTACGCATTGTCTCCTGCAAGTGATATACCTTTTAAAAAATGATGGAAGGAACTTATTTTCCTGCTTTAGTTAGAAGGCTGTAACCATTCCCAGTCTGCATGTTAACTCTAAGGCTACATTCACACTATAGTATGGGGGACGTATATACGGCCGACGTACGTCCCCCATACACTTCTATGGGCTCGCGGTGCCCTACAGGAGCGGTACGGCACCGTATCGCTCCGTAGCCCGGGAAAAGATAGGACATGTCCTATTTTTTCCCATATTATGGCGCTGCGGCCATATATCGCTATGGAGAGGGGCGGGGGTGAGCTGCGCTCACCTCCTCCTCCTCTCCACGCGCTGCCGTGTGCCGGCCGTGCTACGGTGCAGTGGGCTCACGGCAGTGTGCGTGTAGCCTAACAGTTACACAAAGGCATAGAAGAGAATGCCCATAAAAGACTTAGAAAATATGTGGCAATGCCTAGAGTTTCTTATGAATTTGATTAAAAATCTATTTCCTTTTTGACCAAAGCATGTGTATTGATACGTAAACTATATTCACTTGTTGGGGATCAATTTGTGCAATGGAATATTTTCCCCACTGGCATTCTGGAACACTGGGCAGTGGAATTTGTCACTTTTTACCTCAGTAGAAAGTCTAGATTGACCTGTGGTCCAGACTAACCAACATAGTACTTACAATCTGCTTATCCTCCATACAAGCTGCCTCCAGCTCATAGTCTTGGTGCCCATGAAAGGAGATGACAAACCTCAGGCCATCATTATCCTCACATGACTTGACTTGTTCAAATGGGAATTGTTTCTTTAGTGTTCCCTTCTCTATGTTGAAAATCATCTGTGTAAAGAAATCAATCTAAAAATAAAGGAGAGGGTTTATATTAAAAATTAGGTCTACTGGAAGATTTCACCATACAAAGCTGTAGAAAGTCTTAGGAATTAGCCCTGGGGGGTCTGTGTAACCATAACTTTGCATGCTCTAGCAGTAGCAGCAGGGCTCTGATAATGTATTTATATTCCAGGATTGTAGCTGAACTAAGAGCACTCAAGGAGTCTCCTTAATTAGTTAAAAGTAAAAAAATGTACCCTACACACTTTGCAAACTATTGCCATAGTTGCCCTGTTTACAAATCATTAGTGATGACCGAGTATACTCGTCCGAGCTTGATGCTCGGTCGAGTATTAGCATACTCGGACTGGCTCGTTGCTCGGACGAGTTTTGCTTGGACGAGTATTGCCCTGCTCGATAACGAGCATTTAATAAAAAAAAAAAGAAGTGAAGAACAGTAAAAAAATACAATTAAAATATTTAATTTAATCATTTCATTGAAGAACACAGTGAAAGAACACAGTGCAGAATAGATTGCAGATGTTCCATACATCTGCGATCTGTTCCGGAGACACGCGTGCAGAACGGTGTTCTCCGCAATAGTATTTGAAGAACAATATGGGGCAGATTTATCAAGTGTCTGAAAGTCAGAATATTTCCAGTTGCCCATGGCAACCAATCACAGCTCAGCTTTCTTTTTACCAGTGCTCATGAATATTTTAAAGGGGAGCTGTGATTGGTTGCCATGGGCAACTGGAAATATTCTGACTTTCAGACACTTGATAAATCTGCCCCTATGTGTGAAGAACACATTGCAGATGTTTGGCAACATCTGCAAGTTGTTCTCTACACATATTGTTCTTCAAATACTATTGCGGAGAACACCGTTCTGCACACGTGTCTCCGGAGCAGATTTCCAGACATCTGCAAGTTGTTCTTCACACATATTGTTCTTCAAATACTATTGCGGAGAACACCGTTCTGCACGCGTGTCTCCGGAACAGATCGCAGATGTTCGCGAACATCTGCAATCTGTTCTGCAGTGTTCTTTCACTGTGTTCTTTCAGTGAAAACATCTGCACTGAACAGTGCTCGTTCAGTTTGTAATTTTACTGAAAAATGCTCGGGTCTCCCATTGATTTCAATGGGGCTCGTTACTCGAAAGGAGCACTCGAGCATCGGAAAATGTTCGGCTCGAGTAACGAGCACCCGAGCATTTTAGTGCTCGCTCATCTCTACAAATCATATCAAAGGGGGATATTTATCATACATCGGCGCTCGTGCACTGGCATATGATAGGCCCGCTGCTGCATTTTTCACAACGGGATAATCAAGAGGCAGCAGCTGGCCGCGTTACCCCTTAAAGCCAACTTCACACCGCACTAGCGTGAAGGAGGCAGATTGGGTTATATATCCACAAGTGCCCCAAAGAGCTTGTTAGACAATAGTTTAATTTTGACTTTTTAAAGCACTATATTTACAAATACTTTAAAGGAAATCCATAAAGTGCAAATAGTCCAGCTCAAAAGACACTCCGGTTGTGGATAAAAACATAATACTTTCTTTATTGAAGTACGAAGAGGGATACACAAAAAAAAAACACACACAGAGCCACGGCTTATGGTCCATTTCTCCTCCCACTGTGTGATGAAACTTCCTCTATTGCAGTGAGATTACATGAGGCACAGAGATGGGGAAAGTGTTGAGAGAGCAGGGAGGAGGCAGAGACTATGAAGCTGCAGAACAGAGGGGCTCGGCTAACATCCCCAGAGCCCTCCAGGCTCATTAGCATAATTATAAAAGTTGATTTTAGAAGGAAGGAGGCCATAAATAACAAATATAAGAAAATTACCACATTCACTGTGTTTGGATCCATGAGTAAATGCCCCTGTTTTATCATGCTTGTTTTTTATGGCAGATTTCCTCAAAAAAATCAGTGCAAAAACTCAAGCTGCAATCCTTAAATACAAACCCATCCTTCACAGTTCTTCTGGTACCTGAACGTATCTACAATCACCCTGTCAAAAGCTATAACCCTGGTGAACTACCAGCCCCTCAAGCAGAGTATGAAATATAATTCCTGGAATTAAATTTTTTACAACTAGCCACCTTTAAATGTGTAGTTATGCTAACATTTCTAAGGTTGGAAGAGCCTACCAAGGACATATATATCTTAATAGGGGCCAATCCCTTTAACTCAATTGTCTAGTAACTATGTAGTGGAAAGGGGGCTTTAGGGATATTGAATTGAATGTGTATCCAATGCAAAGACAGGCACAAGGCACTGGCACCAAAGTAGAGATTGGACAGAAATGCAATCTTTCATTGTTTACTTCTAGTTGATAAATATCAGTCCAAAGCTGAAACTTTTGAACATTCAAAGAAAATAGGGATTTCCTGTTTTAAATTTGCTGGTGTTAACATACTCTCATAGTACATTTTTATAAGGTCCATTAATGAACCTTAAATCATCAGATGTTCTTATTCTATCCACTAAACAATGAAGAATGCTGTTTAATACCAGCAAGCAACATTTGAAAAAAGCTAATACAGAAAGAAAGTATAATTGAGTTTTACCATTTTTAATAATTTTCCATTAAATATACATTTGCCTATTAACTGGCATCCTTGTGGGACTATGTGTTTTTGGTACATCTCCAGAAAGGTGAGAAAAAAAACTCTTCTCATACATGATATTTCATTTCTTAGAAATCCTGAAATGCTCTATAATTTATTGGATTTAAATATTTTATCATTCCCTGTCTGTGGTGAGGGCCGTCCTCTTAGACAAGTTTAACCTGCAGCAGGAAAGTTTGATGAATTACCTGTAGGATGCGCTTCTGCCAACGATATCGAAATTTGTAGACATTGAAGTTGTACTGCTGGTTAAGAGGAAGATTCTCTGTCTCCTAAAGGAAAACAAAAGCTAGTTTTACCAGACTGGCAGCAAACGGAGTCATCACTAGCACACTTCACCAGAGTGATGAATACTTCATGAATGGAAGCTGTGCCTGAACGTGTCTAACACTGCAAGACATGCATCTATAAGACTGCTCTGAAAATAAACCAGATAACTAAGAGGGGTGACTGGGGATAGATCGCCAGAACTTACAGAACAGACCTAACATAGCAGCCTAAAGAATATTTATTTACTGCTGTAAATCTTAAGCGGTTGGCCACATTCTGCAAATAATTGATATTGTCTGTGTAATTAAAAGTTATACAATTTTACATTATACTCTGCATCAATATACTCTGTGATATTAATGGCTCCTACACCTGTGTGTCCATCTCATGACCATGGACAGATTTCTTTCTACTGGAAGTAAAGCTTTCCATAGCAGGACAAAAAGCAGAGATCTAGAAAACTGCGAGGAATTGATACAGATTGTACATTGGAAAATTGTAAACATTTCACTAATTTGCTGAACATGGACAGCCCCTTTAACAGGGGGCACGAGACATGCAATAGTATACTATAACACTGCTCTTTGTGTAAAAAAGATATTTATATTCTATAATACCCTTTTGTAAAAGAATATCACTACTATGATACTGTTTCTGTGTAAAAGAATTTAACTATTGTTTATACATATAAGAATTTAATTATTATAATACTACCCCTATGTACTAGAATAGAACTACTATAATCTGCATATAACTATTAAAATACTGCCCCTTATGCACAAGAATATAACTACTATAATACAGTACTGTTCCCTATGTACAAGAATATAACTACTATAATGCTGCCCCCTATGTACTGGAATATAACTACTATTATACTGACCCTATGTTCATAAATATAACTATTATAATGCTGGCTCCTATGTACAAGAATATAGCTACTATAATACTGCCACATATGTACAAGAATATAACTACTATAACACTGCCCCCTATGTAACTGAACATACCTACTATAATACTGGCCCCTATGTACAAGAATAGAACTACTATAATACTGGCCCCTATGTACAAGAATAGAACTACTATAATACTGACCCTATGTACAAGAATATAACTATTATGATACTGGCTCCTATGTAAAATAATATACCGGTATCTATTATAATACTGCCCCCTATGTACAAGAATACAAATACTATAATACTGCCATTTACATGAATATAACTATTATAATACTGCCCCAATGTACAAAAATATAACTGCTATAATAATGCTCATGTGTACATGAATATAGCTGCTATAATACAACCCACTGTGTACTTAAATATAACCACTATAATACTAACAGCTATGTACAAGAATGTGACTACTATAAGACATATAAGACAGCCCAATATGTACAAGAGTAAGTATTTTAACCCCTTAAGGACGCAGGGTTTTTCGGCTCATTTCTCGCTCTCCAACTTCAAAAATCCATAACTTTTTCATTTCTACGTGTATAGACCTGTGTGAAGGCTTATTTTCTGCATAACAAATTTTACTTTCCCGTAATGTTATTTATTTTAACATGCTGTGTACTGCGAAGCTGAAAAAAAATTCCACATGTGGAAAAATTGAAAAAAAAACCCACGTGCGTCACGTTCTTGTGGGCTCAGTTTTTAGGACTTTCACTCTTCGCTCCAAATAACATGCCTACTTTATTCTTTGGTCCGGTGCGATCGCGGTGATACCAAATTTATATAGGTTTTATTGTGTTTTAATACATTTTCAAAAATTAAACGAATGTGTACAAGAAAATTTTTGCCGTCTTCTGACACTAATAACTTTTTTATACTTTGGCGCACGGAGATGTGTGAGGGGTCATTTTTTGAGAAATGAGGCGAAGTTTTCATTGCTACCATTTTGAGGTCTTTGCGACATTTTTTTTTATTTCATTTTTTATGTTATGTAAACAGGTGTAAAAGTCAAATTTCGGACATTTGGGCGCCATTTCCCGCCTCGGAGGTCACCGCCGCCCGTAACCGTTTTTATATTTTGATAGATCGGGCATTTTGGGATGCGGCGATACCTAATATGTTTGTGATTTTTACTGTTTATTATGTTTTATATCCGTTCTAGGGAAAAGGGGGTGATTTGAACTTTTAATATTTTATTAATTTTTTTTATTTTTGAAACTTTTTTTTTATTTTTTTTTTCACTATTTTTTAGACCATCTAGGGTACATTAACCCTAGATAGTCAGATCGCTCCTACCATATACTGCAATACTTCTGTATTGCAATATATGGCATTTTTGCAGCACATTCATTACAATGAGCCACTGGCTCACCTTCACATTTCCTAAATGTTATAGATGGACATGTATAGAGTTCACACATACTTCATAGTCATATGTTCACATGAATAAATCATCATAATATCACTAAATAAATGATATTTATGATAAAATCACTAAAAATGAAAAACAAAATAACTGCTTTTCAGCTAGAAATTTTAAGACGGTCACAACCTGCAAAATATAGCAATAAAACAGATTAAAAAGTAAAGGCACCGCTAAAACCTATATATATTTTAAAAGCAGAAAACCAGGCGATTGCATTTGCCTCGATTAACAGTTGACAGCCGGGACCACCCTCATATAACTTTGTGACAAACACAAATTATTAAACAAAATGTGCATTGAAAATGCCATGAAAACATACGTTTCTACATAAAACTGATATTAAAGCAGAGCGCACAAATAGGGATTTAAAAATAATAACACAAAGTGGCAGATATATATACACTCACCGGCCACTTTATTAGGTACACCTGTCCAACTGCTCGTTAACACTTAATTTCTAATCAGCCAATTACATGGCGGCAACTCAGTGCATTTAGGCATGTAGACATGGTCAAGACAATCTCCTGCAGTTCAAACCGAGCATCAGTATGGGGAAGAAAGGTGATTTGAGTGCCTTTGAACGTGGCATGGTTGTTGGTGCCAGAAGGGCTGGTCTGAGGATTTCAGAAACTGCTGATCTACTGGGATTTTCACGCACAACCATCTCTAGGGTTTACAGAGAATGGTCTGAAAAAGAAAAAACATCCAGTGAGCGGCAGTTCTGTGGGCAGAAATGCCTTGTTGATGCCAGAGGTCAGAGGAGAATGGGCAGACTGGTTCGAGCTGATAGAAAGGCAACAGTGACTCAAATCACCACCCGTTACAACCAAGGTAGGCAGAAGAGCATCTCTGATAGCACAGTACGTCGAACTTTGAGGCAGATGGGCTACAGCAGCAGACGACCACACTGGGTGCCACTCCTTTCAGCTAAGAACAGGAAACTGAGGCTACAATTTGAACAAGCTCATTGAAATTGGACAGTAGAAGATTGGAAAAACGTTGCCTGGTCTGATGAGTCTCGATTTCTGCTGCGACATTCGAATGGTAGGGTCAGAATTTGGCATCAACAACATGAAAGCATGGATCCATCCTGCCTTGTATCAACGGTTCAGGCTGGTGGTGGTGGTGTCATGGTGTGGGGACTATTTTCTTGGCACTCTTTGGGCCCCTTGGTACCAATTGAGCATCGTTGCAACGCCACAGCCTACCTGAGTATTGTTGCTGATCATGTCCATCCCTTTATGACCACAATGTACCCACATTGGCTACTTTCAGCAGGATAATGCGCCATGTCATAAAGCTGGAATCATCTCAGACTGGTTTCTTGAACATGACAATGAGTTCACTGTACTCAAATGGCCTCCACAGTCACCAGATCTCAATCCAATAGAGTATCTTTGGGATGTGGTGGAACGGGAGATTCGCATCATGGATGTGCAGCCAACAAATCTGCGGCAACTGTGTGATGCCATCATGTCAATATGGACCAAAATCTCTGAGGAATGCTTCCAGTACCTTGTTGAATCTATGCCACGTAGAATTGAGGCAGTTCTGAAGGCAAAAGGGGGTCCAACCCGTTACTTGCATGGTGTACCTAATAAAGTGGCCGGTAAGTGTATGTATATGTATATATATACGCACAACATCAAGTATTCACACTCCAAAAAATGCAAAAACAAAAACCATGCCAAATTTGGTTCATATCCAAAAATGTGTTTAAAAATATATATCGCACAAAATAAAAAGCTCCTATTCTGTCAAAATAAATTTTTTTTCCACAAATCAACATGAAGACGAGAATAAATTTTTAATTCATAAAAATTACCACCTTCATGCAACTTTGCAGCAAATAGTAATAAAATGCAAAAATTGCATTAAAATTCAGAATCCTCTAAAATACATACAAATCCTGAATACAGGGGGTGCCAAACATTTTTTTGCAGAAAATTGCACTGCGCATCACACATATATATTATTGTATGCTCCATTACAAGATGGTAACCCAAATAAATAACTATATATCTATAAACCAAGCTAATGAGATAATAAAAGTCACTTTTAGATGTGCATCATTCTATTAGCAGCACGATAACAGAACCCTCCGCGCTTCATAACAATGAGAGTGAGAACGTCATAACATAGGTGGAAATAATGGAGGATGGTGTGAAATAAAAACTTTATTCCTGAACATGTGTGTGTTTTGGTGTTACATATAACTTTTTGGACATGTTCTGGGTTGCAGTGTTAATATGTAGCCACATCAGGAGAAGAGGATCAAATGTTCATCATATCGGTCAATGTTTGCAAAAAAACTATCATGAAATAAAAGGCATTCTTAGATTGTTCTGGATAGGAGAGGGTTGAAAACATGAACAGTACTTAATGTTATGCCTTATCAAAATTAAGTAACATGGGGGCACATTTACTTACCCGGTCACTGGAGTTCACAGAAAGTGCATTGGGGCAGATTTACTTACCTGGTCTAGTCGCGATCCAGTGGCGCGTTCTCCGGCACTGATTCGGGTTCTGCCGGGATTCACTAAGGTCGTGCGCCCGATGTCCACTAGGTGTTGCTGCTGCGCTGAAGTCCGCCGTAATTCACCTTCTTCGTCTGGCTGTATGTGGGTGCTATTTTTGCGACACAAATGTTTTTTAAATTCTGCAATTTTTCTGAATCCGTAGGGTTTTTCGACAGCCACACCCCCCATTTCTGTCGCGTGAAAGCCAGCGCCGATGCGCCACAATCCAATCGCGTGCGCCAAAATCCTGGGGCAATTCGGCGCAAATCGGAAAAATTTCGGAAACCCGGTGGACAATGTGCCCCATTGTCTAACTATAATGCACCATGTGGCGATTCACAGGAAACCATGCATGTGTCATTTCCCCCTCAGGTCTGACAGAGTTCACCATCTTTTTATGGTGCATCTTAGGGCTAGGGCTTGCGGCACAATTTAAACGTCAAATACCGCGCCCAGTACGAATCAGTCAGACAGTCCGACGGCACCCCCCCCTAATTTGTGTTGCATTAAAGCCAGCGCAGCACTAAAGGGTCGCATGCGACACAGTCCCAGCGCACACTTCTTACATACCTTTGCAAGCCATTTTAGCCATGAAGCATGTGAACAGTCCGAGAAAAGTGCAGCGCACAACCCTTAGTAAATGAGTCCCATAAAGCCAATATTTACATTATCTGTGAGGTGCAGCAGCTCGTGTGTGCAGCATCGTCCAAATTCTCCCTGCAGCCTGATGGCTACACATCATAGGGCTATATCTTTGACTTTGTGACACCTAGAATCTCACTATGTCTCCTCTTTTATATTAATGGGAGTGATTTTTATATATATAAAAATCGCACCCAAAATTCTCACTTTAAACGTGAATATCTCAGGTTCTCTGACACCTAGAAACACAGTTTTAGATTTGAAAGAAGAGATTCTCCTCTTTCAGGGGCCCCCTTATGTCTGCCCTGCATGTAAGAATAAGAGAATTTTTAAGAGATACTTGCAATATCTGATCTTTTCTGCACTTAACTACACATCAAACAGCAAATTGATGTCATAAATAACCATATTTTGTCTACCAAATCAATAGTTGTCACCAAATGTAATAGAACATCGTTCTAGGTCAACTTAATGCATACAGGAATTAAAATAATATCAGATATATGCATACACTACATACCAGAGGGCTGTCCCTAAGTGAAGCTGTGCCATAAAGTGCTATATACTAGAGGGCTGCCCCTAAGTTAAGCTGTGCCATAAAGTGCTATATACCAGAGGGCTGCCCCTAAGCGAAGTTGTGCCATAAAGTGCTATATACTCTTGCACCCTGACAAAATCCTGGGGTAGTCCCAGTGGCTGGGCCTTGGTTTGGATGCATTTCAAAAAACATGTGGCTTGTCTGTGTTACTCACTCCTGTCCTCCAGCCTACTCATGTGGTCTCCTGTCATCCAGACCCTCCTGTAGTCCCCTGTCCTCCAGCCTACTCCAGTCCTCCAGACTCTTCATCCTGTAGTTTCCTGTATTCCAGCTTCCTTATTCTGTGGCCTCCTGTCCTCCAACCTCCTCCACCGTCCTTCTCCCCCTCCAGCATCCTCCTGCTGTCCCCCAGCCTCCTCCTATCCTCCAGCCCCCATGTCATCTATCCTCCTCCTGTCCTCCAGCCTCCTGTCCTCTTGCCTCCTCTGGTCCTTCTGCCTTCTGCTCCTCCCGCTTACTCCTGTACTCCAGCCTACTCCTCCCCCATCCTCCTCCTCCTTTTCCACAGCCTCAAGTGATCTTCTGTCCTCCGGACCCCCCTGTAGCTCCCTCTCTTCCAACCTCCTCCTGTAGCCCCCTGTCCTCCAACCTCCTCCTGTCCTCCAGCTTACTCCAGTAGCCCCCTGTCCTTCAGCCTCTTCATCCTGTGGCCTCCTGTCCTCCAGCCTACTCCAGTAGCCCCCTGTCTTCCAGCCTATTCATCCTGTAGCCTCCTGTCTTCCAGCCTCCTCGTGTCCCCCAGCCTCCTCCTCCTGTTCCCAAGCCTCCAGCCCCCCGTCCTCTATCCTCATCCTGTCCTCCATCCCCCAGTCGTCTATCCTCCTCCTGTCCTCCAGCCTGCTCCTCCTCCAGCATCCTCCTCCTGTCCCCAGCCTCCTCCAGCATTCTCCTGTCCTCTGTCCTCCCCCTGTCCTCCTACCCCCTGTTCTCTAGCCTCCTTCTCCAGCTTTCTCCTGTCCTTTATATTCCTAGAAAATTGATTTTCTAGATGATACCATCATACTGGACAATGAAAAAAATACAAGGTATTACGCTATTTGACAATATACTGGCAGTAGTTTATTGGGCCAATTGCTGATGGCAGGTTCCCTTTAACTGAAGCTGTGCCATAAAGTGATATATACCAGAGAGTTGTCTGTAGAAGAAACTGTGCTATAAAGAGCTATATACCGGAGTGGTGTCTCTGGATAAAGCTGTACAATAATGCACCATACCAGAAGGGTATCTTTGGGTAAAGCAGTGTAATGGTACGATAGCTCAAGCATTATCTCTCAGATTTTATAGTTGTTGCTGGTAGATAAATCTGTGTGTTTTGGTTATGGAGGGAAGAGATAGTTCACACAGTGGGGCATATTTACTGCTTGCACAGATACTTAAGAAGTGTCGGACCGTGCAGCAGTTTTAACAGGTGAAGTCTGTTGCATGCCCTATCACAAAAAAATAACTCTGTCAGGCCAGCACAGGGAAGCAACACATTCATGATTTCTGGCGCATGTTCTTAATGAATCTGGCGCACCCAGCATTATACAGAAGGCAGAGCACTTTTAGTGCAGTTTCCCACATTCTTAGTAAATGTGCCCCAGTGTTCCTAGTTGTAGAGGCATCATCCGATTCGGAACTGATGAGGAAAAGTTCAGCTATGAAATAACATGCTGCTCAAGTTGAGGATCTGGTATAACGGTAATGTTTTTATTGGTAAGGGTGGGGACTATGCCTTTCAGAATGGGCTGTTCCTTTCATCAGTACCATAAAAGGCAGAGTGTTGGGAAAATTGTAAGTAGGGGTTCTTAGAAGCTAGTTCAGCTTCGGTGGCTTAGGGATTGCTATGTGTTTGTTAACCAAGATACCGGATCTAAACTATAAGGGTCAACCAGTGTCTGGACCAATGAGCACCCAAGCTCCCCCAATCAACATACTTCTGATACACTGATTGATGGAACCAGCACCGCTGGGTCCTTCAGTCCAGGGCACCTAAGTCAGAAGCAGAAAAGGTGGTATTTTATTTTGAGCCACAGAATAATTATGTAATCTCATTCAGGGGCAACATTTACTTGGAGACTCCATATTGTGGGCAACATTTATCTGACTTATAATGGGGACCCTATGTATATACAACTCATTATGTTGGGTCCTCTGCATTTCAAAATTTAACAAAGGGACAGTAAATATTATAAATTATAATAAAGAGGTCACTATGCATATAATAATTCCCTATTGAGGCTCTCATTTGATGTAATTTGTCATCAGGGACCCATATATATCCAATTTTAGGGGGAACTGTATATACAGGGTGGGGGAAATGTCCCAGGACACTCTTTTATTTCTGTAAAGAAAAGGATAATGACATATCTGGAGGACAATATCCTAGCAGGTAACGAGTGAGGGCACCTTTCTGTGTAACCATTTTTAATGTAGACCACTATGCTTTGTTTGTGGAACTTATAATTGATATGTATTCCTTCAGCTGTTAGTGCCTCTTGTGCAGTGATACAATGTAACTTACTAATGAGAACATGCTAATAATATGTTGATTATGCTGATGAGGCTCTGACACTGAATACAGGAATGGAACATTTCACCTGCTGTGCTGTTTTCATTCAGATGTGTCAGTAAATAAACGTTTTACTTAGAGAGCGCAGTAAGAGTGTAACAACATCAATTACACATAATTATCGTTTCTACTTTATAAACACTGAGGTGACTCCAGAGAACACAAATAAAATATACATTGTACCAGTAAAAAAAAAAAATAACTCTAACCTTTCTTCCAGTATGCATTTAAAGCCACAGTAACCTAGCAACCTATCCTATTTGTCTATATATTGTACGATTAAATTAAATCAGCTATTTCTTATTATCAGGTGTGGACATAAGGGCTCTGCAGCAGCAAGGAAGTAAACGAGCTTTGCAGTGCTGATTGTAGGGTTTTTTAGTTCTGATTTACTCAGACATAGAGCCATCTGTAGGATAGGTGAGCCCAGAAGTTCTGTGCTATAAATTACTGATACGATTACCTGATGAGAAAGAGGGCTCTGCTCAGCTGTATACAAAGATTCAAGCTACCTGTCTCATATGGTGTGGAATTTTTAAAAAAATTTTCTTATGAATAAATACCCATTTTTTTTTAAGGGATGGGACAAATTTAAGGCAGTCCCGAAGGGACGGGGGATGGACTGACATCCAAACCTTCCTACTGTTCTCCTGGCACAATACAAAGTTCCGGTAAAAAAAAAGTCTGGTCCACAGTAGACTGAAACATCGCCAGCTCCACTAGGCTTACTTTAGGATCTTCATGGACTGCCAGTGCCATCTTTTCAAGAAGAAATTTTTGAACCTGTTCCCAAAAACCCCTGACCATAGGACAAGACGACAACAGATAGAGGAACATACCAGAAGTCCGGGAGCATTTGGGACATAAGTCTGGGAAGCCTGGGCGGAACTTACTGACTCTAGCAGGGGTTAGATATGCATGGTAGAGTATATAAGATGGTATGTAGTTTTTCCAAGTGAAACATCCAGGGAAAATGGGACAATTGGACAGCCCAATAACATAATTTAAAATCAGGGAGCCCCACTCCTCCCATGAGTGAAACATCAAATGGGTGACCACCCTAGCCCTCTTTCCAACCCAGATAAAAGAGAACATGTGACTATGCAACACTTTGAAAAAGGTTCAAGGTACATAAAGAAAGGCGCATTTTGAGCATTCCTGAGCATGAAAACACACCAAGGCCAACAGCATGACTCGGACTCCCAAATAAATGATCTCCGTGTTGACCTGGGGGGTTGGTCTGAAGCTTCTGTAGTAGGGTCAAAGTAGTCTTTTGAGAGGATATTCGATTTGGACCAGTCCTAAGCACTGAATAGGGAATGTTGTAATTTCCCTTTGCACTGTGCTCAGTGATGGTCCAACATCAATCCCCGGACACCTTGTGAACACTAAACTTTCTTGGTAAGTGGTTCCATAACTATAGTGTATAGTGGGGAGTGACGGGCAGCCTTGTTGAGTAACAAAAATTGTCTGGAGATGAACCAATTGTCTGGAGAGTAACAAAAATTGTCTGGAGATGAACCAATTGACCATGACAGAAGATATAGGGGAGTTTAAGAGTAGGCCTAAGTTATGAATTGCCTGGGAAATGCATATTTTTCCAACACCAGCCACCGAATCTAAAGCCTTGGCCATGTCCATCGAGACCAAGACCCTTGACCCAACATTGACCACCTGTAAATTTAGGAAGAGTCTGTGCAGATTACAAGCAGTGGAATTCCCCAGCATGAAGCCATTTTGGTCACGATTGACCAAAATCGTGGATGACTTACCCTGTGTGCAAGAACTTTTGCCAGAATCTTCACACTCACTTGCAGCAGGGAGATGGGTCTCTAAGGAGCACATGTATCATAAATGCGATGTTGTCAGTCTTGTTTTTGAGACTTTTCTTGGCTTTTCTGCTGGTCAGATGTAATTTTTAAAAAGTTGCCACTTCTACATCTGGACTCAAGGAACACTGCAGAAAGCTAGACAATGGCGAACTTTGAAAGGAGACAGTTTTAGGTGCAAAAATCAAAGGAAAAGACAAGCCAAAAGTTTGATACATGTCCCCCTAAGTCTTAGGGGAACATGTATCAAACTTTTGGCTTGCCTTTTCCTTTAATTTTTGCACCTAAAACTGTCTCCTTTCAAAGCCATCTTAGTGCCTAAGACATGCACATTGTTTGGTCTTTACCTTGATGACAACTACAATACGTGCCTTAGCCATAAAGTAAGAAAGAAACTCTGCTTTAAATGCCTCCCTATAGAGGCCACTTATGTACATTGAGCTATGTAGATTATATGAAATCTTACAGTAGGGACTACAATGTAGCTATTCTATAAAGAACTTTATTTTACTCTGCTGTAAGCATTTTAATACATATACTGTACTGTTAATGTGCTTCTGTTACTTAGCTATAATTGTGTATGTATACACTGCTGTTTCTTGCATTCCTGCCTCTGAATACACTTTTTGCATATTATTAACATATTATATTTAATATTATATTTAATAAATTGAGAATTGATTTTATCTATATTTATTTTTGTTGTGCAACACATTTTTCTCTTTTTGGTTTATTGCAATTAACATTGAGACTTGTGAGCATTCGATTTGCTGTACACTATATAGGCACATTTTTGCATGATCCAATTTTCTGTGTCCTTTATGGTGTTTGTGCCTTCCTATACAGTCTGCATTAAAAGGGAGTCAGTGTGGCACATTTACTAAGGGCTTAGTTCCATACTTTTTTTGGACTATGCACGTTCTTCTAGGCTAAAACAGCTTGCACCGGTATTTAAGAAGTATCTGCGATGCTATTTTGTCACATGCGACCCTTTTGTGGCTTCAATGCGACACAAATTCGGGGACAAGCCGTCGATATTTAACTTGCAAATTGTGTTGCATGCCCTACGTTAAAGATACACCACAGAAAAGATGGTGAACTATGTCGGACTAGTGCAGGGAAGCGACAGATTCATGATATCTTGCGCACAATCTTAGTGAATTGCCGCCTCATACACGGAAATAGAACTCATTTTCCAAATTTCTAAGTAAATGTTCCCCAGTGTGTTCTTTATAGAATTTTTCTGGCATGACGTCAGTTCCAAGGGATTTACAGTTGGGCAGCACTGCGATGGAGGGAAGGGAAAGTGAGGTCAAATTGTCAACAGTCTCACCACGAGTCATAGAGTAAGTGGAGTAGGATAAAGAAGCGTTAAAGTCCCCAAACGCACCTGCAATCTCCATGGGGTTATGGGGCAGTATGTTAACAGTCCCAGGTTCACGACACTCTGTTAGTGCTGTGAGCGTAGAGTCCACCCTGGCCAGAAAGTGAGCAGTGTCCTACAATGGTTCACATACCGTATATATCCGAATATAAGCCAAGGTACCTAATTTTACCACCAAAAACTGGGAAAACCTATTGACTAAGTATAAGCCTAGGGTGGGAAATGATTTGGTTACAGCCTCCCCAATACATAGACAGACAGACAGCCCCTACCCCCCCCCCCCGTGTATTGCCAGCAAGCCCTCAGTAAACCCAGTAAATAAAACAAGCCAGATCCCAGTGGTATATAGCCAGGCCCTTGTAGTATACAGCCAGTCCCCCTGTAGTATATAGCTAGCCCCCTTTAGAATATAGCCAGCCAGCCCCCTGTATTATATAGCCAGCCCCCTGTAGTATATAGCCACCTAGCCCCCTGTAGTATATAGCCACCTAGCCACCTGTAGTATATAGCCAGCCCCCTGTAGTATATCACCAGCCAGCCCCTTGTAGTATATAGCCTGCCAGCCAGCCCCGTGTAGTATATAGCCTGCCAACCCCCAGTATGGCCAAAAATAAATGGAGTTCTCACCATTCCGAGGCCCTGGACAGCTCCTCTCATGTGTGCGAGTGCCGGCTCCAGGACCTCTACAGCTTCATGCACACAGCACGACCAGCGCAAAATTGTGATGTCAGCAGCGGCTGACATCACAGTATATACGGTATACTAAAAGGATTGTCTGTCATGAGAGTTGAGTATGTCCTCTGAGCATCATTCCTGATCTACAAGTGCTGTTTTGAAAGGTAACTCACATAGTCTAGCTCTCCCTTGAGGCTAGCCTCCTCTTGAGGTCATGTATAGCTTTGGATATAGTTCCCCTAAGAAAGGTCTTAAAATCAATCCAGTGGTTCAGGACATGTTCATTTGGGCAAAGGGAGAGGATATATGAAAAACACTTTTCAGAGAAGTATGAGAGAGGTGGAAGGATTGTGGGCCAAAAAGGACTGATCCTCCACGTAGGGAGGGGAGGGTGAATCCCCCAGCATAATATTACATGCATTGGGACAGATGGGTAGGAGGCATCCCTGAAGAGCAGGCAGAGAGGTAGTCAGCCAAACACATATGAATGTGAGACATTGGGGCACATTTATTTACCCGGTTCAGTTGCGATGCCGCGGCGTGTTGTCCGACGCCGATTTGGTTCTGCTGGGATTCACTAAGGTCCGTGCGCCTGATAACCAGCAGGTGACGCTGTTGCGATGAGGTCCGCCGTAGCACACCTTCTTCGTCCCGGTGCATGTAATTATTTTTTAAATTACGCTGTTTTTCCGAATCCGTCAGGCTGTCCGACGGCCATGCCCCACGATTTCTGTCACGTGAAAGCTGGCGCTGATGCGACACAATCCAATTGCGTGCGCCAAAATCCCTGGGCAATTCGGCACAAATCGGAAATATTCGGGAAAGCCGACGAAAGTGCCCTTAGTAAATGAGCCCCATTGAGTTGTCGGAGGATGAGAAACAAAAGTAATCCTTGACAGCAGGCTGAAGCCTACGTCACAAGTCATCTTACCCTAGCCAGCAAGAGCACGGAAAGCAGTGGGCGAGGAGGAGAGAGGCGACCACCCCACTGCCAATTTCCTACTCCAGGATCTGTCCCAAACCATGTGGAAATTGCCAATCCAAACTACAGTCAGTGAGTCAGCATAAAATTAATAATGGGACGAAGAAAAGTGCAACTGAAAGTCAAGAATCAGTGGGGCACCATGAAACCGCGCATGAAGGATAATATAGCAGCTGTCCAGGTTAATGACGGTTACAATAAGGATAAAACACTTTTGCATATTAATATAGATACCTTTCCAGCATTAGAGGAGAAAACAGAATGATATGCCTAGCCAATTCATGGCTTTTTGAGCCAGTATAGCCAGGTGCCCTCCAGATACATCTCCTGTAAGCACATGACAGCTAAGCAATGTTTCCTGAGGTAGCGAAGGACCAGGTATCACTTAATAGTGTCATTCTTGCCCCTGACATAACAGGAAATAATTAGAGATGAGCGAACATACTCGTCCGAGCTTGATGCTCGTTCGAGCATTAGCGTCCACGAAACTGCTCGTTGCTCGGACGAATACTTCACCCGCTCGAGAAAATGGCATCTCCCGCCGTTGTGATTTTTGGCGGCCAGAAACAGAGTCAATCACAAGCCAGGAGACTCTGCACTCCACCCACCATGACGTGGTACCCTTACACGTCGATAGCAGTGGTTGGCTGGCCAGATCAGGTGACCCTGGAATAGACTAGCCCCTGCCCGCGCAGCTCGTATCATTCTCTGTCTGGATGCCGCTAGGGAGAGAGCTGCTGCTGGTCAGGGAAAGCGTTAGGATGTTCTATTAGAATAGTGTTAGGCAGGAGTGATTCTACAAGAACCCAACAGCCCTTCTTAGGGCTACAATAACGTTTTATTTTACTTTTTTTTGGTTTGCCTGTGGCTGAGCTTGCTGCCATTAGTAGTGCAGCTAGTACCATAATGTGAGTAATTTGCAGGGAGACTTGCTACCGTTGTGTTTAGCTCTTAGTGACACACATATCCACCTTAAACACCGAAGTGGGACAATTTATTAGGGGTTTGATTTGAATTAGGCAGAGTCTGCTGATTTATTTTTTTTTACCTTTATTTCTTTTTATAGCTCAAAGTAATTTTGCAAAGCAGTGTGCTTTCAGTGTAGGCTAGAAAATAGCCATAGGAGAACCCCATCGGCTTACTTAGGCCTACAATAGCGTTATATTTTCCTTTTTTTGGTTTGCTTGTGGCTGGGCTTGCTGCCATTAGTAGTGCAGCTAGTACCATATTGTGAGTAATTTGCTGGGAGACTTGCGACCGTTATGTTTAGCTGTTAGTGACACGCATATCCACCTCAAACACCGAAGTGGGACAATTTATTAGGGGTTTGATTAGAATTAGGCAGAGTCTGCTGATTTATTTTTTTTTACCTTTATTTCTTTTTATAGCTCAAAGTAATCTTGCAAAGCAGTGTGCTTTCAATGTAGGCTAGAAAATAGCCATAGGAGAACCCCAACGGCTTACTTAGGCCTACAATAGCGTTATATTTTCCTTTTTTTTGTTTGCTTGTGGCTGGGCTTGCTGGCATTAGTAGTGCAGCTAGTACCATATTGTGAGGTATTTGCTGGGAGACTTGCGACCGTTGTGTTTAGCTCTTAGTGACACGCATATCCACCTCAAACACCGAAGTGGGACAATTTATTAGGGGTTTGATTTGAATTAGGAAGAGTCTGCTGATTTATTTTTTTTTACCTTTATTTCTTTTTATAACTCAAAGTCATCAGACACAGCACAAAATCCAGTTGTGTGCTGTCAGTGTAGGTTAGAAACTAGCCATAGCAATAGGATAGCATCGTTTTGTTTTAAAAAATAAAAAAATAAAAAAAAATAAACACAAAAAAAAAAAATTAAAGTTTACACTTTAATTTGGAAAATGTTTAACCCGAGGGATAGGGTTAGAGGACGAGGGCGTGGATGTGGGCTTCCAACTACTGCAGGGGTCAGAGGCCGTTGTCCTGGGCAAGGTGAGACACCACCTGCTGATGAGGGAGCAGGGGAACGCCGCAGAGCTACACTCCCTAGGTTTATCATGTCTCAAGTTACTGGGACTCGTGGTAGAGCACTGTTGAGGCCAGAACAGTGCAAAGAGGTGATGTCGTGGATTGCGGACAATGCTTCTAGCCATTTGTCCACCAGTCAGTCTTCCACGCAGTCCACCCATGTCACCGAAATCAGCACTCCTCCAGCTCCTCCACCTCAGCCTCCTTCCCCCCAGTCTGCCACCTCCCAGCAAAATTTGGCATTTGAACCGGCATACTCTGAGGAACTGTTTTCTGGACCCTTCCCACAGTCACAAACCACTTGTCCGGTTGCTGCTGAGCTATTTTCCGATACCCAGGTTTTCCACCGGTCGCAGTCTGTGGGTGATGATGACATTATTGACGTAGTGGAAGAAGTGTGTAAAGAGGTGTCGGACGATGAGGAGACACGGTTGTCAGACAGTGGTGAAGTTGTTGTCAGGACAGGAAGTCCAAGGGGGGAGCAGACTGAGGGATCGGAGGATGATGAGGTGACAGATCCAAGCTGGGTTGATAGGCCTGGTGAACACAGTGCTTCTGAGACGGAGGTGAGTCCTATAGCAGAATAGGTTGGAAGAGGCAGTGGTGGGGCCAGAAGGAGAGGCAGGGCCGGAGCTGGTGCATCAGCACCAAATGTTTCCCGTAGTCAAGCTCCCGTGGCGAGGGCTAGATTTTCAGAAGTCTGGAGGTTCTTTAAAGAAACACCGGATGACCGACGGACTGTGGTGTGCAACCTGTGCCAAACCAGGATCAGCAGGGGTTCCATAACTACTAGCTTAACTACCACCAGTATAAGCAGGCATATGAATGCTAAACACCCCACTCAATGGCACTAAGCCCATTCACCTCCGGCCAGGCACACCACTGCTCCTTCCCCTGTGTCATCTGCTAGTCAGCCCCCTGTCCAGGACCCCGGCCCAAATACCTCCCGTGCGAGAACCCCATCTTCGCCTCCACGATCCTCCACAGCATCCACCAGCGTTCAGCTCTCCATACCCCAGACGCTGGAGCGCAAAAGGAAGTATAGTGCAACCCACCCACACGCCCAAGCCCTCAACGTCCACATATCCAAACTGCTTAGCCTGGAGATGCTGCCCTATAGGCTGGTAGAGACCGAGGCCTTTTGAAACCTCATGGCGGCGGCCGCCCCTCGGTATTCGGTCCCCAGCCGCCACTACTTTTCCCGATGTGCCGTCCCAGCCCTGCACAAGCACATGTCAGAGAACATCATCCGTGCCCTGACCAACGCCGTTTCAGACAAGGTCCACCTGACCGCGGACACGTGGACGAGTGCTGCCGGGCAGGGCTACTATATATCGCTGACGGCACATTGGGTTAACTTGGTGGAGGCTGGGACCGAGTCTGACCCTGGGGCTGCTCATATACTGCCGACACCGAGGATTGCGGGGCCTACCTCGGTCCAGGTCTAAAAGGCCTACTATGCCTCCTCCTCCTCTCACCCCTCCTCCACCTCCTCCGAATTACCATCCGTGGGCATGGCGCCATCAGTCGGTAGCTCTAGGCACAGCAGCAGTGCCGTCGCTATGCGACAGCAGGCGTTGCTCAAACTGCTGAGCCTAGGCGATAAAAGGCACACCGCCCAAGAGCTATTACAGGGCATCACGGCGCAGACCGATCTGTGGCTGGCACCGCTGAACCTGAAGCCAGGCATGGTTGTGTGTGACAACGGCCGTAACCTGGTGGCGGCTCTGCAACTCGGCAGACTGACACATGTGCCATGCTTGGCCCATGTGTTAAATCTCATAGTTCAGCGTTTCCTCAAGACATACCCCAATCTGTCTGATTTGCTCACGAAGGTGCGCCGCATCTGTGCGCATTTCAGGAAGTCCAGCACAGATGCTGCCACTCTCTGGGCAGCGCAGCGCCGCCTCCAACTGCCCGCTCACCGACTTTTGTGCAACGTGCCCACGAGGTGGAATTCAACACTGACCATGTTATCCAGAGTTTACCAGCAGCGCAGATCGATTGTAGACTGCCAGATGTCAACTTCCACCAGAACTGGTAGTCAGGTCAGTCAGCTTCCTCAAGTCTACAATGAGGAGTGGACGTGGATGTCTGATATCTGTCAGGTGCTGAGTAACTTTGAGGAGTCAACACAGATGGTCAGTGGCGATGCCGCCATCATCAGCCTCACAATCCCGCTGCTTCGCCTGTTGAAAAACTCTGGTTAGCATGAAGCCGGAAGCTTTGCGCTCGTCACAAGAGACGGGGGAAGAAGATTCCCTATTTGATAGCCAAAGCACCCTCAGGTCTGTTTCTCAGCGCATATCGGAGGAGGTGGAGGAGGATGAGGAGGGCGAGACAGAAGAGGGGACCATTGTTCAGTCCTTCACTGTTCAGCGTGTATGGGCAGAAGAAGAGGAGTTGGAGGATTTGGTGGAGGAGGAAATGGACAGTCAGGCCAGTGAGGGGAGAGAATTCTTGCGCGTTGGGACTCTGGCGCATATGGCAGATTTCATGCTAGGCTGCCTTTCCCGTGACCCTCGCATTCAAAGAATTGATTCCAGCACCGATTACTGGGTATTCACTCTCCTGGACCCACGGTACAAGCAAAATCTTTCCACTCCCATCCCTGGAGAGGAAAGGAGTGTGAGAATGCATGAATACCAGCAGGCCCTGGTGCACAAGCTGAAACAGTATTTCCCTTCTGACAGAGCTAGCGGCAGAGGGCGTACTTCTGCGGGACAAGTAGTGAGGGAGAGTAAGCGGGCAGGCAGCTTTTCCAGCACTGGCAGGGGCACGCTTTACAAGGCCTTTGCCAGTTTTATGTCACCCCAGCAAGACACTGTCAGATCTTTACAGAAAGATGGTGAGGGAGTACGTAGCTGACCATACCATCGTCCTAAATGATCACACAGCTCCCTACAACTACTGGGTTTCAAAGCTGGACATGTGGCACGAACTGGCGCTGTACGCGTGTTGTCCGAGCGGGTTTTCAGTGCAGCTGGTGGCATCATCACCGATAAGCGTACACGCCTGTCGACTGACAGCGCTGACAGGCTGATGCTTATCAAGATGAATAAAGCCTGGATTTCTCCGGATTTTTATTCTCCACCAGGTGAAAGAAGCTCAGCCTGAATAATTTATGCACTCCTCCTCCTCATTGTCCTCCTTCTCCTCCTCTTTGTACACTAAAGCAGAGGAAACTGGCTGTTTTTTGCCAGGGCCAACTGGCTCTAGCTATAGTACTCTATGTATTTAATTTTTCTGGAGGACCACCTACCTGCTCCTCTGGTTTGAAAACTTTTTTGGACTGCCACATACAGGCACTCAATTTATTTAATTTTTCTGGAGGACCACCTACCTACTCCTCTGGTTTGAAAACTTTTTTGGACTGCCACATACAGGCACTATCCAAATTAAATTGTCTCCATAGCAGCCTCCACATGTCGTCTTTTTAGCTGGCTCCACACGTTGTCTCCATTGCTACCTCCACACGTCATCGCCATAGCTGCCTCCAAAAGTCGTCCATATAGCTGCCTCCATACATGGTCTCCTTATCAAACGAACTGTGTCAGGCAGAATTTTGGGTTGTTTTCATGGATTCCACATCAAACTTGTTAACTTTGTCGCCACCCTGCTGTGTAATCCACAAAATATACTGGCAAACTTTTATCATTTACCGATATTATTTCTGCGCTTCTTGCGCTTCTGTTTACATTCCCCTCACCCGCCATAACCCAAACTTATAAGAACGCTACTACACTTGATCTTATACAAAAGGTTCTTAGAAGTGCTGTTTGGGCAGTAGCCTAGAGACAGGGGCTTGGATTGGCGAAAGCTCGCCTGGCAGAGGAGCGCCAGCTCCCTCTCAAGATCCAACTAACATAGTTTTAACTGCAGTACCTTTAATCTACTACTAGCTCACTGCCTCCATACATGGTCCCCTTATCAAACGAGCTGTGTCAGGCAGAATTTTGGGTTGTTTTCATGGCTTCCACATCAAACTTGTTAACTTTGTTGCCACCCTGCTGTGTAATCCACAAAATATACTGGCAAACTTTTATTATTTACCGATATTATTTCAGCACCTCTTGCGCATCTGTTTACATTCCCCTCACCCGCCATATCCCAAACTTATAAGAACACTACTACACTTGATCTTATACAAAAGGTTCTTAGAAGTGCTGTTTGGGGAGTAGCCGAGAGACAGGGGCTTGGATAGGCGAAAGCTCGCCTGGCAGCGGAGCGCCAGCTCCATCCCAAGATCCAACTAACATAGTTTTAACTGCAGCACCTTTAATCTACTACTAGTTCACTGCCTCCATACATCGTCCCCTTATCAAACGAGCTGTGTCAGGCAGAATTTTCAGGTGTTTCACCAGATACATAGTGGAACTCGGCCCATCTGTCGCCGCCATGCTGGAGACCTGAAGTTGCAATCATAACAGCGCAATATGGATGCCCCATACTGTCGCTCTTAATCATGGAACCATTTCCGTAAAAACAATTAAAAATAGAACCACTATGCTATTCCATTATTCCTAGGTGAAATATTCAAACGACCCAGCCTGCTTTGAAAATTATAATTTTTTCAAAGTAAACGCTTCTGGCCCCCAGGCCCATTTTGGGTGGGGATGAGCCGAGAGACAGGGGCTTGGACAGGCGAAATCTCGCCTGGCAGTGGACCGCCAGCTCCATCCCAAGATTAGGCAGCCTCAGAGGCATCCATGCATGCTGCCCCTGCTGTTTTCTGTCCATTTTGCCTCCACGATCCTCCACAGCGTCCACCAATGTCTCATTTCAACTCTCTATACCCCAGACGCTGGAACACGAGAGGATATGCAGCACATCATCCCCTTATCAAACGAGCTGTGTCAGGCAGAATTTTCAGGTGTTTCACCTGATACATAGTGGAACTCGGCCCATCATCGCTGTGGGCATTGTCCCACTTCGGTGTTTGAGGTGGATATGCGTGTCACTAAGAGCTAAACACAACGGTCGCAAGTCTCCCAGCAAATTCCTCACAATATGGTACTAGCTGCAATACTAATGCCAGCAAGCCCAGCCACAAGCAAACAAAAAAAAGGAAAATATAACGCTATTGTAGGCCTAAGTAAGCCGTTGGGGTTCTCCTATGGCTATTTTCTAGCCTACACTGAAAGCACTTGTCCGGTTGCTGCTGAGCTATTTTCCGATGCCCAGGTTTTCCACCGGTCGCAGTCTGTGGGTGATGATGACATTATTGACGTAGTGGAAGAATTGTGTAAAGAGGTGTCGGACGATGAGGAGACACGGTTGTCAGACAGTGGGGAAGTTGTTGTCAGGGCAGGAAGTCCAAGGGGGGAGCAGACTGAGGGATCGGAGGATGATGAGGTGACAGATCCAAGCTGGGTTGATAGGCCTGGTGAACACAGTGCTTCTGAGACGGAGGTGAGTCCTATAGCAGAACAGGTTGGAAGAGGCAGTGGTGGGGCCAGATGGAGAGGCAGGGCCAGAGCTGGTGCATCAGCACCAAATTTTTCCCGTAGTCAAGCTCCCGTGGCGAGGGCTAGATTTCCAGAAGTCTGGAGGTTCTTTAAAGAAACACCGGATGACCGACGGACTGTGGTGTGCAACCTGTGCCAAACCAGGATCAGCAGGGGTTCCACAACTACTAGCTTAACTACCACCAGTATAAGCAGGCATATGAATGCTAAACACCCCACTCAATGGCACTAAGCCCGTTCACCTCCGGCCGGGCACACCACTGCTCCTTCCCCTGTGTCATTCGCTAGTCAGCCCCCTGTCCAGGACCCCGGCCCAAACACCTCCCGTGCGAAAACCCCATCTTCGCCTCCACGATCCTCCACAGCATCCACCAGCGTTCAGCTCTCCACACCCCAGATGCTGGAGCGCAAAAGGAAGTATAGTGCAACCCACCCACACGCCCAAGCCCTCAACGTCCACATATCCAAACTGCTTAGCCTGGAGATGCTGCCCTATAGGCTGGTAGAGACCGAGGCCTTTTGAAACCTCATGGCGGTGGCCGCCCCTCGGTATTCGGTCCCCAGCCGCCACTACTTTTCCCGATGTGCCGTCCCAGCCCTGCACAAGCACATGTCAGAGAACATCATCCGTGCCCTGACCAACGCCGTTTCTGACAAGGTCCACCTGACCGCGGACACGTGGACGAGTGGTGCCGGGCAGGGCCACTATATATCGCTGACGGCACATTGGGTTAACTTGGTGGAGGCTGGGACCGAGTCTGACCCTGGGGCTGCTCATATACTGCCGACACCGAGGATTGCGGGGCCTACCTCGGTCCAGGTCTCAAAGGCCTACTATGCCTCCTCCTCCTTTCACCCCTCCTCCACCTCTTCCGAATTACCATCCATGGGCATGGCGCCATCAGTCGGTAGCTCTAGGCACAGCAGCAGTGCCGTCGCTAAGCGACAGCAGGCGGTGCTAACACTGCTGAGCCTAGGCGATAAAAGACACACCGCCCAAGAGCTATTACAGGGCATCACAGCGCAGACCGATCTGTGGCTGGCACCGCTAAACCTGAAGCCAGGCATGGTTGTGTGTGACAACGGCCGTAACCTGGTGGCGGCTCTGCAACTCGGCAGACTGACACATGTGCCATGCTTGGCCCATGTGTTAAATCTCATAGTTCAGCGTTTCCTCAAGACATACCCCAATCTGTCTGATTTGCTCGCGAAGGTGCGCCGCATCTGTGCGCATTTCAGGAAGTCCAGCACAGATGCTGCCACTCTCAGGGCAGCACAGCGCCGCCTCCAACTGCCCGCTCACCGACTGTTGTGCGATGTGCCCATGAGGTGGAATTCAACATTAACCATGTTATCCAGAGTTTACCAGCAGCGTAGAGCGATTGTAGACTGCCAGATGTCAACTTCCACCAGAACTGGTAGTGAGATCAGTCAACTTCCTCAAGTCTACAATGAGGAGTGGACGTGGATGTCTGATATCTGTCAGGTGCTGAGTAACTTTGAGGAGTCAACACAGATGGTCAGTGGCGATGTTGCCATCATCAGCCTCACAATCCCGCTGCTTCGCCTGTTGAAAAACTCTAGTTAGCATGAAGCCGGAAGCTTTGCGCTCGTCACAAGAGACGGGGGAAGAAGATTCCCTTGTTGATAGCCAAAGCACCCTCAGGTCTGTTTCTCAGCGCATATCGGAGGAGGTGGAGGAGGATGAGGAGGGCGAGACAGAAGAGGGGACCATTGTTCAGTCCTTCACTGTTCAGCGTGTATGGGCAGAAGAAGAGGAGTTGGAGGAGGAGGAAATGGGCAGTCAGGCCAGTGAGGGGAGTGAATTCTTGCGCGTTGGGACTCTGGCGCATATGGCAGATTTCATGCTAGGCTGCCTTTCCCGTGACCCTCGCGTTCAAAGAATTGATTCCAGCACCGATTACTGGGTATTCACTCTCCTGGACCCAAGGTACAAACAAAATCTTTCCACTCCCATCCCTGGAGAGGAAAGGAGTGTGAGAATGCATGAATACCAGCAGGCCCTGGTGCACAAGCTGAAACAGTATTTCCCTTCTGACAGCGCTAGCGACAGAGGGCGTACTTCTGCGGGACAAGTAGTGAGGGAGAGTAAGCGAGCAGGCAGCTTTTCCAGCACTGGCAGGGGCATGCTTTACAAGGCCTTTGCCAGTTTTATGTCACCCCAGCAAGACACTGTCACCTGTCCCCAGTCTCGGCAGAGTAGGGCTGATCTTTACAGAAAGATGGTGAGGGAGTACGTAGCTGACCATACCATCGTCCTAAATGATCACACAGCTCCCTACAACTACTGGGTTTCAAAGCTGGACATGTGGCACGAACTGGCGCTGTACGCGTGTTGTCCGAGCGGGTTTTCAGTGCAGCTGGTGGCATCATCACCGATAGGCGTACACGCCTGTCGACTGACAGCGCTGACAGGCTGATGCTTATCAAGATGAATAAAGCCTGGATTTCTCCGGATTTTCATTCTCCACCAGGTGAAAGAAGCTCAGCCTGAATAATTTATGCACTCCTCCTCCTCATTGTCCTCCTTCTCCTCCTTATAAGAACGCTACTACACTTGATCTTATACAAAAGGTTCTTAGAAGTGCTGTTTGGGGAGTAGCCTAGAGACAGGGGCTTGGATTGGCGAAAGCTCGCCTGGCAGCGGAGCGCCAGCTCCATCTCAAGATCCAACTAACATAGTTTTAACTGCAGTACCTTTAATCTACTACTAGCTCACTGCCTCCATACATGGTCCCCTTATCAAACGAGCTGTGTCAGGCAGAATTTTGGGTTGTTTTCATGGCTTCCACATCAAACTTGTTAACTTTGTTGCCACCCTGCTGTGTAATCCACAAAATATACTGGCAAACTTTTATTATTTACCGATATTATTTCTGCATCTCTTGCGCATCTGTTTACATTCCCCTCACCCGCCATATCCCAAACTTATAAGAACGCTACTACACTTGATCTTATACAAAAGGTTCTTAGAAGTGCTGTTTGGGGAGTAGCCGAGAGACAGGGGCTTGGATAGGCGAAAGCTCGCCTGGCAGCGGAGCGCCAGCTCCATCCCAAGATCCAACTAACATAGTTTTAACTGCAGCACCTTTAATCTACTACTAGTTCACTGCCTCCATACATCGTCCCCTTATCAAACGAGCTGTGTCAGGCAGAATTTTCAGGTGTTTCACCAGATACATAGTGGAACTCGGCCCATCTGTCGCCGCCATGCTGGAGACCTGAAGTTGCAATCATAACAGCGCAATATGGATGCCCCATACTGTCACTCTTAATCATGGAACCATTTCCGTAAAAACAATAAAAAATAGAACCACTATGCTATTCCATTATTCCTAGGTGAAATATTCAAACGACCCGGCCTGCTTTGAAAATTATAATTTTTTCAAAGTAAACGCTTCTGGCCCCCAGGCCCATTTTGGGTGGGGATGAGCCGAGAGACAGGGGCTTGGACAGGTGAAATCTCGCCTGGCAGTGGACCGCCAGCTCCATCCCAAGATTAGGCAGCCTCAGAGGCATCCATGCATGCTGCCCCTGCTGTTTTCTGTCCATTTTGCCTCCACGATCCTCCACAGCGTCCACCAATGTCTCATTTCAACTCTCTATACCCCAGACGCTGGAGCACAAGAGGATATGCAGCACATCATCCCCTTATCAAACGAGCTGTGTCAGGCAGAATTTTCAGGTGTTTCACCTGATACATAGTGGAACTCGGCCCATCTGTCGCAGCCATGCTGGAGACCTGAAGTTGCAATCATAGCAGCACAATATGAATGCCCCATACTGTCGCTCTTAATCATGGAAGTCGTCTCCATGGCTGCCTCCACATGTCGTCCCCTTATCAAAAGAGCTGTGTCAGGCTCATTTTTCGGGTGTTTCACCAGATACGTTATGGAACTTGGTCACTATGTCGCCACCATGCTGTGTTATCGACTAAATATACCGTCAACCTTTTGTTCACATAGGAAATCATTTCAGCGCTTCTTGCTCACCTCCTTTGGTGAAGCCTGAGTCCATTTAGGGTATGTCGCCATGACACTCTCTAGCCTGCCACGGCTGCCGCTGCCTCTCCATGCCGTCCCCTATAGTGTCAGGGTCAATTATTGCATGTTTTAGATGCTATCTAGCCTCATTCGGTCACTCTGTCATGGCCATGCTGTTGCCCATAATTTTGGCATAATGGTGCGATTAAGCAGCCTCAGAGGCATCCATACATGCTGCCCCTGCTGTTTCCTGTCCATTTCCGTGGTGTTTCCATCTTTTTCTGAGGTTCCCAGGTGTTTGGCCAAGCTTCCCTGTGCAGAGCCTTGGTCCCCTTGAAAAATGCATCGGGAAAAGTTTGTCTCGAATAACGAGTACCCGAGCATTTTAGTGCTCGCGCATCTCTAGAAATAATCTTTGAATTACCTGTCACCAAAGTTTTGTGGCAAGGGAAATTTCCAACAGTAGTGGGCCCTCATGGTGAGGTGCAGCAGCGCAATAGGTGTCAGGCAGGCAAAAACAGCAGCAGTAGAAATTTAAACAACCTATTCCCCCCTCTCCACCAGGCATCTATTATAGAGAATGTTACAGGAGAACATTATTCCTAACTGGATGCTCTGCTCTATGATTATATATTATATACAGGATAAACGGATATAGTATATACTGACAGCAGTCACTGTCATGCTTTCTCAGGCATATATATAAGTGGTTTTGCCAGCAGCTCCACCTGTTGATAAGTTGTTGTATTGCAGCCTCATTTATTCTTCCTCATGTTTCTGTGCAGACTAAACTTTTCCTACTTAGGCTTCCTTAGTTTCCCATCATGCCTTTCTCCAGCCTGGCCCCATGCCTCTTCAGCAGCCATCTTGCCCCATAGAAGCTGCACACACTAATGTCTCTCTCTTAGACAGTTAGTTTATCTGTTGTTTTCCTCATCATAGAATAGTTAGTGACTTATTATATAATTCATGCGTCTTAGACAATGTTATGTACTGATATATGCTGTGCACCTTGTACTGAATACTGTTATTTTCTTGTAGTTTTACACAGATCCTATTGATAAAAGTTGAAAAGGACCCCCTGCGTCCAGCTCAATGCATTGATAGGAAAAGAGTTTAGCTGTCTGACAACTCGTTCACAGGAACGGATTGAGGGTGTCAGAATATTCACTGATATTCTGTAGTGAGTGTGTACAGAGGCCATTGGTCATTAGTATTACATAGGCCTCCAGCAGGAAGAAGCCATCATGACCCAGGTGTGAGATTCTCTGGGGTCTATCCTGAGTGGTATTAGGGTGGGGTTATGATGGGTGGGCAAGGGATGCCCACAGCGATAATTAGGCTGGTGAGACCAGAAATCTTGCTCACTCTCTGCTTCCTAACGCTCCTGGAGAAGCACTTAACATAAGAAACCAGTGTGTGCTTTTTGTGCATGTATATTACTTTATAAGAGTAATTATAATATTGTAGACTTTATATGTGTACCTATAGATATTCCATGTGTTGTGTGTTTTACCATATATACATAACTGTCTGCAGTTAATGTGTATATATTCGTGTAGCTACAACCTGTAGCCATATCCCATTCACATGTGGATCTGTGTATTGGAGGAGTAGATAAATACTGTAGATGGTATTGTGCATTATGCATGTCTCTATATGTACATGCATATGGTCAGGTACTTAATGTGACTCCTGTTTCAGATTATATCAGCTCTGCTCGGGAGGAAAAGGAAGAATTAATAACAGAGAACCATAAGTGGTGACATGTAGAACCTCCAGGAAGGTCAAAGGGACCTGTCCCTCAGCGCACCCAGGCAGGCTGACAAAGCGGAGATTTCATCTGCGTAGGTCATTTTTCTGTTCCTCAATACACTGGTGCAACCTCTCCTGGTGCGCTGTTGCCTCTTGCAGAATGTTCATTAGTGGGATTTGGTGATCCTCAGGGTCGCCTACATGGCGCTCCACATCTATAACACGTTCCCTGGTGCACTGGGCATCTTGCCTAATGAAAGCAATGTCCACTTTGACCATGTCAATTCTGGTAATTAGGACTGTTTGATATTGTTCAATAGCCAGTAGGACTTTGTTTCTGGGTTAGCATGCATGCAGAGCCATGTCAGATGGAGCAGATGCCTCAGATCTCTTGAAACTCACAAACTCCACAGCTTCAGTCACATTGCTATAGGGTACCAGGTATCATCACCAGTGGGCAGTAGATAAGGAGAAAGTTAAACAGGTATGTCAATTTAGGAGGGCTTCCCTTCTGAAGCAATCCATGCAACTAGTAAAACAGCATTCAGTCAGAGAAGAGGTCGAGGAGGCATATGGGTTGAACCTATGTGACCTGGAAATACCCTGAACTGTAGAGTTGTATGGGGGGCCAACGTAGAGGAGTGGGACATGGCCACATTGACTTGAACACTTGCAGTCTGATACAGTAGTTCCCAGGTTGGCTATTGCCAATAAGATGATGTGTATTCTTCTCCAGGGTCACTGTTGCTGGGAAGTTGTTGCAGCAAGGCAGCTGACAAAGGCCTCAGGGCTGTTAGTGGTCTTTGGTGATGAAGCTGGTGGCAAGGCCTGGGTCTCCAAGTATGGGGCCGGGGATATGGAGAGCAGCTGCTGCAGAAGAGGTAGGCCATGGGCCACTTGCTCAAGCCGAGGCTTAAGCCATGTGGTAGGGCTTCAGTAGGCCAGATGCTGCACAGTCTCCTGAAGCTCAGATCTAGCCTAAGCCAGGCTTCACAGAAACTGGAGCGGGAAATCAGCCCAAAAGTAGTCTCACTGTCCTTAAAGAGTATGCCAGGCATGTGGATGGGCTACTTGGCTTTCACAGAGGCTCAGATGAAGGCAGATTAAAAGAACCTTGGACAGAGCTCTAGGATGCTGTGAGCTGTCAGCACAGGGTTAGACACGCCCCCATTTTGCTCAGAGAGAGATTTATGGTTTATAATGGGAAGCTGAAATATAATAGGCAGTTCTGGGGCTCCCTTTTAACTTCCATGCAGTTTGCAAAAAAAAAAAAAATCTGGAAATCACAGTAAACAAGAACGTAAATATCTAGATGTATAATTAAAAGTTACCTCTTGTCTTGTCTTTTCAATGGACAGGGCGGCAGATGACCTTTCTCCAAACATAAAGATGGAAATAGTAGAGTCAGAGTAATAAGATGGCTGCAGAAGATTGATTTTAGTAAAGACATTTTTCAGATATTTGCACCACCTTTGACCCATAAAAGGCTCACTGCACTATGTGATTTATTGCAGTGCTGATCCTGCTGATATTTAACACTTATCAAAGAAAATAAATGAAATTCTAAAGCTTTCCCTGGACTGATACAGATGAATACACAAAACAAGGGCTAAAGGCCAGAACTGTCATATATTTGCACATGTACACAGCTTATTGGATAGATATGGATGTACGCTTTACTAGAGCTTTAGTTGTCAATTTTCCTAGCATGTGGATGGCCTCCATGAAATAGGAGTAAATAAAAAATTTTAATATGTACAGTTAAATCTGAGTGAATGATAACTGTATTGAATTATTGGAGTACATTTACTTACCCGTCCCATCGCGATCCCCGCCGTGCAATGTCTAACGAGGATTCGGGTCTGCCGCGATTCACTAAGACCGTGCGTCCAATTTCCTGCACGTGTCGCTTCCCCCTCTGAGGTCCACTAGAGTTCACCTTCTTCTTCCCGATACATGTGAGCGCTGATCTTGCGACACAATTTGCTTTTTAAATTCGGTCATGTTGTCCGACTTCCACGACCCCCGATATGTGTCGCATGCAAGCCGGCACGGCGATGCGACACAAACCGATCGCGTGCAACAAAAACCCCGGGCAATTCAGGGCAAAACGGAAAAAAATCACGAAACCCGAAGAAAATGCGCCGTTCGGACCCTTAGTAAATGTGCCCAACAATATCCAGGGAAATGGCTGATAAGTATTAAATATGGTAGAACTGATAACATATTGCATGAAATTAGTTGCTGTATATTTTTCATATGTGACTGCACATATATTGTCACCCTGCTTTTGCAACATACTTCCACAGGGAACTGACCCAATGGCTTGGGGCAGCTGGTATCCCCTGGCACCTGAGTAGCTGGCTTGAGCGTGACCTTGCTATAGACTTGTCACAATTGCTTGGTGCAGGTGGAACAAGCCTCATCCGCGTTGGGCATGTCCAACGAGGGGATTGCAAGAAGAGGGGGAAGGCACTGTAAGGTGGAGGTAGATGTTAAAGGGGAGGCACGTGTTGTCAGCAGCAGCCAGGAAACACAAGTAGAGACAAGATGTAGTATATCAACTCACAGTTTCTTTATTCCAGAACTCTAATGCAGCAATGGTAAAAGGGTGAGGTTGTGGACCTATCTGCCAATGTCCGAGGTAGCTGGTTAGATGCAGTCTAGTAGGACACATGGAGGAGTGTTTTCCCAAAGGTGGGGGGAAAACTGCTCCTTTACAGCCATTCCCATGTGCCTAGTCACACAGCACATTGTATTGAAAGGTATTATATAGATAGGCTTTGTAGAGGTTAAAAACCATAAACATTGCTCCTAGCAAAGATAATAGGCAGGCATTTCTTTGTAAAAGATACTTTAATGTTTATGTAAACTAGACATAAGGAAACTGGGTGCTGCCTACCGCCCCTCACCAAACCCAGCACTTCTAACCCATCCCCTGCCTTCTGCTTCAAGAGCCAGCAGACATAATCAGAATTGTGGCCCGGAGAAGACAGCGAATAGGTTAGAAGCACTGTTGGGGGATGTGGGATGTGCAGGGAGAGCCAGAAGGGGCTTTGGTATGGCCCCAAAATAGTTTCAGTCTAGCTTACATACACATTAAAGTGTAACTGTAATATATGTATTATATAAACTACACCCCTTAATGTATGTAAAACAACTTATATGAAGTTTGTTAACCCTTCCATTGTTTTACGGGGTATAAAACAAAATCGGGTGCAATATTGGCTAAATGAAGGTATTTTTCAAAAAATGTACAAATTCTCAGTGGTTAAAATACCAAAACACTCCACAAAGTTTGATACCCAATCCCTCCCACATATAACAATCCCCCATATGTGGAGGTAACCTGCTGTATGGAAACACGCCAGGGCATCGAAGGGAAGCTGCACCATTCAGAGTAGATTTACATTGTCACTTTTTAGTGGCTATACAATCTTTATTTTTTTGGGCAATTTGGACATATAAGGGCTTATTTTCTGCGACATTAGATACACTTTACAAATACTTCATTTAAGTGGGTCATTAGCTTATTAATGAAATTTTATTAACTCTTGAATGTATGGAGGAAAGGAAACTTGTCAATGTTGGTTTCCTTTTTGTATTTTTTTGGGACAATTCACTGTACCATTTATCTTATTTTATGGATCACTATGACTACGGTGATACTCAATTTATATAGTTTTTTTATATATTGGTATATAATTTACTGAAGGAAAGCTAATATAGTGCAGGATGCACCATATTAATGAAGAGCATGCGGCACTTTTGATGAATCTGGTGCACTCTTCACAGTCTTCAAGTAAACTGCACCTAGTGCAATGTGTACTACTTTTGATTAATGTGGCCCAATGTAATTAATCACAAAATGGAGCTTAAATAGTTTGCTTTTATGATTCACATGTGATGTGGAGATGTGAACAGCGGCAATCTTCTGTCCTGTTTCTGCTCCACGTGGAGAAAATCAACAGACTGATTAAATGGCCAGAAGCATTTTAACTCTCCATTATAGTGTATGTCAACATCATTTTTCTGCCAAGGGGAGCATTATTTTAAATAAAAACTAAATACATATTAGATTATATTTTAAGGACCTATTTGTAAATGAATTATGCTTTTTCCTAGAATACCCCTTTTACAATTGATCTAAAATGCCTGACTAAGTGGAGCATACACATTCCTAGGAGTATATTTTTGGGCAGTCTATTTACCCCAAAAGATGTTGGTACAATCACATGAAACAGAACACAAGGTTTAAAGGGGTTATCCGGGTTTAAAAATGTTTTTATGTCCGGGCTGGGGAGGGCTATTTAAACATAATAAACATGTACTTACCTCCTCCAGTGCTGCCGATGTCCCGCGCCGCGGCCCGTCTTCTCCGTGCGCCGGTTTCATTACACCGGCGCACAGGGAGCTTCCGGCCGGCCGGAAGCTCCCATGCGCGCCATCTCCCAGCGCTTACAACGCTGAGAGATAGGGACGCATGGGAGGAGCCGTCCACAGCCGTCCTCCCTGTGCGCGGCTTCCGTGCCCCTGTTTGTTTACAGGGGCACGGATCGAAGTGACCGCGGCGCGGGACATCGGCGGCGCTGGAGGAGGTAAGTCCATGTTTATTATGTTTAACTAGCCCTCCCCAGCCCGGCCATAAAAAAAAATTTAAACCCGGATAACCCCTTTAAAGTTTAATATTTTTAAGAAAATTGCATAAATCAATAGTTAAAATGGTAAAAGTGAACTTTTTAATATTCTTTATAATACATACCGTATATACTTGTGTATAACCTGAGTTTTTCAGCACAAAAATGTGCTGAAAAACCTCACCTCGGCTTTTACATGAGTCAATTTAAAAAATAAACTTACATACTCACCCTCTGGCGCCCCGATGATCTTTGCAGCTCCCGGAGGCTCCTCTTCGGTCTTCTCTCTGCTCTATAAGCCGGCAGAGACGCATCCTTTGCAGGCTAATACAGCAGAGAGAAGACTGAAGTGGAGCCGCCAGGAGCCGCGATGAGAATCAGGAGCCAGCATCGGGGCGCCGGAGGGTGAGTATGTAAGTTTGGCTTTTTTTTATGTGCTGGGCAGGCTGACTGTATACTTCTGGGGCTGGCTGTATGCTACATGGGGCTGGCTGGCTGTATACTACTGGGGGCTGGCTGTATACTACTTGGGGGCTGGCTGGCTGTATACTACTTGGGGGATGGCTGGCTGTGTACTACTTGGGGGCTGGCTGCCTGTATACTACTGGGGGCTGGCTGTATATTACATGGGGTCTGTCTGGCTGTATATTCCTGGAGGCTGGCTGGCTGTATACTACTAGGAGATGGCTGGCTATATACTACATGGGGCTGGCTGGCTATATACTACAGGGGCTGGCTGGCTATATGCTACAGGAGGCTGGCTGTATACTACTGGGGCTGGCTGTATACTACTGGGGGCTGGCTGGCTGGCTATATACTGGGATGGGTATGACCAATGCATTTCCCACCCTTGGCTTATACTCGAGTCAATAGGTTTTCCCTGTTTTTGGTGTTAAAATTAGGGGTCTGGCTTATACTCAGGTCAGCTTATACTCGAGTATATATGGTATATACGATTCTTTAAGAAATCTGTCCCTGCATCTTACTTTTCCCTCTGAGTTTTTTCCTTATTTAAGGAGTTTGTGTTAAGCAGCTTTCTGTTTAATATCTGCAACATCCCCTCAACCGGTGCCTAACCTTTTTCATGTCTGAAGAAAGCTGGGGCCCTGAATACCTAAGTGGCTGGCTAGCCAGGTGATATGGTGGAAACTACAAGCTGTAAATAAGGTAGAACTGGGTGCACACAAGTTGAACAGACAAGGAGGGCAAATATGGTAAGCCAGCGTGTAGAAGCCGGCAGGCTACAATATTAAGTGGAAAAGATGGGGGCTCAAAGGATGAGGGGGAGATGAGATAGACTTAAACTACCAACGCCACCTACGGTAGCGCAGAAAAATGCCCATATCCAGACAGAAAAGTAATATAAAACGTCACTTTTAATGATACTGAGGATAAAAAGTGGTAGTGTAATAACTGTTGACTACTTCACTTGAGAGACTTCAACTTAAAAATACAGGTGCCTATGGCTCTTAGGTGATCTATAGAAGGCTAGAGCGAACAAATGTAGGAAGGGAAATGCGCCTGTAGTCAGGAGAGTATGTACTCTCCGCACTATGTATTAGAGTACTGAGGGCGGCTAAAGTGGCTAAGGAGACTAATACAGTACGTTCCATGTGTAAAGGGTTATTATATTTAAACCCAGTACAGCAGGTTCAGTAGTGGGGGGATCAATTAAGATCCCTTTACATACTGAACATAGCTACGTCCCTCACATATGGGATTTCTGTGCTCGCCCACTTCAATGTGCCAAGCACCTCTTATTTTGGCTGATCCTGACGGAAGTCCAGACATAGGGGGTCATTTACTAAGGGCCCGATTCGCGTTTTCCCGACGTGTTACCCGAATATTTCCGATTTGCGCCGATTGTACCTGAATTGCCCCGGGATTTTGGCACACGCGATCGGATTGTGGCGCATCGGCGCCGGCATGCGCGCGACGGAAATCGGGGGGTGTGGCCGAACGAAAACCCGACGTATTCGGAAAAACCGCCGCATTTAAGAACCGAAAATGTGTCGCTCGGGACCCGCTTACCTTCACTCAGACGGCCTCGGTGAATTCCGGCGCGTTAAAATGCTTTTCAGCGCAGCAGCGCCACCTGGTGGACGGCGGAGGAACTACCTTATTAAATCCCGGCCGGACCCGAATCCAGTGCAGAGAACGCGCCGCTGGATCGCGACTGGACCGGGTAAGTAAATCTGCCCCATAGACTCTAGCTGGACCCTATCAGTATGACCTATCCTACATAGTCACTGAATAGAGCAAAAGTGTATCGAAAAGAACCTAGGTATTCCTGCTAATTAAAACAACAAAGAATTAGCCCCACGACATGTTTCACCGGAGCACCGGCTTCATCAGGGGTCGGGCTAATGAGATGAGATAGACCACAATATGAAACAGATGAGAGGCCACAATATGCGGGGGAGATGAGAGGGACCACAATATGTGGTGTTAAAGGGGGACCTCAACATGAGGGGAAAATTAGGGGGGCACAAATATGAAAGACCATAATATGAGTTAGAGATGAGGGGCTGCAATATGTGGGGGAGATTATGGGCCAAAATATGAGGGGTGAAAATATGATGAAGGGGGCTACAATATAAGGAAGCATAATATGAGGGATCAACACTATATGAGGGAGACATTATGGGCGATACATTGGGATGGGGCGATGAGGGGGTTACAATATGTGTGGGAGCTGGAGGAGATACAGGTGTCTTTTAATAAGAGGTCCAACTTAAAGGGGTATTCCCATGAAGACAGGTTTCTTATATGTACTCAAGATAACAAAATAACATATTCTCTAATTCACAAACATTTCACAGATATAAGTCCAACCTGTCTGTATCAGTCCTACTGTACACTATTTCAGTTTTCCCTAGACACAACCCAGTAACTTCTCACTTAGGGTCGGGTGGCCACCATCTTGGATGAGATTGTGGAGCTGACATTACTATCTGTCTCTGCAGTGTGGCTGTAGCCACGCCCCTGCACATAGCTTAGAGACACTCACTGATTACTTTCTGTGAGTACATGATGAGCACAGAGAGGCTGCAAACTACAAGCTACAAGGAGATAAATGATTCGGAGGAAGAGTGAGGCACATGTCTGTGAGTTGTAGCAGAGCTCACAGTGTAAGAAACTACAAGGAGATAAGTGATCAGGGGTAATGGGGAGGCAGGCACATGTCTGTGAGATGTAGCCTACAGTGTAACAGTGCAATGGTCTATCAGCCTCAGTGTAATCATCTCTTGCATCTCTGATCTGTCTCATTTCTCTTTCTATGTGTCAGTGTGTTAGCACACATGACAGTAGGCAGATGAAAGTGTATTTACACCTGTACCCTGATAATGTTGTCATTCCACAAAACTAGATGGGTCATAATGGGGCAGATTTATCAAGCTGTCTGAAAGTCAGAATATTTCTAGTTGCCCATGACAACCAATCACAGCTCAGCTTTCATTTTACCAGTGCTCATGAATATTTTAAAGCAGAGCTGTGATTGGTTGCCATGGGTAACTAGAAATATTCTGACTTTCAGACAGCTTGATAAATCTGCCCCAATGTGTCTGCCCAGAGGCCCTGCCCACACCCTGGAATCTTACACTGAGCAGCCGAGGGAGACATAGGAACTAAAACAGCAATTTCACTGGTGACCACTAGTCCCCCCAGTCCGACAGTGAGTACAGGTATCTCTCATTTAGAACTTTTGCTTTTTTTACACAAAAGTATGTAAAGGGGTTGGCTACTTAACCTCATGTTTTTTGTAATGTGTGTGTAAGAGCAGGGGCAGGATATTAGGTAATTTACCAATATACATGTTTTGATAGTTGAGCACCACTTTTTTGATATATGAAGTGAAGCCTCCTGTCTTTTACTTCATCAGCCATAAATTCCTGTCCACAAACTGGCTGCAGATGGAGGGTCATGTGATCCCTATCTGTCCATAGAAAGATAGAGATCACATGACCCTCCATCTGCAGCCATTTTATAGACAGGAATGTCTGGCTGAATGTAGGTAAAGTGGCCAACCCCTTGAGATGGTAAGCAATATCTAAGACCTCTCCTTCTATGCATTCTATACAACTTCTCAGCTAGCAACGCCCCCTTCAATTTATCATTGAAAGATATATGTAGATGATAGAAGGAAATTGTGCCATTACTAACCTTCCCCATTCTTTCTGATAAAGCAATGGCATCTTCTATGGTAATTTCATTCTTCTTCACCTTCCGAAGTATTTCCAAGATTTCTTCTTGACTCGACTAATAAAAGAGAAAAAAAAAAAACAACAGACACAGTCAATCATGATACTGGGGTGAGAAGGGGGTATTAAGATATGAGCGCTAGTGTAAACTTTTCCTAAAATAAGTAGTTCCAATTTTTTTTAAAAACATTTTTGATACAAAGGCTGAATAGAGAGAAGAGAGTTTGCAAAATACATATCAGGTCTGGAGATGCTTACAGTAATTTAATCTGCTACATAGCAACAAGCAGTTAAGCACCTGTGAGAAATTTTAGGATTGTGTAAGGTTTTTGGACTTTGGATATAAGAGTGCCACAGTCACTATCACTACTCTGGGACGAGCGCAGTCACATACTGTACACCAGAACAAAATGTCACAGTCTGAGCAGTAGCGTAAATGTGGAACAAGAATGAGCGGCACCACAATAGTCTGGTGTGATCATAACCTCATAGCACATGTATTGTTATGAATAAAACTTCATTTCCAAGAGACAAAATCTAACCTTGTACAAGTTTCAGAAGTTAAAAATAATAACTTTATTAAAATATTTGATATTCTTCCCAAAGCTCCCACTCCCACCATAGCTAACATCCAAGAAGCTCCCGAGGCCAAGCAATGCACAGTTTCCTCTGCAGCCAATAGCCCAGATCTGATTGAATCATTCATATTTCATTATGTATTGAAGCCTTCAGAGATCTGGAAGAGCTCGAGTCCACCATGTTTGCTGACTGCCTGATCTTCAAACTCCACTTGGCAGGAATCACATTCTCTGTTTTTCCTACAGAGTATGCACCAAGAATAACAATTGTTTCTTGTCCTTTTATGTATCTCTTAGACAGGAAAAGACCAACAAGAATCAGTGAGCACAAAATAGAAAATGCTTACAGTCAGGGATGATGGATGTGGGACTGTAATAAACTTTTATTTATTCTTTTCAAAGTGGGACAAATAATAAATATTAAAGGGTAACTCTGACCTTAGTTTATATGATCATTACTAATACAAGAAAGATCTATGATTTGCATAAATCCCTTTCTTTCTTATTTTACATGTCACTTTGAACATGCCTGGAGGTGAAACACGCTGAAAGGAAATTTCTTTTGTGTTCTTCATCTACCTCTAAGAATTGCATGTGTTTGCCTTGTTTGAATCCGTTTTTCTTTATTTGTGGAAATTTAACTAACAATGAAAGTGTTAATTCAGCTGCTTACACTTCCAAAAATACAGATTCAAACCTGCCAGACCCATAGTAAATATACAAAAACGCATGCATTTTCAGTGTTTTTAAAGGGAACCTGTCACCAGCGACCTCATTTTCACTAAAGACCTCTTGCTCCTTCACACAGCTCACAGAGAGCACAAAGGTGGGGGCCAAGAGCTGAGGAGTGAGCAACACAGACAAGTCACATGTTTTTTTTAAATGCATCCAAACCAAAGTCAAACCCCTAGAACTACACAGAGGATTCTGTCAGGGTGCAAGGTAAGTTATAACACATAATTATATTGTAATGAAAATGCTTAGAGAAAGCAGAAAGGTTTATTTGTAATACAGTTGTAATAGGCTTCTGTAAACTGTCTTTAGTGAAAATGAAGTCCCTGGTGACAGGTTCCCTTTAAAATGCACCATTATCGGACCAAGAACAATTACGCAAAATATATATAAAATATACTCAAGTTTCAGAAAAAAAAAGATGAATTTCACACCACATCTACTTTTCAGCAAAGCTGTGTACAATTTCTGTTAAGTTACATCAGATTCATTCATATGCAGTCAACTTTTTCTATTGACTGACCTGTCCACCATTATAGCAATATAAGTAGAAAACACCAGAAACACCAGGAATGAACACACAAAAAATTTCAGTTGCACCAGTTTGAAAAAATAAGGCTCCAAAAAATAATTTAAGGTTTAGGTTTAATTTGGCAAAACCTTATATCCATTGATTCCCAGGACTCATCATTTCCTTATTGTAAATGTTCAAAGCTTACAATGGGTGTATTACAAAGACTGTCCACTAGATGGACATAACTCTCTATAAAATGTGGCATTCCTGATTTAATTTTTACACCTGTTATCTTTCTCATCCAAGTCAGTGCCCTTAACCCTTTCAAACCACAAATACCACAAATTCAATAACATTACACAAACATAATGAGAAATATGACTATAAAACCTGCAACGTTTTCACAGGAAATTTGCTGTGGATTTTCCCAAATTCTGTCATTCTAAAAAAGGAATACCCAAAATGTGCTAGATTCTACAGAGCTATAATTACTAGGGGTTGCCCACAGTTTTCTCCTTGAACATTGCAAAAGGAGTAAAGTTTTGGTAAAAAGCTGTTGGATGAGTTCCTTGCCGCTTTTCAACCCGCACAGGTTAGACTGGGGTTTTTTGTGATATTGCAACAATATATATTCTATAAATATTCAATAAATTTCTTTCTGTTACTTAGAGAAGTCTAAATATGCATGTTTAAAGTTTCTTATATTAACTGCATGACAAAATAGTTCATCCTAATTAGCGGGCCGTTGCCCCATGAGGTCAGGGAGATCTCTCCTTGTCGCGACAGCTAAGGAGAGAGACAGATGCAACAGGGAAGCTCCTAGTGGGACAGTAGAAAAAAATTAAATAAAATTATATAGTATATACATATATGTGTATATATATATATATATATATAACACCACAAAATTACCCATTCCCCTATATATAATTATATTTTGAGTAAAAAAAAATAAAATAACACACAAAATTGGTATTGACAAGTCTGTAGTGACCTTGGCCAAGCAGATATTACATTGTTATACCCGTACTGTGAAGGGTATAAAACATAAAAATAAAAAAATAAAAAAAATTAATTTTAGTGATTCCTACCTCCCAAAAATCTATAATAGAAAGTGATCAAAAAGTCAGATGTACCCTACAATAGTAGCAAACTAACCGCTACCCTTTCCCACAATAAATAAGTCCTAATAATCCTCTCTTGATTGAGGAATAAAAATGTTATAGCTCTCAGTATATGGAGACACATAAGCAAATGTAGTTTCCCTAAAAAGTTTTTTATTTGCTAAAGTAGTAAAACATGAGATAATCTGGACATGTTTGGTGTCTCCATAATTGTACTAACTTATAGAATAATTTTATTCTGTTTATAATACTGTACAGTGTACAGTTTTAACTAAAAAGCAAGTGGCAAAACAGCAGTTTTATTGTATTCCGCTGCAGGAAAGAGTTAATAAATTTGCACCATATGCAATTTTTTCCCATACAAACAAACCCATTGGAAAATACAAATCTTACCTCAAAAAACAAGCCCTCATATGCCCATATGAGATAAAAAATGTTTTTAAAAAACTATGTATTTTGGAATTTGAGCAGGGAAAATGGAAAAAAATTGCTGTAGCCTGAAGACCATTTTAGGCCGTGTACTTAAAGGGGCTTTCCCATGAAAGAATGTTCTCAAATGTTAATGTTAATCCCCTAGTGATGTTTACACAATAAAGGTCAATTTTTTACCTTACTTTGCAATTTTAGTCAGTTTTATTGCTGTTTTTGGTCCTATCACGCCCTAGACAGGTCAGTGTAAGAATCTACACTGTAGACAGGGACTCTCTAAGCAGACTCTACATGATTCTTCTGTGCTATGAGATGCTGTGTGCAGACAATGTGCTTAGATTGTCATAGTACAGAGTTTATCTACATTTTTATTTAGCTTCTGAACATTCGACTAGCATCTGACACATGATATCCATGACATCTGTCTGTAGCTTGTAGAGTAAGTCTCTGCACACTTCTGCTTGCCAGCAGTAAGTACCTGTGTCTGCCCTGTTTTGTAATGCAGGGGGAGAGGCATGAGGAAGAGAACACTACAGTGTGCAGACAAGAGAAGCTGTTCATGAGAAGAATCTGACCAAAGTCAGGAGATTTATGGTGTATACAGTGATAACCAAAATTGTAAACACCAGGAAAAAAAGAAACAGGTTGGACTTAGATCTGTGAAATGCTGTATTTTTGTTATCAGTGAATTAGAGAATGTGTTATTTTCTTATCCTAAGTATATTTAGGAATCTTGTCTTGCGGGAATACCCCTTTAAGGTGTGAACAGATAAGTCATTGTGCTATAGGTGAGGTGCACTTTGTTGAGAAGGCTTGAAAAAGTGCGTTCGAATGCACAAAATGGTCCATCGCCTTGGCGAGGCCGCACCTCATTCTGTCCTGTAACCTCTGCAACAATAAAGAAGTTTGTTTGAACTATACTCCTGTGAGTTCCACATTTGAACTATACTCCGGTGAGTTCCACATTTCATCCCTCTTCTCTATTATATTTATCTTGCCTGGTTTCTTGTGCACCCCAGATCAGTTCTGCTCCCTGAACAGCAGTCTTCTGTTGTATGTCTGCCTAAGGGTTTCGTAACTGCAGTGTGAACATTGCCCATCATCAGACTTTGTTTTCCATTGAACCAGGGCACTTTGTTGAGATGATGAATAACTTCTGCTTTTTACCAGCTTTACAACTTCCATTCATTAAAACAGATTTCACATGATGAATCCAGTAAGGTAGGAAAATTATTAACTAGGATAACAGATACCAGATAAGCAGCTCAATGCAGACACTTCTTTGGGGCTAATTTATAATCACTTATCAATGAGGACAATTATCGAAGTCTGGAAATGGCACCTGTCTTTTTTCTGTGTTTTGGGCTTGCTTGCTTTATTTTATAGTGTGATTTATCTTACACAGGAGTTTTATGTTTGAGCAGCCTAGTCTTAATTACTAGCTACGCCTGCTTCGAACTGGAGTTGCAACTATTTATCGCAATTGCAACTTTTTCTGAAAAATTAAACTGGATTTTTGTAATGTAAATGAATCAGGAAACAGCAAACACTGCAGGGAGAGTATAAAATTCGCTAATTTTGCCGCAGCTGTGGTAAAAATTCACAAATATAAGAAAAAAACAATACCCCTCCAATGTTTCCATTTCAAGTTACAATATGACATTTTCCAACCTGTTAACCTCTAGAACTTAAAACTTTCAGACCTCAACAAACCTCATGTCCTGAAAATCTGAACAAATTTCTAGTTTAACTTAATCTCAGCTAAATGCTACACTATACGTAATACTATAACAAAATCCAGTTTGTTACAACACGCTGAGGGGAGGTCTTAAATTCTGTCACCGATTGTCTTTGACTACATGGACAGTCTTTAGTTATTTAGTGTCAGGAATCTAAAAAGACCTGCTTTTTATCTTTTAGACACACACCTTCCTCTTTGCTACAAAGCAGCTGCTCCAGAGGAAATGTAACCTGTAGAATCCACACTACACTCCTGTTAAACCAACTGCATTTCAGCTACTATCAACCTACTTCGTTAAGGGTTTCTCTACTTGTAATACCTGATTTTGAAAGCTCGGTTATCAGATACCATTTCTATGGAAAGAAGGGTGACTTAACCCCTTCCAGCACCAGGATGTACAGTTACATTTAGGCTTTACAGTGTCACTGTATAAAATGACTGCTAGCAGCCATGTTTGGAATACTAGGAACCAGCAAGGGACTAGTCACAGTGATCCATTGCCGCAATCATTCTGACAGGCCAATTTGTATAGACTGACCAATCAGATTGCAATCAGCTAACAGAAGAAGAGGAGGGCTGCAATCTCCGTTCTGCCCAAGCAATATAGTGAAAGTGAGGTGAATGGAGCCAATGTCCTTCTGCTGCCCACTGTGTTCACTCCCAATAACTCCAGTCTATAAAAGAAATTACCTTTCCTTTTTTTTATTTGTTAGAATCATTTAGTGTCTTAGTTAAGTAGGGTTTTGGGGATGGAAGTATGGAGGTGCAGAGTGAGGGGGCAGCTAGTTGGGTAACATGTAGAAGGCGGGGTAGAGGGAAGAGTTGCAGGGAGTCTAGTCCTGATCTGGTGCACCCCAATAAGTTTTCCAGGCTGGCGGATGAGGGGGATATCAGCTCTGGGGTAGCAATGCTGCAGCAAGACATGGCCTCTAGCAACCAGGGGACTGTCTGCTCCAGTAAGAAGGGTAATAGGAGCACAGGCAAGGTCAGACAGGTGTTGGTAGTGGGAGATTCTATTATTAGAGGAACACACAGGGCAATCTGTCACAAAGACCGTGCATACCGAACAGAGAGTGTTGTTTGCTGGGTGCTTGGCATGTTGAGGATCAGTTTTACAAATTATTGGAAGGAGCTGGTGAGGAACCACATTGGCACCAATGACAAAGTAAGAGGTAGGTGGAAGGTCCTTAAAAATTATTTCAGAGATTTAGGCAATGAGTTCAGGGCAAGGACCTCAAAGGTAGTTTTCTCCGAAATACTACCTGTACCATGTGCCACACCAGAAAGGCAGCGGGAGATTAGGGAGGTAAATAAGTGGTAAGTATGGTTTGCACCTCAATGGGGAGGGTGCAGCTATTTTGAGGGAAATGTTTAAACTAGAGGAGTGTTTAAACTAGAGACTTGGGGGGAGGGCAACTACATTTGTGCAGGGCAAAAGGCAGTGTAGACAGGTAACTGGGAAAAGCCATAGTCCATGGGGGAGGAAGAGGGGCTGGAATAATATTGGGGAAAAAGAACCAAAAGAATAGGGATAGGAAAAACCATATAAAGTGCATGTACACAAATGCCAGAAGCCTCACAAACAAAATGGAGGAACTAGATGTTGGAGCGCAAATATGAGATAGTGGGTATCAGTGAGACATGGCTCAAAGGGAGCGATGAGGCGTTACTGGATCATAGACAGAAAAATTAATCTTGTAAAGAGAAGATAAAGGCTGCGAAAATAGAGACTGAGAGAAATAATGCCAGGGAGAGCAAAAAGAATCCCAAATTATGTTTCAAGTCAATAAATGATAAGAAACTAAAAACTGAGAGTGTGGGCCCTCAGAGGAGTAACATGGTGGAAGGAGATGAGGAAAGGGACAATCTACTGAATGTCGCCTTCTCAACTGTCTTTGCCCAGTAAAATCCACTGGTGGAAGTCACGATGAGGAATGATGTAAATTCTCTTTGGAATGTCAACAGTTTAACCCAGGAGGTACAGCACCACTTCACAACCACAAAGATAGCCAAATCTACAGACCTGTGAGCCTAACTTCTGTTGTGGGGAAAATATTAGAGGGGTTTGTTAGAGATGCTATCCTGGAGTATCTCACTGTATGTAACCTTTACATCAGCATGGGTTTATGAGAGATTGGTCCTATCAGACTAATCTGATTGGCTTCTATGAGGAAGTAAGTTCCAGACTGGATCTAGGGGACTCTGTAGATGTTGTATGTGGACTTTTTAAAGGGATTTGACACAGTGCCACATAAAAGGTTGGTACATAAAATGAGACTTCTGGAACTTGGGGAAAATCTGTGTAATTGGGTAAGTAATTGGCTTAGTGATAGAAAACAGAGGGTCGTCATTAATGGCATATTCTCAAATTGGGTTGACTTTACCAGTGGAGTGCCACAGGGGTCAGTATTGGGGCGACTTCTTTTTAATATTTTTGTTAATGACCTTGTAGTGGGTTTACACAGTCAAGTTTCAATATTTGCAGATTATACTAAGCTGTGTAAAGTAATTAATACTGAGGTTGATATTTAACATTACAGAGGGATTTGTGGAAGCTTGAAGAGTGGGTAGAGAAAAGGTTTGATGAGGTTTAATGTAGATAAATGAAAAGTTATGCTCTTGGGCCATGGAAACAAAAAAGTCTAATTATGTTCTAAAGAGTCAATTACTTGGTCAAACTGGAGCTGAAAAAGACTTGGTGGTATTGGTGGATGGTAAACATAATTTTAGTGAGCAGAAAATTATGGGATATATCAGCAAAGGAATAGATTCGCATGATAAGGACATAGTTTTGCCGTTATACATATCACTGCTCAGACCACACATTGTTGTGTACAGTTTTGGGCACCAGTATATAAAAAGGACATAATAGAACTGGAACAGGTGCAGAGGAGAGCAACCAAGATTATTAGGGGAATGGGGGAACTTGAATACAATGACAGATTACAAAATTATTTGTGTTCAGTTTAGAAAAAAAGACGACTGAGGGGAGATCTCATTACAATGTACAAATACCTGAAGGGACAGTACAAGGATCTCTCCAAAGATCTTTTTATACCTAGGCCTGTGACCAGGACAAGGGGGCATCCTCTACACCTAGAGGAAAAGTGATTCTACCATCAACATACACTCACCGGCCACTTTATTAGGTACACCATGCTAGTATCGTGTTGGACCCCCTTTTGCCTTCAGAACTACCTCAATTCTTCGTGGCATAGATTCAACAAGGTGCTGGAAACATTCCTCAGAGATTTTGGTCCATATTGACATGATGGCATCACACAGTTGCCGCAGATTTGTCGGCTGCACATTCATGATGCGAATCTCCCGTTCCACCACATCCCAAAGATGCTCTATTGGATTGAGATCTGGTGACTGTGGAGGCCATTTGAGTACAGTGAACTCATTGTCATGTTCAAGAAACCAGTCTGAGATGATTCCAGCTTTATGACATTATCCTGCTGAAAGTAGCCATCAGATGTTGGGTACATTGTGGTCATAAAGGGATGGACATGGTCAGTAACAATACTCAGGTAGGCTGTGGTGTTGCAACAATGCTCAATTGGTACCCAGGGGCCCAAAGAGTGCCAAGAAAATATTCCCCACACCGTGACACCACCACCACCAGCCTGAACCGTTGATACAAGGCAGGATGTTGTTGACGCCAAATTCTGACCCTACCATCCATATGTCGCAGCAGAAATCGAGACTCATCAGACCAGGCAATGTTTTTCCAATCTTCTACTGTCCAATTTTGATAAACTTGTGCAAATTGTAGCCTCAGTTTCCTGTTCTTAGCTGAAAGGAGTGGCACCCGGTGTGGTCTTTTGCTGCTGTAGCCCATTTGCCTCAAAGTTCGACGTACTGTGCGTTCAGAGATGCTCTTCTGCCTACCTTGGTTGTAAAGGGTGGCGATTTGAGTCACTGTTGCCTTTCTATCAGCTCGAACCAGTCTGCCCATTCTCCTCTGACCTCTGGCATCAACAAGGCATTTCCGCCCACAGAACTGCCGCTCACTGGATGTTCGGACCATTCTCTGTAAACCCTGAGAGATGGTTGTGCGTGAAAATCCCAGTAGATCAGCAGTTTCTGAAATACTCAGACCAGCCCTTCTGGCACCAACAACCATGCCACGTTCAAAGGCACTCAAATCACCTTTCTTCCCCATACTGATGCTCAGTTTGAACTGCAGGAGATTGTCTTGACCATGTCTACATGCCTAAATGCACTGAGTTGCCGCCATGTGATTGGCTGATTAGAAATTAAGTGTTAACGAGCAGTTGAACAGGTGTACCTAATAAAGTGGCCGGTGAGTGTAGACAAAGGTTCTTTACAGTTAGACTATGGAACTCTCTGCCGCAGGAGGTTGTTATGGTGGACTCTATGTATATATTCAAGAAGGTCCTTGATGCCTTTCTGGAGAGAAAGAATATCACAGGTTATGGGGAAAGACTGCATCAGTCACTGTCATTAGCGTCACTGTTAGTACATCTGTTCATCTGTGTCAGTTCATAAGCATCAGTCCGTGTCAGCGTCAGTCTCGGTGTTACAAGAAAAAAAATAAAAAATATTATGCTTATCGTGCTTGCTGTTTTATGTGAAAAAAATCAGAATAAAATTATTCATGTATATATTTATTATTATATTTAAATATAGAACACTAAATGTTTCAGAGAAAACATAGACCCACATTTACTAAAAACAGCGCAAACTGCAGTATGTGCAGTTTAACTGCATAGTGTGCATAGGATGCCAGATTCCGGATTTTTGGTTAGACTTTGCATGATAAATGTGTTGCACGGTCCGACTGTGCGCTGGAATACCCATTTCAGTGCAGAAATTTGTGTTGAGCTGACCACCTTGTATGCTCAACAATTTATAGAAGCCAACCCCAATCCTTTTTTATCCAAGCCATATAGATGGTGTCCCCTTAAGGATATAGCCTTTTTTGATTTTAACACTTCCATTTTTCATTCCCACGCTTTCAAAATTCCATAACTTTTCAGTTTTCTGTGTACACAGCTGTTGAGGGCTTGTTTTCTGCATAACAAAATGCACTTCCTAGTGATGATATTTAATATTCCATACCATGTACTGGGAAACTGGAAAAAAATTCCAATTCCAGTGAAACTGTTAAAAAAAAAACATTTTCTGGTCAATGCTGTTTCTAGTCTCTGCACTACAGGGTTAACTTAGCACTTTATTGAGCTGTGTGTTTCTAGAGTGTTTTGTCCTCCCCTATCCTTCTCTTTGCTGTTCCTGGCTTTATAAGGGGCTGTCATCTACTTCTCTTCATCTTGGATCTGCGGCACCAAAGCAGTTCCGCCCTCCCTCCGTACGAGTTGCAGGGTTTTTTTTTGTTGTACTTTTAACATTTTTTCTGTTTATAGTTCTGAAGTCACAAATGGCAATGAGAAATGGAGAGAAGATGGATGTGGTGCTTGTCTGGCCGACTTGTCATCTGGGAGTCCAGATGAGCCATGTTTTTTACTGTGGAGATTTACGTTGGAATGTCTATGATGTTGATATATCCGAGTTTTATAACAAAGTCTGGCGGTGAGAAATGGAAAAATAATGGAATTCTGGTTGGCTCGTCTGGTCGACTTGTCATCTTGGAGTCCGGATGCGCACAGTACATTCGAGCCATTTTTCTTCACTGTGGATATTTAAATTAAAATGTGTACGATGCTGAGATTTCCGATATTTATAATGATTCATATTTATAGCTAAGATATGTGATAGTAAATCTGTGACTGGTTTCCATGACCCAACATGACCCTCAGTGTCAATTATTTCCTTACAGGTATTGATAAAATAGTATTTTGTGTGGTTTATTCAAGAAAGTGCCCCAGGAGTATAAGGGAAGGTGGTTGTGCATTTCACCAGTACTTTTGGGTCTTGTTTTTACAGCTTTCATTGTGCACTCCAAATGACACTTCCAATATATATATACTAAATATATATATATAGGTTTTATTTATGTTTTAGTAGCTTTAAACATTTTTTGTCTTATTCTGAGGCTAATAACTTTGTATACTTTGGTGTAAAGAGCTGTGTAAGGTGTAATTTTTTTGCGGAATGAGATGATGTTTTCATTGATACCAATTTGGGGACTCTACAGCCTTTTGATTGTATTTTATTAAAATAATTATATGTTGTAAAATGGCAAAAAAGTGGTATTTCAGACATTTGGGTACAATTTTTGGCTAAGGGGTCCACCGCCGGGAATAAAATTATTTTGTGAGCCTCCTAGTTTTCTAATAAAATAACATTTAAAAAATGATGTCACCATAAAGCAGACATTAATTAGTGACCAATATTGGTGGTAGCCTAACTGTACAATGGGCAAAACATTTAGAAATCAAATCTGAAAAGAAAGCACTTGGGTAAGTTAAAGCATTCTAAAGTTGTAACCGAATATAGTGATACATACCAGATTTTAAAATTTGGGCTTGTTCTAAAACTATAAAATGGCTTAGTCCAGAATGTTTTTTTTTTTTTTTTAAACTTTTTTTTCTTCTGTATATTTTGACTCCCTAGGGTACTTTAACCCTTAGGGGTCTGATCTCTCTTGGCATATACTACATTTCTACTGTGTTGCAGTATATGGGGATTTTGGTATTGATCTGTACCAGTCTGCCACTGGCACAGTCATGTTTACAGAATGTGTGCTGTCATTAGAACGATTGGCATATCCATGACCTCATGGGGGAATGATAATACAGTGCAAAAACTACATCAAATTATCTCTGTGATGTTACTGACCCAAAAATGAAGGTGATGTGAAATTTGGAACACAACTTCAAAACCGAAAAAATAAAACTGTGAGAAAACGACATCTTCCCAATACATTCCCCATACTGAATATTTAATGGTTCCACTAATACCTTAAAATATACCACTGATAACAAGCCCTCATAATGCCCTGTAAATGGAAAAATAGAACAGTTATGGTTTGTGGAAGGTGGGAAGTCAAAAACTGAACAAAAGAACAAAAAAGGGCCTGGTCCTGAATGGGTAACAAGCCTCTTTCTGTTCTTTTTAAAGCCGAGACACGTAGCAGTAGTTAATGCCGCTGACAGGGACTACAGTAAATATAGATTTTTTTACATGTTTGGCAAGTTGAATAGAGATATGTATTACAATCATTTCCCCCTGTGATTTATGTCATTTGTATAATAAATCAGGCTTTGATATACCTTGTGCTTTGTCTGTGTTGCGTGTTTTGATGGCCAGCATTGTACTTTGTTCAGGAATTATGTTAATGTTTATCTGTTATGTAGACACTTAAAAATTATTCCTATGCTTGAGGCAGTAAACATTCCAAGTCTCTCCTCAGCATAAGACATAAGATAAAGATATGTCATATTTTTCTGCAATCTATCTACAAACTAAGTACATGTTACATGCAGATTTGCCCTAAATTTAGGCTCCATGCAGACGGAAGTATATGAACAGTAAACCTGAAAAAGAAAAACTGATGTAAACTTTGCAGCTCTTTTGTATTTGTTCCATTCTTGGTTTTGCTTTTCAAATACTTAAAGGGGTCGTCCAAGAATGCAATAATTTTTACATAAGGCTGAGGAGCCTTTAAATATAATAAAAAGCATAGAATCACTTCTCTCCCCACTCTTATTAAGCCGCAGCACTGCCTGTCGCTGTCAGCATCTGTTCATATAAAGAAGCCCTTCAGAAAACAGCCATATTCTGGCTTCAGCTTTGGTTGCAGGTGTTTGACTGTGGTCAGGACGTCGCCACTGGCCTTGTTATACAACCAGAGCTGATGCTAGGAGAGAGGTGAATATATGCTCTTTATTATTTTTAAGGTCTCTTCCAGCACCCCCTAGCCATGTATAAATAATTAGTATATCTAGACAATCCCTTTAAGAAAAATACAGACCAGAATGCTGCACTCTAAATGGAGCCATACAGTAGACATAATGGGGCATATTCCTCAGGGCCTCTTTGCCACATCTGTGGCGTAGAAGCCCTAAAAATAATCGAAAATGCTAGCTTATTTTTAGAATTTGCGATTATTTTGCCCAATCCGCCACCTTTACACCAGTGGGACATGAAGGGGGGCGTGTATGGGCATGTGGAGGGCGCGGCTGGGAGTGGCCCTGCACGGGGCGTTACTGCTGTTATTGTCACATTCACTGCAGCTGGTGACTTTTTACATGTGGTAAGTCACAGGCTGCTTTTATTTGTACGACAGGCCCACAAATGCCGGTGCATGATAAATATCCCCCAATGTCTGCAATGTAACAGTATGATGCAGTGCCTGGATGGCAATCTCAGTACTTACAAAGCAAAATTAGGTACTATATCTCAGCAAACATTATTAGGGTGTTTTCAGGTTGTATACATAGGATTTGAGAGGAGGGTGTACACCCATTGCATGTGGTTTTTTTGTTTTTTTACAAAGCCAGAAGTAGATCCATCAGGAACAAAGCTTATATATTTTTCCTTAATATACTCCTTGTTCTTTGAACCCTTTTCCAGCTTTGGCTCATAATACGCCAAGAAAAACCCACTGCATGTAAAACCACATAAAACTGTGCCACTCCCTGTCTCCAGAAATGTCACTGTATCAACACATTATGAATGTCAGATTCTTGGATTGGTGACAAAATGTGTTAGCAAACTTTAGACCTTATGTAAATTTACTTCACTGCAGTTCCCTCTGCCAAGTTAAAAGCTTATTATCTGGCCAAACACTATAAAAAATGGCCCACGTGTAGAAAATAACATAAAAACTACTAACTTCTTCCTTCCCTTGGTGATTCAATGCTGTAACCTTGTGTTTCCCCAATTTGCTGGCATAATGGCTCTTAAAGCGGTAATACCTAGTGGATGTGGTAATACCGCGGGTGTTAACCCATTACACACCATGACCGCGGCGTGTAAGGGTGTTTGCGCTATGGATCAGAACCCCCGCAATGCTTACCGGGGGATCCGATACACTTCTGGGCAGCTCTGAGGACTGGCATGTGCCCCGGGGATGCTCGCTCTCCCTGGCAGTCAGACCCCTTCCGGGTCTGACTGCAAACTGTCTGAGCATGCGCGAGCATGCCAGACAGATTACACTGCTCTACAATAAAATAGTATTGTAGAGCAGTGTATTGAACTTGAACCAGCGATCAGAGCATCACTGGTTCAAAGTCAAGTAAGTATAAGTAAAAAAAAGTGAAAAACACTAAACACTACACATTAGAATAAATAAAAAATAAATGCATTAAAATATGAGCCCATAAAATGTCACTTTCCCATAAAACACTTAATAAAGTATACAAAAACACTAAAAAGCCACGCATATTTGGTATTGCCGTGTCCAGAACAATCTGTATAATAAAACAGAATTGTTACTGGACCCGCACGGTAAACACCGCAGAAAAAAAACTGCAAAAACATTCCGAAAAAAGATAATTTTTAATTAATACCCTATAAAAAAAATGCTCTAAAAAGTGATTTAAAAAATGTTATGCACTCTAAAATAAGACCACTAAAAAGAACAATCCTTCTTGCAAAAAATAAGCCCTTAAACAGATTTGTGAGGCGACAAATAAAAAAGTTATGCATATGAAAGACGGTGATGCTAAAATTAACAACATTTTTGCCAAATTACTTTTTATTCTGTAAAAATGGGAAAAAATAAAAAATCTATATAAATGAGGTATTTTCGTAATCGTGGCGAACCATAGAATAAAAATAATATACTATTTTTATGGTATGGTTAACGACCAAAAAAAAAAAAAAAAACATAGATATAAACACTATAGATGCCCCAAAATTACCTACCAGAAAAGTGCGTCTCATGTGGCAAAAGAAATAAGCCCCTATAGGTCCATATTAAAAAAAGAAAAAAAATTATAGCCTGTACAATGTGACAATCTGATCTGGATGGCGCCTCCTTCCCTTCTATGCCCGGCTGTGCGCCCATAAAGCAGGTTACCACCACATATGGGGTATCGGTGTATTCAGTAGGAATCGGGTATCAAATTTGTGGAGCCTTTTTTCATTTAATCCATTGTAAATGTTTAATTTTCCACCCAAAATGAGTGTATTGTGAAAAAAAATATTACAATTTGCAGACTGCACCTCCATTTTGTTTTAACCCCTATAAAACACCTAAAGGGTTAACAAACTTCTTAAAAGTGGTTTTTCATACGTTGAGGTGTGTAGTTTCCATAATGGGGTAATTTATGAGTCTAGCTATTATTTAGGCCTCTCAGTGTCAATTAGAATTTGAGCAGGTCCATCTAAATACGGGTTCTGGTGATTTTACAAAAAATTTGAAAAATGGTACCTAGATTCTGAGCCTCATAACATTCTAGTAAAATATGTGGAATCTTAAAAAAACATCCAACATAAAGCAGACATTTGGGAAATGTAAGTTATGAATTTATTTGGGTGCTATGACTATCTGCATCAAAAGTAGAGAATTTAGAACGTTGAAAATAAAGAATTTTTCTAAATTTTTGTCAAATTTCTTTTTTTTTTTATTACTAAACGCAAAAGATTTCATCCAAATTTTTAAACTAATTTGAAGTACAATGTGTCACGAGAAAACAATCTCAAAATCCCCTAGATATCTTATAGCGTCCCAAAGCTATAACCACTTATAGTGACACAGGCCAGATTTGAATAATGGGGCCGCGTCCTTAAGGCCAAAAGAGGGTGACCTAGGGGTTAAAGGAAATCTAAAATTAAAAACAAGCATGATAAATCAGGCACCATGACTGTGGTAATCTTCTTATATTTGTTATCCATGACCTCCTTCCTTCATCCTTCAAAATCAACCTTTAAAATTTATGCTAATGAGCCCCGCTGTGATGTGGATTCACAGCTGTTACAGTGTTAAGGTGCACTTCCTCCTCACAATGAGTGCTAAACTTCCGGTGCTTCAGTGAAATTACATCAGGAAGAGGTAGAGGGGAGTGCCAAGCAGTCTGCAAATCGAGAGGCTCTGGAAACAGCCACAGTAGCCCTTCAGACTCATTAGTATAATTTTAACCCCTTCACGCTCCGTGGCGGATATATCCGCCACGGAGCGCAGTGACTTAGCGCTCAGTGGCGGATATATCCGCCACGGCGCTTATGCCGGCTCGGCTCTGGATCAGAGCCGAACCGGCATCGGGAAACACGGGGTGCCGGCTGTAACTAATAGCCGGCACCCCAGTGTAACACCCGCGATCGGAGTTGTCTCCGATCGCGGGTGCTTAACCCGTTAAATGCCGCGGTCAGCGCGACCGCGGCATCTAACATGTATCTGGGGGGTCTTTCCTCCACGATCGGCCCCCCCGAACCGTTTTCGGGGGGCGCCGATCGTTGCTATAGTAACTCTGGGGTCCGATCTGGACCCCAGAGTTACTTGCAAGAATTGCCAGTAAGATGGCGTCTGTGACGTCATCTTACTGGCACAGTGCCAGCCTATGCAAGTGCATAGGCTGACATTGATAATACTCTGCAATACATTAGTATTGCAGAATATTATCATGAAGAAGCAATCAGATGATTGCTTCTTCATGTCCCATGGTATAAAAGTGAAAAAGTAAAAAAAAAATGTTATTCAATAAAAAAATAAAGTAATAAATCACCAAAAATGCCCAAAAGCCCCAAAACATATAAAGAGACATATAACTAAAAAAAAAGTGTAAATCATAACACAAACCCCACATATATAGTATCACCGCGTCCGTAACAACCCGTAGAATAAAAGTAAATCATTATTGAATCCCCACGATAAACGCCGTAAAAAAAAACTGCTATAAACCCTCCAAAAATTATGATTTTTACCTTTTCAATCCCACAAAAAATGCTATAAAATGCGATCAAAAAACCATATGTACTCAGACATGATACTGGTCTAAAGTACAACATGTCCCGCAAAAAACAAGCCATCAACCAGCTCCGTAGCCAAAAAAGTAACAATGTTATGCCACTTGGAAGACGGCAATACAAAAATGATAGATTTTTCCCCACATTAGGGTTTTGTTTGACAAATTTAGTAAAACGTAAGAAAATATATTCATGTCTGGTATCCCCGTAATCGTATCGACCCATAGAATAAAGATAACAGGATTATTAGTCTATACGGCAGTGATGGCGAACCTTTTAGAGACCGAGTGCCCAAACTACAACAAAGACCCGCTTATTTATCGCAAAGTGCCAACACAGAAATTCTATTTGTGATTTATACTCCCTGCTCACACAGTTTCACAGTTTTCATTGATACCAGCACCTGAGGACACCAATATAGCAGAAAATAGTCCCAGGTAGAGCTGTCACTTTAAAATAGCTCTGTGCACAGTAAGTCCTGGGCTGTCTGGGACAGCAGGAAGATACCTAGAGTCATCTCTGGTGATGGCCTGAGTGCCCACAGAAAGGGCTCTGAGTGCCACCTCTGGCACCAGTGCCATAGGTTCGCCATCACTGCTATACGGTGAACACCAAAAAAAAAAAAAGTAAAAAATCCAGTACAGAATTGATGCTTTTCTACTCCTGCCCTCAAAAAAAGTTCCTAAATTTTCAACAATAGGTGATACCAACCCCAAAATGGTAACAATGGAAAAAGCATCTTATCCCGCAAAAAAAATGCTGTCACATGACCCCAATAATGAAAAAGCGAAAATGTTATAGCCTTCAAAAGGGGCCAATGAGGAAACTAAAATCCTGGCAGCTGCAGGGTGCTCCTTCCCTTCTGCGCCTCGCTGTGCCCCCATAAAACAAGTCACGGCCACATGTGGGGGGTCTCTGTACTCGGGAGAAACTGCAGAACAAATTGTATGGTGGGTTTTCTCTTTTTATATTTTGGAAATGTGTAAATTTTAGTGCTAAATGAACGTATAAGGGAACAATATGACCATTCTAAATTTCACCCCCATTTTGATTCAATTACTATGAAGATCTCAAGGGGTTAACAATCTTCGTAAAAGCTGTTTCTGATAGCTTGAGGGGTGCAGATTTGAAAATGGGTTGGTTATATAGGGGGTTTTGATGCTAAATATGTAAAATTTCATTCAAAACTGTATTTATCCCCAAAATAGTCAATTCTGAAAATCCGGAAAAGCGATATTCTATTTGTAAGCCGCGTGACATCAAAATAAATTATCCAGACATATCAAAAATTATGAAAATGTAAAGTAGACAAATGGGAAATGTTATTCAGCAACTTATTTAGGTGGTAAATCTATCTGCCTGAAAACGCAATGATTTAGAATTTCGAAAATGGCAAATTTTTCAAAAAATTTATCATATTTTCTTTTTTTTGTAAATAAACGCAAAACTTATGTGCCAAAATTTACCACTAAAATGAAGTACAACATGTGGGGAAAAAACAATCTCAGAATCGTTTTGATAAGTAACAGTGTTCAAAAGTTATAACCATATAAAGCGACGCAAGTCCGAATCCAAAAAATCGGACTGAGCCTTAAGCTACAAAATGGCTGCGTCCTTAAGGGGTTAAAGGGCTGAGCCCTCTCCATAGCCAGTAAGTCTTTGCTGCATATATTGCAGCAAACATTTATTGGTAACACCAGTGATCGGTGCTAGAAGTGCAAAGCTGCTGGCGGCTTCAAAAAGATAGCGCCAGCCATCTTGGTGAATATCGCCGCTCTCTGTGGCATCATTGGGGGGCGGTGATCAGTTTCCTATAACAGCCTTGGGTCTTCTGAAGACCCAAGGCTGTCTGGTTTTAACCACTGTAGTATGGCAGTAAGTTGATAGGATCAATCAGACAACCTAGGGTTAAAGTACTCTAAAGTCTAGTGGTCTAAAAAAAAAATAGTAAAAAATATATATATTAATTCATATCACCCAACTTTCCCTAAAAGTCATATAAATATAAATAAACAGTAAAATCATAAACAAGTTAGGAATCACAGTGTCCCAAAATGTAATAACGCTTTTCTTTCATTGTGTATTACCCTGTAACAGAAAACAATGCCCAATATCGAAAATGGCAATTTTTTGCCATTTTGAAAAATATGGTATAAAAATTCAATAAAAAGTGATCCAAAGGCCGTATAGTCGTAAAAATAGATGCATTGCCAGAAGATGAAAAAATAATATATTTTTTTTGTACAGGAGGTTTTAATTTTTGTAAATGCATAAAAACATTATAAAAGCTGTACAAATTTGGTATCCCCATTATCTCCTCAACCCAAAGAATGAAGTAAACATGTCATTTGGGGTGCACAGTGAAAACTGTAAAATCCAAGCCCACAAGAAAACGGCCCAATGTGGTTTTTCACCAATTTCCCTGCATTTGAAATTTATTTCCTACTTCCCACGGCATGGAATATAAAATACTGCCAGTAAGAAGTGCAATTTGTTATACAAAAAAAACCCTCACACAGCTCTCTACATAGAAAAATAAAAAAGTAATAGTCTTTTGAAGGTGGGGAGTGAAAAATGGAAACACAAAAACTAAAAAGGGCCTCGAGGTTAAGGGGTTAAGAAAAAGTAGGTTGTGGATAACGGATATAAGAAGATTACAACAGTCATGGTGCCTGGTAAGTGTCTCTGGTTTATCATGTTTGATTTTAATGGTAGATTTCTTTTAAACCACAAAATATATTTTAAAGATGATTTCACCAATAGTTTTCTGTGAGAGTTAAATATAATGGGGCTTGTTTATTAAGGGTCGCGGATCGCAGTTTCGACTGTTTGCCGGTTTCGGTATTTGCGCAGCTTTGACAGGTATTTAACAGGAGTTTGCGCTGGGATTGTGGCACACGCAATCGAATTGTGTGGCAGTTCCGCTGGCTTTCATGCAACCGGAATCGGGGAGCGATCCGACTGATTCGGACTGAGGGTGGGATTTAAGATTCAAATTGTGTCGTAGGACAATGCACTTACATGCACCAGGAAGAAGGTGAACTCCGTCGGACCTGAGAGGGGAAGCGACACATGCAGGATATCGGGCGCACGATCACATTATCATCGGACACACTGTACTTCTTGAACTCCACGGGACCTGGTAAGTAAATGTGGTCCAATATCTTCTTTGACAATGCTACATGACCACATTTCCATTGGAAAACTTTCCCTCGACCCAATACGTTGGCTTTCAACTTGGCAATCCCATCATCCGTTACTTGCTTTAGTATATTCAATATATCATTTTCTTTTTTGTTTCTGAAATATAAGACTTTTGACTTAGCCTGTAGTATTAAGGGGACCATGATGTCACACTCTTCACAAATATCGAAATGCTTTATGTGCTTTTGTTCTCAATAAAGAAAAGATTAACACCACTGCTAGACTCTTCCCTCCAGACATCTCTAATTTTGTCTCATACAATAACCAGCTGATGTTTTTTTTCATTCTCACTTCCATTTTTTTCAGAATGGCATACACGTTTCTCAGACAACAGAGGGTGGCATAAATGAATAGAACATGTTAATGAAACAAATTTCCAAGATGGTGGCCCTGGTCCAATGTGTGCACATGAGGAGTGGCAGTAATTCTTGCCATGTGACTGTAGCAGCTCCGAAATAAGTATTCTCTAAGGGGGAATTTATCACAATTGGGCGCATTGTTAAACGCTGTTATATAAAAACTACTACAAAAGTTCTTAAGGAATTATACCTTTATTGGGTAATAAGAAAAAATCTTCTTGCTGCAAGCTTTCAGGTCACACAGGCCCCTTCATCAGGCGCGTTACAAATGAGGCACTGAGAGAAAACAAAACATTTGAGAGATGCTACACTTAGATAACAGGTACTTGTGGTAATATATCATTAAGATTACCAGGGTAATGAAATGAAAGGAAAAAGGGGATGGCCCAGGATTGCGGAGGTCTGGATTTTGCATTTGTGGGGTTTGAATTATGTCCATGTAATGGACCATAAAATTTTGAAATTATGAAATGTTAACATTCTATAACAGCAAAAAGAAAAAAAAAAACAGCCCTTCATCCTGGTGGCAGATGCCCTTTAAATAGTTTGATTTTATGATTCACAAAATGTTATAGGCTTTCTGAAGTAGGTGGAGTTATCACAAAGATGGTCGCCAGTGGAAACATCAAGTTCTCAGTAACTCTTCCTCCCTCTTATGCTCTGCTCCCATTGATGATCTAGCAGACTTTCATGCACTGTTACTATAGTAATGATGTGTAACTTCTAGTTTATTTATTATTAGAAAGGCGCCTATGACACCCATCAGCAAAAGGCCAAGGATACCATCCATGACTATGCCCTTAACCTGCAGGAGGTGCTGCGGGCAGTTAAACAGATTGATCCAGACCGTTTGCAGGATGAAGATAAGATGTTAACAGAGCAATTTGTGGAAGGCTTGCTATCTGCGTCCAGTAAGACCCAATTGCTTATGATGTCCCTACAGAATTCAGACACGGACCAAGCCATCCGAGTGCTACGGGAAAGCACCCATGCTTATAGTGAGCCATCTATCAGGTGTCACCAGGTGGCAGTGTCCACAATGTCCTAGTTCACATCACCAGATTGAAGTTGAGGACCACTCTACAGATTTGAGGTTGGAGGTGCAGGAGTTAACTAAAAGTGTTCAGTACAGATGACCTGCCCTGGCATAGGCCATGGTGGAGACTGTCGCCACAGCAACTACCCTGCACCAGACTTCGTCCCACAGACCAAGTTAATCCCACCAGATGACCAATATGCAGACAATGCAATAAAGTTGGTCACATTGAAAGGAAGTGTCCATTAAATGGGCGAGCCCCAGGGTAGTGGACCCGGAAGTAAGATGGTCTGTTGCATCTAACTAAAGCAATAAGTATATTAGAGGTATGTCATTGATAGCCATAGTGATAGATGGTCTTCCCTTCACAGCCCTCCTGGACACTGGCTCACAAGTAACCCTGAACCATGTGTACCAGAGGTACTGGACTGATAAAGACTAGAGATGAGCGAGCACTAAAATGCTCGGGTACTCGTTATTCGAGACGAACTTTTCCCGATGCTCGAGTGCTCGTCTCGAATAACGAGCCCCATTGAAGTCAATGGGAGACTCAAGCATTTTTCAAGGGGACCAAGGCTCTGCACAGGGAAGCTTGGCCAAACACCTGGGAACCTCAGAAAAGGATGGAAACACCACGGAAATGGACAGGAAACAGCAGGGGCAGCATGCATGGATGCCTCTGAGGCTGCTTAAACGCACCATTATGCCAAAATTATGGGCAACAGCATGGCCATGACAGAGTGACAGAATGGCTAGATAGCATCTAAAACATCCAATAATTGACCCTGACACTATAGGGGACGGCATGCAGAGGCAGCGGCAGCAGCGGCAGGCTAGAGATGGCGACATACCCTAAATGGACTCAGGCTTCAAACCAATGGGTGGCAGAGAGGAACCAAAGGAGGTGAGCAAGAAGCGCTCAAATAATATCGGTACATGATAAAAGTTTGCCAGTATATTTTGTGGATTACACAGCAGGGTGGCGACAAAGTTGACATGGAAGCCATGAAAACAACCCAAAATTCTGCTCGTTTGATAAGGGGACCATGTATGGAGGCAGTGAACTAGTAATAGATTAAAGGTGCTGCAGTTAAAACTATGTTAGGTGGATCTTGGCATGGAGCTGGCGCTCCGCTGCCAGACGAGCTTTTGCCAATCCAAGCCCCTGTCTCTAGGCTACTCCCCAAACAGCACTTCTAAGAACCTTTTGTATAAGATCAAGTGTAGTAGCGTTCTTATAAGTTTGGGATATGGCGGGTGAGGGGAATGTAAACAGATGCGCAAGAAGCGCTGAAATAATATCGGTAAATGATAAAAGTTTGCCAGTATATTTTGTGGATTACACAGCAGGGTGGCGACAAAGTTAAGAAGTTTGATGTGGAATGCCCTGTAATAGCTCTTGGGCGGTGTGCCTTTTATCGCCTAGGCTCAGCAGTTTGAGCACCGCCTGCTGTCGCTTAGCGACGGCACTGCTGCTGTGCCTAGAGCTACCGACTGATGGCGCCATGCCCACGGATGGTAATTCGGAGGAGGAGGAGGTGGAGGAGGGGTGGGAGGAGGAGGAGGTATAGTAGGCCTTTGAGACCTGGACCGATGTAGGCCCCGCAATCCTCTGCGTCGGCAGTATATGACCAGCCCCAGGGTCAGACTCGGTCCCAGCCTGCACCAAGTTAAGTGTAGTAGCGTTCTTATAAGTTTGGGATATGGCGGGTGAGGGGAATATAAACAGATGCGCAAGAAGCGCTGAAATAATATCCGTAAATGGTAAAAGTTTGCCAGTATATTTTGTGGATAACACAGCAGGGTGGCGACAAAGTTAACAACTTTGATGTGGAATCCATGAAAACAACCCAAATTTCTGCCTGACACACCTTGTTTGATAAGGGGACGATGTATGGAGGCAGCTATATGGACGAATTTTGGAGGTAGCAATGGAGACAACGTGTGGAGGCTGCTATGGAGACAATTTAAGTTGGATAGTGCCTGTATGTGGCAGTCCAAAAAAGTTTTCAAACCAGAGGAGCAGGTAGGTGGCCCTCCAGAAAAATGAAATAGATTGAGTGCCTGTATGTGGCAGTCCAAAAAAGTTTTCAAACCAGAGGAGCAGGTAGGTGGCCCTCCAGAAAAATGAAATAGATTGAGTGCCTGTATGTGGCAGTCCAAAAAAGTTTTCAAACCAGAGGAGCAGGTAGGTGGCCCTCCAGAAAAATGAAATAGATTGAGTGCCTGTATGTGGCAGTCCAAAAAAGTTTTCAAACCAGAGGAGCAGGTAGGTGGCCCTCCAGAAAAATGAAATAGATTGAGTGCCTGCATGTGGCAGTCCAAAAAAGTTTTCAAACCAGAGGAGCAGGTAGGTGGCCCTGCAGAAAAATGAAATAGATTGAGTGCCTGTATGTGGCAGTCCAAAAAAGTTTTCAAACCAGAGGAGCAGGTAGGTGGCCCTCCAGAAAAATGAAATAGATTGAGTGCCTGTATGTGGCAGTCCAAAAAAGTTTTCAAACCAGAGGAGCAGGTAGGTGGCCCTCCAGAAAAATGAAATAGATTGAGTGCCTGTATGTGGCAGTCCAAAAAAGTTTTCAAACCAGAGGAGCAGGTAGGTGGCCCTGCAGAAAAATGAAATAGATTGAGTGCCTGTATGTGGCAGTCCAAAAAAGTTTTCAAACCAGAGGAGCAGGTAGGTGGCCCTCCAGAAAAATGAAATAGATTGAGTGCCTGTATGTGGCAGTCCAAAAAAGTTTTCAAACCAGAGGAGCAGGTAGGTGGCCCTCCAGAAAAATGAAATAGATTGAGTGCCTGTATGTGGCAGTCCAAAAAAGTTTTCAAACCAGAGGAGCAGGTAGGTGGCCCTCTAGAAAAATGAAATAGATTGAGTGCCTGTATGTGGCACTCCCAAAAATTGTTTAAAACAGAGGACCGGGTAGGTGGCCCTCCAGAAAAATTAAATGCATAAAGTACTATAGCTAGAGCCAGTGGGCCCTGTCAAAAAATAGCCAGTTTCCTCTGCGTTAGTGTACAAAGAGGAGGAGAAGGAGGAAAATGAGGAGGAGGAGGAGTGCATAAATTATTCAGGTTGAGCTTCCTTCACCTGGTGGAGATTGGAAATTATGAGAAATCCAGGCTTTATTCATCTTAATAAGCGTCAGCCTGTCAGCGCTGTCAGTCGACAGGCGTGTACGCTTATCGGTGATGATGCCACCAGCTGCACTGAAAACCCGCTCGGACAACACGCTAGCGGCAGGGCAGGCAAGAACCTCCAAGGCGTACAGCGCCAGTTCGTGCCACATGTCCAGCTTTGAAACCCAGTAGTTGTAGGGAGCTGTGTGATCATTTAGGACGATGGTGTGGTCAGCTACGTACTCCCTCACCATCTTTCTGTAAAGATCAGCCCTACTCTGCCGAGACTGGGGACAGGTGACAGTGTCTTGCTGGGGTGACATAAAGCTGGCAAAAGCCTTGTAAAGCGTACCCTTGCCAGTGCTGGACAAGCTGCCTGCTCGCCTACTCTCCCTCGCTACTTGTCCCGCAGAACTACGCACTCTGCTGCTAGCGCTGTCAGAAGGGAAATAGTGTTTCAGCTTGTGCCTGCTGGTATTCATGCATTCTCACACTCCTTTCCTCTCCAGGGATGAGAGTGGAAAGATTTTGCTTGTACCGTGGGTCCAGGAGAGTGAATACCCAGTAATCGGTGCTGGAATAAATTCTTTGAACGAGAGGGTCACGGGATAGGCAGCCTAGCATGAAATCTGCCATATGCGCCAGAGTACCAACGCGTAAGAATTCACTCCCCTCACTGGCCTGACTGTCCATTTCCTCCTCCTCCAACTCCTCCAACTCCTCTTCGTCTGCCCATACACGCTGAACAGTGAAGGACTGAACAATGGTCCCCTCTTGTGTCTCGCCAACATGCTCCTCCTCAACCTCCTCCACCTCCTCCACCTCCACCTCCTTCGATATGCGCTGAGAAACAGACCTAAGGGTGCTTTGGCTATCAACAAGGGAATCTTCTTCCCCCGTCTCTTGTGACGAGCGCAAAGCTTCCGACTTCATGCTGATCAGAGAGTTTTTCAACAGGCCAAGCAGCGGGATGGTGAGGCTGATGATGGCGGCATTGCCACTGACCATCTGTGTTGACTCCTCGAAGTTACTCAGCACCTGACAGATATCAGACATCCACGTCCACTCCTCATTGTAGACTTGAGGAAGCTGACTGACCTGACTACCAGTTCTGGTGGAAGTTGACATCTGGCAGTCTACAATCGCTCTGCGCTGCTGGTAAACTCTGGATAACATGGTTAATGTTGAATTCCACCTCGTGGGCACGTCGCACAACAGTCGGTGAGCGGGCAGTTGGAGGCGGCGCTGCGCTGCCCTGAGAGTGGCAGCATCTGTGCTGGACTTCCTGAAATGCGCACAGATGCGGCGCACCTTCATGAGCAAATCAGACAGATTGGGGTATGTCTTGAGGAAACGCTGAACTATCAGACTTAACACATGGGCCAGGCATGGCACATGTGTCAGTCTGCCGAGTTGCAGAGCCGCCACCAGGTTACGGCCGTTGTCACACACAACCATGCCTGGCTTCAGGTTCAGCGGTGCCAGCCACAGATCAGTCTGCGCCGTGATGCCCTGTAATAGCTCTTGGGCGGTGTGCCTTTTATCGCCTAGGCTCAGCAGTTTGAGCACCGCCTGCTGTCGCTTAGCGACGGCACTGCTGCTGTGCCTAGAGCTAGCGACTGATGGCGCCATGCCCACGGATGGTAGTTCGGAGGAGGAGGTGGAGGAGGGGTGGGAGGAGGAGGAGGCATAGTAGGCCTGAAAGACCTGGACCAAGGTAGGCCCCGCAATCCTCGGCGTCGACAGTATATGACCAGCCGCAGGGTCAGACTCGGTCCCAGCCTCCACCAAGTTAACCCAATGTGCCGTCAGCGATATATAGTGGCCCTGCCCGGCAGCACTCGTCCACGTGTCCGTGGTCAGGTGCACCTTGTCAGAAACGGCGTTGGTCAGGGCACGGATGATGTTGTCTGACACGTGCTGGTGCAGGGCTGGAACGGCACATCGGGAAAAGTAGTGGCGGCTGGGGACCGAATACCGAGGGGCGGCCGCCGCCATGAGGTTGCGAAAGGCCTCGGTCTCTACTAGCCTATAGGGCAGCATCTCCAGGCTAAGCAATCTGGAGATGTGGACATTAAGGGCTTGGGCGTGCGGGTGGGTTGCACTATATTTCCGTTTCCGCTCTAGCGTCTGGGGTATGGAGAGCTGAACGCTGGTGGATGCTGTGGAGGATCGTGGAGGCGACGATGGGGTTTTTGTGCCAGGGTCCTGGGCAGGGGGCTGACTATCAGCTGAAACAGGGGAAGGAGCAGTGGTGTGCACGGCCGGAGGTGAACGGGCTTAGTGCCACTGAGTGGGGTGTTTAGCATTCATATGCCTGCGCATACTGGTGGTAGTTAAGCTAGTAGTGGTGGAACCCCTGCTGATCCTGGTTTGGCAAATGTTGCACACCACAGTCCGTCGGTCATCCGGTGTTTCCTTAAAGAACCTCCAGACTTTTGAAAATCTAGCCCTCGCCGTGGGAGCCCTCGCCACGGGAGCTTCACTACGTGACACATTTGGCGCTGATGCACCTGCTCTGGCCCTGCCTCTCCGTCTGGCCCCACCACTGCCTCTTCCAACCTGTTCTGGTCGAGGACTCTCCTCCGTCTCAAAAGCACTGTGTTCACCCGGCCTCTCAACCCAGCTTGGGTCTGTCACCTCATCATCCTCCGATCCCTCAGTCTGCTCCCCCCTCGGACTTCCTGCCCTGACAACAACTTCACCACTGTCTGACAACAGTGTCTCCTCATCGTCGGACACCTCTTTACACACTTCTTCCACTACGTCAAGAAGGTCATCATCACCCACAGACTGCGACTGGTGGAAACCTGGGCATCGGAAAATTGCTCAGCAGCAACCGGACAAGTGGTTTGTGACTGTGGGAAGGGTCCAGAAAACAGTTCCTCAGAGTATGCCAGTTCAAATGCCAAATTTTCCTGGGAGGGGGCAGACTTGGGGGGGAGGAGGCTGAGGTGCAGGAGCTGGAGGAGTGCCGATTTCGGTGACATGGGTGGACTGTGTGGAAGACTGACTGGTGGACAAATTGCTCGAAGCATTGTCGGCAATCCACGACATCACCTGTTCACACTGTTCTGGCCTCAACAGTGCTCTACCACGAGTCCCAGTAACTTCAGACATGAACCTAGGGAGTGTAGCTCTGCAGCGTTCCCCTGCTCCCTCATCAGCAGGTGGTGTCTCACCCCGCCCAGGACCACGGCCTCTGACCCCTGCAGTAGTTGGACGCCCACGTCCCCGCCCTCGTCCTCTACCCCTAGCCCTCGGGTTAAACATTTTGAAAATGAAAGTTATAACTTTAATTTTTTTTTTACTTTTTTTGTGTTTTTTTGTGTTTTTTAGGTTTTTTTTGTGTTTTTTAATTTTTAAAACCAAACAATGCTATCCTATTGCTATGGCTATTTTCTAGCCAAGTATGAAAGCACACTGCTATGCCAGATGAGATGACGCTGAGTTATGAAAAAATAAACGTAAAATAAAAAGGAAATGGCAGACTGTGCCTAATTGAAATCCAACCCCTAATAAATTTTCCCACTTCGGTCTTTGCGATGGATATGTGCGTCACTAAGCGCTAAACACAGCGGTCGCAAGTCTCACTCCAAATTCCTGACAATTGGCTAGTATATGCACTGCAGCAAGGACAGCCACCAGCAGATCAACCAGAAATAAAATATATATAACGCTATTGTAGGCGTAAGTAAGCCGTTTGGATTCTCCTTTGGCTATTTTCTAGCCAAGTATGAAAGCACACTGATGAGATGACGCTGAGTTATGAAAAAATAAACGTAAAATAAAAAGAAACTGCCAGACTGTGCCTAATTGAAATCCAACCCCTAATAAATTTTCCCACTTCGGTCTTTGCGATGGATATGTGCGTCACTAAGCGCTAAACACAGCGGTCGCAAGTCTCACTCCAAATTCCTGACAATTGGCTAGTATATGCACTGCAGCAAGGACAGCCACCAGCAGATCAACCAGAAATAAAATATATATAACGCTATTTTAGGCGTAAGTAAGCCGTTTGGATTCTTCTTTGGCTATTTTCTAGCCAAGTATGAAAGCACACTGATGAGATGACGCTGAGTTATGAAAAAATAAACGAAAAAGAAACTGCCAGACTGTGCCTAATTGAAATCCAACCCCTAATAAATTTTCCCACTTCGGTCTTTGCGATGGATATGTGCGTCACTAAGCGCTAAACACAGCGGTCGCAAGTCTCACTCCAAATTCCTGACAATTGGCTAGTATATGCACTGCAGCAAGGACAGCCACCAGCAGATCAACCAGAAATAAAATATATATAACGCTATTGTAGGCGTAAGTAAGCCGTTTGGATTCTCCTTTGGCTATTTTCTAGCCAAGTATGAAAGCACACTGATGAGATGACGCTGAATTATTAAAAAATAAACGTAAAATAAAAAGAAACTGCCAGACTGTGCCTAATTGAAATCCAACCCCTAATAAATTTTCCCACTTCGGTCTTTGCGATGGATATGTGCGTCACTAAGCGCTAAACACAGCGGTCGCAAGTCTCACTCCAAATTCCTGACAATTGGCTAGTATATGCACTGCAGCAAGGACAGCCACCAGCAGATCAACCAGAAATAAAATATATATAACGCTATTGTAGGCGTAAGTAAGCCGTTTGGATTCTCCTTTGGCTATTTTCTAGCCAAGTATGAAAGCACACTGATGAGATGACGCTGAGTTATGAAAAAATAAACATAAAATTAAAAAGTAAATGGCAGACTGTGCCTAATTGAAATCAAACCCCTAATAAATTTTCCCACTTTGGTGTTTGAGGTGGATATGTGTGTCACTAAGAGCTAAACACAACGGTAGCAAGTCCCCCTGCTAATTCCTCACAATATGGTACTAGCTGCACTACTAGTGCCAGCAAGCCCAGCCACAAGCAAACAAAAAAAAAAAAAGTATAACGTTATTGTAGCCCTAAGAAGGGCTGTTGGGTTCTTGTTGAATCACTCCTGCCTAACACTATTCTAATAGAACACCCTAACGCTTTCCCTGACCAGCAGCAGCTCTCTCCCTAGCGGCATCCAGACACAGAATGATCCGAGCAGCGCGGGCAGCGGCTAGTCTATCCCAGGGTCACCTGATCTGGCCAGCCAACCACTGCTATCGACGTGTAAGGGTACCACGTCATGCTGGGTGGAGTGCAGAGTCTCCTGGCTTGTGATTGGCTCTGTTTCTGGCCGCCAAAAAGCAAAACGGCGGGAGCTGCCATTTTCTCGAGCGGGCGAAGTATTCGTCCGAGCAACGAGCAGTTTCGAGTACGCTAATGCTCGAACGAGCATCAAGCTCGGACGAGTATGTTCGCTCATCTCTAATGCAGATGCTTCCTTGTTTAGTTGTTCAGTACATGAAATGTGGCCACCATAACCCTATCGCTCGGACCAAACATACTTGTACAAAACAAGCCTTACAATCATTTTGTTCTACAAGGGACTCTTGAAAAACTGGAATGTAACAGTAAACCATTCCATTATATCAGAGACAATGCTGAGCCCAGAACAAACCTCAGGTGATCATTCCAGGTACCTATTTACAGTTTGATAAAGAGGGCTAGGGTTACATTTGCATATATTCACATGTCCTTGTTACACAGAGTTTTTGTCCAAATTGCTATGTAAAAAGTGACATTAACATATGATTTATTGTTTAATTGTACAGTACAGTATAATGACAATTTGTGCAACTTTCACCCCTTGGTGTGTCAAATTACAGTCCTGAGGTTGAACACCCATCTTGCCTTAGCCTTATCTGGACTGCTAAAGGGTTTGTTACAATGTATTAGCACAGATTCGATCAGCCTGGAGTTCAGCCCATATAGCTTAGATTTGTTTACCTACAACTGCTAAGGACATAAGTGAAGGCTCAGATTCTTCTGGTCCTCATTCTCTTCGCTGTTACTATGAACTCATGGGCACTTACCTGGGTGGGTAGTTGCCTCCTATTGTCTGCCATGGCCCAAGTGATCCGTCTGCTAGCCCAATCCCTAGAGTGGTGAAGATCAGTCAGATATCGGGAGAAAGAACAGTAAAGGTTCTGTGTCTCCCGGCTGAGACTTCCTTGTACACATTCTCTACAACTTCCTTGTTTTTTTTCTTTTACACGAAAGAAAAACTGCCAAATCCAAGCACCTGGGGCCTGATGTCACCAGAGAATAGTTAAAGGGACATGTGCTGGCATATTGGAGATTACCTAGATTAAATATTACATGCAGTACTAGCATTTTGGAAATTACATTGCAATTTTAATGGAGGAGTGAAGAATGTAGTTGTTGCCATCTGGTTCAGTCAGGAAATATTACAGATGTAGGGAAGCTATTGGGAATTTTATCTTCCTACAACTTCCTAAAATTGTTATTAGATATTTTCAACTCAAAAAATTTAGCTACTGGATATAAGAAGTATATTAGGCAGTATTATGTGTAACCCAGAGCCACCACTGTTCTAGTAGCTAAACCTTGTGTAATTAGGAATAGCCTTAAAGGCGCAAATCCTGTTCTGCTGTGGTGCTGAGCTGTAATTATCCCCTTGTGGATATCTGAGTCTCTCTGTATACAGGTCATCTCACCTCCTTCTTTAACATCCTCCCACACTTATTACCTCTTTAGTTTCCATGGTTTGTTGCTCTTCTTTAGCTGTATGAGAACTTGTTTTCTTTGTAAAAAAAAAAAAGTGTATGTTCTAGTGACTATTTTATTTTCTATGCCATGTACTGGGAAGCTGGAAAAAAGTTGGAATTTTAAGGACATTTACCATTGTTAGCAGACATGCTTGTTACCTCTAGGGGTGGATGGTAAAGTCTTTTCCTAATTCCAGGACATCTGTATTCTGAAGAAATGAAGATTATAAAAATATGTAAATGAGCCTGAGGCACTCAGACTGATGTCACCTGAGCATCTCATGACTCTGCTGTCTACTGAAATATACACGCCGCCCCCTATCCTCTATTCACTATGAGACCACAATATGAGGGAGAGATCATGGTGCTACAAGATGAAGGGAAAATTGGAGGAGCCACAAGATGAAGGGTAGGTATTGATGTAGTGGCTGACACAGTGCAGCAGCAACACAATACTGGCGCACAGAAATCATAAATACATATGCAAGCAGTTTGCATATGCAAACTACGCCAGAATACTGGCACATTTGCATTGCTTTTTAAAACACATTGCATACACAATGGGAAAATGCTACATAAAATACATCTACATTTTTAACATCAATAAAGGGGTATTCCCATGAAGACAAGATTCTAAAATATACCTCACATAACAAAATAAGACATTCTCTAATTCATTGTTATTAACAACAATATGGCATTCCAATCTGTCTCTAACAGTCCTGGTGTTTACAATTTTGTTTTTTTCTGCAGATACGACCATAAATTTTCTGACTATGGTCAGATTCTTCTCATGAATAGCTTCTTTTGTCTGCACGATGCAGTACATTCTTTATTAATATAACAAGAGACACCACAACACATCCCAAAAAATAAAAACATTAAAATTGTGAGCAAAATCACACCATATTCTACTACAGAGCAAACCAACATGTGACAGTATTGGTTACTCTGAAACACCAGCTCCCCCTATAGACAAAAAAGGCCACAGGGAAAGGGTATAACAATGGTATCCAGTAGACAAACTAAAGGGGCGTATTAGTGCTTAATCGGAGTTTGCGCCACATTTCATGGGGTACAATTCTGTCTGTGTCACAATTCTGCAGCATGAACAAAGTGCACCAAAAATACACACACTTCCAGAGCAGTGTAGGGGGCACAATATAAGTGAAAACCGTGCGCCAGTCTTGATTAATCTGATGCACCCTGCAAACTCCACAGGCACATAGTGCAGTTTGCGCTATGTTGATACATGTGGGCCATAGTGTTTACAGTAGATTAGCATTGCATTTACATTGTGTTAACATTGTGTTTAACGTAAATACACTATGTAAATGCAACATGTGAAAATGGCCTCAGACTGTCTAATCAAACTTTACACCTTACTTTGAGATGCCTGACGAAATCTACCCCAATGTGCAGTGTTTTACTGACATCTGCTGTTTAAAATGCAGAATTGAAAGCAAAGAGCATCTCCGGGATTAAGGTATCTGCTTGCAGTCTGCAAAGAACGTGTATGGTTCCTTATTATCAGTGACTCACTACAGGTGTATGTCTGCTGCGTCTCTGTTAGAACCCTAGAGAATTTACAGAAATATCAGGAGAAATAACTTGTGTTCCTATTTGCATGGGAAATTATTTAAAAAACACAATTATACTTATGATGTACTGTACAATTCTAAGACTGGTCAGGAGATGGCACCATTTCTACGATACATTAAAAGAAAAAATACCGAAAGATATAAATTCACTTGTTGACAGATTCCAATAAAATGCAACAATAACGTGAGCAAGCAAGGATCTGTACATTGGAAATCTGTACAACTGTTGTTGAGCATTTCATACAGCACAATGGTTAACAGTCCTTGCCTCCATCATAAAAGTCAGTTGTAACTGATACTAAAGGGATCCCTTTCACCATCAGTATTTACTTTCTGTTGTTCTCCTCCATTCCTTTGGGGCATCATATCTGGAGATAAGTGCGTTTCTTTTCTGGGCGATCATCTTCTATTACGTAATGGAATCGCAAGCAGCACAAAGCATTTCAGGAGAGGAATGTGCTAATCTTGGTGGAGGTTGTAGGCTGACATTTAGGCTCTGTTTACATCTGTATCGAGCTTTGTTTAACCCCTTAAGGACGGAGGGTTTTCCGGCTCTTTTCTCGCTCTCCAACTTCCATAACTTTTTCATTTTTCCGTGTACAGACCTGTGTGAGGGCTTATTTTGTGCGTAACAAATTTTACTTTCCCGTAATGTTATTTATTTTAACATGCCGTGTACTGCAAAGCTGAAAAAAAATTCCAAATGTGGAAAAATTTAAAAAAAAACCGCACGTGCGTCACGTTCTTGTGGGCTCAGTTTTTACGACTTTCACTCTTCGCTCCAAATAATACGCCTACTTTATTCTTTGGTTCGGTGCGATCGCGGTGATACCAAATTTATATAGGTTTTATTGTGTTTTAATACATTTTCAAAAATTAAACGAATGTGTACAAAAAAGAAAAAAATTTTTTTGCCATCTTCTGACGCTAATAACTTTTTCATACTTTGGCGCACAGAGATGTGTGAGGGGTCATTTTTTGCGAAATGAGGCGACGTTTTCATTGCTACCATTTTGAGGTCTGTGCGACATTTTGATCATTTTTTATTTCATTTTTTATGTTATGTAAAAAGGTGTAAAAGTCGCATTTCGGACATTTGGGCGCCATTTCCCGCCTCGGAGGTCACCGCCGCCTGTAACCGTTTTAATATTTTGATAGATCGGGCATTTTGGGACGCGGCGATACCTAATATGTTTGTGATTTTTACTGTTTATTATGTTTTATATCCGTTCTAGGGAAAGGGGGGTGATTTGAACTTTTAATATTTTATTAATTTTTTAAATTTTTTAAACTTTTTTTTAAATTTTTTTTTTCACTATCTTTTAGACCATCTAGGGTACATTAACCCTAGATGGTCAGATCGCTCCTACCATATACTGCAATACTTCTGTATTGCAATATATGGCATTTTTGCAGCACATTCATTACAATGAGCCACTGGCTCATTGTAACGAATCTGCAGCTGCCAGATAGCCTCGTGTCAAAAGAAGACACGAGGCTACCATGGCAACCGATCGCCGCCCCCCGATGACGTTAGGGGGCGTGGCGATCGGAAAAAAGATGGCGGCGAGCACCGACCGCGGTTATTAGCGGTGGGGGTTTTGTGCAATATGCAAAAACCCCCACCTTTGTATGAAGAGGACTCAGCCCGTGAGCCCTCTTCATACATCCCTTATACCTCTGCGCCGTAGAGCTACGGCGCAGAGCGTTAAGGGGTTAAAGGTACTTTGGGAAGATATCTTTACATATATGGTTGACAAAAGACAACTATACAATAAAAGCATTGCAGCATTTATATAAGTACAGCTAACATATGTAATTGTTGTGATACGCTCCATGACGTATATGCACATTATGGAACGCTCTGTGAGTCCTCTTCATAGAGACATGGGGTTTGCTGCGAGTTATTAGCTGCGGAAGATGGCAAAACAAACTTTTTTTTTTCATACACAAGGTTTACATTTTTTTAAATGTATTAAAACATGATAAAATCTGTAGAAATTTAGAAGGTGTTATTTGAAGGCCACAAGAAAATGGTGCAAATGTGTTTTTTCACCAATTTCACCGCATTTGGAATTTTTTTCCTGCTTTCCAGTATAAGGCATGGAATAATAAATATCATCACTGTTAAGTGCAATATGTTACACAGAAATATGGAAAAGTAAAAAAGATTATAGATTTTTGAAGGTGGTGGGTGAACAAAATAGCTTGCGTCCTTAAAGAGCAATTGTCACCAGGGACCTCATTTTCACTAAAAACAGGTTACAGAAGCACATACAGCTGCATTGCAAATATGCCTTTCTGATTTCTCTAAGCATTTGCAATAGATTATAATTGTGTGTTATTACATTGCACCCTGACAGAATCCTAGGGGTTGGCTTTGGTTTGTATGCATTTCAAAAAGCAATATTTGACCTGTGTGTGCTGCAGACTCCTCAGCTCTCAGCCCCCACCTTTGTGCTCCTGTACAGCTTGTTCCTCCTACTCTTTTGCAGAGCTCACACCTAGAGCTGACATCACTGCGAGAGGGAGGAGCTGTACAGGAGCACAAAGGTAGGGTCTGGGAGCTGAGGAGTCCAAACCAAAGCCAAACCCCCTAGGACTACACAGAGGATTATGTCAGGGTGCAAGGTAATTTATAACACACACTTATATTGTAATGCAAATGCTTAGAGAGGGCAGAAATGTATGTTTGCATTGCAGCTGTAATGGGCTTCTGTAACCTGCATTTAGGGAAAATGAGGTCCCTGGTGACAGGTTCCCTTTAAGGGGAAAGAGATTCTTCTGAGGCTACTAAGTACATGTCACGGCTGCACCCGCGATCCTCAGTACGGATCGCGGGTACACCTGTTCCCCTTCCATGTGGTGCAGCACCCCAGCCCTGACTTACCTCTCCAGCTCTCCTGTGCCGCATCCTTACTCCTGCGGCCTGCCGAGGCAGCGCTCCTGCTATTAGGGCACGTGCGCGACGTCTCTCCCAGCCTTAAAGGGCCAGCATCCTCCTGATTGGCGCTGGCTAATCCGGCTCAGGCCTACATCCCTGTCATCCCTTGTTGCCACTGCAGGCGTAGTCGCACCCATGGAACGGCCTAGTGGTACCCCGCCGCAGCAAGACCAACCCGCTTTGCCGCTGGCTTTGGTGAAGACCAGGTGCCACTTAGATTCCGGTCTCGGGTTGCGGCTGGTCTCCCGCAATGGTCCAGAGGGTCTTCCCATAGAGACTTTTAGTTCTGTTGTCTGTGGGCCGTTACAGTAAAATTGACATAGTAGCCTAGGAAGAAGGTCTTTAGTATCTCGCAGGATAATAGATCCCTATTGAATGAACATACCAGTAGTTTTCCTTGCGTACAAAGCAAGCATGATAGGAACATAGCTTTATACTGTAAAAAACTGATCAGCTCTCATCAATAGATGATTCTCACAATAAGAATTATACAGTGGAAGGAGTAAACTGAATTTCAGAGGGCACTCCAACCTCATTACTATGAGTAAGGGCTCAGAAAATCCTGAAACACGTAAGCAGCTCCTCAGAAGGTGTTTATTACGTTTCAAAATAAAGAAATGTTTCAACAAGTAATTTTTTACTGAACTGTGTATACATTTGTTCAGTTTGCTCTATGACATGCAATTTGCAGATAATTCAGCATTTTCTATGTTAAAGGTTCAATTTAAGGTTCTATTAATCACTTTATTACAGCAGATTATTGTTTGCATGTTTCTTGTTCTTGGTACTGCACAGATCCATTGTTCTCACTCCTTTGCACTGGACCCAATTACACTTCCAGATATGTCACATCTTGGATGAAGGTCTAATCCCTGACAAGGAGAAAATAATGTCATTTCACAAAGAAGCAGGCTCCTCAGCTCTCTCTCCACATGAGCCGCTGAATCCGTGCTTCGGTACAACTGTGACTCATCTGGACTCTCTGCGCTCAGCGTGGGCCTGCTTTATTATCTCCTCAGATACTGCTGATGAACAACATTGTGTCTAGCACAAACATCCATTCAGATTTTTGTGTAGTATTGGTTCTTTGAGATTGTTACAGCATTCATTCAGTGTAGCGGTAGCTGTATCCATTCCTAGGCACTGATGTGGTATAGACACTGTAGAAAGGTGTTGTGTAAATGGTGGATAGAGGTACCTGGCCTTGCTGAAGTAAAAAACATTATTGCTGGTGTCAGTAGCATTCAGACGCTGATACACATTTGTTATTTTAGTATAGATGCAATGCAATGCATCCAGGACTGGTTTTTCTGTAGAAGAGTGCCGAGGCCAGGGAGTACATTCCAGGACAGGACTTATACAACACTCCTGCCAATGTATAGGCTAGGTGGTTGTAGCAAATAACGTTCCCTCCTTGTCAGGAGCTGTCTGGTGAGCCTGGGCAACTCACTCAGAAGCTACCGCCCTGGCAAACTTTGTAATTGCAGTTGTATGTATGTATGTCACTGCCTGGTAAGTGGAATGTTATTAACCAATGATATCCTTTGTACTATTGTGAAGCAAGCTGCAAACTGATTGGTGAGTGCTGTCACCTGACCAGGGGAGTATAAAAATTCCCTGGTGGGCAGGAGCCCATGGTCAGTCAGTCCTGCACAGTCAGCATTTAAGAAGCAGATCCAGTGTGCAGTTCCTGCAGAGCTGCCATCCGGACACATTACCAGGAAGCAGAAGTGTCTTAGGCCAGCTGCCTGACACTTTGGGCAAGTCAGGAGACTAATCCCCAGAGCAGAGGTCCACTGTCTGGACTCTGCTCCATCTTACTTAGCCCAGCCTGAAGCTACTACCAGGCAGTGAGCAACCCTTCCTGCGATCCAGCTATCTCTTACCAGCTTTCCAACCTGCTAAACCTGCTGTTGATTTTAAGCCATTTCTTGCTATTCCAGTTCAAATAAAGAACCGTGTGTTGATTTGCACAACATTCCTATGTGTGATCCCTGAATCAGGCTACTTCAATATCACAGCCTCCCCATCCTCCATTCTCATATACACCTCAGGGGTTGCCCCAGGGAGAACCAGTACATCAGTCTCTCCCTCCATTTTTCTTGCACACATCACCTGCTAGAGACCTGTCAGGCTTTAGGTCCATCCTCCTGTCCCAATACCAAGCATCGTGACCATAGCGTGCCCGAGGCTGCATGAGCCAGCCACTCCGGAATTCTGGGTATGTGCTTTATAATATGGACTGCGCCTGATAATCAGGATGGTATAATTTGTTTTGCTGGCTGTAACAAGCCTTTGTTTTTTTTTCCATTTTGCTGTTTTGTCTCTTTTTCTTCAATTGAAAAACTGCTACTTGGCATTTCTCTGACGTCTATAATTTGAGCTGAACTCCACAACACAATTCAAAATATTGTGCACAATACTCATTACATGAGGTAATATATATTATTCACAATTGAGGGGCAGTCATTATAGATATTATATATTATACAATACAATATTTGCTGTTTAATTCAGAGATATAAGGAGGAGGCAGGTTGTGGTCAGCTTAGTAAGTAATTGCAATATTTTAAACTGAATCTGCTGTTGAGAGGCAGAGGAGAAGCTAACAGATAGATGGATTAGGCAGGCTGCAGATTGGAGGAGCCTTGGAGTGTTGGCTAGGACACCACAAAGGAGAATATTGTAGTAGTCCAGGTGGGAGATGATGAGAAAATGGACCAGCAGTTTTGAAGACTCTGGGACAAGGAAGGTCAAATGCAAGAGATGTTCATCGATGTGTAGGTTACAAGTTGTCCTGTTGGAGAGGTAAGAGGAGATCCAGGAAAGGGCAGGATTAGTTACACCATAGGGGCTGGAGAGAATACAGTAATAAAGTCAGAGGACAGATCAAGAAGGAGGAGAGCAAAGAAGTGGTGTTGAGCCTTGGCAGACAGTAGGCTGTTGGAGACTTTGGTTAAGGCAGTCTTAGTGGATTGATTATATCAGTAACCAGATTGTAATTTGTCAAAGAGCAAGTTGGATTGGAGGTAGGAAGATAGATCCAGATGAACATGATATTCAAGCAAATGGAAGTAGTGAGATAGGGTGATACTTGGAGAAGGTGGGGATCAGATATTTTTTAGGATGTGTGTGACAGTTGCACACACAGCAGGATGGCCCAACACTAGTGGATTTCGAAAGATTAAAGAGACATCAGTTAGTGCTGAGGTTTTGGATAAGCTCACAAATAAGGTGGTATGGGCTCGATATCAGGGAGGAAACTTTATTATCAATAAGGGTAAAGAAGATAGTTCAAGATAGAGGTGCATTGGATATTTTGAGAGGTTGGTGGGGGTGCTGGAGTAGGTAGGTAAAGGTAGAAAATAAATATCTAATATAGGGAAGATATAAGATTAATGAAGTAATCCTTTTTAGAAGATGTGAGTCTAGATTTATAGGTAAAAGATCACCTGCTCGTATGACAGCTTTGCCAGCTGGGTTGTTTAGTTGCAGTGAGAGTGATGGGGGTTGGGAGTCCAGGTATGCGAAAATGGTAGTATAATAGAAGCTGACAACAGTTTCTACCTCCTTGAATGAAGATAAAGTGGAGAGGTAGAAGAGTCTCAGAGAGTTTGTCTAGATGTTTGAGATTCTTACATGGGTGTATTAGCTTGTGGACTGCAGGAGTGGTTGCATAAGTGGGGATGATAAGGTAAGAGAGGATAAAGCACGGAAAGGAAAGGGAGGGTAAAGGTGGGATTGGGATAAAGGAGCAGTTATCTGACAGGAGAATGCCAATTTCTCTACCAGGTATATTGCAGGGCTTAGGAGTAAAGTGGAGATCCCCATAAGAGAGAGAGAGCAGCAGGGGAGGCAGGGGCAAATAAAGTGAGCCAGCTTTTGAGAAATAAAGAGTAGAAGAATATCAGAGATTTTGCTACAAATGAAACATGCATTCCATAGTGCTTTAGTGAGAGAGCATGGGAAGTGATGGTAAGGGGTACGGATAGATCAGTAGTAGATTAGAATAATTGAAACATTTGGTAGAGATAGGCCTGTGATGGAAGCAGAATTAATGGTGGGGATTTGTTTAGCAGAGATAGTGACACCAGGAGAGAGAATGAGGTGGCTGCTCCCATTTACACAGCTGTAGTTCAACACTTAGGTGAGTATAAGCAGAGGTTATTAGATGAGTGAGCAAAAATGTCTCGGGTCGCAAGGTCACCCGTGCCCCTCTCTGTGCTCCAGTGCGGCACCTGCTTTACTTACCTGTCCCCGTTCCTGTTCTGGCTTTGGCATTTGTGCGTGCACATCCCCATTTCCAAGGGCGTGCCATTCCTAGAATCCCTTATAACCCAGCCTCTCCCTGCACACCCCGGCGGATTGTTGTGCCTTTGCAAAAGCTTTGTTCCTGATGCCCTGTGTTCTTGTTCTGAATTCCAGTTGTGGGGCCCCTGATTCCGAACCTGACTACGCTCCTCTGATGCCTGCTCTGACCTACTGCTTCATCCCCAACTCTGATCCTGTGCTGTCCGTCCTGACCTCATTCCTGTCCCCAACTGTGATTCTGCTCAATGCTTTTCGTGGGCTCTGCTGAAAACCGGGTACCTCTTAGATTCCCGTCCCAGGTGTTGGCTTAAGTCATGGTCCGCAGAGGTCCAGTTGGTGCATTACCCGGGTGCCTGACATAGGCCTTCACTGCACCTCTTGTTTTTTTTGACGTGACAAAAATGGCAAAAAGACCTCCACTGACAAGAAACCATTGACTTGCACCACTATTTTTATATTCCAAAAAGTGATTGCTACATGCCCCCCTCTGTGTTACTAACAGGGACTTTGCAGCCTGTTTTACAATTTAAGGCTTCTTGCACACAAACATGTGCTTGTCCAGGCCATAACCTAGGGGCAGCACACAGCTCGATGGAGAAGTACGGGAGAATGAGTGCTTCTCATCCCTCCCCCTCCATTAACCAAGATTTTTCAGGTTTTTGCATTTTTGTTTTTGAATCCATTCCTTCCACAAGCCAAATTATTTTAGATTTTTCCATTAACAAAGCTGCATGAGGGGTTCTTATCTTCAAGTCAAAGGGGTAATTAAAATATAAGCTAATATGTATTTAATTGTTAAAATTTTGCTCCCCTTAGCAGAAAAATGCTACTGGCCCTTTAATAAGTCCTATTACTTTGTCCCTGTGAGGTAGACACAGGACAGAAGATGGCCGCTGGTCACATGTCCACATCACAAGTCCTGCACCTGCCTGTTATGTTTGGCTCCAGTTGGTTGGTTGCAGAGCTTCCAGTATGACCAGTGTTTTGGTGAAACATAATCTTTGTGAGGAAAAGTACAGTGCTTAAAGGGGTTGTCCGAGTTTTGAAAAAAAAAATATGTGTGGCCGGGAGCGGGCTGCCTAAAACAATAAAGCTGTACTTACCCTTCGGTGCGCTGCATTCAGCTTCCGGCCGGACCCGACAACCTTCTGGCTCCCATACACAATGCTCTGTATAGGGACGGATAGGCGTACCCGGCCACGGCCGGCCGGAAGCTGAATGCACCGCTGCTCCGGCGGCCATGTTTGTTTACATGGCGCCCGGACCGGAGCGACAGCAGCGCTGGATACCGGAGGGCAACGGAAGGTAAGTACAGCTTTATTGTTTTAGGCAGCCCGCTCCCAGCCACATATATTTTTTTTTTAAAACTGGGACAACCCCTTTACGAGGGAGGAGCTGTTACATTATGGGAGTTGCAGTTGTGAATAATGGGTCATTAACTGGCTCACATTTATCAAAAACAGTGAAAACTGCACAAGGTGCAGTTTGCCTGTGAAGTGTGCAGGCAGCAACAGATTTATAAATTGTGGCTTACATTCTTCAGGAATCTGGCATCCCCTGCACTTCTCTGAGAGAGTGCATAAATCTTTTTTGGAGCGTACAACTCAATTCTGTCGGATACTGCATGATAAAAATGGCGCACGATCCGGCTATGCACCCGAACGCCCTTTTATGGGCAGAAGATTTTTGTGTCGAAGACACTTTACAAAATACATGTGCAAGCAGTTTGCACCAAAAAGAATATACAAACTCAGACAGAAAACTGGTGAAGGGACATTAATAAATGTGGGCCTTTGAGTTTTGTTGCATTCATTTATTTATAGCATTATGTTTTTTTTTTTTTATCAGAAGTTCATATTCCCGGAATACCCCTTCGATATTCTGTGCAATGTACTGGAAAGCTGGAAAAAATTGTGTGGTGGAATTGGCAAAAGAACACAGTTGAATCATATTCTGATGTGTTTGTTTTTACGGCTTTCAATGTGTGGACCAGATGAAACATTCTCTTTATTCTTTGTCAGTCTGATTTTGGAGGTGCAAAATTTATATTATATAAAATATTTATATATTTATCTTAATAGCCTTAAATAAAAATTCTAAAACCTTGCATTAAAAAATGCAGTTGAGTTTCCATTTTCTGACATCTGTAACTTTTTCAAACTTCAGTGTACAGAGCTGGGTCAGGTGTCATTGTTTGTAATAAGAGGACACTTTCATTAATAGTATTTTGACAATTGTACGACCTTTAGATTCTTTTTATTAACATTTTTATTGAAGCAAAATGGCAAAAAAGTGCCAATTTGGGCTCTTAAGGTTATTTTCAATTAAGAGGAATAATTAGGAATAATTGTTTGTGAATGGATATTATGGTATGTCGGGATAACGAACATGTTTATGATTTAATTTGTTTACATCCTACTAGCTGTAGATCCCATCGCTGCCTGGGATAGGAAATAGCTGCTCTTACCTATAACAAAATAGAATGGGTTAACAGGAATATTTTATATGCATCTATCTCTCTGACTGTCTCTCTGACTCTCTCTGTGTCTCTCTGTCCCTGATTGACTGTCACTCACTACCTCATTCACTAACCACCTCTGTCACTGACCGTCTTTGTCACTGTCATTTGTTATAAGGGGACACCGCGCACCATGGGAATGGAGGGTTGAGTAAGAGGGGATTAAATGGTGACTACTGAATTTGGAAATAGAAGGGGAATTGCGCACCTGGTGACTTAGTAAATGTGAGCTGCTGCAGATTCCGGTGGGCAGGAAGGAGTTCCTGATGTACGACAGGTTAGTAGTAGGATAGGATAACCGGATGTAATATTGCACTGCATAGTAGGTTAGAAGAATTAGTGTGCTGCGTGCTGGGCGTTGCTTAGTGAGACTATTCATAAAGGCAGAGATAAGTACATATAAATGCAAATATCAAGCATAAAAACATTTATTAGTGTATGGGGACAACACGTGTAAAGGTATGGGGACAACGCGTTTCGGGGAGAATTTCCCCTTCCTCAGGTCCAATAGATTTTTTTGGATGTCGTTCTGTGGTGGATAAAAAAATAAAGAAGGGTACATTGTATCAAAGAGTGACGTCATATACAATAAAACATTCATATACAATAAAACTCATAAAACTTATACATCAAAGATATCAAAGGTTGCGGTTTAGGAATAATTCATACATATATATGTATATATACATACATTTGATTAAAATACTTGAGAGTAGTCATGGTTATTGACATAGACATTTGTGGCTGTAATATTCCTCTGTCTATGTCAATAACCAAAGGTATGTATATATACATATATATGTATGTATTATTCCTAAACCGCAACCTTTGATATCTTTGATGTATATGTTTTATGAGTTTTATTGTATATGAATGTTTTATTGTATATGACGTCACTCCTTGATACAATGTACCCTCCTTTATTTTTTTATCCACCCCAGAACGACATCCAAAAAAATCTATTGGACCTGAGGAAGGGGAAATTCTCCCCGAAACACATTGTCCTCATACCTTTATGTGTTATCGAACACTAATAAATGTTTTTATGCTTAATATTTGCATTTATATGTACTTATCTCTGCCTTTATGAATAGTCTGACTTTACAAAGCCCAGCACTCAGCACACTAATTCTACTAATCCACTAAGCAGCTCAATATTACATCCGGTTATCCTACCCTACTACTAACCCGTCTTTGTCACTGACCATCTCTGTCATTGACCTTCTCTTTCAGTGACTGTCACTGGCATTCTGTCTCTGACTGTCTCCTTTAATGACTGTCTCTGATTGTCTCCTTCAGTGACTGTCTCTGATTGTCTCCTTCAGTGACTGTCTCTGATTGTCTCCTCCAGTGACTGTCTCTGACCATCTCCTTCAGAGACTGTCTCTGACTGTCTCTTTTAGTAACTGCCTCTGTATCTGACTGTATCTGCCTACGGCAACCAATCAGAGCTCAAGTTTCATTTTTGCAGAGCTGTTTATAAAATTCCAGCTGATATCTGATTGATTTCCATGGGCAATAGAAACCATTTTACCTCAGACATTTCTGATAAATCTCCCCCTATCTCTGTATCACTATCCATCTTACCTCACAAATAAGTCTTCTACTTATTTCCTTTAGTACCCAATCTAAGCTCAAAGCTCATATTAATCACCTGTGTCAGAACAGCAACAAATCAGGGCTCTGCTCCTAACTGCCACAACAGGAGCAGTAGACAATGTTTCCTGTATATGGTGGTTAATAAGTGTATTTTGCAAAGTGCTGGGTGAAAATGTCAGCTCAAAACCTAGTCTATTAATGAGTTGGTGATTGTAAACGCGATGGTGCAGATTCCTTTAGCAGACATACATACACACATACACAGACATACATACACTCAGCTTTATATATTAGATAATAAAAGAAAAACATAATAAAATGGGATAATTCAAGTGAATAATGTTGTGTATGCAGCCATATATTATAGTAAAGTAAACACTGTTTAATATACAGACATGTGAAGTATACAAAAAGGGAATCTTCATCGCATATATGTAAGACATTGCAATCATATAAAATCATATTATATAATGTAGTGATATAAATGGTAGAGACAATGACAGTGGAAACGAATAATCAATTTTTGCTCAGAGATTATGACATTACAGTAGTATGTCAAATGAAAGAAAATGAAGGAGGAAAGGAAGTCCAAATGATCAGAAAAGGGTATTGTGAGCAATCAGGTGGGTACTGTATGTATATAGATGTCTGGAGGAATTGTGTTGTCCCAGTGGGTCAACGGATAAAAAAACCTACGATGTTGAGTTCTTGAAGTCTTGCCAGGGTCTCCAAGTTTTTACGCGCTTTTCTGTGGTATGGTTAAAGTTTGCCGTAAATTCCTCCATCCTATGAGCATCTTAGTGAACCAGACAGGGAGGGAACTCTTGTGGTTTTCCACAGTTTGGGAATTAAAGAGGAACATTTTAGGCAAATTAACCCCCAAACTAAATATATTTTCATAAATTGCCATTAGAAAGCATTGGCCCTATCCCTTCATTGTCCCTCTACATGCCTGTAAACTTAAGCAATGAGGTCCTAAAACTGTATGCAAATGACCTGTGAGATGTCCAATGAGTCAGCCTGTATAATGATGTGAGGTATAATAGTGCAATGGCTCCTCCATGTGCTTCCTGGTGCTGGTGGACCCCTGCAGCCTGCGTGTATGAAATACTCCTTTACACGTGACTGACGGCCTGTATAATGATGTAACACTCCTGCTGCTGGCTCCTCTATGTAATTACTGGTGCCGGCTCCTCTATGTACTTCCTGGTCTGGTGTCCATGGCCCCTGCAGCTTGTGTGTGTATTCAACAGCTCCAGGATGGAGACATGTGTATAGCAGAACATGCCAGATACTTGTGTAGCTGATGTCTGCATCACACATGTGTATAGCTGAACATGTCAAGTTAGAAAAACCATTTAGAAAAAAAGCTTTGTGCAGCGCTGCATAATTTGTGTGCGCTATACAAATAAATTAATATTATTACTTGTGTAGTTCATGTCTGTATCACACATGTATAGCAAACATATCAGGTACATGTTTAGCTGATGTCTGTGTCTCTCACATGTGTATATCAGAACACAGCATGTCAACAGATAAAGCACAGACCTTTGTTAGTCAGATTCCCATGCTACATAGGACAATCCTGTTTACGCCCATTTATCAAGGATACTGCAGATTTCAGTGTGAGAGACAGTTGTGGAAAAAGGGCATACATTTTCAAAGGGGGTGAGGTGTTAGCTTAGTAAAAATTTGTCAATTGTGTTTACTGCCACCGGGTTCTAGTGGAGCATTGTGTTGTAGCTGAGCCTGGATCATAGGACTTTAAAGGAAACCTGTCATCGCATTTTCACAAATACAGCTAGTGATTAACGAACTGACTCCCTTCTTTTAGCGAAAAGTTGTTACATTCCAATAAATCAACTTTAGCTTATATCTGGCATCATATGGGACATGTCCTTTTACTCCTTCCCACCCTCCATGGAGGATGCAGTGGTTTCATGTGCTGTGTTTAGTGTTGATGCTGCCCTAGGCACACTCAGTGCTTGTGCCCCCATCGGAGCCATCTGCCCATAACCCCCAGCATGTTACTAAAAAAAGATAGAGTTATGAGTCTCTCCATGAACCACAGCTAGCATTAGAATAAAAAACTGCATCAGACTCTGATGCACAATGGGGCACATTTACTTACCCGTCCCTAGCGCATTCTCCTGTGCTAAGGATCCACATCTGGTACTGGCGGATTTGCCGGCAACACCGAATTGTGCAGAAATGTTGTTTTCCAGTGCTCGCTGCACATTGAAGTGATGTCCTCCCAGTTCACTACCAAACGCACTAAGGTGGCGTTTGTCTTCTGTTTGCTCTCTGGAGAGACCCTGGCCTGGGCTACTCCTCTATGGGATAGTGTTGATCCGGACATGGCTACCTGGTCCAGGTATGAGTAACCTCAAGTCCGGCTCCCATACCTGCCCTTTGAGTCTCAGGCCTTCCGAGAGGCCGCTCCAGAGTCCCCGGCCTTCCCATAGGCCGCTCCAGAGTCCCCAGCCTTCCCATAGGCCGCTCCAGAGTCTCTGGCCTTCCCAGAGGCCGCTCCAGAGTCTCCAGCCTTCCCATAGGCCGCTCCATAGTCTCCAGCCTTCCCAGAGGCCGCTCCAGAGTATCCGGCCTTCCCAGAGGCAGCTCCAGAGTCTCAAAAGAGCTGTTCCAAGAGTCGCTCTGGCCTGCAACTTCCCAGGAGTCGCTGCGGCCTCCGCAGCTTCCCAGTGCTGGTCCAGCCTCCCAGGGGCCAGCCCATCCTCCGCAGCTTCCCAGCGCTGCTCCGGCCTCCCAAGAGCCACTTCAGCCTCTGGCTGTTCTACTTGCAGGGAGGTCAGTACAAGTTACCAGAGTCTCCTGGCAAAAGGATGCTCCAGACATCTCCAGGATATCCTCGCTTGTTCGCTGCCAGATCCAAACACCTCATTGGGGTTTGTCCTGTCTTCACTGTTCCTGCTCTCCTCCTCAGGTGTCCCGTCACCGAGAAGAATTTAAGGAGGCGGAGAATGAAGAAGAACGCCAGTACACCCGTGCTCTGCAATGTGGTGCATCTGCTCCCCTGGACCGGACTTACCTCTCCTGGCTCCTGCTTGGCTCCAGTCCCCACGAAGCCGCGATCCTGCTCTTACTGGGCCACGCGCATTCACGCTCACTAGGGCATGCGTGCCGGCTCTTTAAGATACAAAGGGCCAACGTCCCTCTAATTGGCGCTGGCTAATCCAGCTCTCCTTTATAATCCGGCACCTCCCTTCACTCTCTGCCGGATCTTTAAGTCATTCCACTGTACGTTTCCAGACACCTCCGTGTTTCCTGTGCTCCTGTGGTATTCCTGTGTTCCTGTGGGGTTCTCGTGTTCCTGTGGCGTTCTCATGTTCCTGTGGCGTTCTCGTGTTACTTTGGTGTTCTTATGTTCCTTTGGCGGTCCTGTGTTCTTGTGGCGGTCCTCTATTCCTGTGGCGGTCCTCTATTCCTGTGGCAGTCCTGTATCCCGGTGGGCATCCTGTGGTCCTGCCTTCCTGAGGTCCTGCCATCCTAAGGTCCTGCCATCCCGAGGTCCTGCCATCCCGAGGTCCTGCCTTCCCGATCGCGGGTGTTAGAGGAGGGTGTCGGCTATAATATATAATATATAGCCGACATCCGCAGCTTCTGGCCCCGGCTCCATTCAGGAGCCGGGGCCAGAAGTTTGACGTACTATTACTGCATATTGCGGGAACGCACCTCCCGCCATGCAGTAATAGTACATCAAATGTCGGGAAGGAGTTAAGTAACAACATAGGAATATTGTGTAAGCACACCTGGGAGATGGACAACGAGTACCTATTGTGAAAACTAATCCCCATCAGACATATCTCAAAAAAACAATGCAAGTGCACATAAAAAGAGGGATTCTTATAAGGTTAAAAGAGTCAAATTGTCCACACCCATAGTGCAGCTGAACTCCACGCTGACCCCGACGCACGTTTCAGCTGTCAAGCCTTCATCTGGGGGTCCATTTTGTGTTTGTACTTGTGTTTATACATGACTTCTGGAAGTGATTATCTTTTTAATTATCCATAGTAGTAAAAGTTAAGTTTTAAGTGGCTAGTCCTTTTCTTTTTTTCTTATTTGCCTAGTCTACTACGCTGCGTGACTTGGCCCTGTTGCGTTCGGAAGGATTGTCGGTTGTGGCTGTTAGAAAGAGGCTGGCAGGGGTTTCTTTTGTTCTTAAACTGTGGGGTCTGCAAGATGTTACAAAAGATTTTCAGGTGTAGTTACTGTTACAGGGTTGGGGAAAGGAGCCAGTTGGCAGGGACTCGCGCAGACCTGTCTCCTTTGCGTTGCTGCAGCGCTTATGCATGGTGGCCGCGGATATATGCTCCTCGGAGTGTGAGGCGTAACTGCTACAGTGCAGTTGTGCGCTGGCTTTCTTTTGTGCATTGAGGGTCAGTGAGTAAGTTGCTGAGTCCAGTCATTCTACGGCTAGCTTAGTCGAAGGGGACATTCTGCTGGTGGGGGATTTTGTTAAGGTTCTGGTGAGAGGATCGAAAACGGACATTTATGGTTCTGGGCGTTGGCTGTCGGGCAAGGTGGGTGGCCCCTTTTGCCCTTTCCATTTACTGGGCAGTTTCATTGCGCAGCGCCCTAAAGCCTCCCCCTTTTTGTGTCACCAGAACGGGTCCCGCCTTACAAAATTCCAGTTTACGTCTCTGTTTAAGAAGGCGCTAGCATGGGCAGGTGTGCCCGTGTCGGATTTGGGACCCACTAGTTTCGGATTGGGGCTGCGATGACGGCTGATGCGATGGGGCTTTCGGATGCTGATATTTTGCGTATTGGCAGGTGGAGGTCAGATTGTTTTAGGCGTTATATCCGCCCAAATTTGCTGCTGGATTAACCCCTTACCGACATATGACGTAATAGTACGTCACATGTCGGGTCCCGATGCATGGAGAGGGCTCGTGGGCGATCCGTCGCCATGATAGCTTCAGGTCTCACGAAGACCTGAAGCTACTTCCGGTTAACCCATTCATTACAATGTACTATCAGCACATTGTAATGTATGAGTAGAAAAATACACATATACTGCCATACTGTAGTATGGCAGTATATGATAGGATTGCACAGACACCCTAGGGTTAAAAGTACCCTAGGGAGTCTGAAAAATAGTAAAAATTAAAAAAAAAGTTTTTAAAAAAATTATAATAAAAAAACCTTTAAATTCAAATCACCCCCCTTTCCCTAGAACTAATATAAATGTAAATAGACAGTAAAAATCATAAACACATTAGGTATCGCTGCGTCCGAAAATGCCTGATCTATCAAAATATGCCCAAAGTTGAAAATGGCACTTTTTTGCCATTTAAAAATAAATAAAAAATTCTATAAAAAGTGATCAAAAGGTTGTACACACCTAAAAATGATGACATTGTAAACGACAACAAAATCCGCAAAAGACGGCACCACCCACAGCTCATAAAGAATAAGGTAGACATTTCATTTTGGGTGCACAGTGAGATCGGTAAAATCCAAGCCCACAAGAATACGGCACAAATGCGTTTTTTTTACCAGTTTCACTGCATTTGGAATTTTTTTCCCCCTTCCCAGTACACGGCATGGAATATTAAATATGACCATTTTGAAGTGTAATTTGTTACGCAGAAAATAAGCCATCACACAGCTCTGTGCATGGAAAATTAAAAAAGTTACAGATTTTTGAAGTGGGGAGTGAAAAATGAAAATGAAAAAACGAAAAAGGGCTGCGGCGGGAAGGGGTTAACATGCTTTTTCTTTCTTTGCAGAGTTTGCTCGACCTAAAGTTTGGCTTCTCGGCCATTCCTACATACACTCACCAGCCACTTTATTAGGTACACCTGTCCAACTGCTCGTTAACACTTAATTTCTAATCAGCCAATCACATGGCGGCAACTCAGTGCATTTAGGCATGTAGACATGGTCAAAACAATCTCCTGCAGTTCAAACCGAGCATCAGTATGGGGAAGAAAGGTGATTTGAGTGCCTTTGAACGTGGCATGGTTGTTGGTGCCAGAAGGGCTAGTCTGAGTATTTCAGAAACTGCTGATCTACTGGGATTTTCATGCACAACCATCTCTAGGGTTTACAGAGAATGGTCCGAAAAAGAAAAAACATCCAGTGAGCGGCAGTTCTGTGGGCAGAAATGCCTTGTTGATGCCAGAGGTCAGAGGAGAATGGGCAGACTGGTTCGAGCTGATAGAAAGGCAACAGTGACTCAAATCGCCACCCGTTACAACCAAGGTAGGCAGAAGAGCATCTCTGAACGCACAGTACATCGAACTTTGAGGCAGATGGGCTACAGCAGCAGAAGACCACACCGGGTGCCACTCCTTTCAGCCAAGAACAGGAAACTGAGGCTACAATTTGCACAAGCTCATTGAAATTGGACAGTAGAAGATTGGAAAAACGTTGCCTGGTCTGATGAGTCTCGATTTCTGCTGCGACATCCGGATGGTAGGGTCAGAATTTGGCGTCAACAACATGAAAACATGGATCCATCCTGTCTTGTATCAACGGTTCAGGCTGGTGGTGGTGGTGTCATGGTGTGGGAAATATTTTCCTGGCACTCTTTGGGCCCCTTGGTACCAATTGAGCATCGTTGCAACGCCACAGCCTACCTGAGTATTGTTGCTGACCAAGTCCATCCCTTTATGACCACAATGTACCCAACATCTGATGGCTACTTTCAGCAGGATAATGCGCCATGTCATAAAGCTGGAATCATCTCAGACTGGTTTCTTGAACATGACAATGAGGTCACTGTACTCAAATGGCCTCCTTAGTCACCAGATCTCAATCCAATAGAGCATCTTTGGGATGTGGTGGAACGGGAGATTCGCATCATGGATGTGCAGCCGACAAATCTGCGGCAACTGTGTGATGCCATCATGTCAATATGGACCAAAATCTCTGAGGAATGCTTCCAGCACCTTGTTTAATCTATGCCTCTAAGAATTGAGGCAGTTCTGAAGGCAAAAGGGGGTCCAACCCGTTATTAGCATGGTGTACCTAATAAAGTGGACGGTGAGTGTAGACTACATATGTAAATACACACTGTTTACATATACACACACTTACAGGTCACATACCTCAACTTCGATGATGAATTGCTGTATGCTTGTTGGGTGAAGAATGGAGGACGTCTGGGAATAAATGGGGGGCTGTAGGGGCTCTCGTTTTATTAATTATGGACTGTCTGCTTCTCCTCCAACAACAGGAAGCCTCTGGTGTAAACCCCTCTCATAGAATCCTCTGGCCAACAACATCATTAACAATTGTCTATGGAGCAGCAGGTTACAGATGTGCCCAGGACAGACTCAGTGACCTTCATTAGATCTTAGCTTGAGAGAGGGAATCCCCTCCCTCAAAAAGTATGTAGATACCGTGGTCACAGCATTAACCACTAAGGGATCTAAGGGATTAAACAATCCAGTTCGGAACTCATTCAGATGTGGATTTTTAATGCAGATGTCTGGTTGCCAGCCAAGCAAATTCTCTTATCTGTATTAGAGACCTGTGCAGCACTTGCCTGTCAACCCATATGGGTGGTGACTTAGGGGTTAAGGAACTTGTAAAACAAAGCCTCTGAGCAAAATTGCTATTTCAAATCTTTTGAAAATTTTCCTAGCTTCCCAATAGATTACATGGTATATTGCATGTTGCCAATAGAGAGCATAATTTGTCCTGCAGAAAACAAGCCCTCACGCGTGTCTGTAAGTGGAATAATGAAAAAGTTCAGACTGTCTGGTGTTAAGGGGTTAAGGGGTTAAGCTTTCGTATCTTGATAATCAGGAGTGCTATCAAACAGTTACATGCAAACATAGTGAGCAATGATTCCTGAAGACCTACTCAATGGCTTACATTCAGTAAGTCATATTCCCAATATGCTGCCAAGAAGCACAGATGTTCCAATGTTCCCACCGTAAAGACATTCCTTTTAAGACAGAGCTTTTAATCGCAGCAGTCATTAGCAGAAAAGCGGAACATCTGGAGATCTATGATGTTCATTTGTATTAGAAAGTTCACTCTGATAATATTTTGCCAAGAATTTACATCTGTTTAAAAATGCCACTAAAAAGTTAACATGTTTTGTTCTGATTATTTGAGAAAAATATCAAAAGAAAGCAGAACATTTTCTCTTCCCTACCTTATCAGAGTGGATCCCATTAAGTTTGGGTTTGACAAAGCCAAATAGCATAGGCATCACCAGAAGCTGCCAGAACAAAAAAGATACTAGGTTTTCTACAGGTACAACACCTGACTTACAGACGACCCTAGTTACAAACGGACCTCTGGTAATTGGTAATTTACTGTACATTAGCCTTAGGCTACAATAAACAGCTATAACAGTTATTAAAGATGTCTGTAATGAAGCTTTATTGTTAATCCTGGTTCTTATGACAACCCAACATTTTTAAAACCCAGTTGTCACAGAGACCAAAAAAAATTTGTCTGGAGCTTCAATTATAAAATATACAGTCCCGACTTACATACAAATTCAACTTAAGAACAAACCTACAGAACCTATTTTGTATTTAACCTGGGGACAGCCTGTATACACACAACAATGGTAAACAGCTCACAAATTTCCTTACATTTGGGATAGAGAAGAGAATTGAGACCATCAATGCTACCTTCACCGGTGAGGAAGCAGGTCGTCAGCTGGTAAACCCTAAGAACTACCTGGTGAATGGACAAAGTATGAAGAGGTCAGAATCAGAGAGGGACTGTTAAAGGGACCCAACGTTACTGTGGTACCCAGTTCCTAGCTTGTGGTAGAGACCAGTATAACCCGCTAGACACTGTGACAGGGGAGCAATGATCCCACACCACTACAACCAACACTGTAGGGTTCCTGCTGGCAGGTCTCTTAAAGCCATGTCAATAATCCCCTCATGGGACGCACCTTTTGTCTATCATTACCCTCCCAATTAAAAAAGTAAGAGAGAAAACTAAAATTTGAGTACCAGAATGGTTGGAAATTGCCAAAAGACCCGTGTTGATCATTGGTTTTTTTTCAACGTTTGTCTCTGAAATTTCTTCATATGGAGTAATGACAAGCAGTGGAGTCAGTTATGTGACTTAGTATCCATGGGGCCCCATATCAAAACTAAATGACACTTTCAACAGCACAAAAGGCCGATATCACTGTACACAAATGGATGCGTAATCCCAGTGCTGTCACATTGTGATGTCTCAGGACAGGTATAATACACATAGTGATGTCACAGGACAGGGATAATACACACAGGCATAACTCCACAGTACAATTCAGTACATACATGCCCCTTTCCACTCTCATTATTAAATGCCAAGTTCAAATGAGTCCCATTTAAAGGGCTCCATAGCAGCCTCTATGTCTGCAACCCTGTTAGCACCTCTAAGCACTCAAACCATCTCCTGGGGCTTGTAATTGCTAAATCTATATATTGATGCCAAGATCACCATTACTGCAAGTAGATGCACACTCTTTATGTTCAAGGAGCACTCTCAATGACATGAAGAGCACATAATGAGGCAAGATAACATCAAAGGCATAATGCTGAATTCATAGTGCACTCCATGAACTCAAACTTCCTCCTACTTGTGTAGGTTTATATATTATATCTATGTCTTAATAAAAGACAAAAACAGTCATGACATACAGTACTTTAGAAAGGAGAATGAGAAAGAGCTCTGGTAATTTTTCTGCAAACTACTTCTTAATATTAGCTCATTCCCCACTAGTATTCCTGACGTTAATTAACTCTTTCACGGTGAAGGGGTGTAGGGAGAGGGCTCAGGAGCTGAACCCTTTCCACATGTGGCAGGTGTCAGCTGTATTACACAACTAACAACTGATGGTAATTAACGCAGTTGCTGCTGGCACTGATCAAGGCGGTTAACCTGTTAGTTGCCATGGTCCAACCTGAGCACAGCACCTTACTATGATGCCTATGGTTAGCACCATCTTGGATGGTGCCATCGGCACTCCCAATGACTTCCTCAGAGGGTGCCTATCAGTTTCCGTGACAATATGCAGATAATTACAGTCTGTCAGAGGCAGGAGCAGTATAATCTCAATATACTGCAATTCAGTATCTACCAAAATATAAAAACAATTATTCCCAACCATCAACCCGGTAACAGCACCTAAATGTGTTAATTAGCCATTTTGCTTCCATTGAAAATGTTTTAAAAAAAAGATCCTACAGTTGTCAAAATGGTAGCTATGAAAACTTCATCCCATTTTGAAAAATCAAAAAGTTACGATTGTCAGAATATGGCGAAGCAAGGCAACTTTTTAATGCATGGATTTTTTATTTTTTGAAAGGTATTAGCCATAACTAAACTTTATATATTTGGTATCTCCATGATCGTGCTGACAGAAAATTATAGGAAAGGTGTCACTGAAAGCTGTAAAAGTAAAGAACATCCGAGAATGGCTCAAATGTGTTTTTTGCAAATTCTACCACTACAGAATACGACTTGTGGAGAACAGAAACTTAAAAAAAATTAAAAATCTAGGTCTTAAATGGTTTGTTCATGTGCGATACAGCAGCTGAAACTAAGCCTGACATGAATGTTACTGTCTTATAAAATTATACAGTAAAAATAAATCATCCTTTGAATGTTTTCTGTAGAGAAAATAAGCTATTTTGCATATGTTGTAAGTTATTGCTTAGTAACAAGCAGAGTAAGAACTGCATTCTCACAGTTCTCATGGTTTCAATTCTCTAAACAATTAAAAATGATAAAACATATTTATACATAACTTACAAAAGAAAAAAAGAATCCAATATAAATGTGAAAACCCTCAGATATCTCAAAAAAAATCAGTATGTAACATGTATGCCCTTCATGAACTGTCACTAATGCCTCTGTCTGTCGCAGCCCGGGCTTACCCGTCATGCATTGGCTGACGGAGTACTATTGAATAATTCCGGGGGGGAGGAGGGGGGCTGTGCCGCCTGCGGCAATTCTGTGGTCTTCTGCCGTGGCGTTAGTTCTGGAACAGAGACCCGCCAAACCCTGCCCACCCACTCAAACTGCGGCCGGCCCACTCACCTAAACTCCGCCTGCCCCTCCCCCCCCCCCACCGCCTAAACTCTGTGTGCCCGCTTGCCCCCACCCGCCTAGCACAAACTCAGGCTGGCAGGCCCGCCTCCCCAGCCAGACTCCGGCCCGCCCACCCACTTAAACTCCGGCAGGCCGCCGAACAACGTCCACCCATCCAAACTCTGGCAACCAATGCCCAGCTCCGTGTGCCCACTCCCCAACTCCGTGCGCCCACTCCCCAACTCCGTGCGCCCACTCCCCAACTCCGTGCGCCCACTACCCAACTCTGTGCGCCCACTCCCCAACTCTGTGCACCCACTCCCCAACTCCGTGCGCCCACTCCCCAACTCCGTGCGCCCACTCCCCAACTCTGTGCGTCCACCTCCAACTTGGTGCACCCACCCAACTCTGTGCGCCCCCCCCCAACTTGTTGCCCCCCGCCAGAACTCTGTGCGCCCTCGCCAGAACTCTATGCGCCCCCCGAACTCCACGTGCCCCCCACCTCGAACTCTGTGCGCCTTCTCCACTCTGCCAGAACTCCTTGCGCCCCCTCCTGCCAGAACTCTGTGAGCCCCCCGCCCAAACTCCATGCTCTCTCCCCCCATGAACTCCATGGACCCCCCACAAACTCTGTGCACCCTCCTCCCACCCAAACTCTGTTCAGTCCCCCTGCTAAAACTCTGTGTGCCTTCCCCAAGCCTGAACTCTGTGCGCCCCCCAAAGCCCAAACTCCGTGCGCCCCCCCCCTGCCAGAACTCCATGCGCCCCCCCCCCAAGCCCAAACTCAGTGGGTCCCCCCAAGCCCAAACTACGTGCGCCCTTCCCCCGTCAAAACTTGTTCCCCCCCAAAAAAAATCCATGCGACCACTCCCCTTCCCCCCTGCCAGACCGCCAACACGAACAACCGCCTGCAAGCAAGGCCGCCACCCAAATGGCAAGTAAGACTATATATACTTCTATGTATGTGTATGTATATATATATATATATATATATATATATATATATATATATATATATACACTCACCAGCCACTTTATTAGGTACACCTGTCCAACTGCTCGTTAACACTTAATTTCTAATTAGCCAATCACATGGCGGCAACTCAGTGCATGAGTGCATTTAGGCATGTAGACATGGTCAAGACAATCTCCTGCAGTTCAAACCGAGCATCAGTATGGGGAAGAAAGGTGATTTGAGTACCTTTGAACGTGGCATGGTTGCTGGTGCCAGAAGGGCTGGTCTGAGTATTTCAGAAACTGCCGATCTACTGGGATTTTCATGCACAACCATCTCTAGGGTTTACAGAGAATGGTCCGAAAAAGAAAAAACATCCAGTGAGCGGCAGTTCTGTGGGCGGAAATGCCTTGTTGAGAGAGAGTTGAGCCTATCATTAATTTATTTTGTGCATTTTGATGAAGACACTCCATTTGTAATTTTAGTTACTAGACGTGCGGCACACATTTTGCCTTTTTTTTTTTTGTAAAGTTGCTTCTTTTGCTCAAAAATGCATCAGCAGAGCTTTGGATTCCATTGAGCATATAGATTTTCAATAAAAGTAAATACAGATTTTAAATATGTAGTCTTGTGCAAGAAATCCTTCCTTGGTTATCCTACATGTGGACTTCTTGTATACAAAAAGGAACTTTCCGTGTCAAAGTGAAGGACACTGCAATCTGTGCTACAGGTGTGTCAACCAGAAAGGAAGAGGTGAGGTGTACTGGGCTTTTTTTACACAAGTCTTTGTTTGGGGTAAAGGAATTTAAGGGCATTTGTAGGTGAAGCTTGTCACACACAACAAGAGAGTAAAATATATCATCATAGTAAAAAAAGAAGAAAGAAGAAAAGAAAAAATTCACCAACAGGTGCAAATTTCTGCATATGTATTCCAAGTTATTGGGAAAAGTAGCTCTGGTGTCCTAGGCGATGGCATGAGTGGTGTGAAAGTATAGCTTTCTGGAGAACAAGTTAGAGAACAAGCATCCACAGAATATGAGTGGAGTGCCATCGATTTAAGGATGCCAGACCCTGATGGGGTAGCCACAAAAGTGAAAAGGCTCACTAATGGTGTGCTCAGATATAGGGAACATCAGGAAGCTTCTATTGAAGGTACTCTGTAGCCACATGATGTTGCTTAAAGATCCAGTGTCTGGCAGCCATAAGGAGTAAAGTGGGCACCTGAGCGTCCTTAGCTATGCTCTTGACACCACTTACTTCCCAAAATAGATCTGCTTCTATGATATTGTCATAGAAATCACAACAATCTAATTCCAAACGATAAATAAAATATATATATTAATACATTCCTATGCTGCATCCCTGCTAAAAGTAGTGATTATTAACAAACATACTTAATTTTTATCTTGGAGAACATAAAATATGATTATTCATGAGACTAGAAAAATTGTCTGACAAAATCTATAATGGCGACAATTTTGATTATCACCAACGTTATTCAAAATAAGGGGAATAGGGCCTTCGATAACAAAAGGAAAAACAATAAGATTTTAAGCTATAAATTATCTGGAAAAATGTGTCACAAACGATAAAACAAGTGTGTTTTGCAGCCATTAACTCTGTGTTGTAAATAATTCAGATGGCGTGTTTGGAAAAGGACAAAGGTTTATAAATTATCATTATCGACCTGCGAAAAAGTGGGAGATAAATTATTTCTATTCTAGTTCTTGTATCATGCTCGATTTGATGTATTAATCCATTATTGGAAAGAGGAACTTGGATGATAGTATCTGCTAAGGAATTCAGTTTTCTATTGCCCATCAGAAAAACCTTGGATTATAGTACAGATATTAATTCAGCAAGGGAAGTTATAACATGAACACATAAATCATGGCGATAATTTAGAACTAATGAATTATATGCAGGAAAGCCATTTAAAGAGAATTCTTATAAAATTCTGGATATGTTAACAAGCAAGTACTAGGTGTCAGGTAGCTTGTTACAGCTAATGTTGTATAGAACCTTTCAGTACTTTTCTTTTACAATTTTAAACTGGCTCTATCATGCCACCTTGAGTAATGATCCTACCTTTGTTTCCATTACTAGCATCAGATTGGGATACCTAGGGCCCACAAGTAAAATTTGTTGTAGGGTCACTTTGTTGTACAGCTAAATGCAAATATTTCCCCCATAACAAACCAACATAGCAGCAGGCCACAGGCAGCAGCAAGACTTTAGACAATTGTAAAGGTGGAGCCTATAAAGAATGGTACTGGTTGAAGGGACACTGCATCCAAATGTCATCTATTGTTTCTACCACACTGAATATAAACATAAAATCAGGAGTTTGTTACATAATTTTACCATAGGATGAATGAATAGGATGGTTATGATTGCAGAATTTATTCTGTTAGTGTGCTAGGCAAGTGATAAGCTCCTTCATGACAAAGCTGCCTACGACCGATATATTGATCCGTTGTTGCTTGGTACAGCCCCTGTAAGCAGCCAGGACGAAAGTTTTTACCACATGCTGGCACTTCAATGCTTTGGGGGGTGCCAAAGGGTTCAAGAAAGAACAGGGAGGGGGAGGCTGGAATATGGCTAGTGTTGTTTCTTGCTTTGGTTCAGGCCTACTCTACGTGTATCTCTATTCCATGATGGGGGCTGGTTCCTATCCGCATGCATTTCCAGGGCCTTTGTGGAGGATTGGAGTCGGTGTAGGTGCTCCTAAATTGCACTACATTGCACCAGGATTCACAGGTATGAACAATTTCAAAAACAGAAAAAAGATCCCGCTGCAGACACACTTCTTAAAAAATTCCTCCAATTCTTTATTCCAAGATTATTAAAAAGTCCATACAGGCAATGATAAATTTAGGAAGACACACAATGGATTATCAGGCAAAGCCTACAGGTTTCAACATAATCTCATGGCTACACAAACTATCAGAACGCGTAGGATTTGCCTGATAATCCATTGTGTATCTTCCTAAGTTTATCATTGCCTGTATGGACTTTTTAACAATCTTGGAATAAAGTATCGGAGGAATTTTTTAAGAAGTGTGTCTGCAGCAGGATCTTTTTTCATCAAGCAAGGTGAGCTCACCTTTTCCTTTCTATTTTGAAGATTCACAGGTAGGTCCACAGAGCCTCCCAGGTCAGAAGCATGACCAACAGGGCTCTACGGTCCTGGTGCTGAGGGGGGCTGGTGCATGATGGGGGTGCTGCAATTTTGGCATTATGTGTTCGATGTACTGCTTGACCCCCTATGTGCTGCCGGGTCTTAAGAGCACACGGGCCTGGAGGGTGCAGAGGGTGAGTGGGAGCTATTGGGGAAATAGAGGAATGTCTGGAGCAGAGATACAGGCAGCTACCTATCGTGGCGTTATATTAAAAAGACAAAATTGGAGCCCTAGTTCAGATTCCTGTCCTAAAGGAAGTACAACAACAAAGAATTGGTTGTCAAAAATCTAATTTTTTAAAACAACCAAATGAAACTTTTATGCCCAACAAAGTAATAAAACAAGCAACAATAACTTACTCACTTTATATATGATGTCTAGACTCAAAGGTATGCACAATAACATGACTACCTGCTGCTCTCTAGTGGCTGTTCATGGAATGTCAAACATAACAAACATGGGTATGGCTGAACACAACAGTCAGTTGGTGAAGAGCTCCATGGCCAACATGTTTGTATGGCACGGTAATATCAGGAACATGCTTTGGTAGCCCATGTCCTTCAGACTGTCCACAGCAAGGCATCCCCATTCTGTGGCTCACGAGCCCCCAACATGGCTTGGTAGCCACTTGCTTTTATAGTATTATAAACTCCTTACATAAGTTCTTTATTCAGGACATACCAATTTATCAGTTTAGATGCTCTGCCACAATGGTTGCCTGGTCCAAGAGTTGGCCAGACTTCAAGATGTAACAATCAAGAAACATCATCAAAAGCTTTGTATTTCAGCCAGATAATCCATGAGCCTTTTTCTAGAAGTTTCTCTGTTCGACATCTTAGCAAAGAACATCCCTGCTCAAAGCAGAATCTCCTGTCACAACCTCTCTCATAAATGTCACCCCTTCTCACATTCAGTCACAATCTCTTATCAGTATCTGAAGTTCTTCTTGTGACAGTGTTCTGTTAACCCTTTTATTAATCAAAATTTTATAAAAGCTAGTTAATTTCTAGCAATCCTATTAAAGGAGCCAGCTTCAATATCGTAACTTAAATCCAAGATGAGGCTCACTCCATGTGAATTAACGTTCATCAGAAGTAGCCCTTGAGCACTGACAACGTTTCCTTGTTCTGATTTATCTCTTTTTCCTTGTACTTGCTGCGATGTTTAGAAGAAGTACTGAGAGAAGCCATCACAGGCAGTCCCAATGATTTGAACACCAAATCATGGGGTTTCATAGTTTCATAGTTTCATAGTTTCTACGGTTGAAAAAAGACACTTGTCCATCAAGTTCAACCAAGGAAGGGAAGGGATTGGATGAGGAAGGGATTTAGGGGAAACAATTCTATATAACATAACCATCTATGTTATTTAGGTGTAAAAAGGCATCTAGACCCTTCTTGAAGCTATCTGCTGTCCCTGCTGTGACCAGCGCCTGAGGCAGGCTATTCCACAGATTGACCGTTCTCATAGTAAAAAAGCCCTGTCGCCTCCGGTGATTAAACCTTGATTTCTCTAAACGGAGACAGTGCCCCTCGTCTTTTGATTTGATCTAATCTGAAACAACTTCCCACCATATTTTTTGTATGGACCATTCATATATTTAAATAAATTAATCATGTCCCCTCGTAGTCGTCTCTTTTCCAGACTAAATAAATCTAGTTGTTTTAATCTTTCCTCATAACTGAGACCCTCCATACCCCTTATCATTTTTGTGGCTCTACGTTGAACCCTCTCCAGCTCCAGGGCATCCTTTTTATGGACCGGTGCCCAGAACTGGACAGCATATTCCAGGTGTGGCCGAACCAGTGCCTTGTATAGTGGTAATATTACATCCCTATCACGAGAGTCCATACCACTTTTGATACATGACAAGGTCCTACTGGCTTTAGAGGCAGCTGATTGACATTGCATGCTGTTATTCAATTTATGATCTACTAGTACCCCCAGGTCCTTCTCAACAAGGGACTCTCCCAGATTTACTCCCCCAAGGACATATTTTGCCTTTGGATTATTGGCCCCCAGGTGCATAACCTTACATTTATCCACATTAAACCTCATTTGCCAAGTGGATGACCAAACATTCAGTTTGTCCAAGTCACCCTGCAGCCTATGAACATCCTCCATAGACTGTATTACACTACACAGTTTGGTGTCATCTGCAAAAATAGACACAGTGCTATTAATTCCTACCTCTATATCATTAATAAATATATTAAATAGTAGTGGGCCAAGCACAGAACCCTGGGGTACACCACTCATAACTGGTGACCATTCCGAGTAGGAATCATTGACCACAACTCTCTGGATACGATCCTTCAGCCAGTTTTCAATCCAATTGCAAATGATTTTTGCCAAACCAATAGCCCTAATTTTACCCATCAGGCGTCTATGAGGGACAGTGTCAAATGCCTTTGCAAAGTCCAAGAACACAATATCCACAGCTGCTCCTACATCCAGGCATCTGCTAACCTCTTCATAAAAGCAGATAAGGTTAGTTTGACAACTTCTATTCTTAGTAAACCCATGCTGGCTGTCACTTATTATACTATTTGATGTCACATACTCCAGTATGTAGTCTTTTACTAACCCTTCCAATACTTTCCCCACAATGGAAGTTAAGCTTACAGGCCTGTAATTGCCAGGCGAAGTTCTAGAGCCCTTTTTATATATTGGCACCACATTTGCCTTGCGCCAGTCACTTGGCACCACACCAGACATTACAGAATCCCTGAAGATTTTAGCCAGCGGTACAGCAATAACAGAACTGAGTTCTTTAAGAACTCTGGGGTGTAACCCATCTGGTCCAGGAGCTTTGTACACATTGATTTTATTGAGCTTAGATTGGATAATGTCTACATTTAGCCAGCCTAGTATATCACAGGATCCATGACCCGCACTGACACCACCCAAGTCAGAAGTTCTCTCTTCTATTGTATAAACGGAGCTAAAAAACCTATTAAGTATCTCTGCCTTCTCCTGGTCTCCAGTCACCGATGCCCCATTTTCAGAATAAAGGGGTCCAACCTGTTGTGACCCATTTTTTTTTGCATTGATATACCTAAAAAATTTCTTGGGATTTGTTTTGCTATCTTTAGCTACCTGTCTTTCATTTTGTATTTTGGCTGATTTGATTTCTTTTTTACAGATTTTGGTAAGTTTTTTGTAAGTATTGAAAGCCTCAGGTGACCCGTCAGATTTATATTTTTTAAATGCCCTCTTTTTCTCATTAATTGCCCTTTTAACTGTAGCTGTAAGCCACGCGGGGTGTAATCTAGCCCGTCTATACTTGTTACCTATTGGAATAAATTTAGAAGTATAAAAACCCAGGATAGATTTGAATTTCTCCCATTTAACATTAGTATCACCATGTGACAGTATCTGATCCCAGTCTATATCCTGTATTGCAGCCCTGAATTTTTGGAAATTAGCCCTCTTAAAATTCAAAGTTTTCGATTTTCCCACCTGTTTCTGCTTTTTAAAGTTTAAGAGGAAAATAATTATATTATGATCGCTGTTTCCAAGGGGTTCCCTGATACTGACATTTTGGACAATCTCCTCATTGTTAGAAATCACAAGGTCCAACAATGCGTCACCTCTTGTGGGATCTTCTACAAGCTGCAACATAAAATTATCCTGCAGAAAGTTGATAAAATGTCTCCCCTTCATAGATGAAGACGAGCCCTGACCCCAATTTATATTTGGAAAGTTAAAGTCTCCCATTATCACTACGGTCCCCTCCTGTGCAGCCCGCTCCATCTGTTTATATAGGTGACCCTCTATTTCCTCAGAGATGTTAGGGGGTCTATAAATTACACCAAAAATAATTTTCTCAAAGCTCTCTTGGCTTTGAATTTCAACCCACAAAGTTTCTGCCTCCTCACACTCTGAGACCACTGACTCATTCACAATCGCTTTTAAGTCTCTTCTGACATACAGACATACACCACCTCCCCTCCTATTTGCCCTGTCTTTCCGAAAAAGTGTAAAACCTTGAATATTAACAACCCAATCATGCGATGCATCGAGCCATGTCTCTGCTACACCAACAACATCTATCTGTTCCTCTAATATCAGAGCCTCAAGCTCGCCCATTTTGCCTGAGATACTTCTGGCATTTGTGAACATACAATTTAATTTTCCACAGTTATTTATCTGATTTAAAGTAATTTTACTGGCACATATATCCTCACCACTGTTCTGCAACTTGTGGATCTCCTTATCCACTGCCTTAGGCCCCCATACACCGCCCACATCAACACCCACCAACATAACCTGCCCCCTCTCTGACCTGTCTACCCCTTCAGTGTCTTCCTTTTCCTCCTCCCCCGAGCCTAGTTTAAATACTCCGCCACCCCTGCTAGGATCTTCTCCCCCAGCACAGCAGCCCCCCTTCCACTTAGGTGCAAGTTATCTGCAGAAAACAGCTTGTACCCCAGTGAAAAGTCAGCCCAATGCTCTAGGAACCCAAATCCCTCTGCTCTACACCAGGATCTGAGCCATGCATTTAACTCCCTGAGCTCCCGCTGTCTGCTCTGTGTAGCGCATGGCACAGTTAGGATTCCGGAGAATACTACCTTGGAGGTCCTTTCCTTAAGCTTTGAACCTAGTTCTTTAAAATTATTCTTCAGGCTCCTCCACCTACCATCTATTCTGTCATTGGTACCAACATGGACCACGACAGCTGGGTCATCCCCAGCCCCTCCCAGTAATTTATCCACCCTTTCCACCACATGCCGAACCCTGGCACCAGGGAGACAGCAAACCATTCGGTTGAGGCGGTCTTGGCGACAAATTATTCTATCCGTCTTCCTGATTATAGAGTCCCCTACAACCACTAGCTGCCTTGGCTTACCTGCACTCCCATCCACCCTACTACTAGCTGGTTCACATGGAAGTTTGTTGTAAATACAAACTTTCCTGCTGCTTTTGAAGGTTGTTTATTCTTCCTCCCTGTCATCTGTCAGGGAGAGAGAATGATCAGAGCTACAAAGAATGGACACACACGGACACAGACAGCAAACAGTTACATACAAAAATGTTTGAAAAATATTTTCCATTTACTTGGATTAGTTTCAATCAGGGGTGTAACTACAGTGATAGCAGACATAGCGGATTCTATGGGGCCCACAGTGTCAGGGGGCCCGTCATCCAACCAGACACTAAAGAATGGAGGATGTTCACCATTGTATAAATATTATGCTGCACATTGTATACTATGTATACAATCATATATCTGTGATTTGTATATGCTGTATGTGTATAGTTTGTGTACATACTGTACGTGTGTATGTATGCTGTATGTTTGTATATGGCACTTTATGTGTGTGTATTTCTCTATATGTGAGTGCATAAGTGTATAAATGTGTGATTGGTACTCACATGTGTAAGTATACGCACTAGGTACTAGCGCCGAAACGCGCGTCAGGGTATCTTTTGTTCATTGTGGACGGGTGTAACATCATCATCATGGGTATGTTGTCACGTCATTAAAATCTGTATAATCACATTACCTTGTGCATTGAAGGTAGCAAGATTACCATTAGATTTGCACTATAGCACTTTGCACTTTAATGCAGCTTCTTGCACATAAAAACTTTCTTGCATCTTGAATATGTGACCTCCTTTTAAAATCACTTATATCTCATACCCCTGCGCCATGATTTTTATGTTTTAATGTGATATCCTCATCTACCCATTTGTGAAAATTATTTTATTGCATACTGTTTTGTGTAAACTGAGTGTTTAATAAAAGAAAGATATTTTGTTCAAAATTGGCTTAATGTTTTGTTTCTAGGCGTTTAATTCTTTACAGCCAATTTGACTGTTTATAGAAGGGAATTCTGACAACGTTTAGTTTGTCATGAACGAACTATAAGATCCCCTTAATGTATGTAACCCGTTTATTGAAGTATACGCATATGTATAATTTTCCCCCCTTTGGGAAGGGCCCCCATTCATAAGTCTGCTATGGGGCCCTGCCTCTTTGCTAGTTACGCCCCTGGTTTCAATTAATTAATTTAGTTGAGGATATAACCAATTAATAAATGTATAAAGATAAATAGAAGTTCATAGATACTTAAGCATATATTTAATACACATATATACATTCAATATTATAAATTACTCTCAGTAAACTGATTCATTGGCAGTAGCAATGAATACACAATTAATTATTGCTCATAGGTTGATCTGTGGTCACTTAGTTTTGACCCCTTGAATCACAGAACTTTTACGTCAAGCTGCTGGCACAGGCTCACCCTCCTTTAACCCCCATGAGTTTACAAAAATGAGAAAAAATAAGAGAAAAACATTTTGTAACAATAAAAAATAAAGTTACATTCTCTAAAACAGCTCTATTCCATAGGCATTCAATGTAAAGAATTTAAAAAAACACAAAAACCCTGTAAATTTGGTATCTGTATCAATCTGTACAATAAAACAGAATCATTATTGGACCATTTCAGTGGCGTAAAAAAAAAGCTGAAAAACATCAAATACCTTTACAAAATTTTTTAAAAGTGATCATAAAAGATGTACTTACCCCAAAATAGTACTACTTAAAAAAGAACAAAATAAGCCCTGAACCAGCTGTACCAAACAAAAATGGAAAAAGTTATGCCTTTGAAAATATGGCAATGTTAAAACAAATTTAATTTTCTCTATATATTTTTATGCAGTAAAATTGGGCAAAACTAAAGAATGAGGTATCCCTGGAATTACAAAAATAAAATAAAAATTGTGTAGCCTGTACAATGTGACAATTCAAATCTGTCCAGCATGATGCATCTTCCCTTCTATGCCCAGCCGTGTGCCCATACAGCAGTTTACCAGCACATATGGGGTATACTGCATACTCAGGAGAAATTGTAGGATTTTTAGGGCAAAATTAATGTAATGTACAACATAGATTTCGATTTCTAAATCTTCTTAAAATTGGTTTTACAAACATTGAGTGGTGTGGTTCTATGGAGTAATGTATGTGAGCTGTTTCCTAAATCGGAAGTTTTGCCAAATTTCATGAGAATATACCATAGTATATATAGTTGGAAAAAGACGCAAATCCATCAAGTCCAACCTTTAAGAATGAAATAAATGTTTTATCCCCATAACCCGTGATATTTTGTCCAGAAAGGTATCCAGGCCTCTCTTGAACATGTACATAGAGTCGGCCATAACAACCTCCTGCGGCAGAGAGTTCCCCTAGGTGTAGAGGATGCCTCCTTGTCCTGGTCACAATTGCACCCAAAGTTTTAAACCCTGGAACATCAGAGGACACAGAGTAAACAGAGAGGACACATAAAAAACATTGCAACATAAAGCAGGCATTCAGCAAATGTTAGTTATCAAGTTATTTAGGTGGTATAACTACCTGCCTGGAAAGCGGAGCATTTAAAACTTTAAAAAAGGAGAATTTTTCTATTGGAATCTTCTTAATCCCCGAACATTCTTTTAATTTTCCATCTAATCATTGAGCCTACATACAATTTTTTTACATACAGTATTGTATTGGCTGCTGAAGCATGGATTCCCAATCTTTATTGAGGTTTTTGGGGCACAGATCATGATGCTTAGCTAATCCCATGTTTTTTTCAATGGGATTTAGGTCTGTAGAAAGTATAGGCCACTTTATTTGAGGTAACCCAATCTCTTGCAGCCATTCTCGTAAATAGGCCTGTGTTGCTACTGGGCTTCTGTCTAGTATGCAGAGCATGTTGATGTCAACAGTTTGAAATCATCTGACATGACGCATGGGTGACTATACATTCCCTTAAAACTGCCTAGAACTTTGATGCATTTATCTTCTGATTCCACAGGGCACTAATCACAATGAAGTAGTCATCAGTGTGGTATGTGGCCAAGGACCATCCACTTTTGTAGCTTTTTGTGACTCATTCAGTCTCTCTCTATCTCTATTTCAACTTACTGATCGCACTCTGTCGCACATTAAAAAACATTTCAAGATGTTCACACTGAGTTCAACTCAGTTACAGTGCATATGCAGTGTGCACAAAAGTTTCATCCACAAGCCAAAAATTCCTTACTTTTTGTGATTTACCAAAAATAAAGGTTCTTTTTAACCCCTACGGGACTTAGCCTCTTTTGGCCTTAAGGACGCGGCCCCATTCTTCAAATCTGACCTGTGTCACTATAAGTGGTTATAGCTTTGGAACGCTATGAAATATCCGGGGGATTTTGAGACTGTTTTCTCGTGACACATTGTACTTCAAATTAGTTTAAAAATTTGGATGAAATCTTTTGCTTTTAGTTATGAGAAAAAACAAAATTTGGCAAAAATTCTTTATTTTCAACGTTCTAAATTCTCTACTTTTGATGCAGACAGTCATAGCTCCCAAATAAATTCATAACTTACATTTCCCAAATGTCTGCTTTATGTTGGCATGGCTTTTTAAGATTCCACATATTTTACTAGAATGTTATGAGGCTCAGAATTTAGGTATCATTTTTCACATTTTTTGTAAAATCACCAAAACCTGTATTTAGATGGACCTGCTCAACTTCTAATTGACACTGAGAGGCCTAAATAATAGTGAGACTCGTAAATTACCCCATTGTGGAAACTACACACCTCAACGTATGAAAAAACACTTTTAAGAAGTTTGTTAACGCTTTACGTGTTTTATAGGGGTTAAAACAAAATGGAGGTGCAGTCTGCAAATTATAATATTTTTTCACAATACACCCATTTTTGGTGTAAAATTAAACATTTACAATGGATTAAATGAATAAAGGCTCCACAAAGTTTGTTACCCAATCTCTCCCGAGTACACGGATACTCTATATGTGGTCGTAACCTGCTGTATGGGCGCACGGCCGGGCATAGAAGGGAAGGAGGCGCCATCCAGATCAGATTTGCTTTGTCACATTGTACAGGCTATAATTTTTTTCTTTTTTTTATTGAGGACCTATAGGGGCTTATTTCTTTTGCCACATGAGATGTACTTTTCTGGTATGTAATTTGGGGGAATCTATAGGCTAATTGGTGAGATTTTATTAACTCTCTGTTGGTGGAGGAAATGAAAATCATCACTTTTCAGGAAGATTTTTATGGGGTTTTTTTTGACCGTTTACCATACCATGAAAATAGTATATTATTTTTATTCTATGGGTCGCCACGATTACAAAAAGACCTCATTTATATAGATTTTTTTATTTTTTCCATTTTTACTGAATAAAAAGTAATTTGGCAAAAATGTTGTAAATTTTAGCATCACCATCTTTCATATGCATAACTTTTTTATTTTTCGCCTCACATATCTGTTTTTAATGGTTTTTTTTTGCAAGAAGGATTGTTCTTTTTAGTGGTCTTATTTTAGAGTGCATAACATTTTTTAAATCACTTTTTAGAGTATTTTTTATAGGGTATTAATTGAAAATGATCTTTTTTCTGGAGCTTTTTTTTTGTTTTTTTTTACGGGGTTCACTTTGCGGATCTAATAATGATTCTGTTTTATTATGCAGATTGTTACGGATGCAGGGACACCAAATATGTGGGGGTTTTGTGTATTTTATTCAATTATACTGAATAAAAACCAATTTGGAGAAAATCTTGTTCATTTTAGCATCACCATCTTTTCATATGCATAACTTTTTTATTTTTCGGCTGACAAATCTGGTTAGGGGCTTATTTTTTGCGAGAAGAGTTGTTCTTTTTAGTGAGCTAATTTTGGAGTGCATAACATTTCTTAAATTACTTTTTAGAGCATTTTTTTTATAGGGTATTAATTAAAAATGATCTTTTTTCGGAATGTTTTTGCGTTTTTTTTCTACGGCGTGTACCGTGCTGGTCCAGTAATGATACTGTTTTATTATACATATTGTTACGGACGTGGCAATACCAAATATGCGGGGGGGTTTTGTGTTTTTTATACTTTATTAAGTGTTTTTATAGGAAATTGACATTTTAGGGGCTTATATTTTTATTTATTCTAATGTATTAACTTAGTGTTTTTGACTTTTTTTTTAATCAAACATACTTGAACTTGAACCAGTGATGCTCTGATCACTGGTTCAAGTTCAATACACTGCTCTACAATACTATTTTATTGTAGAGCAGACCCCGGAAGGGGTCTGACTGCCAGGGAGACCGGGCAGCTCTGGGGCACATGCCAGTCCTCGGAGCTGCCCAGAAGTGGATCGGATCCTCCGGTAAGCGGCACGGGGGATCCGATCCACAGCGCAAAAACCCTTACACGCCACGGTCATGCTTGACCGCGGCGTGTAAGGGGTTAACACCCGCGATCGGAGCCGGCTCCGATCGCGGGTGTTAGCGCAGGCTGTCAGCTGTACTAGACAGCTGACAGCCGCTGCTTCTGGTACCGGCTCCGTTCGTGAGCCGGTGCCAGAAGCAGGACGTTATAGAACGTCCCCGTGCGCTAAGTATCTATCCCCTGGGACGTACTATAACGTCCTGGTGCGCCTAGGGGTTAAAGGACATTTGCCACCAGGATCAAGGATTGTTAACCAAGTACACTTAGACGTCCCCTCTGGCAGGATCTGCTCTTTTTTTAGCTTCTAATGCCCTGGTGTTTCCGAAAAAAAAAATACCAAATGAACCATTAACATCTATAGAGCCTGGAGCCCATCAGGTTCATTGCATAATTTTTTAAAGCCTTTAAAAAAAACAAAATAAGCCAAGGGCATAGAAAGCTTAAAGAAGTGCAGATCCCGCCAAGGGGGCACACACCAGTATGGCAGTGTGCTTGGTTTACCATCCTTCATCCTGGGGTTAGATGTCTTTTAATATGTATAGGTGATATATGTAATATATATGTCCAAATTTAAGCGTGTTCTTTAATTAATTGTGTTTACCGGATTCATGGATTTAGAAGAACTACTTATTCAATGTAATAAAGAATATGCATGGTGTAAAATATTTTCTTGGTTTACTTCATACATTATAGAACATCTTAAAACTTGTCTTAGCTTTTGCAGAACGTTGCATCACAGCTGAGCTGTCAGAGATTCTAATAAATCACACCTGAGTTGCTGGTGAACATTAGACTGTACACAACCTCATAATGTGCATCTCTAATGCTGCAGAGTATTATTATACACACTTGGGCTGTTGAATAAAATGATAACAATAAAAAGATGCTGGAAAAAATTATTATTTATGCCTTAGGTGCTGAAGAACATCATGTTACAGCATAGTGGAACAACCACATTATATACACCTCAGCTGCTCATAAAAAAACAAATTCACAGGTAGGATTATTATGTACATATGTATATTTTGTACATCTTGATGTAGAGTACATGACAGTACATGACAGTGCATATCTCAGGAGCAGAGAATTACAACATGTTATAGAAGATTATAGAACATACAATAGAGGCATACAACTATTACAATACCCATCTCTGCTCCTTCATTACATTATCAAAATTACCTCAAAGGCTGCATAGCCATCAAGAGGTTCTGCAGCAGCTGAGGAGTATACTTAAAGGAATAATGTTTATCCCACAGTAACCCCAGGATCATTTTTAGATTACCACCGTCTCCTTCCATAAGAGGGCACTCAATCACTTCAGTTTCTTGCAATCCACTTGTCCTGTAGCACCTGCTGCTATGCATTGCAAAGCTACCGTCACTCAGTGGCGTACCTGTTCTCTAATATTACAACATGGTATGATGGAGACTAAGGAGGAGTCCGAGCAATGAATGAATGTAAAAAACCTGAGGATTGCCTTGTAACGGCTGCTTCACATTGATCAAGTGCAGATGGAGCGCAGCAAGCAGAACAACGTGCAGGCTCCAACATCTGCACGCAAGGAAACTGGGGAAGAAAACTGAAAATCCAGGAGAAGAAGCAGCTGTCTCGTCTTTATGCTTGGGTATCTTCTGGCCAAAGTCTTTAAAAAGTCAAGGTCTTAGTCTCATTACCATGGGGGATGATTCAGGAACATCAACAAGGTTTATCTGAAAAGCTTTGACTGAACACACTTGGAGAATGGAAGTCTATACCCCCAGTCATGCTTTATTTGCGACCCTCCACAAAGCTTCAGACATGAATGCGTCCAGTGACCTCTTCTTTATTCATTCTATTCAGCTGAATGGGACGCTGGACTTCAATGAAACCCTACCTCCCAACATCAGTGATGGCATTCAGTTCTGCGAGCAGATCTTCATTAAGACTGAGGTATTCTTGACACTTGGGATTATCAGCTTGTTGGAAAACATACTGGTCATACTGGCTATCCTAAAGAACAAGAACCTCCACTCCCCTATGTACTTTTTCCTTTGTAGCTTGGCTGTTGCAGACATGTTGGTCAGTGTCTCAAATGCCTTGGAAACTATTGTCATTGCAGTGCAAAATAAGTATCTAGACATAGGAGACAACCTTCTCCGACAGTTGGATGATGTGTTTGACTCCTTGATCTGTATATCCCTGGTAGCTTCTATCTGCAGCCTTTTGGTTATTGCCATAGACCGGTACATCACCATATTTTACGCTCTACGTTACCACAGCATCATGACGGTCAAAAAGGCCTTAGCCTTAATCATAGTCATCTGGGTATCCTGCATCACATGTGGTATTGTATTTATTGTTTATTCCCAGAGCAAAACAGTCATTGTTTGTCTTATCACCATGTTCTTCACCATGCTTGTCCTGATGGCCACCATGTATGTTCACATGTTTCTTTTTGCCCGTCTCCATGTTAAGCGGATTGCTGCACTGCCAGTGAATGGTGTGGTGCAGCAGCGGACATGCATGAAAGGTGCCATTACCATTACCATACTTTTGGGGGTATTTGTTGTGTGTTGGGCACCCTTTTTCCTCCACCTCATCCTTTTCATTTCTTGTCCTGCTAACTCCTACTGCATCTGCTACGGCGCCTACTTCAACATGTACTTAATCCTCATTATGTGCAACTCAGTCATTGACCCCCTGATTTATGCTTTCCGCAGTTTGGAGATGCGCAAAACTTTCAAGGAGATTATTTGCTGCTACGGAATGAATTTTGGAAAATGTGGCTGAACTAAAAAAAAAATCACAATGTTCATTCACAATTTCATATCCTATCATTCAATTCTGTGTTGCTGCTGTTCATGAACTGTAGGTGGAGGCACATACAGTGCATTTCGATTTGTGATGGAAATTCAAGTTGTCATTTCATGGCTCATTGTAACTAAATATCAAATCCATTAATTAGAAAAATTCACTTAATGGCCAAAATAGTGAAAGTAGACCTAGATATCTTACAGACAAGTGTGTGTATGTGTGAGTTCTGAGATTAAATTCACCTCAAAAATACGATTTCAGGCTTTGAGATAAGCCAATCGGATAATATGTGTGCTTTTATATCCCAAAACTGTGTTTGTGAGATATTACAAACTAAAATAACATGGGACAGTTCTCTGACTGCTACAAAATATATAGGACACTGCAATGTACCGGGTTCTGGGTCGGGCAACAAGATTATATATATTATAACGATATCAAAAGTGACATGGTAAATATTGTTACAAGATTGAACATGTATTTCTTAATTGTTTGCGCCACTTTTGTGTCTCAATTGCACTTTGTCCAAAACTTTAGAAAATTGTGCACCCAAAGGGACGTGGTAGTGCTTAGTCATAGTTTGCAACACATTTATTACTGAGCTGTGCCACAATTCTATAGCAACAGCATGAAGCAAAGTACACCAAAAGAAAAAAAAAAGGTTCAACTCCCCCATAACTCTGAGGTAATGGGGGAGATTTATCAATCTACCTAAGAGTAAGAATGTTCATAGTTGCTCATAGCAACCAATCAACGGCTCAGCTTTGATTTTACCAGTGCTCATGAATATTTTAAAGGGGAACTGTAATTGGTTGCACATTCGTACTCTGAGGCAGCTTGATAAATCTCCCCAAATAAGTCAATATGCAATAAGACAATATTAGACAAGTGCACTCTAAGATAATACTAAAGATTTAGGCATCATGCACCCAATTTGTGGGTGTATCATGGCCCCATAGATGTCTATGGCACCTGGTCATATTGTGGTGAGCACATGGTATCTCATGGCACAGTGGCCAAGCCAGGCAGCCACTCAGCATTCAATGGAGAGGTGTGAGGACTGCTCCCCCCTCCTTCCCTCCTGCACCTGGCTATATGTATGCATATGTTTGTGTACATAAGGCCAAAGACAAATATGTTTTGTATGTGCAGAAAAAATAAGCAAGGGATATATATTTTGACTTTGATGGTCAGATAATATTTTATTATGAGATAATATTAAAAGAACTAAGAACGATTTTGATATATTTTATGATATTGAAGAGTCTAAAATATTATAGTTTTTAAGCTCTGGGGTAATATATTTGTGCTGTAATATAAAATAGCACTGTGAGATATATCTCAGGCCCCTTTCTTAATATTGGAATTAAAGTTCAGTTATATTTTTTACCGATGGACCCGTCATGTTTTGGGCCAATATCTGCCTATGGATTCAAAGGTAATATAGTCTTATTATTTATCAAGAAACTCCTTAGCTTTCTTTTGACTTATCTTAGATACTTCTGAAGCTATAATTAGATGCTGAATTATAAAAAACAATACATCTAATTGATGATCATCTAATGTAAACTTTGGAATTATTGTTCCATTGTTCCATTTTTTTTATTTGACAAAGGGATATTCTATGACATTCTGAAAATGTAAATAGTAATAAAAAATAAAGAACCATCATCATTTTGAATTCCATAAGCACGCTACAAAATCATTTTTAGCAGGACATTATACATTTTCATGTTCGTAGTGAGTCAATGTTCATTAACTACTTGTAATACTGATGTGTGAATTCAAATATTTATAAGGCAGGATTAGCATTGCAAAGTGCCTGATATAGAGGAGGGGGCAGTCTATTTCTTGGCCGCCAATTACATACTATGGCGCCAAAGGTGCCCTGATATGCATTAAGAATACAGATGCTTAAGAGGGAATAACATTGTTTTCTGGAGTCTTCAGATCTGAAGAAGATCCCCTGGATGAGTAAATTGCAAGTGACAAGAAAAAACCTTGCAAAAAATTGCTAATAATTTTCAGAAACTGATGTATTCAGCTCAAGGTGTAAATGTGACCGTAAAGTCTGTTAAAGTGTCATTGATTGGTATTGCCCATCAAAGTCACCTCTATTCAAATTCAATGTATTTATGGACAAACAATACATTACATTGTAAAAAAAAAATATTATTTTTATGAAAATATCTGTGTTTTCAAGAATCCCACACACCTTTTGACCACCTAAAGAAAAAAATGATGGAAAATTAGGGCTATTAAGAAAGCTTGTAGACCCCAAAACGGCAAAAGTCTTCGCAAATACCAGCATCTGCTATCGCCAGCCAATCCAGCACTGGAAACAAAGCACTTAAGTAGTTCTGGGCTACAAACTTCTAATTTATATGATTAGATATTTATGTGTGTATGTATATATACTAAAAAAAGACATATTTTTAAAACAATTTATGTAAAAACGATGAAGCCAATTAAAATGATTCACACATATTTTTATTCTGTATTTATATACATGAAGCATGCATCAAATCACCTTCTAGAACCGTGAACCTAAGAAACCTTTTGATATCTATAAAAGTGTATTTAGAAAAACTGCTGAAATTCATATTCTTACAACTAGGTAGAGCTTCAAAGAGTTGTACTACACATATCTGAACAAAAGCGCTTTGCATCACTTGTCGTTTCTAAATATCTAGCCTTGACAGAATAGGTTATCTATTGTGTCAGTCACTGGTAAAGATAGAGTACTGCTGTGAAAAGCAAACGTATGTCAAAATTCAAAAGATTATGGAATTTTACCATGAACATCACAATGCCCTGCGCTCTTCACTTACACAACAAAGTCGCCAAGTAACAACATGGCAACTACTTAGGTCTATACATGAGGAAGCTATAACACATTGGAAGGGAAGAAACTAAAATAGTGGTGAATATTGAAGCTATGTTCCTGAACATAAAACCAAGACACGTCAGTCTCTTAGTGTATGTAAAGATCTTCTCCCCTTTATTCACCGCTGCATGTATAAAAAAACAGAAAGATCAGCATTGGTGAGCGTGACAAGGAAATAAGGTGCTTGGATGCTATAGGCTAAGTTTAAGTGTACTACAACCGCCCTCTAATACATTCTACAAAAAGTTAATTAATTGTGCTCAGTTCTCAGGGACCTTTTACACAGATATTGTTTATACTAATTTCCTGAGAAGAAAGAGATAAACTGGCACCAAAAATCAAAATATTGAACTAAAGATGAAGGACAGACTAGCTTATCATTAAATGTCAAAGGGAATTAGCTGGCAGGCGAGCAAACCGGTTACATAAAATGAAGTTTGAACTGGACAGTGCTTTGACCCCCAGCGTGATCCTTTGCTAATACTTAAAATGGCGGACAGTCCCTTAGTCAAGATGGCGTCCGAAACCAGTGCGATCTCCTTAACACCTATGTGATGTCAGAGTTTACAGGGCCACATTTCTTATACTACTTAAAGGGACTCACCTACTTTTACCCCATCAAATAACCATCCCCCTTTACAGAATCACCTTTTTATGCTAAAAGTACTGAAGAGAACTTAAGATGAGTCACTATTAGAGACTAAAGGAGAAGTACCAGAGCTCTACGGCACATGTAAACCAGCTTTTTGTATTATATTAATTATAATAATCATTCGATAAATAAAGGTAAATAACACTCACATATCGTGGGACCATAATCTTTCCACAAATCTACTGCTGCTACTTATATAAATTGTCATATTTAGCACACTTTATCTTTCTTTTTACTGTATTTTTCGGACTATAAGGCACACAAAAAATCCTTATAGTCCAGTGCGCATTATATATGAACCATACTTACAGACAGCAGCTGCCTTTATCTGTGCACAGGTCTGCTACCTGCTGGTCATTCATCCTTATAAGCAGGTGCGCCTTATAGGCCAGTGCGCCTTATATATGAACCTAGATGTTTTAGCAGGCATTTATTGATGGTGCACCTTATACTCCGGTGTGCCTCATAATCCAAAAAATACTGTATGTCTACTAATGTCATGCCATGCTTATCAATGGCATTAAGAGAGCTTAAGAAGTAGCTGATATTTTAAACATCTTTCAGTTACACTTAAAAATTAAAAAAAAAAAAATTCTCTTAATTTAATAGCACACTAAAACATCTTCCTTCCAAAAAACAAGCACCACAACTGTCAAGAGCTTGTGTGTGTAATACTGCAGCTTGACTTCATTTACTTCAATGAAGAAGAGGTGAAATATCAGAAACCCTTTGACAGGTGGGACACTGCTTATAATATTTTGTTACAATATTGTGTCCCTAAAAAGACTATGATAAAAAGTATACTATACTGTAGTACTATTGTACTATATCACCTAGTCACTTTATCACTAATTCTGGTGTATTAGCCTAAGTATGCTTTGATTTAGTCCAGTCTGCATACTGAAATCTAAAACCAGACATGTGGATGTATGCAGGTGTAAAACAAAGCAAAATGTAGCAACTGTAGAATCTTAAGCATATAAAACACTGGGATATTTGTCAGACATTGTTAAATAAGTATCCATTGTTCCTGTGATTTCAATGTCAGTGATGATTGAAAATATGGAAATTTTTACACTGCAAAGAGGTTTAAAAAGGGAAAATCATATTGAAAAACATAAGATCCTTTCAAGTCTGCTCATTAAACTCATTATTGTCTAATTGCAGATAAAATGCTGTATAAAAGCTCTCTTCCTCTCATGTCTGTCATATCACAGTTTTCTACCCGATCTTCTATACATTTCATCTAAGCTTTCAAGTTCATAATAAAAATGTTATTATATATATTAACCTGCTGCTACTATACACAGCTCTAGACGGAAGCTTAGATGGTCATTGTTAATGGGCAGAAGAAACCTGTTCCCAGTGACATTCTTTGTCCACGTACTTACCTGCTACTATATGTTACTTTTACAAGATTTTCTTGCTTATTTGTGTATTTTGTTATGACCCCATTGATTATGTCTGCAAAAGGGGGTAAGCCGCAGTGGCCTTTCCGATATCACAACAGTATTGTGACAAGAAGAATTTCTTTTATTTCTATGTATCCATGTTCTCAGGGTGATTATATTGTGCAGCATTGGTTTCTGAGGCATTGTATATCATCCAGTAAATGTTCAATCTGTGATATATATATCTGGTGCACATGTATGCTTTCCCATAAAGTTGGGGTTCCTTCAGCCAGTCTGTTGTTGCATCTGTCATTGTTTATTTAAATAAATTTCTGGATAAGATGATAACAAGAATAATGGGTCAAAAGATTGCTGGGACCCTTGAGTTGCTTGAGTTATTTGGGAAACTATGGGCTCCTAAAGGGTTCAGTATCACAGATAAATCAACCATCGGTTGACAACCAAATCCTTGTGTGTTTGGCCGCATGTGTGACTATGTGAAAATTAACCCCTCAACAACCAGGCACTTTTATATGTTGCAAAAAGGCAAAGAAGTGGCATCTTTGACTTTGGGCGCTATTTTGAATGCGGGTTGAATGCCGGGAATAACTCTTATTATATTTTGATAGAACAGACATTTTAGGACGCATTGATATCTAACATGTTTATGATTTTTACTATTTTTTTAATTTTTATATCTAGTTCTAGGGAAAGGCGCTTTGCCGGTGGCCATCAAAGGGTTCATAACGATTGCAGGTGTTCCCGTTGGGTGTTTTTGCAGAAAACAATTTTGCAGAAAACAACCACCCTGTATGGAGAGACCTCAGCCGGTGAGCCCACTCGATAAACCTGCAGAGATATTTGTACTCGCGATAATCCAAATAGCTCCAGCTTTTTATTTTTTCCATTTTGCAGAAGCATATGAAGGCTTGTTATCTATAGAACAAAGTGTCCATCCTAGTGGCTATATTTAACTGGTTCCTCCACCCGCTGTATCATAGTATCATAGTATATAAGGCTGGAAGGAGACGCAAGTCCATCAAGTCCAACCTTCAAGAATTAAATAAATGTTTTATCCCCATAACCCGTGATATTTTTTCTCTCCAGAAAGACATCCAGGCCTCTCTTGAACGTGTACATAGAGTCCGCCATAACAACCTCCTGCGGCAGAGCGTTCCATAGTCTCACTGCTCTTACAGTAAAGAACCTTTGTCTATGGTGATGGTAGAATCGCCTCTCCTCTAGGCGTAGAGGATGCCCCCTTGTCCTGGTCACAGGCCTAGGTATAAAAAGATCTTTGAAGAGATCCTTGTACTGTCCGTTCAGGTATTTGTACATTGTAATGAGGTCTCCCCTCAGTCGTCTTTTTTCAAAACTGAATAATCCCAAATTTTGTAATCTGTCATTGTATTCTAGTCCCCCCATTCCCCTAATAATCCTGGTTGGGGACCCTAAAGCTTACATCATAATACACATCATAATACATTTTTAGAGTGATCAAACAGCTGAGTGTCTGGTCTCCCGCTGAAGGCAGACAGTGAAATGATAAATTTAAAAATAGAAAGTAAATGAAAAGTATAAAAGGTCTTTTCTGACAATTGAGGGACATAAATAAAAAAGATAAGTAAAAAAAAAATGAATAAGAAAAAAATACATTAACCCCTTAATGACTAGGCCCTTTTTAGTTTTTTGTGTTTCCAATTTTTACTCCCCACCTTCAAAAATCTATAACTTTTTTATTTTTGCATGTAAAGAACTATATGAGGGCTTGTTTTCTCCTTAACAAATTGTACTTCATAGTCACAGTGTACATATTTATATATATCACACTAGAACCACGAGATCCAATTCACTGACGAAGAAGTCATTTCAAGTCTTTGAAATGCATTGGAAAGGAAATTTGTCTTCCACCACTTACCGTGTTGCGGTGACATCACCATACAGAACTACTTCTTGGATCGCACACGAAGTGTTTGCCGCCGGACGGGGATTATATCTGCAAATCTGGTCCCCCAGGTTGGAAACGAAGAAACCTACTTTTCAGGCAGCTGTAAGTTTTCATTGTAAACTTGGAAGACTGTCAGCAGGACCTTTGTTCTCCTGTTTTTTCTTTTTACATTGTCATTACTACCAGGTATTTATTCACAATTTTATCCATCTTTTATTCAGGCTGATGTGGTTCTCCAATAACATTGGATTGATACACCAAAACTTCTTGTAGGTCCATTCAGTTGCGTTATATGTGTCTATATTTGCTTTGATTGTCAGATGGTTAAGTGCATGGTTATTTGCTCTAACACTGCAGTAAGTTTTATTTGTAACATAGATCTTTACCCAAAGTTAGCTTTTGTTGTCTGTATTAACAATCCATGTAATTGCATGTTAGGGTTAGCTTAGGTGTTTGTTGTGTGTTGCATAAAGTATCATATACACACATATATAGTATATACACCACATACACACACATACATACAGTATAAACACTATATACACACATAGAGAATTTAAACACACATATAGATGTACATATCACATATACACACATATAGAGCATATATAAATCACATATACACTTATACATTTTTGCACACATATGTATATCCTCACTGCCAGACACCTACTGACAACAGAACTGTATTTTTGAAATTGCATTTAATATTGCAGATATTGACTGTTAAAGTTACAGTCGAGAGAGTGATTTTTATATACAGCTACTTTGGTCTTTGAAATGTCAGCTGAAGGCAGGAGGAAGAGTGGGAGAGAGCTACAATTACAGAACTGACAGTTTGCAAAACTACAAGCACACTCTTCATCTGTCACTGAACCTGGGGAAGATTGGCGGATTGATGAAGTTCATATTGGTAACTTATTTTAAATGGTTTATTCAATTTTGCTACAGCATTTAAGAGGTTTATACAATTGAACTGCTTATTATTTTAGTCATATGTATCCAAATTCTGTAAACAATAAACATGTTAACTAAACATGTAAACATGTAAACTATACCTATACTGTGGGCTAAGACTGCTTGGCTTGTTCAGCATATGTTTAAACATATAGGCCTTTTTACAAAGTATTTTTGGGAGTATAATTTTAAAAAAAGATATTAAAATTACTCTTGGATAATCTACACTATGGTGCTGCCTACGTCTTTCATTTAGGTGGGAACATAGGAGTGTTCTGCTTTTTTCCACTACCCTGGACGAGGAAATGTTCCCTGTCTATCTCATTTGAATTATAACCTGTGTGGTGAGAGAAAGAGTCTTTTGAGCGCAGCCACAAACATATGGGGGCTTATTTACTAAGGGTCCACTGGGACAGGCATTTAGAACGGGATTGTGTTGCACGCAATTGGATTTTGGCGCATCGGTGCCGGCTTTCATGCGACAGGGCGGGCCGTCGGTCGATCCGACGGATTCGCACTGAGCGCGGGTTTTAACATTGTGTCACAAGACGTACACTTACATCCACCAGGAAGAGGAAGGTGAACTCCAGTGGACCTGAGCGGGGAAGTGACACATACAGGAAACCGGGCGCATGATCTTAGTGAATCACCGTGAAGTCCATGATCGTCGGACACCGCAGAGCGGGGATCGCCACAGGACAGGGTAAGTAAATGTGCCTCATAATGTAAACTATCCCATCTACTTAAAGTCTTATATGTCATGATAAAAAGTAAAAATTGTTATGATTTGTAATGCTGTTCCAACGATATACAGTAATTATTTAATGAAGATTATAACAGATCTTTATATATTGACCTGGACATGTACCCTTGGTCATTAAAGGGTTAAAGTGTTTTTATTTTATTAATTTTTTTGTGCCACATACTATTTTGGGAACTATACAACCCGTTAAATCACTTTTTATAAAAATGTTAATGCAAAAATATTCAAAAAGGAAAAAGAGGAATGATGGCACTCACTGCTGTAGATCCAAATTCCTTAGATGAAGTTTATTGAAACGATGCCGCCGCGTCATGGAGAAGAAGCTGGAAGGTAAGTATAGATATTTTTTTTTCTTTCAAGAGAGCCCTGCTGTGGACATTTCATTAAAGGGGGCCTTCTGGGATTGAAATTTCATTAAAGGGGGACTTCTGGGATGGACATTTCATTAAAGGCGGGCATCTAGGGCGGACATTTAGATAAAGGGGGCCATGTGGGATGGACTTTTAGTTAAAGGGGGGCATATGGGATGGACATTTAGTTAAATTGGGGTATCTGGGCTGGACATTTAGATAAAGTGGCCCATCTGGGATGGACATTTAATTAAAAGGGGGTCATCTGGGATGGACATTTGGTTAAATGGGGTATCTGGGATGGACATTTAGTTAAAGGAGGGGATCTGGGGTGGACATTTGGTTTAATTGGGGTATCTGGGGTGGACATTGAGTTAAAGGGTGGCATCAGGAGTGGGTATTTCATTAAAGGCCCAGCTATGGCTTTACAGAGGGCTTGTAAGCCCTGGCCTGGAACATCCATCCCACCCAGCAATTTCACTGCTCCAGAAAAAAACTGTCCCGGATTAGCTGTATTATAGCTATGCTAAAATAACAAAAGTATTTCAGTGTTTTTTTTACACAAATGAGCCTGAGGGGCCCCAGGCTCATTTAACATCTTTGGAGCCCAAAGCCCCTCAGGATCATTTGCATAATTTTGTTACATGACACTTAGAGGAAATCAAAATCCAACATGGATAAACCAAGGACACTAAATCCAAGCACTGTGCTGCTGTGAGATTATATCAGGCAGAGGGAGGGGGAGTGCTGAGTAGCAGTGGGGGGCGGGGTGAAACAGTCGGCATGAAGGGGCTCTCCTTTCTTCTGCTTGATATAATGTCACTGCAGAAGAGGAAGTTTCAGCACAGAGTGGGAGGGGAAAGTTATCCTGCACACTATAATGGCTGTCATAATCTATGGAGTCATCTGATGTCAATGTAAAAAGAGTGCAACCTTTAACTTTATAGTGGGGTCTTGGCCCTCAGCTCAGTCCTTTTGAGCTGGCACAGATGTTACCTTGTCAGGCTGCTTTCCCACTTCAACTGTTTGGTCAAGTGTGCCCCTGTAAGTGCCCATGGAATTGAAGAGAAAATTTGACAAACCTGATCGAATCGTGAAAAATTCGCCCATCTCTGTATATAACTAAACTGTGGGTGGAGCTGATTATAAGGGATGGATATTATTTGAACTGGGAGGTGGGCTGATGGGGTATATATATAAATAAAGTGGGGGGTTGTATATAGGGGCCAGATCTTAAATAATAAGAGGAGTATTTATTGGTAGGGAGGTTAAGGTGTATTGTATACATTAAAGCTGGGGGTTGGGAGCTGTTTGGGTACTGTATATAATTTCACTGGTGGGGTGTTGTACATGGGAGCTTTATATATTATGTACACCATGCTAGTAATGGGTTGGATCCCCTTTTGCCTTCAGAACTGCCTCAATTCTTCGTGGCATAGATTCAACAAGGTGCTGGAAGCATTCCTCAGAGATTTTGGTCCATATTGACATGATCACACAGTTGCCGCAGATTTGTCGGCTGCACATCCATGATGCGAATCTCCCGTTCCACCACATCCCAAAGATGCTCTATTGGATTGAGATCTGGTGACTGTGGAGGCCATTTGAGTACAGTTAACTCATTGTCATGTTCAAGAAACCAGTCTGAGATGATTCCAGCTTTATGACATGGCGCATTATCCTGCTGAAAGTAGCCATCAGATGTTGGGTACATTGTGGTCATAAAGGGATGGACATGGTCAGCAACAATACTCAGGTAGGCTGTGGCGTTGCAATGATGCTCAATTGGTACCAAGGGGCCCAAAGAGTGCCAAAAAAATATTCCCCACACCATGACACCACCACCACCAGCCTGAACCGTTGATACAAGGCAGGATGGATCCATGCTTTCATGTTGTTGACGCCAAATTCTGACCCTACCATCCGAATGTCGCAGCAGAAATCGAGACTCATCAGACCAGGCAACGTTTTTCCAATCTTCTACTGTCCAATTTCTATGAGCTTGTGCAAATTGTAGCCTCAGTTTCCTGTTCTTAGCTGAAAGGAGTGGCACCCGGTGTGGTTTTCTGCTGCTGTAGCCCATCTGCCTCAAAGTTCGACGTACTGTGCATTCAGAGATGCTCTTCTGCCTACCTTGGTTGTAACGGGTGGCGATTTGAGTCACTATTGCCTTTCTATCAGCTCGAACCAGTCTGCCCATTCTCCTCTGACCTCTGGCATCAACAAGGCATTTCCGCCCACAGAACTGCCGCTCACTGGATGTTTTTTCTTTTTCGGACCATTCTCTGTAAACCCTAGAGATGGTTGTGCGTGAAAATCCCAGAAGATCAGCAGTTTCTGAAATACTCAGACCAGCCCTTCTGGCACCAGCAACCATGCCACGTTCAAAGGCACTCAAATCACCTTTCTTCCCCATACTGATGCTCGGTTTGAACTGCAGGAGATTGTCTTGACCATGTCTACATGCCTAAATGCACTGATGCACTGAGTTGCCGCCATGTGATTGTCTGATTAGAAATTAAGTGTTAACGAGCAGTTGGACAGGTGTACCTAATAAAGTTGCGGGTGAGTGCATATATAATAGGGTTGCACCATTTATAAAATCATTAAGGGTCTTTTTATTAATTTTGTAGATTGGAGGGTGCATATATATATATATATATATATATATATATATATAAAAATATATATATATACATATATATGGGTTAACATTATGTAGTTTGGGATATAAATTATTTAGAAGCACAGTGTCGTTTTCCATGTGACATCATGATGTAAGTGACTGGTATTTTTGTGGGCGCAGTGTGGAGATGGCAGGAACTGAAGATATCTGCCGGTGAATTCAACAATGAAAAACCATGGTTGGGAGAAGTGGTAATGAAGTCCTCTTCCTGATGGAGCAGATGGTCACCTGTAAGGTACTAGATGCCAATAATGTTTGTGTCCCTGACTGACCTATTAGTGTGTGACACAGCCTCAGCATGTGTAGTGTCTATTACAGTGCTCTGGCGATTGGATGGCGCTATGTTAAGGTGTTATTAGTAATATTATCAGCATACTTTAATCAGGATTAAGATTAGAGATGAGCGAACACTAAAATGCTCGGGTACTCGTTATTCGAGACGAACTTTTCCCGATGCTCGAGTGCTCGTCTCGAATAACGAACCCCATTGAAGTCAATGGGAGACTCGAGCATTTTTCAAGGGGACCAAGGCTCTGCACAGGGAAGCTTGGCCAAACACCTGGGAACCTCAGAAAAGGATGGAAACACCACGGAAATGGACAGGAAACAGCAGGGGCAGCATGCATGGATGCCTCTGAGGCTGCATAATCGCACCATTATGCCAAAATTATGGGCAACAGCATGGCCATGACAGAGTGACAGAATGAAGCTAGATAGCATCTAAAACATCCAATAATTGACCCTGACACTATAGGGGACGGCATGCAGAGGCAGCGGCAGCAGGCTAGAGAGTGTCATGGCGACATACCCTAAATGGACTCAGGCTTCAAACCAATGGGTGGCAGAGAGGAACCAAAGGAGGTGAGCAAGAAGCGCTCAAATAATATCGGTACATGATAAAAGTTTGCCAGTATATTTTGTGGATTACACAGCAGGGTGGCGACAAAGTTAACATGGAAGCCATGAAAATAACCCAAAATTCTGCCTGACACAGCTCGTTTGATAAGGGGACGATGTATGGAGGCAGTGAACTAGTAGTAGATTAAAGGTGCTGCAGTTAAAACTATGTTAGTTGGATCTTGGCATGGAGCTGGCGCTCCGCTGCCAGGCGAGCTTTCGCCAATCCAAGCCCCTGTCTATAGGCTACTCCCCAAACAGCACTTCTAAGAACCTTTTGTATAAGATCAAGTGTAGTAGCGTTCTTATAAGTTTAGGATATGCCGGGTGAGGGGAATGTAAACAGATGCGCAAGAAGCGCTGAAATAATATCCCTAAATGGTAAAAGTTTGCAAGTATATTTTGGGGATTACACAGCAGGGTGGCGACAAAGTTAACAACTTTGATGTGGAATGCCCTGTAATAGCTCTTGGGCGGTGTGCCTTTTATCGCCTAGGCTCAGCAGTTTCAGCACCGCCTGCTGTCGCTTAGCGACGGCACTGCTGCTGTGCCTAGAGCTACTGACTGATGGCGCCATGCCCACGGATGGTAATTCGGAGGAGGAGGAGGTGGAGGAGGGGTGGGAGGAGGTATAGTAGGCCTTTGAGACCTGGACCGAGGTAGGCCCCGCAATTCTCTGCGTCGGCAGTATATGACCAGCCCCAGGGTCAGACTCGGTCCCAGCCTGCACCAAGTTAAGTGTAGTAGCGTTCTCATAAGTTTGGGATATGGCGGGTGAGGGGAATGTAAACAGATGCGCAAGAAGCGCATGATGCGCATGGAGCTGGCGTTCCGCTGCCAGGCGAGCTTTCGCCAATCCAAGCCCCTGTCTCTAGGCTACTCCCCAAACAGCACTTCTAAGAACCTTTTGTATAAGATCAAGTGTAGTAGCGTTCTTATAAGTTTAGGATATGCCGGGTGAGGGGAATGTAAACAGATGCGCAAGAAGCGCTGAAATAATATCCCTAAATGGTAAAAGTTTGCCAGTATATTTTGTGGATAACACAGCAGGGTGGCGACAAAGTTAACAACTTTGATGTGGAATCCATGAAAACAACCCAAATTTCTGCCTGACACACCTCGTTTGATAAAGGGACGATGTATGGAGGCAGCTATATGGACGACTTTTGGAGGTAGCAATGGAGACAACGTGTGGAGGCTGCTATGGAGACAATTTAATTTGGATAGTGCCTGTATGTGGCAGTCCCAAACATTTTTCAAACCAGAGGAGCAGGTAGGTGGCCCTCCAGTAAAATGGGATAGATTGAGTGCCTGTATGTGGCAGTCCCAAAAATGTTTCAAACCAGAGGAGCAGGTAGGTGGCCCTGCAGTAAAATGGAATAGATTGAGTGCCTGTATGTGGCAGTCCCAAAAATTGTTCAAACCAGAGGAGCAGGTAGGTGGCCCTGCAGTAAAATGGAATAGATTGAGTGCCTGTATGTGGCAGTCCCAAAAATGTTTCAAACCAGAGGAGCAGGTAGGTGGCCCTCCAGTAAAATGGAATAGATTGAGTGCCTGTATGTGGCAGTCCCAAAAATTGTTCAAACCAGAGGAGCAGGTAGGTGGCCCTGCAGTAAAATGGAATAGATTGAGTGCCTGTATGTGGCAGTCCCAAAAATTGTTCAAACCAGAGGAGCAGGTAGGTGGCCCTGCAGTAAAATGGAATAGATTGAGTGCCTGTATGTGGCAGTCCCAAAAATTGTTCAAACCAGAGGAGCAGGTAGGTGGCCCTGCAGTAAAATGGAATAGATTGAGTGCCTGTATGTGGCAGTCCCAAAAATGTTTCAAACCAGAGGAGCAGGTAGGTGGCCCTGCAGTAAAATGGAATAGATTGAGTGCCTGTATGTGGCAGTCCCAAAAATTGTTCAAACCAGAGGAGCAGGTAGGTGGCCCTGCAGTAAAATGGAATAGATTGAGTGCCTGTATGTGGCAGTCCCAAAAATGTTTCAAACCAGAGGAGCAGGTAGGTGGCCCTCCAGTAAAATGGAATAGATTGAGTGCCTGTATGTGGCAGTCCCAAAAATTGTTCAAACCAGAGGAGCAGGTAGGTGGCCCTGCAGTAAAATGGAATAGATTGAGTGCCTGTATGTGGCAGTCCCAAAAATTGTTCAAACCAGAGGAGCAGGTAGGTGGCCCTGCAGTAAAATGGAATAGATTGAGTGCCTGTATGTGGCAGTCCCAAAAATTGTTCAAACCAGAGGAGCAGGTAGGTGGCCCTGCAGTAAAATGGAATAGATTGAGTGCCTGTATGTGGCAGTCCCAAAAATGTTTCAAACCAGAGGAGCAGGTAGGTGGCCCTGCAGTAAAATGGAATAGATTGAGTGCCTGTATGTGGCAGTCCCAAAAATTGTTCAAACCAGAGGAGCAGGTAGGTGGCCCTGCAGTAAAATGGAATAGATTGAGTGCCTGTATGTGGCAGTCCCAAAAATGTTTCAAACCAGAGGAGCAGGTAGGTGGCCCTCCAGTAAAATGGAATAGATTGAGTGCCTGTATGTGGCAGTCCCAAAAATTGTTCAAACCAGAGGAGCAGGTAGGTGGCCCTGCAGTAAAATGGAATAGATTGAGTGCCTGTATGTGGCAGTCCCAAAAATTTTTTAAAACAGAGGACCGGGTAGGTGGCCCTCCAGAAAAATGGAATAGATTGAGTGCCTGTATGTGGCACTCACAAAAATTGTTTCAAACAGAGGACCGGGTAGGTGGCCCTCCAGAAAAATTAAATGCATGAAGTACTATAGCAAGAGCCAGTGGGCCCTGTCAAAAAATAGCCAGTTTCCTCTGCTTTACTGTACAAAGAGGAGGAGAAGGAGGAAAATGAGGAGGAGGAGGAGTGGATCAATTATTCAGGTTGAGCTTCCTTCACCTGGTGGAGATTGGAAATTCTGAGAAATCCAGCCTTTATTCATTTTAATAAGCGTCAGCCTGTCAGCGCTGTCAGTCGACAGGCGTGTACGCTTATCGGTGATGATGCCACCAGCTGCACTGAAAACCCGCTCGGACAAGACGCTAGCGGCAGGGCAGGCAAGAACCTCCAAGGCGTACAGCGCCAGTTCGTGCCACATGTCCAGCTTTGAAACCCAGTAGTTGTAGGGAGCTGTGTGATCATTTAGGACGATGGTATGGTCAGCTACGTACTCCCTCACCATCTTTCTGTAAAGATCAGCCCTACTCTGCCGAGACTGGGGACAGGTGACAGTGTCTTGCTGGGGTGACATAAAGCTGGCAAAAGCCTTGTAAAGCGTACCCTTGCCAGTGCTGGACAAGCTGCCTGCTCGCCTACTCTCCCTCGCTACTTGTCCCGCAGAACTACGCACTCTGCCGCTAGCGCTGTCAGAAGGGAAATACTGTTTCAGCTTGTGCACCAGGGCCTGCTGGTATTCATGCATTCTCACACTCCTTTCCTCTCCAGGGATGAGAGTGGGAAGATTTTGCTTGTACCGTGGGTCCAGGAGAGTGAACACCCAGTAATCGGTGCTGGAATAAATTCTTTGAACGCGAGGGTCACGGGATAGGCAGCCTAGCATGAAATCTGCCATATGCGCCAGAGTACCAACGCGTAAGAATTCACTCCCCTCACTGGCCTGACTGTCCATTTCCTCCTCCTCCAACTCCTCCAACTCCTCTTCTTCTGCCCATACACGCTGAACAGTGAAGGACTCAACAATGGTCCCCTCTTGTGTCTCGCCAACATTCTCCTCCTCTTCCTCCTCATCCTCCTCCACCTCCACCTCCTCCGATATGCGCTGAGAAACAGACCTCAGGGTGCTTTGGCTATCAACAAGGGAATATTCTTCCCCCGTCTCTTGTGACGAGCGCAAAGCTTCCGACTTCATGCTGACCAGAGAGTTTTTCAACAGGCCAAGCAGCGGGATGGTGAGGCTGATGATGGCGGCATCGCCACTGACCATCTGTGTTGACTCCTCAAAGTTACTCAGCACCTGACAGATATCAGACATCCACGTCCACTCCTCATTGTAGACTTGAGGAAGCTGACTGACCTGACTACCAGTTCTGGTGGAAGTTGACATCTGGCAGTCTACAATCGCTCTGCGCTGCTGGTAAACTCTGGATAACATGGTCAGTGTTGAATTCCACCTCGTGGGCACGTCGCACAACAGTCGGTGAGCGGGCAGTTGGAGGCGGCGCTGCGCTGCCCTGAGAGTGGCAGCATCTGGGCTGGACTTCCTGAAATGCGCACAGATGCGGCGCACCTTCGTGAGCAAATCAGACAGATTGGGGTATGTCTTGAGGAAACGCTGCACTATCAGATTTAACACATGGGCCAGGCATGGCACATGTGTCAGTCTGCCGAGTTGCAGAGCCGCCACCAGGTTACGGCCGTTGTCACACACAACCATTCCCGGCTTGAGGTTCAGCGGTGCCAGCCACAGATCAGTCTGCGCCGTGATGCCCTGTAATAGCTCTTGGGCGGTGTGCCTTTTGTCGCCTAGGCTCAGCAGTTTGAGCACCGCCTGCTGTCGCTTAGCGACGGCACTGCTGCTGTGCCTAGAGCTACCGACTGATGGCGCCGTGCCCACGGATGGTAGTTCGGAGGAGGAGGTGGAGGAGGGGTGGGAGGAGGAGGAGGCATAGTAGGCCTGAAACACCTGGACCGAGGTAGGCCCCGCAATCCTCGGCGTCGGCAGTATATGAGCAGCCCCAGGGTCAGACTCGGTCCCAGCCTCCACCAAGTTAACCCAATGTGCCGTCAGCGATATATAGTGGCCCTGCCCGGCAGCACTCGTCCACGTGTCCGTGGTCAGGTGGACCTTGTCAGAAACGGCGTTGGTCAGGGCACGGATGATGTTGTCTGACACGTGCTGGTGCAGGGCTGGGACGGCACATCGGGAAAAGTAGTGGCGGCTGGGGACCGAATACCGAGGGGCGGCCGCCGCCATGAGGTTGCGAAAGGCCTCGGTCTCTACTAGCCTATAGGGCAGCATCTCCAGGCTAAGCAATCTGGAGATGTGCACATTAAGGGCTTGGGCGTGCGGGTGGGTTGCACTATATTTGCGTTTCCGCTCCAGCGTCTGGGGTATGGAGAGCTGAACGCTGGTGGATGCTGTGGAGGATCGTGGAGGCGACGATGGGGTTTTTGTGCCAGGGTCCTGGGCAGGGGGCTGACTAGCAGCTGACACAGGGGAAGGAGCAGTGGTGTGCACGGCCGGAGGTGAACGGGCTTGTTGCCACTGAGTGGGGTGCTTAGCATTCATATGCCTGCGCATACTGGTGGTAGTTAAGCTAGTAGTGGTGGAACCCCTGCTGAGCCTGGTTTGGCAAATGTTGCACACCACAGTCCGTCGGTCATCCGGTGTTTCCTTAAAGAACCTCCACACTTCTGAAGATCTAGCCCTCGCCGCAAGAGCCCTCACCACGGGAGCTTCACTAGTTGACAGTGGCGCTGATGCACCAGCTCTGGCCCTGCCTCTCCGTCTGGCCCCACCACTGCCTCTTCCAACCTGTTCAGGTCGAGGACTCTCCTCCGTCTCAGAAGCACTGTGTTCACCCGGCCTCTCAACCCAGCTTGGGTCTGTCACCTCATCATCCTCCGATCCCTCAGTCTGCTCCCCCCTCGGACTTCCTGCCCTGACAACAACTTCCCCACTGTCTGACAACCGTGTCTCCTCATCGTCGGACACCTCTTTACACACTTCCACTACGTCAAGAAGGTCATCATCACCCACAGACTGTGACTGGTGGAAAACCTGGGCATCGGAAAATTGCTCAGCAGCAACCGGACAAGTGGTTTGTGACTGTGGGAAGGGTCCAGAAAACAGTTCCTCAGAGTATGCCGGTTCAAATGCCAAATTTTCCTGGGAGGGGGCAGACTGGGGGGGAGGAGGCTGAGGTGCAGGAGCTGGAGGAGTGGCGATTTCGGTGACATGGGTGGACTGCGTGGAAGACTGACTGGTGGTGGACAAATTGCTCGAAGCATTGTCAGCAATCCACGACATCACCTGTTCGCACTGTTCTGGCCTCAACAGTGCTCTACCACGAGTCCCAGTAACTTCAGACATGAACCTAGGGAGTGTAGCTCTGCGGCGTTCCCCTGCTCCCTCATCAGCAGGTGGTGTCTCACCCCGCCCAGGACCACGGCCTCTGACCCCTGCAGTAGTTGGACGCCCACGTCCCCGCCCTCGTCCTCTACCCCTAGCCCTCGGGTTAAACATTTTTAAAATGAGAGTTATAACTTTATTTTTTTTTTTACTTTTTTTTGTTTTTTTTTGTGTTTTTTTTTTTTTTTTTGTGTTTTTTGTTTTTTTTTGAGTTTTTAAAACCAAACAATGCTATCCTATTGCTATGGCTATTTTCTAGCCAAGTATCAAAGCACACTACTATGCCAGATGAGATGACACTGAGTTATTGCCTAATAGAAATCCAACCCCTACTGAATTTTGCCACTTCGGCCTTTGCTATGGATATGTGCGCCACTAAGCGCAGAACACAGCGGTCGCAAGTCTCACTACAAATTGCTCAGAATTGGCAAGTACATGCACTGCAGAAACTACAGCCACCAGCAGATCAACCAGAAATCAAATATATAGAACGCTACTGTAGGCTTCAAGAAGCTGTTTGTATTCTCCTATGGCTATTTTCTAGCCAAGTATCAAAGGAAGCACAGTACTATGCCAGATGAGATGACACTGAGTTATTGCCTAATAGAAATCCAACCCCTACTGAATTTTGCCACTTCGGCCTTTGCTATGGATATGTGCGCCACTAAGCGCAGAACACAGCGGTCGCAAGTCTCACTACAAATTGCTCAGAATTGGCAAGTACATGCACTGCAGAAACTACAGCCACCAGCAGATCAACCAGAAATCAAATATATAGAACGCTACTGTAGGCTTCAAGAAGCTGTTTGTATTCTCCTATGGCTATTTTCTAGCCAAGTATCAAAGGAAGCACACTACTATGCCAGATGAGATGACACTGAGTTATTGCCTAATAGAAATCCAACCCCTACTGAATTTTGCCACTTCGGCCTTTGCTATGGATATGTGCGCCACTAAGCGCAGAACACAGCGGTCGCAAGTCTCACTACAAATTGCTCAGAATTGGCAAGTACATGCACTGCAGAAACTACAGCCACCAGCAGATCAACCAGAAATCAAATATATAGAACGCTACTGTAGGCTTCAAGAAGCTGTTTGTATTCTCCTATGGCTATTTTCTAGCCAAGTATCAAAGGAAGCACAGTACTATGCCAGATGAGATGACACTGAGTTATTGCCTAATAGAAATCCAACCCCTACTGAATTTTGCCACTTCGGCCTTTGCTATGGATATGTGCGCCACTAAGCGCAGAACACAGCGGTCGCAAGTCTCACTACAAATTGCTCAGAATTGGCAAGTACATGCACTGCAGAAACTACAGCCACCAGCAGATCAACCAGAAATCAAATATATAGAACGCTACTGTAGGCTTCAAGAAGCTGTTTGTATTCTCCTATGGCTATTTTCTAGCCAAGTATCAAAGGAAGCACAGTACTATGCCAGATGAGATGACACTGAGTTATTGCCTAATAGAAATCCAACCCCTACTGAATTTTGCCACTTCGGCCTTTGCTATGGATATGTGCGCCACTAAGCGCAGAACACAGCGGTCGCAAGTCTCACTACAAATTGCTCAGAATTGGCAAGTACATGCACTGCAGAAACTACAGCCACCAGCAGATCAACCAGAAATCAAATATATAGAACGCTACTGTAGACTTCAAGAAGCTGTTTGTATTCTCCTATGGCTATTTTCTAGCCAAGTATCAAAGGAAGCACAGTACTATGCCAGATGAGATGACACTGAGTTATTGCCTAATAGAAATCCAACCCCTACTGAATTTTGCCACTTCGGCCTTTGCTATGGATATGTGCGCCACTAAGCGCAGAACACAGCGGTCGCAAGTCTCACTACAAATTGCTCAGAATTGGCAAGTACATGCACTGCAGAAACTACAGCCACCAGCAGATCAACCAGAAATCAAATATATAGAACGCTACTGTAGGCTTCAAGAAGCTGTTTGTATTCTCCTATGGCTATTTTCTAGCCAAGTATCAAAGGAAGCACACTACTATGCCAGATGAGATGACACTGAGTTATTGCCTAATAGAAATCCAACCCCTACTGAATTTTGCCACTTCGGCCTTTGCTATGGATATGTGCGCCACTAAGCGCAGAACACAGCGGTCGCAAGTCTCACTACAAATTGCTCAGAATTGGCAAGTACATGCACTGCAGAAACTACAGCCACCAGCAGATCAACCAGAAATCAAATATATAGAACGCTACTGTAGGCTTCAAGAAGCTGTTTGTATTCTCCTATGGCTATTTTCTAGCCAAGTATCAAAGGAAGCACACTACTATGCCAGATGAGATGACACTGAGTTATTGCCTAATAGAAATCCAACCCCTACTGAATTTTGCCACTTCGGCCTTTGCTATGGATATGTGCGCCACTAAGCGCAGAACACAGCGGTCGCAAGTCTCACTACAAATTGCTCAGAATTGGCAAGTGCATGCACTGCAGAAACTACAGCCACCAGCAGATCAACCAGAAATCAAATATATAGAACGCTACTGTAGGCTTCAAGAAGCTGTTTGTATTCTCCTATGGCTATTTTCTAGCCAAGTATCAAAGGAAGCACACTACTATGCCAGATGAGATGACACTGAGTTATTGCCTAATAGAAATCCAACCCCTACTGAATTTTGCCACTTCGGCCTTTGCTATGGATATGTGCGCCACTAAGCGCAGAACACAGCGGTCGCAAGTCTCACTACAAATTGCTCAGAATTGGCAAGTACATGCACTGCAGAAACTACAGCCACCAGCAGATCAACCAGAAATCAAATATATAGAACGCTACTGTAGGCTTCAAGAAGCTGTTTGTATTCTCCTATGGCTATTTTCTAGCCAAGTATCAAAGGAAGCACAGTACTATGCCAGATGAGATGACACTGAGTTATTGCCTAATAGAAATCCAACCCCTACTGAATTTTCCCACTTCGGTCTTTGCTATGGATATGTGTGCCACTAAGAGCTAAACACAACGGTAGCAAGTCCCCCTGCTAATTCCTCACAAAATGGTAAAAGATGCAAATTAAAATAAAAAAAGTAGAACGTTATTGTAGCCCTAAGAAGGGCTGTTGGGTTCTTTGAGAATCACTCCTGCCTAACAGTAAGCTAATAGAACACCCTAACGCTTTCCCTGACCAGCAGCAGCTCTCTCCCTAGCGGCATCCAGAGACAGAATGATCCGAGCAGCGCGGCCAGCGGCTAGTCTATCCCAGGGTCACCTGATCTGGCCAGCCAACCACTGCTATCGACGTGTAAGGGTACCACGTCATGCTGGGTGGAGTGCAGAGTCTCCTGGCTTGTGATTGGCTCTGTTTCTGGCCGCCAAAAAGCAAAACGGCGGGAGCTGCCATTTTCTCGAGCGGGCGAAGTATTCGTCCGAGTAACGAGCAGTTTCGAGTACCCTAATGCTCGACCGAGCATCAAGCTCGGACGAGCATGTTCGCTCATCTCTAATTAAGATGCTTTTTAATGATGTGTCTGTAAATTCAGTCTGAATATAGGAGGACTAGGAGCTTTTCTTTACGTAGGGAAGGGGGTATTTCAGTTTGCACCTCAGGAAGCGGAAAAGGCTAGAATCGGTTTTGGATAAACACATCTTGCTTTTGCCTTTATTGGATTTGCTGAAGGTTCATGGCTTTTACCGCATTTGCTGCTGATTTTAAAGAACAAAATATGTAATACAAAAATAAAATATAACAGTAAAGCACATTTTGTAAATGAAGACCTGACTTCACAGTAATTCGCTATATTTTCACATCATTGTTTTTCATGAAAGCGCAGAGTTAAACCACAGGGTCAACGTTAAGCCAGAAAATAATATCTTTTCCTGGAACTTTATATAAGTTAGAAAATTAAAACTGTGATAAACAAACTGTAATAAGTTTACAATACTATTGCCTTACCCTTTTAGTGAAATTCACACATCATTCCTGCCATTAATATTGACAGTCATCCTATACATTTTATCATGGGGTTTGTTACCAGATCGCTCACTGAAGCTAATAAAATAGTTATACAGTTGCACTGTGGTAAGACTTGAGATCCACAAATGCTTTATACCGCAGTAACACCTGTGCTTGGGTTAAACTTGAACTGCTTTTAAGATATTAGTGAACCAGTTTATGTTCACATTCTTGGTAGTAAAGACTATTGAAAGATTAAATGTTAATCTCTCTTGTGGTCTAGGGAATTGTTGGGGTTAATATTTAAAGGAAACCTACCACATGAAATGGTAGGTGTAAGCTTAAAAAACCAAGCACCAGCTCAGGGTGAGCTGGTGCCAGAGCATATTTTCGTTATTCTCCTAAACTGCTGTATCGCGGTTTAAACACTTTAGTATCTTTATATGTTAAGCCGGTTCGCCGCACCGTGCGCCGAGCGCCTAAATAGGAAATGCTGGAGAGCCGCACGCACGGAGTGTGTACCAGGGTGCGGCGAACCGGCTTAACATATAAAGATACTAAAGTGTTTAACCCCTTGGTGCACCACGACGTTATACTACGTCCCCGGGGCTACATGCTTAGCGCACCGGGACGTAGTATAAAGCCCTGCTTCTGGCACCGGCTCACGAATGGACCCGGCACCAGAAGCAGCGGCTATCAGCTGTCTATCACAGCTTACACGATCAAGCATGACCGCGGCGTGTAAGGGTGTTTGCGCTGTGGATCGGATCCCCCGCGCCGCTTACCGGGGGATCCAATCCACTTCTGGGCAGCTCCGAGGACTGGCATGTGCCTCGGAGCTGCCCTATGTCCCTGGCAGTCAGACCCCATGCGTGAGCATGCCAGACAGATTACACTGCTCTGCAATAAAATAGTATTGAAGAGCAGTGTATTGAACACTGTATAAGTAAAAAAAAAGTGAAAAACACTGAACACTACACATTAGAATAAATAAAAAATAATTACATTAAAATATAAGCCCCTAAAATGTCACTTTCCCATAAAAACACTTAATAAAGTATAAAAAACCCAAAATCACAAAAAAAACCCTGCATATTTGGTATTTCCGCGTCTGTAACAATCTGTATAATAAAACAGAATCGTTACTGGACCCGCACGGTAAATGCCGGAGAAAAAGAAACACAAAGACTTTTTTTTTTAATTAATACCCTATAAAAAATGCTCTGAAAAGTGATTTAAAAAATGTTATGCACTCTAAAATAACTCACTCAAAAGAACAACTCTACTCGCAAAAAATAAGCCCTTAACCAGATTTGTGGGCCAAAAAATAAAAAAGTTATGCATATGAAAAGATGATGATGCAAAAATGAACAAGATTTTCTCCAAATTAGTTTTTATTCAGTACAATTGAATAAAATACACAAAACCCCCACATATTTGGTATCCCTGCATCCGTAACAATCTGCATAATAAAACAGAATCATTATTAGAACCGTAAAGTGAACCCCGTAAAAAAAAAAAAAAAAAAAGCTCCAAAAAAAAAGATAATTTTCAATTAATACCCTATAAAAAAAATGCTCTAAAAAGTGATTTAAAAAATGTTATGCACTCTAAAATAAGACCACTAAAAAGAACAATCCTTCTCACAAAAAGTAAGCCCTTAAACAGATTTGTGAGGCGAAAAATAAAAAAGTTATGCATATGAAAGACAGTGATGCTAAAATTAACAACATTTTTGCCAAATTACTTTTTATTCAGTAAAAATGGGAAAAAATAAAAAATCGATATAAATGAGGTCTTTTCGTAATCGTGACGACCCATAGAATAAAAATAATATACTATTTTTATGCTATAGTTAACGACCAAAAAAAAAAACATAAAAATTTTCCTGAAAATTGATGATTTTCATTTCCACCACCAACTAAGAGTTAATAAAATCTCACCAATAAGCTATAGATGCCCCTCAAATTACGTACCAGAAAAGTGCATCTCATGTGGCAAAAGAAATAAGCCCCTATACACATTAAAAAAAGAAAAAAAATTATAGCCTGTACAATGTGACATAGTAAATCTGATCTTGATGGCGCCTCCTTCCCTTCTATGCCCGGCCGTGCGCCCATACAGCAGGTTACCACCACATATGGGGTATCAGTGCACTCGGGAGAAATTGGGTATCAAACTCTGTGGAACCTTTTTTCATTTAATCCATTGTAAATGTTTCATTTTCCACCCAAAATGAGTGTATTGTGAAAAAATATTACAATTTGCAAAGTGGTTTTTCATACGTTGAGGTGTGTAGTTTCCACATTGGGGTAATTTATCAGTCTAGCTATTATTTAGGCCTCTCAGTGTCAATTAGAAGTTGAACAAGTTCATCTAAATACGGGTTCTGGGGATTTTACAAAAAAATTGAAAAATGGTACCTAAATTCTGAGCCTTATATTCTGAGCCTTATAACATTCTAGTAAAATATGTGGAATCTTAAAAAACCATGGCAACATAAAGCAGAGATTTGGGAAATGTAAGTTATGAATTTATTTGGGAGCTATGACTATCTGCATCAAAAGTAGAGAATTTAGAACGTTGAAAATAAATAATTTTTCCAAATTTTTTCCAAATTTTTTTTTTTCAGGACTAAACGCAAAACATTTCATCCAAATTTTTAAACTAATTTGAAGTACTTTTTTTTTACTTTCGAGTCCATCGGAATCGAGAGCAGGCCCAGTAGCCCCAGAGTAGCCACACGTGGCAAGGAGTACTGGAACTGACTCTCTATTATCTTAAAAACTTCCTCCCAATATAGGCTAATAGTTGGGCAATCCCATAAAACATGTAGGATGTCGGCACAGCTACTTTTACACCTCTTACAATTGGAGTTTTCACTTAGCCCCGTTTTAAACATCAAGAGTGGTGAAAAATAAATTCTATATAAAATATTAAGTTGAGTGCATCTGTGATTTAAGTTGATAGTGGATCTTACCACATTCTTATAAATATCTCGCCATTGTGCCGCTGTGATAAAACCAACCTGATTTATCCATTTTACTTGGCTTATGTGACTAAAGTTCTGATCAATGTCAGATCTGATCAGACGATAGATCCTAGACATTTTCAAAAGTGAGGGCTCTAACCCTACAATTTCCAAACAATTACCCCCTTCGTGTATCGTGAACTTCTCGTGATCTAATTCTTTACTAACTGCATGTGCTAATTGACTATACCTAAAATAGTCTTTCTCCTCCAAAACCCCCTTCCTACACCAAACCTGAAAGGAGGGTAACCCCCCCTGTTCCCCCAGGTGCTCCAAGGAATAGATCCCTTTCCTTCTCCAAAATCCGACATCCTCCATTTTGTTTAGTTCTACAAAGTTAAGATTGCCCCATAATGGGGTGAATTTAAATCCCCCCTTAATCCCATATAGCCTCTTAAAATCTCTCCAGGTATTCCCCATCAACACAGCCAATGGGAGTTTTTTAATAATATGACCTTTGAGTTGTCCGGACTCCAGTAGGGTGAGCATAGAGTCAAATCTCCACCCCACCCGGGCACTGATCACCTGCGATAGACTGGAGCATTCATTTTCCAGGATAAACTGTAATTGTGCCGACAGAAAATAATGGTACAAGGAGGGGAGCGACAAACCACCCCTCTCCTTGTTAACCATTAGGGTTTCCTGTTTAATACGAACCCTTTTCCTCCCCCACAGTAATTTATTTAGGATAGCTCGAATAAAACCGAACCATTTCTTACCAATCCAACAGGGAGAGTTGCATACTACGTATAACAATTGGGGGAGCAAGATAGTCTTAGTGAGAACAATTCTCTCTGCTCGATTAAGAGGTAGCGTATTCCATGTATTAACCTTGTTTTTTAATTTTGCTAATAGTGGGGCCACATTCATCGAAATATAGTCATCCACATTTGGTGTGATCTTTAAACCCAAATATTCACATGACGATGAAATCTGTAGATCCATTTGCGTTAGACTAGGCTGAGGATCGTAGTCAATTGGGACCAGGATAGACTTGTGGGTATTAATCTGGAAGCCCGAAAACCCTCCAAACTCCTGGATCACCTTCAGAGCTTTAGGAACCGATGTATTAGAGTCTTTCAAACAGAGCAAGACATCATCGGCATACAGCATAATCTTATCCATTGAACCAGCTAATCCTCCGCCCCCGATCTCCCTATCCGCTCTAAGTTTTATTGCCAATGGTTCTATGAAGAAAGCAAATAATAGGGGAGACAAGGGGCAACCCTGCCTAGTACCCCTCGAGAGTGTAAAAAAAGGGGAGTATTCTCCATTTACTCTGATACTGACCCTAGGAGCATGATAAAAAAGTTTTACCCATTCCACAAATCTGACACCCAAATCAAATCTGGACAAAACCTCCCAGAGGAAGTCCCACTCCACCCTGTCAAAGGCTTTAGACGCATCCAATGACAGGATGGAGCGCGACCCCCCCTGTCCCAACTGAAGGCTCGAAAACAACCGTCTTATATTGGTTTTACCCTGTCGGCCTGCCACAAAGCCACATTGGTCTTCATGTATAAGTATTGACGCACATTCTTTTAATCTATTCGAGAGCACCTTGGCCAGCAATTTGGCATCGGTATTGAGAATAGATATCGGCCGATAGGACTCTGCCTCCAGAGGGTCTTTATTTTTTTTGGGTAGCAAGACTATGCATGCCTCGTACCAGGATTCGGGTAATCTCCCCACTCTCTGTGCTGTCTCCCAGATCTCAACTAGCAGGGGGAGAAGAATAGAGCTGAATCTATGGTAGATTTCTAGGGGCAGGCCATCCAACCCTGGTGCGGAGTTACGTCTCGAGGATGACAAAGCTTCCTCGAGTTCCGAAATGGATACTGGCACAGCTAGTTCATCTGCTTTTTCTGTGCGTAATCTAGGAAACTGGATATTGTCTAAATATTGACATATCTCCTCTACTGACGCCTCCAAGTCTGAGGAATAGATTTTTTGGAAAAACTGAAGAAAAATAGCACCAATCTCCTGAGCATTACCGGTTACTTCGCCAAAAGAGTTTTTAATCCTGGCTATCCTATTTGATTCCTGTTGTTTTTTAACTTTATACAAGAGCCCTTTTGATGGAGAACCACTTTCACAATGTGACTTCTGATCGAGGAAGAATAACTTCTGCAAAGCCTTATTAGCAATGTATCTATTATACTCCTCTTGTGCTTTATTAAACTTATCGAGTGAGTCTTGCGAGCTATTAGCCTGATATTCCCTTTCTCTTTTTTTAGCTTCGTCTTTTAGGCTCCGCTCTTGTCTAGCCCATTGTTTCCGAAGAAATATAATTTCTGAGTTTATTATCCCTCTAAGGAAGGATTTCAACGCGTCCCAGATCAATCCCACATTATCCGAGGTCCTGTTAGCAGATATAAAACTACACATTTCTTTCTTAATTTTGTCTTCATCTGTTAATAAGGACAACCAGTGTGCATTCAGTTTCCAAAACCTAGGAGCGGGTTTGATTGAGGGAGTCAACTCAAGAACCAGTGGGGAATGATCAGAAACGGACCGGTTATCGTATCGGATTTTCCGCACCCACCCACTGGCATAGTCATTGGCCAACGCCAAATCTATCCTGGAAAATGAATTATAAGAGCGATTGTAACATGAAAATGCTGGCGCATCCCCGTTTAAAGACCTCCACACATCCGACAAACCTATTTCCTGACAGAACCTGGCGAAGGGGGTGTCTCTCGCGGATGTATCTGCACACTTCCTTTTCCCCAATCGGTCCTTCTTCTCTGACATAACAGAGTTGAAGTCCCCTAGGGCCAATACGGGACATTCACCCACCTTCTCCAGGAACCGCATCAAGCTAATCAACACGTCATATCTAAAGGGGGGTGGGATATATACCCCTGCTACGACGCATTTAATACCTTCTAACCTAGCGAATAAAAAAACAAATCTCCCCTCTGTATCACACAGGGAGTCTAAAACTTGAAAACAGATTGACCTGTGAACCAAAATGGATACACCTCTGGAAAATGATGAAAAGACTGAATTATACACATGACTAGCCCATCTCCGATCTACTAATGCTAAGGAATCTTTGTCGAGATGTGTCTCCAATAAAATCACAATTGCAGGAAGTTGCTTAATAATATAATCAAAAATGATACAGTGCTTCAACCGGTCTTTCAACCCTCTTATATTCCAGGATATAAACCTAGTACCCATTGGATAGGGAAAAAGGGACAGCTAGCAATCCAACAACATCTCCAGCAACGAAGCAACCCTCCCACCCATTCCCACTCAACTGTCCTACCATGGTAGAACTCTTCCTGCTTAGGCCACTTACCCACCCCCGTCCAACCCCTGCTCCCCCAAAACTGACCTATACAAAACGGATATCGATCTATAGCATATGGATCACAGTCCCTTAAGTTCTAACCAATCAGAGACTTGGTCTGGCGTGCTAAAAAACTGGGACTGGCCTTGAAAGATAATTTTCAATTTAGCCGGGAACATCAATGAATAGATAATGCCCTTATCTCTCAACCTTTTTTTCACCTCTAGGAAACATTTCCTTTTTTCAAGGGTATCCCTAGAGAAATCCGGATAAAGCGATACTTTTGCACCTTGAATTGATAAATCTTTTAAGTCACGTGCTCTTCGAAGTATCATATCCCGATCTCTAGATAGTAATGTTTTACAGATAAAGGTCCGGGGGTTATTACCAGGGACGTATGACACTGAAGGAATTCTATGGGCACGTTCTATATCAAAGTTGGATGAGAGATGTTCCTTCCCTATTCTCTCCAACAACCACTCTTTAATAAACGTGACGGGGTCTTCTCCTTCAGCCTTTTCTGGTATCCCTATAACCCTAAGGTTGGCTCTCCTAGAACGGTCCTCCATATCGGCCATTTTCCCTTTGAGAGTCTTATTTTCCCTTTCCGTAGAGGAAAAAGCTTTTTTTAATAAGCTTAACTCTTTTTCAATACTAACAATTTTATCATCCGTAATTTTCTGTCTATCTCTGACCTTGCTCACCTCCTCTCTGAGGAGAGAGACATCCCCTCTCAACGCACCCACTTGCTCTTTGAGGTCGAGTATTGCAGAGTTACATATTTTAATAGAGTCCAGAATCTCTCTGAGCATGGCTTTTTCTCCCCCTGCTCCTACCTCCTCCTCCTCCTGTTCTTCGGCCTCTAGCACTGCAAATCTCGACCCCTGTACTCTATTTTTGGGGTCCTGACCCTCTAATTCAGGATTTTTCTGTGTAGTCAAACCGGTGCGAGTTTTGACTGATGGGGACTTCCATAATTTGTCTATTTTTGTAGAGTTGTCCCCTTTGGACCCCCCTTTCTCTTTCTCCCTAGGGGGTGTTGTCCCCAGGGATTTCCTTGATGAATTCTTAGGTGGCATCCTGAAAGGACTATAAACAACAACCAATACTGCCAACCGGTGAAGTAAACATACAATTAATATGACAAAAAAAACAAAAAAAAAACAAACAATATATAATAGTAGGCTGATGAGATAGATCTATAACATCTGTACGATTCAAAAAGTCAGACTCTCAAAGTAACATATAGCCACGTTGTTGTCTCCTGCAAACGAAAAAAGCACCTCTAAGGGTAGTTTCTATACAGCCTCTACTAAAGTCGACACAGCCTATGGGGATGCTTTAAAAGAGGATAATATGAGATTAAAGTCCATATATTGCTAACTAGTTCGTAAGAAATAAGCGGTGTTATTGACTCATTATTGTCTCTTTCCAAAGACCCCCGTGAGGGTAGTTTCTGTACAGTCTCAACTGAAATCCAGGAAGTCCAGACGCCCTATGAGCATGCTTAGGGGAAAGTTAGCGTGAAACAGCAATCCATATATTGCAGGCCGGTTAGTAGCAAATAGTTGCTGTCAGCGTCCCAATATATAGAGTTAGATTAGGAGGAGCGCAAAACTTTTTAATGGCTAATATTATATTAGCAAAGCAAGCAGGCTCAGTTAGTACCAGTTAGTAGAGCATAAGACCAGCGGAATAAGCAAAGCAACAGGAATAACCATGAGCAGATACGTCTCACCCATCCTGCAGAATGGCTCCAGCATTGCTCCAGAAGACTCCAACAATCCAGATCAGGATAGCGGCATAGCAGGGGACGGAGGAAAACCAGGGATAGGTGGATGACAGGATCCGACTCCTGACCGCGCCGACACAGTGGATAACCCCCCGGCCAAGCCACCTTAGCAGCAGACCCAGGGATCACTTTACACCGGTCAGCGCCACGGTCCAGCCCGGTATCCTGACTTCTCAATAGAACTCCAGCGATCCGCCCTCATGCCCAAGGAGCCAGAGCCAAGGAGCCCCGCCAAAGCGACAACCTCTCAGCGGAGCAGCAGAGAAGCAAGAAGACAACTCCCCGGACAGCCGGCGAACAGCAGAGGCAGCAGTGACCAGAATCGGAGACCTCCACACAGCGGACAGCCTCCGCCAGCGTGTCCGCCCGCCCCAGCACGCACATCCAAGGGAGCGGGGTCACGGAACGCGATCCCCCATCATCGGCATCCAGCACGCCAAGGTCCGGTCAGCCGGGGAGAGCAGGTGCGGTTGGCGGGGCGACTGTGCAGCGTGACGTCACTACGTCATGCCGTTACGCCTCTCCCATCTCCCAAACTAATTTGAAGTACAATGTGTCACGAGAAAACAATCTCAAAATCCCCTGGATATCTTGTAGTGTCCCAAAGCTATAAGCACTTATAGTGACACAAGCCAGATTTGAAAAATGGGACCACGTCCTTAAGGCCAAAAGAGGCTGAGTGCACTAGGGGTTAAACCACGATACAGCGGTTTAGGAGAATAACAAAAATATGCTCTGGCACCAGCTCACCCTGAGTTGGTGCTCGGTTTTTGAAGCTTACACCTACCATTTCATGTGGTAGGTTTCCTTTAAATGGTGAAACATGGATTATATGGTGTATTACAGAGTATACGGAGAGCAGGAAAGGAATCCCAGAGCGGCTATTACCCCTGATATGGCTTTCTTTTCTATGTAAACAGTTAATTGTACCACAAAACCAGGTTTGTCCTGCCCCTGGTAAACGAAGACAATTTTAAAACTAGTGACAAAATGAGTTTAAAACGAATGACAGGTGAGGGGACCCGGCCACAAGTGTAATGCACAATATATACCACAAAATCAGACCAATGACCGTACAACATGCCTAACACAAATTTAACTGTCTTCAGTTGACCATTAAAGGACATCTACCACCAGATTTAGTGGTGGTAGACTGTCACGTTAGCACTGCTCATTACCTTAGGGGTTAAAGGACAGTGTTTCTCCCATCTTCATGCAGGTGCACTACACTAAATAAAGTATTCTAGAATAAAATATGCTAATGAGATGGAGGCGCTCAGGCCTCTGGCAGCTGAGCACCTCCTGGCTCTGTCTGAAAATGAACTATGCATGCCCCCTTCATCATCATCATTCTAGCCATCAGCAAAATTCATATTGGGAACCCTCCCACACCAAGAAAACATCCACATTACAATAGTATTCCCTCATGTGCCTTACAAATTGGTTGCCAGGAGAAAAGACATACTGGCACTCAAAGCAGGCCAAAACGATGTTAGCAAAAGTGCATGCCACAGGAGTACCATGGCTGTGCCAGTTCTCTGGGCAAACCACCTACCATTAAACGTGAAGGTGTTGTAGGACAACACCAAACAGAGGCCCTCACAGACAAAATCTATATACTTTTCACTTTGCTGGCCAATCACCAAAGGGGAGCCTGCCGACAAGGAGGGGGGGGGGGAATGTGGATTATACCCCACCCTTAAACTTAACCATCTTCATCACTGTGTCATCTTGACTATCCACCACTGCAGAGCACCCCACCCCTACATCAACAACACATTTATCTCATTTACAGTAATAGGAACAGGGCTAGACGGTGGGAAAAATCCTTATGGACCCACAGTAACCACAACCTCTCCTTTTCGTAAATCATGGGGCCTGGGTTTGTCATGATAATACTTACACAGACGTAATTTCCGGATAGCCTTATACATGTCAACCTCAAAACACACTTGGTCAAATCAATTCACTACGGCAAAATGAGGTCCCCTAGATCAGTGGTTCTCAACCTTTCTAATGCTGTGACCCCACAATACAGTTCCTCATGTTGTGGTGACCCCAAACCATGCAACTGGCAGTAAAAACACAATAAAATTGCGTCTCCGATGGCTTTAGGCGACCCACAGTTTTGGTTGTTCGACCCCCGCTGGGGTCCCGACCCACAGGTTGAGAACCACTGCCCTAGATAGAAGAGAGATATGGTTACTTGGTAAAGTCTCATTAGCATGGTTAATAATGTTAGTCTTCCGATTGTCATTGGAGCATAAGGGGTTGGTGGGCAAGAGAGGGTTAGTCATGGGAGCAGTAAGATCAGCTGGGTAATTAGTAAGGCAGAGAGGATTAGTCATTATATCATGAGGGTCACCTTTTCTTTCTGGATCATCTGCTTTAAGTTGGGAAGAACAAGTTGGTAAGGAAATATTCACTTCTCAGGGCCATAATGTTCCAATCAAAAATCTTTCCCATATTAAAATCTGATTTGTCTCTCAGGAACTTGCCTCTCTTCTTTTTTTTTTACATCCACTTGTCAATGTACTTAGTCAATGTTACAAATGCAGCTCCTTCCATTCCTATATAAAGTCCACATTTTCCTCTTTATATACCCTAAGGCTCCTGGGAACCCTATTATTGTCATTATAGGACCTAAGGGAATGATTAGTCCATAACAAGAATATTAGTAACTCAATGTTCCAAAGATTTCGTACTTCACATCTGTAAGGTGTCTTTATGATTGCATTGCTTAAAGAAATTGGCTGCATTTTCTCTCCCTGTACAAAGGTAATCGTCACTTTGTGGTGCTGCTAGTTTTCATCTCCATTCTGTCAAAATATTGCCATTCGGCACCAGCCTCGATTTAGATCTGCTAAAACCATGCAGAAACAAAAACATACAATTCAAAACAGTTTTCCACAGAAAAATCACACAGTGGGCATAGTCTACTAGTAGATGGCATACGCATGACAGTAACAGACAAGGATCTAAATAGCTAACACTGTCACAGATCCACACTGTAGGGGTTGCTCATCGTAGAATCTAGGATGCATATGTAGTATAAAAAGAAAATTGCAGATCTCACCAGCTCTTGTGTGGCAATACTTCTTTATTTCATAGTGACAAGTACCCATACTCGTACCCGTACCCAACATTGGTTAGATATGTGAAACAAAACACAGGCTTATTTTAGGAGATGTGCTACCAATAGGCAAATCTAGTTGGGTACAAATGGGTAGATCTTTATTTTTTGTATTAGCGGAAAATGTGTTTTGAGAGTGTACTACTCTCTTCTTCAGGTCCAGTTAGTAAAAACACTACATAAATACATAAACACATAGGGGCACACTTACTAAGGGTCCGCGGACCGCACTTTGGTCGGATATTCCGACATTTTCGGATTTGCGCCGCTGGGACAGGCATTTGGAAGGGGATTTTGGCTCACACAATTGGATTTTGGAGCAGCGGCGGCGGCTTTCATGCAACACAAATCAGGACACTGCCCTCGGAGCTCGGATAATTCTCTACCTGGATGCTGTTAGGGAGAGTGAACCCAACAGCCCTTGTTAGGGCTACAATAGCGTTATTTTATTTTTTATTTGCTTGTGGCTGGGCTTCCTGGCACTAGTAGTGCAGCTAGTACCATATTGTGACGTATTTGCAGGGAGACTTGCAAACGCTATTTTTGGCTCTTAGTGACACACATTTTAAAAAGTGGGACAATTTATTGGGGGTTTGATTGAATTAGGCACAGTCTGACGATTTTTTTTTTTTCAAAAGTGAGAGTGAATGTCACAGCACAAAATCCTTTTGTGTGCTGTCAGTGGTGCAAATGCAATTTCATCTAGCTTAGTCTGCCTGCTACTGTTTAGCAAGCTAGTCTCCAGAAATCCCAATCCATATTCTCTCTGCCGGTGAAGCGTACTGTACGGCACGTGTGGCGTAATCTAATACGTTTCTTTGTTCACATTAGCACCGGGACATTCAGCAGTCCCCATTTCAGTTTGCTTTCTGATTTCTTCTGCATGTTTCGTTCATAAAGAAATAATTAAAAAAATACCCACCGCTGCTGCCGCTGCCTCCGCATGCTGTCCCCTGTAGAGATGAGCGAGCACTAAAATGCTCGGGTACTCGTTATTCGAGACGAACTTTTCCCGATGCTCGAGTGCTCGTCTCGAATAACGAGCCCCATTGAAGTCAATGGGAGACTCGAGCATTTTTCAAGGGGACCAAGGCTCTGCACAGGGAAGCTTGGCCAAACACCTGGGAACCTCAGAAAAGGATGGAAACACCACGGAAATGGACAGGAAACAGCAGGGGCAGCATGCATGGATGCCTCTGAGGCTGCTTAAATGCACCATTATGCCAAAATTATGGGCTACAGCATGGCCATGACAGAGTGACAGAATGAAGCTAGATAGCATCTAAAACATCCAATAATTGACCCTGACACTATAGGGGACGGCATGCAGAGGCAGCGGCAGCAGCGGCAGGCTAGAGAGTGTCATGGCGACATACCCTAAATGGACTCAGGCTTCAAACCAATGGGTGGCAGAGAGGAACCAAAGGAGGTGAGCAAGAAGCGCTCAAATAATATCGGTACATGATAAAAGTTTGCCAGTATATTTTGTGGATTACACAGCAGGGTGGCGACAAAGTTAACATGGAAGCCATGAAAACAACCCAAAATTCTGCCTGACACAGCTCGTTTGATAAGGGGACCATGTATGGAGGCAGTGAACTAGTAGTAGATTAAAGGTGCTGCAGTTAAAACTATGTTAGTTGGATCTTGGCATGGAGCTGGCGCTCCGCTGCCAGGCGAGCTTTCGCCAATCCAAGCCCCTGTCTCTAGGCTAGTCCCCAAACAGCACTTCTAAGAACCTTTTTGTATAAGATCAAGTGTAGTAGCGTTCTTATAAGTTTAGGATATGGCGGGTGAGGGGAATGTAAACAGATGCGCAAGAAGCGCTGAAATAATATTGGTAAATGATAAAAGTTTGCCAGTATATTTTGTGGATTACACAGCAAGGTGGCGACAAAGTTAACAAGTTTGATGTGGAATGCCCTGTAATAGCTCTTGGGCGGTGTGCCTTTTATCGCCTAGGCTCAGCAGTTTGAGCACCGCCTGCTATCGCTTAGCGACAGCACTGCTGCTGTGCCTAGAGCTACCGACTGATGGCGCCATGGCCACGGATGGTAATTCGGAGGAGGAGGAGGTGGAGGAGGGGTGGGAGGAGGAGGAGGTATAGTAGGCCTTTGAGACCTGGACCGAGGTAGGCCCCGCAATCCTCTGCGTCGGCAGTATATGACCAGCCCCAGGGTCAGACTCGGTCCAAGCCTGCACCAAGTTAAGTGTAGTAGCGTTCTTATAAGTTTGGGATATGGCGGGTGAGGGGAATGTAAACAGATGCGCAAGAAGCGCTGAAATAATATCCATAAATGGTAAAAGTTTGCCAGTATATTTTGTGGATAACAAAGCAGGGTGGCGACAAAGTTAACAACTTTGATGTGGAATCCATGAAAACAACCCAAATTTCTGCCTGACACACCTCGTTTGATAAGGGGACGATGTATGGAGGCAGCTATATGGACGACTTTTGGAGGTAGCAATGGAGACAACGTGTGGAGGCTGCTATGGAGACAATTTAATTTGGATAGTGCCTGTATGTGGCAGTACAAAAAAGTTTTCAAACCAGAGGAGCAGGTAGGTGGCCCTCCAGAAAAATTGAATAGATTGAGTGCCTGTATGTGGCACTCCCAAAAAAGTTTTCAAACCAGAGGAGCAGGTAGGTGGCCCTCCAGAAAAATTGAATAGATTGAGTGCCTGTATGTGGCACTCCCAAAAATTGTTTAAAACAGAGGACCGGGTAGGTGGCCCTCCAGAAAAATTAAATGCATAAAGTACTATAGCTAGAGCCAGTGGGCCCTGTCAAAAAATAGCCAGTTTCCTCTGCTTTAGTGTACAAAGAGGAGGAGAAGGAGGAAAATGAGGAGGAGGAGTGCATAAATTATTCAGGTTGAGCTTCCTTCACCTGGTGGAGATTGGAAATTATGAGAAATCCAGGCTTTATTCATCTTAATAAGCGTCAGCCTGTCAGCGCTGTCAGTCGACAGGCGTGTACGCTTATCTGTGATGATGCCACCAGCTGCACTGAAAACCCGCTTGGACAACACGCTAACGGCAGGGCAGGCAAGAACCTCCAAGGCGTACAGCGCCAGTTCGTGCCACATGTCGAGCTTTGAAACCCAGTAGTTGTAGGGAGCTGTGTGATCATTTAGGACGATGGTATGGTCAGCTACATACTCCCTCACCATCTTTCTGTAAAGATCAGCCCTACTCTGCCGAGACTGTGGACAGGTGACAGTGTCTTGCTGGGGTGACATAAAGCTGGCAAAAGCCTTGTAAAGCGTACCCTTGCCAGTGCTGGACAAGCTGCCTGCTCGCCTACTCTCCCTCGCTACTTGTCCCGCAGAACTACGCACTCTGCCGCTAGCGCTGTCAGAAGGGAAATACTGTTTCAGCTTGTGCACCAGGGCTTGCTGGTATTCATGCATTCTCACACTCCTTTCCTCTCCAGGGATGAGAGTGGAAAGATTTTGCTTGTACCGTGGGTCCAGGAGAGTGAATACCCAGTAATCGGTGCTGGAATAAATTCTTTGAACGCGAGGGTCACGGGATAGGCAGCCTAGCATGAAATCTGCCATATGCGCCAGAGTACCAACGCGTAAGAATTCACTCCCCTCACTGGCCTGACAGTCCATTTCCTCCTCCTCCAACTCCTCCAACTCATCTTCTTCTGCCCATACACGCTGAACAGTGAAGGACTGAACAATGGTCCCCTCTTGTGTCTCGCCAACATTCTCCTCCTCTTCCTCCTCCTCTTCCTCCTCCTCTTCCTCCTCATCCTCCTCCACCTCCACCTCCTCCGATATGCGCTGAGAAACAGACCTAAGGGTGCTTTGGCTATCAACAAGGGAATCTTCTTCCCCCGTCTCTTGTGACGAGCGCAAAGCTTCCGACTTCATGCTGATCAGAGAGTTTTTCAACAGGCCAAGCAGCGGGATGGTGAGGCTGATGAAGGCGGCATCGCCACTGACCATCTGTGTTGACTCCTCGAAGTTACTCAGCACCTGACAGATATCAGACATCCACGTCCACTCCTCATTGTAGACTTGAGGAAGCTGACTGACCTGACTACCAGTTCTGGTGGAAGTTGACATCTGGCAGTCTACAATCGCTCTGCGCTGCTGGTAAACTCTGGATAACATGGTTAATGTTGAATTCCACCTCGTGGGCACGTCGCACAACAGTCGGTGAGCGGGCAGTTGGAGGCGGCGCTGCGCTGCCCTGAGAGTGGCAGCATCTGTGCTGGACTTCCTGAAATGCGCACAGATGCGGCGCACCTTCGTGAGCAAATCAGACAGATTGGGGTATGTCTTGAGGAAACGCTGAACTATCAGATTTAACACATGGGCCAGGCATGGCACATGTGTCAGTCTGCCGAGTTGCAGAGCCGCCACAAGGTTACGGCCATTGTCACACACAACCATGCCTGGCTTCAGGTTCAGCGGTGCCAGCCACAGATCAGTCTGCGCCGTGATGCCCTGTAATAGTTCTTGGCGGTGTGCCTTTTATCGCCTAGGCTCAGCAGTTTGAGCACCGCCTGCTGTGCGACGGCACTGCTGCTGTGCCTAGAGCTAGCGACTGATGGCGCCATGCCCACGGATGGTAGTTCGGAGGAGGAGGTGGAGGAGGGGTGGGAGGAGGAGGAGGAGGCATAGTAGGCCTGAAAGACCTGGACCGAGGTAGGCCCCGCAATCCTCGGCGTCGGCAGTATATGACCAGCCGCAGGGTCAGACTCGGTCCCAGCCTCCACCAAGTTAACCCAATGTGCCGTCAGCGATATATAGTGGCCCTGCCCGGCAGCACTCGTCCACGTGTCCGTGGTCAGGTGGACCTTGTCAGAAACGGCGTTGGTCAGGGCACGGATGATGTTGTCTGACACGTGCTGGTGCAGGGCTGGGACGGCACATCGGGAAAAGTAGTGGCGGCTGGGGACCGAATACCGAGGGGCGGCCGCCACCATGAGGTTGCGAAAGGCCTCGGTCTCTACTAGCCTATAGGGCAGCATCTTCAGGCTAAGCAATCTGGAGATGTGGACATTAAGGGCTTGGGCATGCGGGTGGGTTGCACTATATTTCCGTTTCCGCTCCAGCGTCTGGGGTATGGAGAGCTGAACGCTGGTGGATGCTGTGGAGGATCGTGGAGGTGACGATGGGGTTTTTGTGCCAGGGTCCTGGGCAGGGGGCTGACTATCAGCTGACACAGGGGAAGGAGCAGTGGTGTGCACGGCCGGAGGTGAACGGGCTTGTTGCCACTGAGTGGGGTGTTTAGCATTCATATGCCTGCGCATACTGGTGGTAGTTAAGATATTAGTGGTGGAACCCCTGCTGATCCTGGTTTGGCAAATGTTGCACACCACAGTCCGTCGGTCATCCGGTGTTTCCTTAAAGAACCTCCAGACTTCTGAAAATCTAGCCCTCGCCGCAGGAGCCCTCGCCACGGGAGCTTCACTAGTTGACACATTTGGCGCTGATGCACCAGCTCTGGCCCTGCCTCTCCGTCTGGCCCCACCACTGCCTCTTCCAACCTGTTCTGGTCGAGGACTCTCCTCCGTCTCAGAAGCACTGTGTTCACCCGGCCTATCAACCCAGCTTGGGTCTGTCACCTCATCATCCTCCGATCCCTCAGTGTGCTCCCCCCTCGGACTTCCTGCCCTGACAACAACTTCCCCACTGTCTGACAACCGTGTCTCCTCATCGTCGGACACCTCTTTACACACTTCTTCCACTACGTCAAGAAGGTCATCATCACCCACAGACTGCGACTGGTGGAAAACCTGGGCATCGGAAAATTGCTCAGCAGCAACCGGACAAGTGGTTTGTGACTGTGGGAAGGGTCCAGAAAACAGTTCCTCAGAGTATGCCGGTTCAAATGGCAAATTTTCCTGGGAGGGGGCAGACTGGGGGGGAGGAGGCTGAGGTGCAGGAGCTGGAGGAGTGCCGATTTTGGTGACATGGGTGGACTGCGTGGAAGACTGACTGGTGGACAAATTGCTCGAAGCATTGTCGGCAATCCACGACATCACCTGTTTGCACTGTTCTGGCCTCAACAGTGCTCTACCACGAGTCCCAGTAACTTCAGACATGAACCTAGGAAGTGTAGCTCTGCGGCGTTCCCCTGCTCCCTCATAAGAAGGTGGTGTCTCACCCCGCCCAGGACCACGGCCTCTGACCCCTGCAGTAGTTGGACGCCCACGTCCCCGCCCTCGTCCTCTACCCCTAGCCCTCGGGTTAAACATTTTGAAAATGAGAGTTATAACTTTAATTTTTTTTTAACTTTTTTTTGTGTTTTTTGTTTTTGTTTTTTAGTTTTTAAAACCAAATGATGCTATCCTATTGCTATGGCTATTTTCTAGCCAAGTATGAAAGCACACTGCTATGCCAGATGAGATGACGCTGAGTTATTAAAAAAATAAACATAAAATAAAAAAGGAAATGGCAGATTGTGCCTAATTGAAATCCAACCCCTAATAAATTTTCCCACTTCGGTCTTTGCGATGGATATGTGCGTCACTAAGCGCAAAACACAGCGGTCGCAAGTCTCACTACAAATTGCTCACAATTTGCTAGTAGATGCACTGCAGCAAGGACAGCCACCAGCAGATCAACCAGAAATCAAATATATATAACGCTACTGTAGGCGTAAGTAAGCCGTTTGGATTCTCCGATGGCTATTTTCTAGCCAAGTATGAAAGCACACTGCTATGCCAGATGAGATGACGCTGAGTTATTAAAAAAATAAACGTAAAATAAAAAAGGAAATGGCAGACTGTGCCTAATTGAAATCCAACCCCTAATAAATTTTCCCTCTTCGGTCTTTGCGATGGATATGTGCGTCACTAAGCGCAAAACACAGTGGTCGCAAGTCTCACTACAAATTGCTCACAATTTGCTAGTAGATGCACTGCAGCAAGGACAGCCACCAGCAGATCAACCTGAAATCAAATATATATAACGCTACTGTAGGCGTACGTAAGCCGTTTGGATTCTCCTATGGCTATTTTCTAGCCAAGTATGAAAGCACAGTGCTATGCCAGATGAGATGACACTGAGTTATTAAAAAAATAAACGTAAAATAAAAAGTAAATGGCAGACTGTGCCTAATTGAAATCAAACCCCTAATAAATTTTGAGGTGGATATGTGTGTCACTAAGAGCTAAACACAACGGTAGCAAGTCCCCCTGCAAATTCCTCACAATATGGTACTAGCTGCACTACTAGTGCCAGCAAGCCCAGCCACAAGCAAACAAAAAAAAAAAAGTATAACGTTATTGTAGCCCTAAGAAGGGCTGTTGGGTTCTTGTTGAATCACTCCTGCCTAACACTATTCTAATAGAACACCCTAACGCTTTCCCTGACCAGCAGCAGCTCTCTCCCTAGCGGCATCCAGACACAGAATGATCCGAGCAGCGCGGGCAGCGGCTAGTCTATCCCAGGGTCACCTGATCTGGCCAGCCAACCACTGCTATCGACGTGTAAGGGTACCACGTCATGCTGGGTGGAGTGCAGAGTCTCCTGGCTTGTGATTGGCTCTGTTTCTGGTTGCCAAAAAGCAAAACGGCGGGAGCTGCCATTTTCTCGAGCGGGCGAAGTATTCGTCCGAGCAACAAGCAGTTTCGAGTACGCTAATGCTCGAACGAGCATCAAGCTCGGACGAGTATGTTCGCTCATCTCTAATCAGCTGATAATATTCGTCATGTTGGCTGGATCAGCTGACAGTGGGCAGAGACTTTAAATTGTTGTTCTTAGACACTGTTCTTAGGGACTGTAATGAAGATATAACCCCATAACACGGACGTGTCATCCATATACTCTTTACCTACCGCTTTGCTGCTTGCATGTTTTTAAGAAGTGGAAATAAAGATTCTTAAGAGCAAAATATCTTGTTCAGTGCTTGATTCATTCTTTTGATTTGATACATTGTATCATACCATTCCTCCAGTATTTCTGAGCATGGTCAAGAAGATTACCAAATGATAGGGTAAGCTGTATCATTACTCTTTACATTTGTTGGTGCTAAAAGGGGACTCTTGTTGTGAAGAGAGATTGGGAAGTTGAAGGGACCTCCTTTCTTTAGTTTTGTCTAAGGTTTCACTCTGTCAATGATAATAAAATGAGGAGTATAATTCTGCAATTTGGGAACCTTTGAAGCTAGGACATTTATTCACACATGGTCTAAGAAAGATATTTGACCTACTTGACAACCAGTAATGAGTTGGTGGTGAGAAATGGAAACAAAGAAGTAGTCTATATTCTAGTATGATCTCTAAAGGGGCCAAGTAAAAGGAGTAGTTTCATAAGGAGTAGAGGTTCATAAGTCTCCAAACATCTCGGATAGATGTTTCTGTTATAGAGGAGCATTGGGGCTAAGGGTGGTTTTGGGGGAGTTATAGTCTATTAGAGATTCTTTTTTTTTTTATATTTGTATTTTTATTAAAAGTTTAACAAACAATGTGATGACACATGTCAGCAAATATACAGGCAGTAAAAGATTTTTATTTTTTTTAAACAATACATATAAAGAAAGACAGGATTTGTCGGATCTGAGAATACAAGCTTTCAACAATCTGCTTCTTTAACTAGAGATTAACCCTTCATCAAACATATTAATTATACAGCGATTCTCCGGTCTATGACCGTACAATATAAAATGCAAAGAGGGTTGGGACCTGAACATACGCAACCAATAACCTCATGTGGTGCCTGAAGTTGTTGGCCTCATAGCTGAGGTATGCAATCAGACTAATCTGCTTATGTGCTAGCACATTTCCAGCAAAAGTCCTAATACACAAGAAAGGAAAAAAGAACCAGTAGAAGAGACACAGGGACCTTAGTCATACCCACAAGGACAAGAGACAACATATGAATCTCAAGACAGAGCCCCCTCAAACAGTTGGGCGCCCACTTCACTCCTCCCTGCACCCCAACTCCTCCGCCCAGAAGTGATCCCACTGTTCCCACACTTTATCAAAGGCCAAAATGCGATTATCCAGGGAAGCAGTTAGGGAATCCATAGTGCGAATACTTCTCACTCTGGAGAGAAGGTCCAGGGGGGAAGGGGGGGCCTGCCTCTTCCAGAATTGCGAAATCAGGTATCTGGCTGCTGTCAGAATGTGTAGGCACATCTTGGTGATTGTCTTCTATTAGAGATTCTAAAGCTACATTAAAATCACTGCCTATTATGCATATACCTTCTTTGAAGGAGTGAAATGGATGAAGAGTAGATGAAAGCCAGGAGGCTTTTTCTTAATTTGGAGATTTTAAGCCCACTATGGTGCTGGTTGAATGTGATTATTTCCCTTTTGGGAGGCTGTATCTTCCCTAGGGGGTCTATCAGTTGATAGGTTAATATGAAGGGTATGTTTGTCCAAGAGCGGTACCCTTCTTGTGGGGGGAACAGGAGCGGTACCATTGATAAAAGTAATGGAAGGTTACTGTAGGGAATTTTTGCTACCTAAAATGTAGGATTTTCTAAATGTGTAGAATACTCTACATCTTGTTGTCAGGGGGTACATCCCATCGGTGTTCCGTGAGGTGACATTTATATCTGTCATGGTGATGGCGGGATAAAAGGTGGGTAGAAATATAAATAGAAAGACAATATCTAAGCAATTCTATTCAAGACAGGTGACTAATACACAATACAATATCATGGCCAGGTCTTGATTGGAGGCAGACCTGTGTGTATAATGTGTACCAAGAAAATGTAGGAGCAAGAGGGAGGGGAGTACCAGAGGTGGCCCCACAGAGAATTTACACAACATAAATATCATGAACAAAATTAACATAAGTGTTACCCTTCTTAAGGATCAAGTGGCATATTTAAGCTTAGTTTGAATTGCACTTCAAAGTTCAAGGCACCGGTCTCCTAAATGGGGAAAGACTAAAATAAAAGGGTCACTGACCACTGGATCTTCATATAGTTGATGGTTCCAAGATTTGGCTGATTTGGCAAGGTTGAAATATCTGGAACCAGCCTGAGAGGTTGCTAGGATCTAGGCAAGATGGTCGCATAAAGGAATTAAATCATCTTGTCTGATGAGTTGAAGCACATTCCAAAATATGAAAGATAAGGCAAATGGGAAGAGACATCAGTAAGGAATATGGCGGGTTCTGAGGACCTCTGTAATTGGCTTTAATTGACACCATTTATTCAGAGTAACTGGAGAGATATCTTGGAAAAGGGATGTTTTTTCCTCCCAATGAGATGAGTATGTGCTTTTTAAGGAACAAGTTCTTGTGAGCTGCATTTAGATATTATTATTTTACATAATATATGTGTAGGTTGGTCACTGTTCTTAGGCTTGAGGCTCTTTGGGATCTTTCACTTTCATAGTGAGCCAGGTCATCTGGCAGTAGGGGACCTAGATTTTGTACTGTGCAGTCAGGAATAACAAAGGAAAGTATGGTTTCAGTAACATCTATGATACAGAGGTTGTTTCTTCTCTCTCTGTTATGAAGATCCTCTATGTATTAATATGGGATTGGCAACTGTGTGAAGCATTGGCTGTAGTTTCCCCAAAAGTATGGAAAAAAGATTGGCAAATAAAGCCTCAGAGCAATTTAGCTAACTACTTTTTCAGATATCTTTCTAGTTAGTAGGAAATAACAACAGAACTCCTGACTCTATAGCTTGGTGCTAGCTGTCAGACTAGGTAAGTGGTGGTAAGCAGGCTAAGGCCCTGCCTAAAGCGGATAAACAGCCCTGACAAGGGGGAACCCGCTATCTGGAACCTAATAAAAAAAATAAAAGTAAAAAAAAACGGGTCAAAACCAAGATGGTGGCAAAGGTACAGAATCGGATAGCAAATAGAATGGTCAGTAGGCAAAGTAGAAGTCAATACACTGAATAGCAAGAGCACTAGATACACAGCTGGACTGCAATAACGAGAACCCAATGAAGAGGCTTGGCAGAATATAAGGCAGTAATGGACACTACCTTCAGCACTGACTGGCTCAGCCGTCCATCACTCAAACCGCAGTTGCAGACAAAACGAGTACAAACACACACCCAACTTTCCTAGGATCAGAAATTGAGCTGTCAATCACAGGCAACAAAGGGTGTGGTTTTCTGGCAAGAAGCCTGAAACCCATCAGAACAACTTGTGAGTTCTGACAGTAAGGCCCCTTCCACACTTGCGTTGCAGATCACACCAGAGTCCGATCAGGGTGTAATCAGGGTTTGGTCAGTGACATTTTGCATCAGAGCTCATAAGTTTTCAGTCAGAGTTTGTTCAGTGTCTAAGCTTTTTAGGCTCGTTTTCAATGCATTTTCAATGCATTTTCGTGCAGATAACGCTCATGAAAAGGACTCAGGTCTGAGGTCTATCTTTTCTATGGCAATTGATGCGTGAAAAACGCATTACACTTGCATGCGTCTCAGAGTGCAATGCGTTTTTGATGCGTCTCCATAGACTTGTATGGTGCGTTTTTCATGCGTGTGACATGCAAAAGTAGAGCATGCTGAGATTGGGTCAGATTACACTACAATAAAAGCACGTGCAATAAAAGCACGCACAGAATATGTGCATGAAAAACACAAGTGTAGAAGGGGCCTAAGACTGTTTAGTCATGGAGTTTAGGCATCTGTTAATCCAGAGAATTGAGAGAAAATGTAGGGGCGCCACGGGAAGGGAACAGAGATGACTACAGCTGTCCTGGGTATCTTAGCTAGAGAAAAAATATATTCAAAAGAAATAGAGATTTGTTGCAGCTGGATGGAGTCTGTTATATTGCCTAAACAAAAGAAATTTTATTAATGACCAAGTATTTAACAAATCTGTAAGGAAATAAACATAATTAAAATAATTAATAATAAAAATAAAAAGAAGTACAGTTGAAAATAATTGAAATAAAAATAATAATTGTTCAGGGCCTTAGCAAAACACATAAACAAAATAATGTCTAGAGAGCAAAATTCTGAATTCTAGATACCTACCTCTAGGACATGAAATCATCAAGCAACATTGGTGGTCGTCATCAAGACATTTGTTTTTCTTCGGTAAGACATATTTATCTTCTATTCCAGATGTGCTAAATTGACTAAAATTTGCAACATTTTATGGCGCAAAGACTCCAGATTAAACCATACTTAAGGAAAACTGCCTCGAAAATAAATTTGCAAGAAAAATAAACTCAAATAAAATAAATTTAACACAAGGAAAAGGTGAGACTGATAAATGACCAAATGCTGTTAGTGCATATTACAACCTGGTATTACACCAGATCAATCTATGTCCAAGCATGGCTGGTTTCAAATATGTGTACATTTATTCCAACAGTATTGTTGTTGCAGTGCTTGGCAATATCTGTCAGCTCCATTGAGATTAATGGAGCAGAACAGTCATGCCCGGCCATCTCGGCACTGAGACCCCAACTGATCAGCAATTTAGGCCCTATCCTGTGGATAGGGCCTAACTTTATTTCACGGGAAAACCCCATTAATGTCAGCTGTAAAACAACATGTAGAATCCAGCATGGAATACCCTGTAAAGCACTGTAACACACCAGCACATGTGTCGTTATTTTTTAACCAACTCTGCCACTAATATTACAATACAGGCTTGTCGTAGAGTGAGGGCAATAGCTGAGTTCTTTATGTTTAATGCAGAGATGTTTGATTACTTCTGAATGCCACAAATAAGATCGGAATGTGCAACAGAGGGAAAACATAACTTTACGTGTTAGAGTTAGAGATGCTGCAATAGCGTATTGCCCTTTCAAATACAGTTTTACTAAATTCCTTGAGGGGACTAATTTTTTAATTTGTCGACTCTTTGGAAGTTTTTACTGTGATACTTAGGGTCTTAGAGGCTCAGCAATGTTACATAGCACCTGAAATTTGTTCCAGCAAGATCCAACCTACAAAAGCCAATGGGTGCTTCTTCCCTTCCGAGCCCCCAGTGTGGACTTACAGCAGTTTGTGACCACATTGGGATATTACTGCATACTAGAGAAACTTGGTTACAAACTATAAGATGACCAAAGCCAAATCTCTATTGACAATCCAATTGTCTTAATCTAGTCTTGAACTCAATACCAACACAGCAAAAAAGACTATTTCCTTTAAAACCTAACTTTTACTAGTATCAATAATTTAAAATGTCACTTACAAAGCTAAAAAAACAATGTACACATATACACACAAAGTACAAGCCAGCATAAAAATAAAGAAATGGAGCAATCTTACCAGGACGAATATCGGGCTTCAGGATATATATCCCTGTAGTGGACCTGTGTAAGGGGGATATTGTGTATTCTCACCCTAAATACTATACGGTCTCTAGAACCCCAATTGCTCCCATCTTGACAAGGACAGTACCCATGTCGTCCCTCAACAGGTGCACTGTATTGCCCAATGGGTATATCAAGAAAAAGTGCTTCCCGTCCTTCCCTTCCCTACGCGTTTCATCACCAGTTACGGTGAATCATTAGGGGACCATTTAGGACTAAAAGGAAATTTCAAAAAGGAGGGGGGAGTATGAACAATCTTGGGGACCCTAAGAATCCTGGATATAGGTCACACACAGGCCTTCTTTTCCCCAGAGTAACTAGGATACTCAAACCCTAAGTGATATACCTGGCTAGTGAGCACTGGTATGTTGGAAGGGTTGTCCTTAAATATACAACAAGCCCCACCTATTCGTCCGCCATAGGTTGCTTAACCCCTTAATGACCGCCGTATCGGCTTTTTACGGCGGTCATTAAGGGTACTTCTTCTGACGCAACGCTTTTCTATGGAGGCACGTCAGAAGAAGATTTCAGGACATCGGGTCCTGCAAGTGCCGGTGTGGGGCTCTGATATCACAGCCCAGACCCGGCACTTTCACCCGGGATCGGAAAAACTCAGATCCCGGGAAGTTAACCCCTTACACTCGCAGTCAAGCATGTGCTTACCGGGGGATCCGATCCCTCCTGCTGCAGCCCTGGGTTCTGTTGAGTGACCCGAGGCTGTCGGCTCCGCTGTGCCGGGTTCCGCCTCCTGGCAGGACCCGGCTGTATGCTCAGCATGCTCAGTTACTTACACTATACACTGCAATACAAGTGTATTGCAGTGTAAAGGCTTGAACAAGCGATCGGATGAACGAGTCAAGTAAAAAATAAAAAACTTAATACTCACCCTCTGGTGTCCGGATCGTTGGCGCGGTTCCCGATGTTCAGCGTGCGGCTCCCGATCTCCGGTGCGGCGGCTCCTCTTCTTTCTTCTCTGCTCTCTCGCCGGCAGAGTCGCATCCATGCGATCCGCGGTGGCCACACACTATGATGCAGCGGTGTCGCCGCGGGTGTATACTACATTGGGGGGCTGCCTGGCTGTATACTACATTGGAGGGGCTTCCTGGCTGTATACTACATTGGGGGACTGGCTGGCTGTATACTACACCCTCGGCTTATACTCGAGTCAATAGGTTTTCCAGTTTTGGTGGTAAAATTAGGGGTCTCGGCTTATACTCGGGTTGGCTTATACTCGAGTATATACGGTAGTCATTTTGTAATATAATTAACTAAATAAATAAAAGTCCCATAATCTCCCCAGTTACACATAAAATGCAAATAAAGTATATAAAACACAAAAACACATACATATTTGGTATTACCGCGTCCATATTAATCTGTACAATAAATCTAAATCAATATTGAACCCGCTCAGTAAACGACGTAAAAAAAATGGAAGAACTTCCCGTAATATACAATTTTTCATCAAACACCATCACTAAAAATGTTCTAAAAAGTGATCAAAAAAGTTACGTTCCCTAATATGATACGACTGAAAAGAACAACTCTTTTCGCAAAAAATAAGCCCTCAACCAGATCTGACAACAGAAAAATACAGAAGTTATGGCCCTGAAAAGTTGTCACTAGCAAAAACAATGCGATTTTCTCCAATATTGGTTTTGCTCAGGAAAATTGAGCAAATATAAGAAAAACTATGTAAAGAAGATATCACCACAGTCGTAGTGAACCAGAGAATAAAGATAAAATATTATTTTTACAAAAAATGATAAAAATCCCAAATAAAAATTGATGATTTTGTTTGTGCCCCCCTTGAAATAGTTAATAAAATCTCATGGATAAGCTTTAGACTCCCAAAATGAATTATTTATACATTATATCTCATCCCATAAATAATAAGCCTCATATGTTCGCATTACCAAAAAAAATAAAAATTTGTAGGTCGTACAATGTGACAATACAAATCTGCTGTGAATGGCGCCTCCATTCATCATATACTCGGCCGTGCGCCCATACAGCAGTTATCACCACATATGGGGTATCGGTACACTCAGGAGGAATTGGGCATCAAACATTGAAGTGCGTTTCATCATTTAATTTATTCTAAAACTGTCAGTTTTGGCCTAAATGACTGTATTTTCCAAAAAAAATTCCAAAGTTTCAAAATCACAGGTCCATATTGTTTTAACCCATGTGAAACACTTAAAGGGTTAATAGACTTTATAGAAGTTGTTTTACATACGTTGAGTTTCTATAATGGGGTAATTTTGGGGTTTTACTATTATTTAGGCCTTTCAAAGTCACTTGGAATCTGAGTTGTCCCTTAAAATGTGAGTTTTGGCAATTTTCATGAAAATTAGAAAAATGGCATCTAAAGTTCTGCGCCTCATTACATTCTAGAAAAATGAGAGGACGCATAAAATATCATCCCAACATAAGGCAGACATTCCGTAAATGTTAATTATCAAGCTTTTTGGGTAGTTTTACTTCCTGTCTGGAAAGTAGAACATTTCAAACTTGGAAAATGAAGAACGCTAAATTTTCACTTTTCTTCAGAATGAAACGCAAAACTTATCACTTAAATTTTACAACTAACATGAAGTACAATGTGTCACGAGAAAACAGCCTCAAAATCACCTGGCCATGTTAAAGCTTTCCGAAGTTATAACCAATTATCATGAGACATGTCAGATTTGAAAAATCGAGTCTGGTCATTGAGCTGAAAACTAGTGTCGGTGATAAGGGGTTAATCAAAGTGTTATTGTTACCTTTTGTGCCCATATCCTTTTTTCCCCACTTCCGGACGCCACCGGATGTGTCCTCCGTTCGCCCAAGGGGATATCTATATTGGGATGTGCAACATCCCCCACCGGGGCCTAGCCCTTGAGGTGCGGCCTGGAGTCAGCCGGGGCCCGCGGTACCGGAGTGGCTGGCGGTTGCGGCCTAAGCACGCTATTGTCACGGTGCTTGGTACGGGGGAACCGGAGGGCTGTCCTACAGCCTGGCAGGTCTCCAGCAGGGTGGTGTTGGCAAGAAAAGATGAGGGAGAGGCTGCTATAGCGGATCTCCCTGGGGCAACCCCTTAATGTCCCGAGTGTGAGTCTCTGGGTGATGGACAGGGTGCCCGGTGATGAAGGCAGCCGTATTAGCAGGGACCAGACGGAGGCAGAAGTTGAAGAAAACAACTTACAGTTCTTTATTTGAACCGCAGGAACCGCAGCAAACGTGCCTTTAACAGGTAGGTAGGGTGCTGAGATGTGAGTTGGAGGGAGCCTCAGGAGATAGTTCACCAGCCTGGATGTAGAGGGCAGGCTGGGAAGGCAGCTGTGTCCTGGTAGGAAGCTTCAGCTTGTCCTGTAGGGCTTCAGGTATCACCTTTAAAGGTAAGATGATACCCCTTTTCCTCACTACACTAACTCTAATCTATTGCTCCACTCTTCAGAGGCAGGGGCTAGGCTCTTCCTGCTCTGGTATGGGCTAGACAGAGATTTACTCACTCACTCACTACATAGACTGAGAGACTTCTCTCTCTAACTCTCTAAGAGTTCTCTAGAACATTCTGGGCCAGAGGTTTTATTACCTCCCTTTGGTCAGGTGGTGGCTGCTCCTCCAATCACATCTCAGCTACAGAGCACAGGATGTAACACAGACATTGGTTGACATAATTACATCATACATTAACATCTGCCTTGCCAGGCAGGATTAACCACTGCAATACCGCTATGTCCTATAGGGACCATGTAGTGTAATGGGATTACATGCAGGTGGGACGTATTCGCAAACCCTACCTCGCCATTGCATCGGCGAGGGTGTTGCATACCCCGGGGGCAATTGAAAGAGCCGCCCTCGGCTCGACTATAGATGTTTTGGGGCACAGAGGGGGCTAAGGGCACTTCTGGGAAGTGCAGGCTATGTGAGGTGTAGGGACAAACCGCCCATGGTCCTGGAGACAGGCACCTGGGTTGGTGTCGGACTAAGACAAAACATGTAGCTGTATGACAGTTGGTCGCTGACGCCATTAAACCGAACTGTACAGTAGGAAAGGTGTGGTGTCATGTCCTGTAATCCACTCCTTGCACCAAGGCCTGTATATTTGTTTTATCAACACTTCTTCCCTGGCGGCAATTATATAGTGTATATATGCATACATTGGCATATGTGACACAATAAAACATTGTACTACATAGAGACGGTCCGACACAGCCACTCTACAACCTGAAAAGCCTATGAAAGGGTTAATGCAGACTACTGGCATATATGACAGTGTGCAAACAGGTTAATTCACATTGGCTTAGGAGCCCAATGGGTACACATCTTGAACGTTACAAACGTTACAGAGGTGGATAGGCTACTCAAGGTAGCACGGTAGTAAATGTCTCTTTTCCTGCAAAGGAAAGGCATAAAAAGTGCAAGCAGAATGTCCATACCTAAAAGGAAGGCATTAAGTGCAAAATAGTAGTCAATGGCCACTTTTCCCTTGTAGTATCTGGCAAAAGTCTCACAGAAGGTCTCTACTGACAAAGTCCATCTTCTGGGTACAGCCCTTGATGTGGGGGAAAAGTGCAATGAAGAAGCAAAGGGTCTCCTCTTTTTTTTTTGAGAGGGACAGAGTCCTTTGAAGAAATCTCTGCTGTGGCAGAGGAAGAGGTGCTATCATAGTACATGACAATAATCAGTTCAAGGTATGTCTCTTGACTGAGATAAATAGGGGTGAGAGTCTCAGGAAAGTCTCTGGCTCTTTGGGGTAAGGACAGAAATATACAATATGTACATAGTACAGTACCTGAAGCGGGCTACAGCCCTTCAGGGGTTACTCTGCATCTTCCTCGGTGGTAAGTACTTCGATGTCAGAAAAACGTACCTGCCTCCTGCGGGTCACCAGCTGGTACTCCTGCAGGTACGCAGGAGCTTTACCTTTTGTCTCCCTTTGAGACCTTCGAAGTTCCGGCCTGGAGAAGATAACAACCTCCTCATCGTCCTCCTCTGAGTCAAGCGCTGGAGTCGGAGTCTCAGCTGCCTCTGATGCTTCAGGGGTTGCAGACACTGGAGCCGGATCATCCTCCACAGGCAGCAGTATTGGAGACTGCGGTGGGGATGATGGTCTCTCCGAGGTACCTCTTACTGGAGTGGAAACAAAACAGAATTGAGGCACAGTCACAAGTTCCAAGAAACTGGGGGTAGGCGAACACAAGGAGGTCTGTAAGTTGGGGGTCGAGGTGAGAGGTGTGGACATAGGGGCAAAAGGACGAAGACATCTCTTCAGCCGGTTCCTATGTACCCGGAGTGGTGGACGGTCTCCTCTTGAAATCTCGTAGACTTCAGGGGAGAGACTGTCCCTAACTAGGTATGGCTCACGCTCCCAACGCCCATCTAGCTTACTGGTAGGATGGTTGTTGCGCAGCCACACTCGATCTCCTGGGGCAAAAGGCTCAGCACAGGCATTACGATCGAAGTCCCTTTTTTGTTTCTCTCGGGCCTCTTCCAACCGCAGATCCACAACTTCTCTGGCATCCGCCAGGCGCCTCTGGTGTTCGTGAACCCAGTCAGTCTGGGGAAGTAAAGACTGGGAATCAGGGGACTCCATGTCCCAGGTCATATCAGCAGGGAGATGGCCGTGTCTCCCGAACATCAAATAATACGGAGTGTACCCTGTGGAGCAATGAGTGGTATTGTTGTACAGGTACACTAATTCGGGCAATAGTTTTGGCCAGTCAGCCCTTTTTGCAGGGGTCAGAGTCCTCAGCATATTGATTAGAGTCTGATTCATCTTTTCACAAAGCCCGTTGCCTTGGGGATGATAGGCTGTGGTCCTCAGCTTCTTGCAGCCATATAGAGTGCACAGCTCCTGGAAGACTTGGGACTCAAATGCTGTTCCTTGGTCTGTAAGGATCTGGTCCGGACAGCCATAGGGGAGGATGAAGCTCTTCCACAGGGCCGCTGCGGTAGTCCTTGCAGACAGATCTCTGACAGGTACTGCAACCACAAATTTGGTATAGTGGTCGATGATCGTAAGAGCATAACTGTGACCGGATCTGCTGGGCTCCAACTTCACGTGGTCCAATGCCAGGATCTCCAAGGGCCGTTGGCTCACAATGGGACGTAGAGGGGCCCTTTGATTGTGTCACTCTCCTCGAGCGATGGCGCAGGCTGGGCATTCTCGACACCAGGCTTCAATGTCGGACTTCATGTTGACCCAGAAGAATCGCCTTCGGAGGGTGGCTTCAGTCTTCTGAGCGCCAAAGTGTCCGGACTGGTCATGGTACATTTCCAGTACTATCTTGGCGTCCCTCCTGGGAATCACAATCTGGTATAGCCGGTCATAAGTGATAGGGTCCAGAGTTCTTCTCTTTAGCAGACCCTGGTGCATGCTCAGAGTCTTTCTCTGGCGCCACAATTGAGACAGTTCTCCATCAGCTCTTCTGCGCCGGATTCTTTCAGGCACTCGCCCACTAGAGAGATAGTCCATTACTTCTCCTATGGCACGGCTATCAGCCTGAAGACTCATCCAGAGGTCCTTTTCCGCAGGGGGCTCTGACTCTTCTTGAGGAGTAGCTGGCGCTGCCTCTGTCGGTAGGGAGTAAACTCTCTGGGCATCTTGACGCACAAACCGGGCATAGAACGCTGGCATCTCCACATCTTCCCACTGAGCATCCGTGGAGGGTCCCTCCCACTGGTCAGGGAGACGGGACAGAGCGTCGGCGTTGTCATTGGTCTTACCAGCCCGGTACTTGATGGTAAAGCTGAAATTGGCAAGTCTGGAGGCCCACCGTTGTTCCAGTGCTCCAAGACGTGCGGTGTTCAGATGCGCCAACGGATTATTGTCTGTGAAGACAGTGAAAGATGATGCAGCTAGGTAGTCCTTGAACTTTTCGGTCACAGCCCAGACTAACGCCAGAAACTCCAACTTGAAGGAACTATAGTTCTGGTCGTTTTGCTCCGGTTCTCGGAGGGAACGGCTGGCGTAGGCTATGACCCTTTCAGTTCCGTTTTGGAGCTGGGATAATACCGCCCCTAGACCTTGCTTGCTGGCATCAGTGTATAGGGTGAAAGGCAGACTATAGTCTGGATATCCCAACACCGGAGGTTCAGTCAGCCGTTGCTTGAGCATCTGGAAGGCAGCTTCTCGTTCGGCCGTCCACTCAATGGATACTCGGGAACGTTGGCTCTCTTTTGGCAGGCCCCTTAGGAGCTCTTGCAGGGGAGCCGCCAGCTGGGCAAACTTCGGGATGAAACGCCTGTAATAACTGGCAAATCCCAGGAAGCTTTTGATGTCCCGTACGGTTGATGGGGTAGGCCAGTCGTAGACAGCTGCAATCTTCTCTGGATCTGGCTCAATTCCATGAGCGCTCACCACATGTCCCAGGTACTTGACGCTAGGCTGTAGCAGGTGGCACTTGGATGGCTTGACCTTCAACCCATGTTGGGTCAGGATTTGGAAGACTTCAGCCAGATGGTGGAGGTGGTCTTCATAAGTCTTGGAGTAGATGATGATGTCGTCCAAATATAGCAGGACGGTCTCGAAGTTGCGATGACCCAAACATCTCTCCATCAGCCGCTGAAATGTGCCCGGGGCGTTGCATAGCCCAAACGGCATGTTGTTGAACTCGAACAAGCCCATTGGGGTGGTGAAAGCCGTCTTCTCTCTGTCTTCCGGCGCCATGGCCACTTGCCAGTAGCCACTGGTCAGGTCCAGGGTAGAGAAGTAGGCAGCTGACCCTAGGGCTGCGAGGGATTCCTCGATTCGAGGCAGAGGATAGGCGTCCTTGTGGGTGATATTGTTGATCTTCCTATAGTCAACACAGAATCGAAGGGTTCCATCCTTCTTCTTCACAAGGACCAGCGGGGCAGCCCATGGGCTGTGACTCTCCCGGATAACGTTGGCTGTCTTCATCTCTTGTACCAGCTTTTTCACCTCTTGGTAGCGGGCTGGAGGTATGGGCCGGTATCGTTCCTTGATAGGAGGATGAGAGCCAGTAGGGATGGTATGTTGGATCAGAGTAGTCTGCCCAAAATCCAGTGGGTGTTTGCTGAAGGCCTGGTGGTGCTTCATAACGACATCCAGGACACCTTGTACTTGGTCTGCAGGAGTAAAATCGTCGTCTCCAATATTGAGCTCAAGCCACCAGGATTGCTCGGCAGGCTCACCTTCAGCACTTGGCTTCACTTCCAACTGTTGGGAGGCAGACAGAGCGGTTTCCACCAAGTCTTCAGGATGGACACTGAAGAGAGTGGCTACGGCTTGGTACTTTCTCAGATCCACTGGGGAGTCTCCCACATTTAGTAATCGAATGGGTACTTGTCCTCGGGATACGGTGACTAGGCTCCTGGCGGCTAGAATGGGCAGGTCTTCATCAGCTGGTAGAGGTTCTACTATCGCCTGGTAGTCTTGACCTTGGACGCCCATGCAGGCTCGACACCATACTAACGTCTCAGTCCCAGGTTGAAGGCGGACAGGTTGGGGATCCTTGATCCGGGCTCTGCAGATTTCTCCATTAGGGCCAGCAAACTTCTGTTGCGCCGCTAGAACCTGCATAGTCTCTTGAATTACCTTCCGGGAACCGTTGGGCACTGTTGGCAGGGAGTCGTGGAGAGCCTTCAGCACTTCAGGGTAGCAATTGCGGAGGACATTGGTACCCAGTACCAGGGAGAAGTTACCGTTTTCGGGCACACGTGTCACCACTACGCCCTGTCTGGTTAACTCAGTGTCTCCAATGGTTAGCGTGGGCTCCCAGTAGCCGCGGATGGGTACGGATTTTCCGTTCGTAGCAATAATGTAAAGTAAGCCTTTGGAGGCTGGACTAGGGATGCTTTTCCTCGGCATTTCTCGAAGGCAGCACTCCGGAGGGTGGTCACTTGAGAGCCGGTATCAATTAAGGCCGGTAGGGTAACTCCATTGATGGTTACATGAACCATGGGGCGAGTCCCCACGAACCTGGGCATCCAGTTAGCATCTCGGGGACTTACAAGTTCTTCCCTTGGAGGTCGTCCCTTAGCTCCAAGGGTTTGTCGTTTAACTGACGACAATCATTCTCTTCATGCCCATATTTATGGCAGTAGCTGCACCGCTGGCGGGGTTTCTTCTGACTCCAGGTGCTTAACGACTTCGCCTCTTTTGGGCGCTGCTTAGTCGGAGATTCACGAGGAGTAGCTGACCGTACCGGGTTCTCTGGAGGTTTCCTCCTCATAGCGGAGATAGTCACTTCCACCTGGGTCAACCGATCGAGGATTTTATGCAGGGTGTCCGCCAGATTAGAGACCTGTCCTGCTAAGTCAGCAACTTCCGTAGCCGCAGGAGTCGACTGCGTTGGATAGCAAGCTAGAGCAGATTCCTCCATTTCCACGGACTCAGGCTCTTTCTGCGGTCCAGTAGGCGGTCGGTCCCCTAATATGTCAATGGCAGTTTCCTTAAACTCAAGGAAGGAGGCCTGGGCATGTTGAGAAGAGATGATCTTTAGTTGACACCTTTGATTTCTATCAACAAGTCCATTAATAAATTGTTCCCTTAAGGTTTGATCAGAGGTTTCAGCGTCTTTGGGCTCCAGGCAGGTGATGGCCTTCCATGTCTCCTGTAGGGAGAGGGCAAAGTCTCGGAGGGACTCTTGGGGCTTCTGTCTTTTCCCGAAGAATTTCTGCTTCAACTCGGAGACAGTACACTTGTCAAAGGTGTTACGTAGCCTATCAAGAATCTGGACCACATTCTGACACTGTTCTCGGGGCCAAGACTTGACTTCCCGGAGAGCGGGTCCTTTCAACTGCCCGATGAGGATGCCCACTTTCTGTTCCTCTGTGAATGGGAGCAAGGCGAAGGTGGCTAACAACTTGTCCCTGAATTCAGGGAGAGTATGTGATTCTCCCTCGTAGTAGGATAACCAGGGGGCCCCCAGATAGTAGGGCATAGTCAGAGGCATCATGGTGGGAGTCCCAGGGACACTAGCTGTAGCAGGGCTGAAGGGACTCTCTGGAGGACTTAACATGCTCCGGTACCCTGAGGAGGGACCAGGGGACGGGACTTGCGCCAGTCCCGTATCTTCGTCCTGGGCGGACATGACTGGCCTAGCTGAGGGAAGCCTGTAGGGTTACACAATGTCCGTTGCTATGGGCGATGGCTAGAATGGGACGTGGGCACTTTAAGACACAGTCACTATTCCCTGGGAGGTGAGCCAATAACCTAGCATCGGAAACAATCTCTACCCCCCTTTAACTTCCCCAGCGGTACTCACTCAGGATCAGCCGCGGTGACAGGACAGCTCCGGTACACGAAGGTCTCCGTTCCCGATGTCCGGCAGGCAGCAGGGTTCAGTGATGCTCCGCGGTGTTCTCCAGTCGCAGGACACGTGCGCCGGAACTCCGGATGAGGCGCACACTGCTGGCAGGCTTCAGGCGCGGCCTGCGCCGAAATCCAAGATGGCCGATTAACCCTCTTCGTTGCCGGCCGCACACGCTCCAGCTCCTCCTCCACGGTGCTTCGCGCCACTCGCGCAGGGGGCGGGGCCTAATGACGCCTCTGGAGTTCCCGCCAGTGAAGATTTGGCGGGCTGGAAATACTTGCTGCGCCACACGCCTCTGAGGTAAATGCTTCAGGCGCAGCAGCGCCGGATGTAGCAGAGCTGACACAGTTCTTGCAGGAATTAACCTCTTGAGTGCTGGAGCGGCGCTCGACAGCACGTGGCAGCAGTATAAAGTTCAATGTAGAAACACACAAATACTTGGGCCTAAACCCGGATGGCAGCAGGGTTAGGCAGCACAGTCTTTTTCTCAATAAAGTACAGTCTTTAGTGCCAGGATAAGGCACAGAAGTAAATATCCTGTGATTCGTGACGCCACTTGCAACATCCCCCACCGGGGCCTAGCCCTTGAGGTGCGGCCTGGAGTCAGCCGGGGCCCGCGGTACCGGAGTGGCTGGCGGTTGCGGCCTAAGCACGCTATTGTCACGGTGCTTGGTACGGGGGAACCGGAGGGCTGTCCTACAGCCTGGCAGGTCTCCAGCAGGGTGGTGTTGGCAAGAAAAGATGAGGGAGAGGCTGCTATAGCGGATCTCCCTGGGGCAACCCCTTAATGTCCCGAGTGTGAGTCTCTGGGTGATGGACAGGGTGCCCGGTGATGAAGGCAGCCGTATTAGCAGGGACCAGACGGAGGCAGAAGTTGAAGAAAACAACTTACAGTTCTTTATTTGAACCGCAGGAACCGCAGCAAACGTGCCTTTAACAGGTAGGTAGGGTGCTGAGATGTGAGTTGGAGGGAGCCTCAGGAGATAGTTCACCAGCCTGGATGTAGAGGGCAGGCTGGGAAGGCAGCTGTGTCCTGGTAGGAAGCTTCAGCTTGTCCTGTAGGGCTTCAGGTATCACCTTTAAAGGTAAGATGATACCCCTTTTCCTCACTACACTAACTCTAATCTATTGCTCCACTCTTCAGAGGCAGGGGCTAGGCTCTTCCTGCTCTGGTATGGGCTAGACAGAGATTTACTCACTCACTCACTACATAGACTGAGAGACTTCTCTCTCTAACTCTCTAAGAGTTCTCTAGAACATTCTGGGCCAGAGGTTTTATTACCTCCCTTTGGTCAGGTGGTGGCTGCTCCTCCAATCACATCTCAGCTACAGAGCACAGGATGTAACACAGACATTGGTTGACATAATTACATCATACATTAACATCTGCCTTGCCAGGCAGGATTAACCACTGCAATACCGCTATGTCCTATAGGGACCATGTAGTGTAATGGGATTACATGCAGGTGGGACGTATTCGCAAACCCTACCTCGCCATTGCATCGGCGAGGGTGTTGCATATGCACACCAGTCTTCAAAAGTCGCACACCTGTTGTGTATCTCTGTCCGGTTTAGGCTATAATGCACCGGAAGTAGTTCATAACCGGAAGTGATCATCATCTCCCGGAGCATGAAGGCGCCTGAACGATCGGGAATCCAGTGGTTTAGGTATAAGTACCGCCCTCCTTTGTGTCGTCACCTACGTCACTCGTACCGAATCTGTGTTCCAACGTGGAACGTATGATGTATGCGCCACTTTCCCATGACTGATAATGCGCAGATAGGGATGTGTGCACTACAATATGAAACGCATGACTGTCACACCCTGGTGACGAGGTCTTATTCTAGGGAATAGATGCATCTTATATGGTATTATGGGCAAATATTTATTCATTTAAAGACCAACACATTCCTAGTGTGATACTTTCGTAGCTCAATTGAGCCCATGAGTGTATATGGAAAAGTTTTAATGTCATAAAAATCACCTATTTCAGGGATTTAACACCTTTATCATTTGTGGTTCTGAAGTGACATAAGTAAGTAGAGATAACCAACTATCTACTGTTGTTGAATATTGGTTATCCATATCAACAGTTTTATCTGTTTTAGGGGTATCTACCAACTTTATATCTCCATTTTATATTTGTTTAAAACCTGTGGGTCTGATGTTGGGGTTGTTTGCCTCTTTATAAGGTGGCAGCCAAGCTAGTAACATTTTGATAACTATTAGTTTGTCATATCATTAATACTCTAATCGCTTGCATTGAGATTATGTGAGTATTTTTGGCTGAACTACTCTAATGGGTCCCATCTCCATCCTAGTTGACATAAGGACATTATAAAAAACATCTGAAGTCCAATTGTTCATTCAAAAGTTGGTGTAGGAAGGAGGGTTTTGGGTTCATGGAGAACTGGGCTGACTTTTCTGTCGGCTACAGGCTCTACAGTAGGGATGGGCTGCACCTCAATGGGGAGGGTGCAGCTGTTTTGGGGGAAAAAATGGCTAGAAGGTTGGAGGAGTGTTTAAACTAGAGACCTGGGGGGAGGGCAACTACACTTGTGCAGGGCAAATAGACAGTGTAGATAGAGAGCTGGGAAGAGTCATAGTCCATGGGGGAGAAAGGGGGGCTGCAATGAGATTGGGGAATAAGGACAAAAGGAATACGGACAGAGAAAACCATATAAAGTGTATGTACACAAATGCCAGAAGCCTCACAAACAAAATGGAGGAACTGGAACTCTTGATGTTGGAGCGGAAAAATTATATAGTGGGTATCAGCGAGACATGGCTGGACAGTAGCTATGACTGGGCTGTTACTATAGATGGTTATAGTCTTTTTAGAAAGGATCGTATAAATAAAAAAGGGGGAGGGGTTTGTTTATATGTGAATTCTTGCCTCAAGCCTGTCTTGCGAGATGACATCAGTAACGTAAATGCAAATGTGGAGTCCCTATGGGTTGAGATAAGAGGAGGGAAAAAGAAAAATAAAATATTACTAGGGGTTTGTTATAAGGCTCCAAATATAATGGAGGCAGCAGAGGAAATGCTGATAAGCGAAATGGATGCGGCTTCAAAGCAAGGTGAAGTACTTATCATGGGGGACTTCAATTACCCAGTTATTGACTGGGTGGCATAAACCTGCAGGTCCTTCAAAGGCAGCACGTTCTTGTCAACAACAAAAGACAATTACCTGTCGCAACTAGTCCTGGAGCCAACAAGAGGGGGGGCACTGCTGGACCTTATCCTTACCAACAGACCTGATAGGGTATCAAAACTACATGTTTGGGGGAACCTGGGGAATAGTGATCATAATATCATTGATTTTGTATTACGCTTTACTAAGAGCGTTAGTGAAGGGGCAACCAACTTTCTAAACTTCAGGAGGACAAATTTTCAGCAACTAAGGGAAGACCTTAAAGGCATGGACTGGGATAATGTTCTCAAAGACAAAAAGCCCCCCCCCCCCCAAAATGGGACTTTTTCTCATATATTCTGAAAAAGTCCTGTGAGAAACACATACCTTATGGGAAAAAGCATAAAAGGAACAAGAAAAAGCCTATGTGGCTAACTAGTCTTGTAAGGAAAGCAATAAGCGAGAAAGATAAAGCGTTTAAGTTGCTAAAACGTGAATGTAGCGATGAGGCATTACAGGATTATGAAGAGAAAAATAAATCCTGTAAAAAGCAGGTAAAGGCCGCAAAAATAGAGACTGAGAGAAATATTGCCAGGGAGAGCAAAAATAATCCCAAATTATTTTTCAAGTATATAAATGATAAGAAACTAAAAACAGAGAGTGTGGGTCCCCTTAGAAATAACATGGGGGTCATGGTGGAAGGAGATGAAGAAAGGGCCTATCTACTAAATGTCGCCTTCTCAACTGTCTTTACCCAGGAAAATCCCCTGGTGGAAGACACAATGAGGAATAATGTAAATTCTTTTTGGAATGTCAACAGTTTAACCCAGGAAGAGGTACGGCGCCGCCTCGCAACCACTAAGATAGATAAATCACCGGGCCAGGTGGCATACACCCCCGGGTTCTGCATGAATTATGTACGGTGATAGACAGACCGTTATTTTTAATATTTGAAGATTCACTGAGGACTGGTTATGTTCTACAGGACTGGCGCATAGCAAATGTGGTACCAATATACAAAAAAGGATCAAATAGCGATCCTGGAAACTACAGACCCGTGAGTCTAACTGCTGTGGTGGGGAAAATATTTGAGGGGTTTGTTAGAGATGCTATCCTGGAGTATCTCACTGTGCACAACCTTATAACCCAGCGTCAGCATGGGTTTATGAGAGATTGGTCCTGTCAGACTAATCTGGTTACTACGAGGAGATAAGTTCAAGACTGGATCTGGGGGACGCTGTGGATGTTGCATATCTAGACTTTTGAAAGGCATTTGACACCGTGCCACATAAAAGGTTGGTATATAAAATGAGACTGCTGGGAATAGGAGAAAATCTGTGTATTTCGGTAAGTACTTGGCTTAGTGATAGAAAACAGAGGGTGGTCATTAATGGCACATTCTCAGATTGGGTTGATGTTACCAGTGGAGTGCCACAGGGGTCAGTATTGGGGCCACTTCTTTTTAATATTTTTATTAATGACCTTGTAGTGGGTTTACACAGTCAAGTTTCAATATTTGCAGATGATACTAAGCTGTGTAAAGTAATAAATACTGAGGTCGATAGTTTAGCATTACAGATGTATTTGTAGAAGCTTGAGGAGTGGGCAGAGAAATGGTTTAATGAGGTTTAATGTAGATAAATGTAAAGTTATGCACTTGGGCCATGGAAACAAAAAGTATAATTATGTTCTAAACGGTCAATTACTTAGTAAAACTGGAGCTGAAAAGGACTTGGGGGTATTGGTGGATGGTAAACTTAATTTTAGTGACCAGAGCCAGGCGGCTGCTGCTAAAGCAAATAAAATTATGAGATGTATCAAGAGAGGAATAGATTCTCATGATAAAGACATAGTTTTGCCCTTATACAAAACCCTGGTCAGACCACACATGGAACATTGTGTACAGTTTTGGGCACCAGTGTATAAAAAGGATATAGTAGAGCTGGAATGGGTGCAGAGGAGAGCAACCAGGATTATTAGGGGAATGGGGGAACTAGAATACACTGACAGACTAAAAAATTTGGGATTATTCAGTTTAGAAAAAAGACGACTGAGGGGAGACCTCATTACAATGTACAAATACCTGAACGGACAGTACAAGGATCTCTCCAAAGATCTTTTTATACCTAGGCCTGGGGCATCCTCTACGCCTAGAGGAGAGGCGATTTTACCATCAACATAAAGGTTCTTTACTGTAAGAGCAGTGAGACTGTGGAACTCTCTGCCGCAGGAGGTTGTTATGGCGGACTCTATGTACATGTTCAAGAGAGGCCTGGATGCCTTTCTGGAGAGAAAAAATATCACGGGTTATGGGGATAAAACATTTATTTAATTCTTAAAGGTTGGACTTGATGGACTTTTGTCTTTTTCCAGCCTTATATACTCTGAAACTATGATACTATGATTCAGCCCCATTGGGCTTACTGTTTGAAGTGCAAAGATCCAGTACGACTCCTTCTGAAGAGTCATTTGTTCCCAGTCACCCCCTCTGAGTTGCTGCTTGACTACATCAATACCCATAAAGGACACAAATTATGTATTTCCACCATATGTCTGGTTTATATGTCTTGCTATTGATGCGTCATTTTGTTTGTCAATGTCCAATAGATGTTCCCCTATTCGTCTTCTAAATTCCCTGTTAGTTTTCCCAATGTATTCCATACCACACTCACATGTCATTTTTTAGATAACCCCTTTTGTCCTACCGTTAATAAAGTGTTTAATTTCAAAGCTGAGTCCTGTATTAGTTGAGGTAAAAAACTTGCTGGTTTGCATAAAGGGGCAGGCAATACAGCCACTACATTTGAAGGTACCAGTCGGGATATTCTTGTTAAGCCATGTAGTGTTATGTGGGGCTACAAAGTGGGAATGGACCAGACAATCTTTAAGTGATCTGCCCTTCCTAAAGGTAATTTGTGGGGCCTCAACTAGGACGCCTTTTATTTCCGGGTCCATTTGTAAAATGTTCCAATATTTCTGGATCACTTTTGATGCCTCCTTTGCCCCATTGTCAAAAGTCGTGATTAGTCTGATTTTGCTGTCGGGAGGGGAGTCTCCTTTCCTTTTCAGCAGTTCCCTACGATCTTTATCAATTGCTGCTCTATACGCTTTTCTCAGGACATAATCGGGGTAGCCCCTTTCTCTAAATCTTGCCCTGAGGTCATTCGCCTGGATTCTGAACTCCTCATTTGTTGAGAAGTTCCTTTGTAGTCTGTAATATTGGCCCTTAGGTATACCACTCTTCATAATGGGTGATGACTCTCCCATCTTAGGAGTGCCTTGGTCGAGGTGGGTTTTCTGTAAACTTTTGTATTTAACTCTCCACTGTTATCTCTGTTGATCTCAAGGGACTGGTATCTTTGCCTATTTCAAAAGTGAAACCCAAATTGATCTCATTGGTATTGAGATCTTTTACAAATTCACAGAAATATTTCTCCATATGACCAAAATGTCATCAATATATCTGACCCACAACTCCACCCTCTCCACCATCTGTGCCAGTTGTTCGGTAAACACAATGGTTTCCTCCCACCAGCCCAGGAGCAAGTTGGCATACGCTGGTGCACATGGATTGCCCATGGCCGTGCCCCTGAGCTGGTGGTAGTATTTTTTGTCAAGGAAGAAGATGTGGGTCAGAAGGAAACTCAGTAGTTCCAATGTGAATTTGTTGTGTGGAACAAATGGATTACCCCTCAAATTTAGGAAATGTTCTACTCCCTTAAGACCATAGCCATGGGGGATAGAGGAATACAATGCTTTCACATCAATTGAACACAGTATACATCCCTCTTCCATGATAATTCCGTCAATTCGACGTATTAGGTCTGCAGTGTCTTGAATATATGATGAAAGGGAAAGAACGAATGGACATAATATCTTATCAAGGTAGATGCCTATATTTTGAGACAGGCTGTCTACTTCTGACACAATGGGCCTCCCTTTTAGGGGGGTCAGGCCCTTATGGACTTTGGGTAAACAGTAGAGATGAGCGAGTATACTCGTCCGAGCTTGATGCTCGTTCGGGTATTAGCATACTCGGAACGGCTCGTTGTTCGGACGAGTATCCCCTGCTCAAGATTGAGCATATAATTAAGAAAAGACAGTGAAGAACAGTGAAGAATACAATTAAAACAGTGAACACAGGATCATTTAAGTGAAGAACACAGTGAATGAACACAGTGAAGAACACAATGCAGATGTTCCGAACATCTGCTAACTTAGCCGAAGACACGAGCGGAGTGGGGGCTGGAGCGAAATGGAGCGGGCATCACGGAGCAGAGGCTGGATCAGGCATCACCAGACCCTTTCTCCCTAGCCATTTTTTTTTTATTTATGTGCAGTAAATTAATTTAAACTGGTCCGAACTCTTACTAAATAAGAGGTTGGATCGTGTATCTGGCGTGCTGGCAGTCGACCTTATTCATTAGGGGGCATGCCGACACACCCCAGCATGCCTCCGCCAGCGGTCACATTGTAGGAGAAGCCAGCAGCGCATCGCTGCCAGCTCTATGCAGTGTGGCCACACCGCAATGTCAGCGGCTGTGGCCGGGCCGGGCTTATTTGCAGTGGCGTGGAGAGCCGGCGGGGGCGTGCTGGGGGTGTGTTTGCACGCCCCCTAATGAATAAGGCAGACTGCCAGCACGCCAGATACACGATCCAGTCACACTGGGGAAAAGAAGGCCTGTGTGTGACCTATATCCAGGGTATCTTAGGGTCCCCCAGATTAGTTCATACTCCCCCCTCTTTTTTGAAATTTCCTTTTAGTCCTAAATTGTCCCCATATGATACATCGTAACTGGTGATGAAACGCGTAGGGAAGGGAAGGACGGGGAGCACTTTTTCTTGATATACCCATAGGGCAATACAGTGCACCTGTTGAGGGACGACATGTCAGGATGGGAGCAATTGGGGTTCTAGGGTGAGAATACACAATATCCCCCTTACACAGGTCCACTACAGGGATATATATCCTGAAGCCCGACATTCGTCCTGGTAAGATTGCTCCATTTCTTTATTTTTATGCTGGTTTGTACTTTGTGTGTATATATTTGTACATTGTTTTTTGAGCGACATATTAAATTATTGATACTAGTAAAAGTTAAGTTTTAAAGGAAATAGTCTTTTTTGCTGTGTGGGTAAAAACTATAAGATGCTGTTTCTTATTTAACCCCTTTTAAAAATAAGAATTTAGGGGTCAAAGCAAGGTTTACCGGAAAAAGATTTTCACCTATACAAACCAGTGTTTATACTTTCTATGAAATATCTGAAGTAGTAAAAAGCTCAATATAACCCTTGATAATGTCTCTGAGTAGTGTAGTTTCCAAAATAGGATCATGTGTAATGGCACCTGAAAACAATGTTATCAAAATCTGCCCTCGAGGAGATCAATCACCCTCCTTCTTCTAATCTGTGCTATGCTGTGGGCCCCTAACATAGTTTACATTCACATGTGGGGTATTTATTTACTTGCAAGAAATTGCACAACAAAATCTGAGATGGTTTTTCTCATTTCATTCTGCATGAGCGTGTAAAGGCTAAATAATCATTTTATTGTCAAAAGGGGAATATTCCACATACAGCCTACATTTTATTTTAATTCTTGTTATATGCTTAATGGGCTAACAAGCTTACCAAATGCTCTTTAAAATAGTTTGAGGGGTGTCAATTAATAAATGGTGTAATTTGTGGAGAGTTTCTAAAAAATAGAACTTTGAAAACCCCCAGAAAGGGGGTTTACTTAAAAATTTGGAAACTCGCTTTTCAAACTGTAAGCCTGTTAATGACCAAATAAAATAAAATATATAAAAAATAATGTCAACATAAAGCAGACCTATGGTTAATAAACTGCATGTTCTATGATAGTAGATGTTTTGATTATTATTATATGTACTTGAATCTTTAGCTTCTCTCAGATCACTCACTAATTATTTGTTTTATGTATGACTTGTCTTGCCTTTCATATCATTTCTGATTCACTATTCCTGTCTGGAAATCATTCTAGTCCCTAATGATTTTACAATGTTTCAGTTCTTTGACAGATTTTTGAAGCCTTTTAAGTTAGTTTCTCGAATATTTTATTGTTTTTGGAGAAGAAGCTTTTTTTGTATTCAAAGAGGTACTAGTAATATGTAATGAACTACTGTAATTGTTTGTAATGTATTACAAATAGTAAAATATCTTTGAGGAATGTACCGCTTGGGGATGGTAGAAAGAAGTAGGGGTGTATTGAGTAAAGAGGAATGCAAATTTCCTAGAAACTCTTCCCTGGAAAACACAACTGTACTACTAAATGTACCGTAAGGCCTATAGTTTCTGTGATCTTAGGGAACAGCGGTGTAAATACAGCAATAGAAGCCATAGCAGTATCTGACCAGACACACTAATGAATGAGGGATGTGCGCCATCATATACATATTATGCTGCAGATTGTACACTATAATAAATAGATAAAGTGCACGTGTTCCACAGTACACAGTATGAATTGGCAGTTCAGATAAGAAATGTCGGTAAAAGGGCCAGGGCATCAGAACGGCATGACTAGAGAGATCTCATCTCTAATTCTCTGTGTACTTCCCCTTTCCCCCATGCAGTCAGTAGCTACTGAGACAGTAAGTGTATAAATGTATTAATCAGTGCATGTGTTTTCAAGTTTATAAATGTGTGAGTACAGAAACATGTACGGTATATTTTCTGATGGGTAGGGTGCCTCACTCAGAAGTCTGTTATGGAGCCCTGCCTTTCCAACTTACACTCCTGTTAGGGAACATGCTTGTACTTAGTTTGACACAGGTCTTTGACAGCTGGATAAGACAAACTGTAAGTGTTATTGACTGATACTTACAAGGTATGGAAGGGGTAAAGATACTTAACAACATGATGGTAGTGGTTTATTGGTCAATTTCTGCTGACATGTTCCTTTTAACAAAAGAAAATCCTTTTAACCCCTTAAGGACGCAGGGTTTTTCGGCCGATTTCTCGCTCTCCAACTTCAAAAATCCATAACTTTTTCATTTTTCCGTGTAGAGACCTGTGTGAGGGCTTATTTTGTGCGTAACAAATTTTACTTTCCCGTGATGTTATTTATTTTAACATGCCGTGTACTGTGTAGCTGAAAAAAAATTCCAAATGTGGAAAAATTTAAAAAAAACGTCACATGCGTCACGTTCTTGTGGGCTCAGTTTTTACGACTTTCACTCTTCGCTCCAAATAACACGCCTACTTTATTCTCTGGTTCGGTGCGATCGCGGTGATACCAAATTTATATAGGTTTTATTGTGTTTTAATACATTTTCAAAAATTAAACGAATGTGTACAAAAAAGAAAAATTTTTTTTTGCCATCTTCTGACGCTAATAACTTTTTCATACTTTGGCGCACAGAGATGTGTGAGGGGTCATTTTTTGCGAAATGAGGCGACGTTTTCATTTCTTCCATTTTGAGGTCTGTGCGATATTTTGATCATTTTTTATTTCATTTTTTATGTTATGTAAAAAGGTGTAAAAGTCGCATTTCGGACATTTGGGCGCCATTTCCCGTCTCGGAGGTCACCGCCGGCCGTAACCGTTTTTATATTTTGATAGATCGGGCATTTTGGGACGCGGCGATACCTAATATGTTTGTGATTTTTACTGTTTATTATGTTTTATATCCGTTCTAGGGAAAGGGGGGTGATTTGAACTTTTAATATTTTATTAATTTTTTTTATTTTTTAAACTTTTTTTTTTCTTTTTTTTTTCACTATCTTTTAGACCATCTAGGGTACATTAACCCTAGATGGTCAGATCGCTGCTACCATATACTGCAATACTTCTGTATTGCAATATATGGCATTTTTGCAGCACATTCATTACAATGAGCCACTGGCTCATTGTAACGAATCTGCAGCTGCCAGATAGCCTCGTGTCAAAAGAAGACACGAGGCTACCATGGCAACCGATCGCCGCCCCCCGATGACGTTCGGGGGCGTGGCGATCGAAAAAAAGATGGCGGCGCCCGCGCGCCGCCGTCTTTTAAATGCCGCCGGCGACTTTGCCGGCGGCAACGGGGGGGTTAATAGCCGCGATCGGTGCTAGCACCGACCGCGGTTATTAGCGGTGGGGGTTTTATGCATTTTGCAAAAACCCCCACCTTTGTATGAAGAGGACTCAGCCCGTGAGCCCTCTTCATACATCCCTTATACCTCTGCGCCGTAGAGCTACGGCGCAGAGCGTTAAGGAGTTAATAATTTGGATAACAGTCTTTGATACTTAGCCTATAAGAATCTTTGCCTTTTTGAGCACAGAAGGAAATTGCTTGATCCCTCCATCCAGGGGCATCATGAAGTCTGGTTCATGATGTCAATGACTGTACTGAACATGACTTCAGTACAGTACAGATTGTAGCGGGGCTCACATGCAGGCACAGGCTCACATGCAGGCACAGCAAGACATGTCAACTCATGCTAACAATAAAAGCATTTGTACATCCACAAGTTAAATGGTTTGAAAAATATGTCTGCTTTCTTGCAAAAATAATGTCCCATCTGACTATGGTTTGGGTAAGTATTGCACCCAGTTTTTTAGAAAAAAAAAATTGTTTAATTACTTTGAAAATACTAAATTAAATTGGACCAGTGTTTTGCAGGGATCCTCAATAATTTTATACCAAAGAGCTGCAGAAAGCTGTTAATAGATGTGCATCACCTGATACAAAAATTTAACAAAATATAACAAAAAAATATACATTTTCATCATAACAAAAGTAGTATATAGGGTACCCTGAGTCAGCTAATCATATAAAATAGTCAACATAGTCATGTATATGGGTGTTAGTAAAGATTGTAGTGTGACTAGAACTAAGTTGGTGTCAAATAAGTATTTCATGTTATAAACACATTTGCATGAGTGGAGGTGTATAAAAGCTCATGTGGTCCCCAGTGGAATAGTATGCACATAGCTTAGGATAGATTAGGGTATAAATGGGGTAAAAGTGACTAGTCAACATCTGGGGATGATAAAGCAAAAGTACTGGTTATCTTTGTGTTCATGAGTATCTGGGTACCTGTCTCAATTACAGCCCCAATGTGTCATTACACAACTATATCCATGTCACATCACATGCATTACTGGGGGCCGACTTACCATACAACTAGCTATCGAACATTTGTCACAACTACATTTGGCCTACCTCACAGTAATAGCTAAATAAGCTAGCTGAAGGCAATCTCGCCAGCTCACTAGGGTATTGTAGAACCAACTAACTAGCCGAACACACAATTGTCATGGTGGAATTTTTCACTGGACACCCAGCTTTATCAGGGGGAGTGGCCTTAGCCAAGACTTACTTTAAAGGTCCTGATGACAATCCCAAAAAAACCCCTGCAAATCCCTGGGACGATGTGTCAGCGGACTTGTGTCATATGTGTCCAGCCGCAGATCTCATGGGCTATCCAACACACCTTCTATCGCAGGTCAGTGCATTCCTATTGTGCATACCTGTAAGTTTTGGTGAAATAGCACATGTGCATAGTGTTCAGAGAGGCACATAATCGAAGATTCATATAAGGACATCTATTCAGTACCCCAGTTAAAAAATGTTGCCTCATGTATAATATATATATATATATATATATATATATATATATATATATATATATTAGAAGCATAGGTGAGTATCCAACGAAAGTGAAATACTAAATTTTTTTAAGAATGTGAATTGCCATCCCAGGAAGACCAATAGTGTCTGGCAGCAATAACTTAAAGGACATCAACCATCAGTTTACTGATGGTAGATGTATCCTAATAAGTTAGGCTGCTTCCCGTATGTCACTCTATACTTATTGGTGCTTTGTTAAAGGAGGTATCTTCCTGCTACTCTATATATTTCACGTTGTGCTGCATGCCGGCAAAAGCCTAAACCCCTTATGAAGCCGTTGGGGGCTATTGTGTTGAAATCTTTTAATAGGCACCATCCACCATGACAATTCTTTGTTCAGCTATTCAGTCCTGTATACAATGAGTCACAAACAAAAGCTAGTTAGGCAGTTGTTAAAACTTGTGAAATTGGGGTTGACATGGGACATGGATATAGTCCTGTAACGACACAGTGGGGGCTGTAATTGAGACTAGTAACTTGAGTTATCACCTGAATCCAGATGTGAAAGTTGCAATTTTTTAAAAAAGTCACATATTTTGGCACAAATATAAGGATTCCTCCTGACCAGGCGTAGAAATAAGATTGCGATTTTTGGAGACTTTTTGAGACAAAAAAGTCGCAAATTAACTAAAGACCAAACATCACATCTATCAATAAGGAAAAACCACATAAGATAAATCTATTCAACAGAAAAAACAAGAAAAGTCTCAAATAACAGACGGACAAAGCCAGACTTATAATACATGTGCCCCAGTGTGTCATTAACACAAAGATAACCAACACTTTAGCATTGTCATCCCCAGACATTGGCTTGTCACTTTTACCCCATTTCTACCCTAAGATATGTGCATACTATTCCACTGGGGCCACATGAGCTGCTATACACCTCCACTCATCCAAATGTGTTTATAACACAATATATTTACTTGACACCAACCAGTTTCCAGATATATCGCTACATTGAATATTTTATTTGACTAACTGACTCAGGGTACCTTCTATGTTACTATTGGGATGATGAAAATGTTGGAGTATGCCAAGACAATTTTATATGCAATTTATGCATTTCATGCATAATATCTTCTTAGAGACAACCAACCAATTATACTTTTATGAAATTGGTATAAAATAGTTGCTTTGAAACATACCGACAATGATCATGTTTAGAGCTACATATGGAAGAAAGCAGCCTCTGGATAACCTCTTTAATAAATAGTATTTAACTGCAGTACAACTGGAGTGGATAAGGGTCCAAATGCCCAGGCCCACTTCTATATGTCCAGAAAAAAATTCAACTATTAAGATGTTGGTTGTTCCAACCAATGAATTGGATATCCTTGTTTCACAAGAGATTTTGTTATGCACAAAACACAATACATTTTAAGTTTTTGAGTATTTTGGATTGTGAGCTGGACAGGATTTTTTAGATGAACCCGAGGGGCTCAATTAGGGTTTTATACACAATGACATCATCTAAATGATTAAGATTTAGGACAATTTACAAAAATTAAATGTGCATAGTTTACTGAAAAATACCAAGATTTGCATTGATATATTCAAGTACATGCAAGGTACCTGTTTAATTAAAGTGAGAAAATATAAATATATCTGAAATAACAACAGACCACCATCACAATACAGGAAAAAATGTGATAATATTATTATAGGGATGCATAAATAACCGCATGAAGATTGTTATATTTCAAAATGCAGTGCAGTGCAGTGACTCAGTTCAGGTGGTCCCTACTTAAGGACACCCGACTTACAGACAACCCATTGTTACAGACAGACCCCTCTGACCTCGGGTGAAGCTTTCTGAATGCTTTACTATAGTCCCAGACTGCAATAATCAGCTGCAATGTGTCTGTAATGAAGTTTTATTGATCATCCTTAGTCCCATTATAGCAAAAAATGTTTAAACTTTAATTGTCACTTGGCCAATTTTTTTTTTGTCTGGATCTACAATTATAAAATATACAGTTTCGACTTACATACAAATTCAACTGAAGAACAAACCTCCGGACCCTATCTTGTATGTAACCCTGTCTGCCTGTATTAGTATATCATTCATGTGCTACAAGCGACCTGGATCACGATTGGGGGTGGCACACAATTGCTGAGTGATGAACTGTAAGTGACCATGGATGTCACTTTGAGCAGAATAGTTGTATAATGCATGTTGACACTCACAGCAGAATGCTTCAAATTTACTTCAAAATGTAGCACATCCATACATATAAATAGGACTTAAAAAAATGTACATGTTAGTCTCAGTGAGCCACTGACATGTGAAATACAACGTGGATAGATCCTTATATCACTGGGGAACCTACAAACTGGTGATGTACTGAATCATTTTTATGTATGGATTTGCTACATTTATGCTGTGTCAATGTTCATTATACCACCAGACTGATTATTCATGAGTAAAGGGAACTCTGTTTTTGCACACAGACTATAAACCAGACTGAAGAAGCTATTACAATAAGTATATGTACCTTACTTTGGGCAGGGTCACATCGTTGGCATGTAATGCTATACTGGCATTGGGTTATCAATTCATAACTGATGTTAGTAATAGCTTGGATACAAACTGGTTATTGGCAAATTAGGATGGTGTAATGGACATTAATGGAGACTGTACTTTTTTTCATTTCCCACATTCCAAAAGCCATATCTTTTATATTTTTCTATTAACAAAGAAGGGTGAGGGTTTTCTATCTGCAGGACAGATTGTACCTCCAAGTACCAGTACTTAGTATTCTGTGCAGTTGTGCCATTTTCTAGCAGGCTTTGTATTTATGGCTGTTATTGTGGGATCCATATGCCACATCCCAGTTATCCCTTAAGTCAGTACAATCATTGATATTACATTTATATAGTTTTTTCTCTTAATACATCAGTACATACTGCCAACCATGTCTGGCTGGCAGAGCGCATGGACGCGTCTCTGCCCGCTTTGTTACAGATTAAGAGCTGAAGGAAAAGGAGCCAAGGGGAGCATCGGGCAGCACGGAAGGTGAGTATAATAGTTAATTTTTTTCATACACTCATGTATAAAACGAGATGGTGTTTTTCAGTACATTTTTTTTGTGCTGAAAAACTCGGGTTATACACAAATGTATACAGTATATATATTTTTTCCTGGCATAACACTAAAGATATTATGTAAAGTAGTCAGTGTACAGCTTGTTTAGCAGTCTAAATTTTATGTGCCTTTACAACAACTGAACACTTATTTATGTGTCACAACATTGTGCATTTACATTATATACACAAATTGCCTAAATGAAACTGAAGGAATCCAATTTGTAGGCCCTAAAATGTAATTTAACTCTAACTTTAACTCTTCAACAATATAAAGAGGAATCAAGTTATGTATAGAGTGGACTGCTAACACTCAGCCCTTACATGAAATATAACACAAGTTTATAGTTTCTCAAGGCTAGTATGTAATTCAATAGTATGGAACTTCACGTCAATCCACTTAGTGTGTTAGAGAGTGCTTAAGAAGGATACCGATGAATTTTGCTGATGAGTAAAGTATATCAATCCAAATTCATTTGACATTTGGTCTTGACAACAGATCTTCTTCAGACACAGATTCCAAGGTACACGTGGGGTAAAAGTAAGCCACTGTGCGGCATCAGGCAATGGATAGGACAGTGAGTACTGCCAGGGAAAAGCCCAAGCCTAAATAGAAATCAAATGTAAAATGTTTGGTTTTGAAAATGTTGTACATGTGGCAAGGTATGAACATCAAACAGACAAACTATCAAAAGAACAAGGAACAGACAAAAAATTTAAAAACGAAATGGAGTGTTCAAAATAGTTCAAGTTAACCCTGGAATAAAGAAACCATAAGCAGCAATAAACTCCTAATGAGGCAGCCTTTTTTGTTCCTTTTTCGCTCTCCAACATCAAAAATCCATAACTTTTTCATTTTTCCATGCGAGGAGCTGTATGGGGGCTTATTTTCTGCCTTACAAATTTTACTTCTCAGTGGAGTTATTTATTATTCTATGTACTGGGCAGCTGGAAAAAAATTCCAAATGTGGTGAAATGTGCAAAAAAACATTTTTGCGTCACTTATTTGTGGGCTCAGTTTTTATGACTTCTACTTTACGCTCAAAATAATACATCTACTTCATTCTTTGGTTCAGTAAGATCACAGGGATACTACATCTATGTAGGTTTTATTGTATTTTAATACATTTTCAAAAATTTAATTTGTACAAAAATACATTTGTTTTGCCATCTTCTACTGCTAATGACTTTTTCATAATTTGGCGTACGGATCCATTTGAGGTGTCAATTATTGCAAAATGAGCTTATATTTTCAGAACTGTGCGACCCTTTGATCACTTTTTATTTCATTTTTTATGCGATTTAAAATGTTGAAAAGTGAGCATTTCGGACATTTGGGAGCTATTTTCCGTTATGGGGTTCATAACACAGTTTTAAATTTTGATAGATCAGGCTTGTTGAGACACGGCGATACCTAACATGTTTGTGATTTTTATTGTTTATTATGTTTTATATCAGCTCTAAGGAAAGGGGGTGATTTGACTTGTTATTTTTTAAATTTTTTATATTATTTGTATTTATTGTCTTATTTTATTTTTAGTTTTTTAAATCTTTTTTTTTCTATTTTTTAGACCCTCTAAGGTACTTTAACCCTAGATTGTCTCATTGTTCCTACCATATACTACAATACCACTGTATTGCAGTATTTGTCATTTTTACATAGTATTTGTCACAGGTGTCCCTGCAACCCATGTTCCAGGTTGCAGATGCACTGGTGTGCCTCCCTGTGCCAGCCTACACTCTCACTTACCTTTCCCGGCTCCAGCGGTGGTCTCCGAGGTCCCCACTCTCTGATAATTGGCCTTGGCCGGCTGCCGGGCCTGATAAATTCCCAACCACTTCCTGTGTCCCCTGCCGGATCTTTGTGCTTCTATGCCTCAGAGAATGCTGTTTGTTGACCTGTGCGTTTATCCTGATTTCCTGTTGTGATCTCGTTTCTGTTCCTGACTTAGATCCCATGCTGCCTGTCTCTGATTCACGATTCTGCACCTTGCCTTGGCCGCCACTGTGGACAAAGTCCTGTATAGCAACCTGGTGGTACCATGCCGCAGTAAGGGCTCTGGTGGAAACCGGGTGCCACTTAGAGTCCACTCCCAGGTATTGGCCTACATCATCATCTGCGGTGGTACAGAGGATCCACTACCACTGATCCTGACAGTATTCATCATCTGACAGAGTCCTGAGGCTGTCATGGCAATGGATTGCGCTCTCCAACCATCAAAACAAAGATGGCAACCCCCATGCGCCGCTGCCTTTTAAATGCTGCCAGTTAAGCGTAAGAGCGTTAATACTCATGTTCGGTGTTGGCACTGATTGCAAGTATTACCGGTGGGCAATATGAAGCAAACCCCACCTCTGTATGAAGAGGGCTTACCCCGTGAGCATGAAGGGGTAAATTCTGGAAAAAAACAAGCCCCAGTTTCCATATTATGACCTTATAATTTAATATAAAGATACAAAATTAACAAATGTATTATAAGATCTATGGCGTATAATACATTTAGGCAAAATTTATAAACAATAAAATATAATATAATAAAAGAGGAAAAAAAAACAAGTGACTGTATACAAAAGGTCCTAGGTCCAACTTAAGTTGTAGCAGCCAAAGCAGCCACTGCTTATGTAATATGCAAGACTGTGAGCACATACATATGTGTGTTTGAGTTTATAAATGTATGGATGTATATGATGTGCATGTATTGTATGAATGTATTTATTCTATATGATGTATGTGTGTGTATATGGGATATTTATATTCTTTATATGTGTATATGCTGTATGGGTGTATGTAGTACTGTATCTATAAATTGTGCATTTACTGTATGTATAAGTGTTTATATGTGTGTATAAAAAGTGTATATACTGTATGTATTAGTATATAAATGTATATATGAGTGCATAAATGTGTATGTATGTGTAAGTATGTGTGTAACAATGTGTGTTACATGTGTATGTGTGTATATAAATGTGTGTGATTGTATAAACATGTATGAGTGTACAAATATGTATATTTTTGGGGGAATGGGGACCCCATGCAAATGGGGTCCAGCCTCTCCTAGTTACGCCTCTCCATACCAGTGCATTAACAATCCATGACCTAGACGTTTGTAATGGGGTTTCTGTTTGTATCTTTTTATACACTTTATTACATGTGGTATAATACTCTCATTCTCTCTCATACTAGTCATGGGAAGTTAAACATGTCACTTCAAAAAACTCTCTGAGGATCTAAAAAAAAAAAATGTTGCTTCAAATAAAGATGGCCTAGGCTTTGAGAAGATTGTCAACACCATGAAACTGAGCTTAAGCACAATGGTTAAGGCCATACCCTGGTCCAGTCAGAAAAAGCTTTGCCAGGACTCACACTGAGATGATTGAAAACTTACAGTTCTTTTATTAGTAGATCTGGAAAACAGGTCAGCAGTATTGATGAGCAGACCTAAACTGTAAAATTCTGGTCCGTAATAAATATCACAAGATTGTGAAACCCACAGACCCACAGCCAAAACATAGTCTTTATTTAGTGTTCAGGAAAACATGTGAAGAGTCTTCACATGTAGGCATGTCTGTGATTGGCTGGGCTGGACACGTAACACTGCAGTATAAGAGCTTGCTACTCATCGTAGGGTCATTCAGCTAGGCAGGGAAACGTGAAACAGCAGCAATTCCCCTGGTGGTTGCAGTGCGGTGTACAGTAGAGGCTCCTATTATTAGGGACAGGGACATCAATGCAGGGATATTTTGACTGATTTTACAGGATTATACAGCAATATTTGCAAAGACCCGACCTGAATTAACATCTACTGCATCATCTAGCAAGATCTTGAAGATCCTGTCTTGTTTGCAAAGTTGCTCCGGTCAGAATATCGTGCTTTTATTCTAATTTGCAACAAAAACCCCAGAGTTTGCAAGAAAAATGGGTGAAGGCAGACTTTGGTAGTTTGGTAAAAATTCCACGTCAAACCTTCCTAGCAAGCAGAAAAAATGGCACTTATTCCCGCTTAAATTGTTTTCAATGCTCAAATATTATCCGAGGGGATATTTTTTATCCTCTCCACTCTGGGCGCCCCTTCAAAGTAAAAGGCATTGTTACATGTCGATAAATGTTATCTATCTGATTAAATGCACTTGTGGCTAACTTTATACTGGTGAAACAATTCAACAGGTTTGTGAAAAAATTGGAAAGCATATATCG